>NC_090936.1:89566421-90207569 GCF_040938575.1 Ambystoma mexicanum | reverse complement strand
ATTTTGCCTGGAATGTCCAGGAGGGCAATCGGGCGATAGTTCTCCAGAAGTTCCTGGTTGCCATTTTTGTAGATTGGTACTATGATGGACTTCCTCCATGTGGGAGGGATTTTTCATTCTCTGATGACCTTAGAGAAGATAGTGTAGAGAATTGTGGCCCATTCTTCTGGGTGGGATTTTAACATATAGTTAAGGCCATCAGGCCCAGGTGCCTGTGAGGTGCTTAATTTCGTAATTTGAAATAGTATATAAGATTTATCAAAGGGCCTGTTTTCAAAGGATATCCAACTACTTAGATAAACTGCCTTTTGAGCAGGGTTAATGGTATACAATTTATCAAAATGCCGCACCCAGATATCTTTGGGAACAGAATTGATTTGGTATGTAGACTGAGTATTTTGCTTGGCAGTATTAATTAATTTCCATATTTCAGTACTATTCTAAGACACCATGATTAGTAGCATTAGCTCAGATTCTCTTTGGCACATCATTGCTGGATATACTTGGAGCCAGTTCTTACACTTCATTGTATGCAATCGTATGGCTTAAAGTTGCACCCAAATAGGCAGCTGCGCTGCTTGTCTGACTGATCTACGTAATTCAGCTTTCTTCAAGACTACTACTTGATCAAAGACATGGCTATGTCTATATATCGGTTTCTGATTGATGAGCAAGATTTGAGTATAGACATGGCAGGTACATAATGACCATCTAACTTCATAATTGCTGAATTGGGATCATAAGTATTAGCTCGCAGAGCATTTTGAAAAGCAATTGGATGTTTCAAAGACCAGTTGAACCTATTCCGGCTGCTCAAAAGCTCAAGATGGAGCCTATATTGCTTTGAAGGTGGTGTGTAGGCAGGCCTCCAGAAAAGGTGGGTACTAGGTCTTTTTACGCATGAAAATCTTGTAACTACGACAGCTTTATTATTTTCCTGGGTACATTTACACACGGGTTTAGAGCAGAGGGCAGTGCAAAGGTCCGGTTACTTGACAGAAACCAGAAGGCTTCTTTTGATGTTTATCTACTTGGATGTAATTGCAAGCCACCTCTGAAACGGAATGTATTTCTCTGAAGCCTTTCAAAAAAATAAACTGCGCACTGTGATAAAAGGAATGGTTTCTTTCCATTCAGCTTCAGAAGCACTGTGCACGTTTTCCTAGAATTTTAGGAATGTATACCTAATAAGATGTAAAACTAAGTTGCAATTGAGTGTTAATATTTTTCAACAAGTTATGCTTTTTTCCAGTGGAATCAAACCAGTATTGCACAATTGTATTTTTCAAAGTTCCGGTGCTTTGTGCATAATCATACGGAGGCAGATCATTTTTACACTTATAATTTAATTTACACTCTAATTATAAAAACGGTGTGTAAAATAATGACTAGGCACAGGTTAGCTTACATCCATTCAACCTTGCAGTCAATGTGGTACATTACTATAAATGGTCAGTGGCAGCAGAGTCTTTGCTCAAGGGTGAGTGATTGTCATTACACTGATCACAGGTGTTCTAGCCTCTCACATTTTTAGGACTGCAATTAAAACATCCAAAACCTGACACTCAAGGTGCAAGCACTGTTCAAAAACAAATAAGTTACATTGGTAATTGAAATAGAAACTCAGCAAATCCTGTCCCTGTGATAATCCAGATAGGTATTTAACTTTTATCTAGCGCTTCATGAATGGCTCGTCATACATCTAGGTACTGTGATTATTATACCTCAGTCGATATTCAGTTTACCAACCTCGGAAGGATGTTAGCCAATAAGATAGCTCAGCCGGTTGAGCACTCGTTGCTGCAATCTGTGCGTGATTTGTAGGTTGCGTGTTCGAATTCCGGAAAGTCCAACTCAGCCTTTCATCCTTTCGAGGTCGATAAAGGTGCACTGACTTTGGTTTGGTGGTAATTGTGATAAATATGTTCTATGCACAGCGCTTTGGCAAAAGAGCTATATAAATAACCATTTGACCACTAGATTAGATGGCGAATTTAGCATGGAGTCCTTGCCTCTCTCTGCACTGTTGTATCATAACATTGGCATACCATTAGGTAGTAATAGCTCCAGGAAATTAGGACTTTCATTAAACATCAAAAGACAATTCTGCTATCGAATCTCAAAACACACAATAGAAATTCATGTATGCTTTACTATATAATTGGCTAGGTTTTTGTGATTTCAACATGTAAATATATACAGGAGAGATCAAATGGCCAGAAATAATGAAAGGTGTCATCCGTCACAATGAGGAAAGCTGTCGCATAGTAATGATTTCCATACAGTTTTTGCACTAGTCGGCTGGATGTTGCATACATTTTACTCTCTTGCAAAGGAGAAAAGTCATTTTTACTCTCTTAAAAGCACATTTACTCTCAAAGTTTAAAAATGGAGAGTAAAATACCCCCACCTCCAAAATCTTATCTGGAGCACGGTGTGTAGGTTATCCATGACCATTTCATTTCTAGCAACTCATGATCACTATTTTTTTGAGGTGGATCTTGAAAGTCTTCAATGATGTCAAACATGCTGCCCTGATCAACTACATAATCTATAATCACACACTGTTTTACTCTCCTCCACGTGGGTTTCCCCTGCTAATATTGTGAATCGAATAGAGTAGAGGGATCTAAGGCAATTAATTCAAGCATTTGTTCTACTTGATGTACAAATCCATCGTCAGAAATGCCCTTGTGGTTCCAATAGAGATCAAAATTGCCAGCTGAAGCTTTAATTTTAACCAATTGGGTGTAGCTGTTGGGGGCTGCCATGGTACCAGACTAAGGTTCAGAATGTTCTTAACCGCTAGTAATAGGCCAGCTGAAGGGCAACCTCGCTGAGAAATTTTGGCTGGGAGCAAAGTTAGTGTATAGCCATGCCAAACGGGTGGAGACGTTAGCCAGGTCTCTTGAAGAAGGATAATATCGAATTTGTTCAGGGGATTATGTTTTAATTGTAGAAGATGTTTGAACCCCCTTGTGTTCCAGCTGGCTAGCTTACACAGGTGTATTCAGGTTAACGGGTTGTTATGCATAATTATTTTCAGTGTCTGAGGATTTTTTCCACGACTTGCTTCTTCTGATCTTGTTTCTGGAACCAATGACACTTCTCACACATGGTCAAACGCTCCGCAGGTATAAGTAATTCGCAAGAGTGGTTTTACAGAGGTAGTCGTAGAAAACTGGCCTCATTGAGGACTGATCAGGTAGAGATAAATCATGCTGCGATCGTCCTGCTTTAAGTATGAATCCCATATAGTGTAGTTCTGATTTGGCTTTCCATATGTTATTCAAAACTATGCCTGATTTGATCCATAACCTCACCCATGTGAGGTCATGTCGATGAGGAAATTCTATCAATGATATATCTGCTGTGCCATGGTCGTCTGTGTCACCAAATATGGAGAGGATGCTACTCCTGTTTAGTGTGTATGTTTGGAATCTTCCTCCTCTATACTGTAGGAACAGAGAGTGGACATTTTTGTATGGGGCTAAAAGTTGATTTTGTTTAATGGCTTTACCATTGTCAATATGCATTGATTGAAAGTGCATATTGTCATGTCTCTGATATTATCAGGAGCTTCAGGTTCTTTGTTTTGATCAGATATGGTTTTTAATTCTATTTTTCTCCAGAATGGTGTCTGGCATGGATTTACATGCTCATGAATATTCCCCGTTGTTAGGCTGGGAATACTCGGTAAAGAAAAAATCAGTTTGTTTAATTTCTGAACTGTCTTTCTACTAATAATCAATTACTGATCTCTGGGTCATACTGCTGCCAGCCAATGACTGCCCTCTACCTAAGCCCCTCCTCTGGCAGCCATCTTCAGATTTTTACCGCACGTTCAAGTGTTGGGAGTCCTCGTGCTTAGCTCTGAGCTTTTACTGCGGGTTGCATTTTTTTTTCAAAGAGTTTACTCTCATTTTTCGGTCAATTCGAGCCTCAAGCTCTACCAATCATCTTTCGATTAACAGGGACCGGTTTTGGAAATTTAGATGCCCCTCAAGGGCGATTTTTCGTTGAATTTCACTTCTTGGAGTATTCCGGAAGATCTTTGAGGCCGACCCCGCGTTGTCAAGGAGACTCGATGCCCGTTGGATCCAAGCTGTTTAGGATCTGCCCAGGATGTGGACTACAGAACGTCTTCAAGGAAGATGAACACTCCTGGTGTCTCTACTGTCTGCACTCCGACAGGTCGCACATGGAGGAGGACTGTGCATTCTGCAAGAACATGTCCGTCCGAACCATGAAGGACTATCGTAAACGACTTTCTGACGGGCTGGAGGCGAAGAGCCCGGCAGCAGGTGAGAAGAAGTCTGAGCTGTCTTCTAAGACCTTAGAGGGCGCTCTGACGACGGGGCCCCAACAGAAGGCAAAGAACGGCGAGTCTGTGGGCACCGGGAGCGCTGTTGGTTCGGGCTCCTCGGTTGCCAGGCCGGGCGCATTGTCACCGACGCTCCGGCTCAGTGAAAGGAAGTCAGAGAACCCAGGTAAGCTTCGGGAGAACCCCGGCCGATCCGGACGGAGAAAGCCAAGGGGGAGCGAGGTGTGACCCTCCCCCCACGGTGAAGGCCTCCGACGCGCCTAAGGTCGTGAAGGCACAGATTCACCCGGCTTAGGCCTCGATTGAGGGAGTCGTGGTGTCCCTGGCGAAGCACGCAGAGGCGACCCCAGTGCGGAAGGGATCCAGGCCTAGAGTTTCCCTGCCATCCTAGAGGGAATAGTCTTTCCGATCGAAAAGACCCCCGGAGAGCCCCAGGCTGAGAAGGAGGGGGGGGGCGCGGTAGTCCTAGCAGACTTGGAGAACTCCTCCGAGGACAAGCTGTCTGTCAGCAAGGCAGTCCTTGACAAGAGGTTCAACGAGGTCAGGGCCTACGGGAAGGATCCCGACGAGGCGGGCGTGGAGTGCGAGGGTGGAGCCGACGAGGAAAGGCAGGTTGACAAGGAACCAGAGGAGCTTCTGCTGACACTCCCGTCGCAACCGATGCCACCACCGTCGGACAGGTCGGAAGACCTCTTGCTACACTGCACACCCTGTGCACAGAGATGAGGACAAGGTTGCCCTTACCGCCGGTGGACGATTCAGCGGCTCCTGGAGCATCAGGGAGCCCTCCAGTCAAGCAGAGGAGGCGAGCCCATCCACCCCCACCTTTCCATCCTGCACCTCCATCCCCTCCGCCAAGGGAGGAGACGGAGACAGAGGCTGAGATGGCAACGACGGGGACGGACGACGGCGGAGACGACGTTAACAGATCTCCCATCGCCCTCTCCCCGGGCTTCCCCCTCCGGACAAAATTGGCTTGTTTCACGCCATGATCGCCAGAGCCTCAGAGCTTTTACAGCTATGCTCGAAGAGCAGAAGGAGGGATTCCTTTATAAATGACGGGAGGCCAAGAGGAAGACCGTACTCTCAGTCCCTCTGTTGGACAACATTTGGGACAAAGGAGTGTCCCTTCTGAAAAACCCTTCCACGGCCCCTGCAAAGAGAGACTGGTACGAGAAGTAGTACTGGGTCCCAGACTCTGCTCCTATGTGCCTCAGGGTGCAGCCGTCCCCGCACTCGGTGGTCTCTGTGGCAGCTAAGAAGAAAGCAGCAGGGGCGACGGCATCGACTTGCACTTCCCCGTCGGACCGCGAGGGGAAGAAGCTAGACGCCATAGGACGTCGGGTCACCTCGTCGGCAGGACGACCATCAAGGCGGCCAACGCTCTCGTTATCGTGGCCCTTTTATGATAGGGAGGTGTGGTTTAAAATCACCACCCTCCTCGACTTTCTTCGGGACTACAAGAGGGCGCAAGCCCTTGAAATCCTACAAGAGTGCGAGGTGGCTTTGGACCACGCCATCACGGTAGCCACGGACATCGCCGACACCAGGTTTCGCCAGAATGGCAGCAGCGTTTGCCTTCGCCGGTGCGGTTCGCTCAGGGCCACCGACTTCTGTCCGGTCATACAGACCAGGGTACTGGACATGCCCTTCGACGGGAACAACCTGTTCGGTAAGGCGGTGGACGAGTCACTGCAGGCCATCATCAAGGCAGACACTGAGACGGCCCGTGCCTTGGACACGCTTCATCAGTGCCGGTTGTCCTTTCAGACCTCTGGAGGCAAGTCTCAGGGTGCCTCCAAAGGATTCGGCGGCAGCTCTTCATCGTACCATCAAGCGGCCCGCTCTTGGTCGCAGGAAGCCTACAAAGGCCGCAGCAGGGCCAGTGGACATCGTCTTCGCCAAGGGGCCCAAGGTGGCAAGGCTTCGGGGAAGCAGGATTGAATCTGCCGTGACGTCAGGTCCCCACCCGAGCACCCCGGTGGGAGGCTGGCTGGCGAACTTAGTCAGTGTGTGGAATCAATCTCCACTGACCATTGCGTGCTGGATGCCCTGGCCCACGGGCACACTCTGCAGTTCCAAAGGAAGTGCCCATACTTTCCACTGGTGGTCAGGAAAGAAAATCCCATCCCACAGCTACTTCTGGAGGTATGAGCGACGCTAAAAAAATAAGGCACGATAGAGCTCGTCCCGAAGAGACTCCGGGGCTCTGGAGTGTACTTGCGGTACTTCCTCGCCCGGAAGAAGACCTGCGGCTGATGGCCTTTCCTGGACCTCCGCCGCCTCAACAAATACATAAGATCCCAAAAATTCTGGATGTTCACCCTTCAGCACGTGCTGGGACAGCTGGAAGAAGGGGCCTTCCTGTCTTCGCTGGACCTGGAGGATGCATACTTCCACAACCCCATACACAAAGGACGTCGAAAGTTTCTACGTTTCGTGTTCCAGGGGCGGCACTATCAGTTTTAGTCACTGCCCAGGATCAACACCATGGCATGGCTAGCTTCACCATCAGAGGAGAGGATAAAGGCCATCCTGGGCAAGGTACAACAGCTGTTGGCCATGAATGTAGTCTGGGTGAGGTCCATCAAGTCCCTGCTCGGCATGATGTCGTCATGCATCTCGGAGGAGAGGTCACTGCACATCAACGTCCTGGAGCTTCGGGCCGTGTTCTAGGCCCTCAGATCCTTCCTTCCGTCCCTCAAGGGCAAAGTGGTAAGGGTCTTCACCAACAACACCACCACGATGTTCTACATTCGAAAGCAGGGGGCACCAGATCCCCAGCTCTCTCCAAGGAAGCACAGGATCTGTGGCACTGGGCCGTCGCCCAGGCAATGTTCCTGGTACCCTTTCACATGGCAGAAGTAAAGAACACTGTCACTGACTCACTCCGCAGGGAGCTGCGCTCCTGCCACGAATGGCAGCTTCGGCAAGATCAAGTAGATCTCCTATTCCGACGATGGGGAAATCCCCAGATCGATGTTGGGGAGAATTCTCTGTAAGGCTAATTTCCCAAACCTAGTGAGTCCCCGAGCAGCTTTGCTGGATTGTTGGGGGGTTTATTTTTTTCTCTCTCCTGCTAAGAGTGAGATTCTTTTGCTCTCACTCTTAGACATGATTTGAGGTGTTCCTTTAACTTTCCATGTGTTTTATGGGCTATGGGGTCTTTTACTCCATAGGTTCTCATGTGTTTTTTTTTTTTTTTAAAACTTTATTTAACAATCGTGGTGGTACACTTACTACACAACATAACATACCATAGCATTTCACATTCCGTTTCTCCAATATCGGAACTTGGTTACAGTGGAACGATTTTACACACTTGGCACAGTAACAGTTCCCCCGGGGCTGTTTCCAGCCGACCCCAATTCACACAAGTATACCCTGAATGGGCCCCATATGTCCTTGGGTTTGCATGTACCTGGCAAGGACATTATGTAATGTTCTTCACATTCGTTGACATAGGCCAGCTCTTTAAGGAAGTGGTTTGCACTCGGGGCGTTCGTGCTTTTCCATTGTTGCAATATACATTTTTTGGCCACTGCGCACGCAACGTTGAATAATCGCCGGGCCACTACTGAGATCTTACCAATGTCACCAAATATATATTTCTGAGGAGCTAGGTCCGCTGGAATCTGTGTAATATCTTCTAGGATGGATGCCACTTCACCCCAGAACTTGTATATGAGTGGGCACCTCCAATACATGTGGAATGAGTCGGCCTGTTCGTCTCCACATTTCAGGCACCTGCTCGATCCATCTCGTATAAATTTCGCTACCTTCTGAGGGGTATAATGTAACTTATTTAACACCTTAAATTGGATTTGGCGGAGACCCGCGTTGATGGAGACTCCTTTTGTCAGAGCACAATATTTCTCCCATTTCTCGTTCGGGATCGTGATCCCCAGGTCAGATTCCCATGTCAGTCTGATCCTGTTTGTTGTGGGTGTGTTTGCCTGCATAACTGCATATAGCCCCGAGACACTAACTCCCCCTTGGGCAGTCAACACATCCAGGCATGGATGGGTAGGTGGTTCCTCCGGGAACAGAGGCCATCTAGCTTTAAAAGATAGTCGCATGCGATGGTATTGCAATATTTTCAGCGGATCTCTTCCCATCCCTACTTTAAATTCCTCTAAAGTTATGAACTTGCCATTAGGGTATATGTCCCGGAGTTTAAACTCACCATCTGGGTCCCAGTTTGTGCGGATACCCGGATCGTAGGACGGTGCTATACCGGGAAAGTTCCAGAAGGGTGCTTCCGGGCAGTAAGGGGCTACTATTCCAAGCCTGCCGAAGAGTCTAGACCACGCGTGTACTGTAACGCTAACCGGGTGGAATGGGCAGTCATCCTTATGTTTTTTATTAAAGATTATGGACCTTATATCGGTAGGGAGAGCGGCGTGCTTTTCGATAACAACATGTGGGGAGGTGTCCAGGTCGTCGTACCAGTATTTGATAAATTGGGCCTGTGCTACAAGGTAATATAATTCGAAATCCGGGGCAGCTATTCCCCCCTTGTCATAAGGTTCCACCATCTTTTCCCATTTCATCCTGGCCGTGTTCCCTCCCCAGACAAATTCCACCGCCAGTGATCGGAGGGTTGCAAAAAAACTGTGCCCCCGGCCACAGCGGAATGTTGGTGAATATGTATAGCAATTTCGGGAGTATTACCATTTTTAGTATGGCCACTCGACCAACGAGAGAAATGGGAAGCCGTGTCCACAACTTAAGTTTAGCAGATATGTTGTCTAATAGCTGATCATGGTTGTCAGCATAAAGAGAGGCTGCTCCAGTGGACACCACTATTCCCAGATATCTCAGCTTGGCGGGGGACCATTGCAAACCATATGTGTTGGTTGGGCATCTCGTGGCGGGGGTTAAGGGGAATATCTCGGATTTAGACCTGTTGGTTCTGTAGCCCGAGTACTCGGCAAACTCATGTATTGTCTCTATCGCAGGGCCTAAATGTACATCTGGTTCTCTAATATATAACAGTGTGTCGTCTGCATATAAGGATATGGATTGAGTCAGACCTGCCATTTTTATGCCCCTCTGCCCCTGATGCTCCCTGATTGCTGCTGCAACCGGTTCCATCGTGAGGGCGAACAATATAGGGGAAAATGGACATCCCTGTCGCGTGCCCCTGCCCAGCTTAAACCAGTCAGACAGCACGCGGTTGGTTAGCACTCTGGCGCCCGGGTCCGAGTATAACAGCCCAACACATCTTAGAAAGTAGGGACCTATACCAAATTTATTTAGCACCCTGAACAGGTAAAGCCATGACACCGTGTCAAACGCCTTTTCAGCGTCTAGTGAGACTGCCACTGCCTGGGCCTCCGGTTTTATCTGGGCCATTATACCGAACAGCCTCCTAAGGTTGAGGGCCGTCGATCTAGTAGGGATGAAGCCGCACTGATCAGGGTGTATCAACGTGGGCATGTGTGGGAGAAGTCTAGTGGCCAGGATTTTAGCAAAAATTTTTGCATCACAATTAAGTAAAGAAAGGGGGCGGTAAGAGGACATCTCACTGGATGGTCGCCTGGGTTTCAGCAATACTGTGATTATGGCTTCTCTCATTGATGGCGGGAGAGTACCCACCTCCACAGCCTCCTCCCACACCGACAGCAACACCGGGGTTAGTTCCTCACTAAGCTCCTTGTAGAATTCTGCACCAAGCCCGTCCGAGCCCGGCGCCTTCCCGTTGGCCAAAGATTTTATCGCATCGGCGATTTCCTCAGTGGTCAAGGGTTGGTCCATTGCCAGCTTGTATTCGGAGGGTAGCGACGGGAGGGTGATGCCACGGAGGTATGCCTCCACCTCCTCGGGCGTTTTCGAGTCATGATTAGAGTATAGATTAGAGTAGAACCGGGTGAATTCCCTATTTATCCCCTCCTCACTGGTGACCACTGAACCGTCCTCCAACAGTATGCTGGAAATCGGTGTGTGTTGCCTCTCAGCTTTCAACAAGTTGGCTAGAGTGCGTCCCGCTCTGTTGCCCTCACCATATCTGCGTGCTCTGCTGGGGGTTGACATGTACAATAATTCTCTGTTAGCCAGTTTGTTGAATTCTAGCAGATTACGATTGATGTCCGAAAGGGTTTCTCTATCGTGTTTTTTAGTGTATCTAGCCTCCAGGTTCGTCAGGCGTTTCTCCACTTCCTCGAGCTCTATCCGAACCGCCTTCAACATACCCGAGGACTTAGAAAGCAGTATACCTCTCACCCAAGCCTTAAAGGCCTCCCATAGAGTGTGGCAGCTATTCACTGAACCCCTGTTGGTGTCGAGGAAATGCCCCACCTCTATATGTAAAGACTCCACTACCTCTGGGTCGCTGAGGATATTTGGTGGCATCCTCCATCTTCTGGCGGGGGGTGTTATGTTTTCTAGCGTGATTGTCATCATAACAGGGGAGTGGTCTGAAAAAGTACGGGGAAGTATTTCGCAGCTGTCTAACTGGTGTATGAGGCTTAGAGAAACCAGCCAATAATCTATCCTGGACTCTGAATCATGTACCGACGAATAAAATGTGTATTGTCTCCTACATGGATGCAGTGTTCTCCAGGAGTCAACCAGTGCCATTTGTGACAAGATCTGCGACAGCATCTCTGCCGCTCTGGAGGGTGTCCGGCGTTTTGTGCTGGAGCGATCCAGCGTGGTGTCAAGGATGGTGTTGAAGTCTCCCCCCCACAAAATGTGTTCATTACCCGTGCATCCTATTTCAAGTGCCACAGTTACATAGAAGTCGGGATCGTCCAGATTTGGCCCATACGTGTTCACCAGCACCACCTCCCTTCCCGCTATACTCCCCCATACTATGACAAAACGACCCAACATGTCCACTTTACTTTTCCCACATCGAAACCCAACCGAGGGATGTATGAGGGTTAGGACCCCTCTCGCCTGTGTGGAGTATTCCGTATAGTATCGGTTATGACCCCAGTTCTTCAAGAAGGCCGTGTTAACTTTGCGAAGTGCATGAGTTTCTTGCAGCATGATCACTTGTGGGCAGTGTCTAGTAATATAGGCTCCCAACTTTCTTGATTTAGCTAGATTGTTCAGGCCCCTAACGTTCCAAGTAAGTAGTCTCAACTTCAATCTCTTATCTTTTACTCCGTTACATGCCATCTCTGTGTGTTAGACTCATCATATTCATTCCGATCGTCCCAGAACGGATGTCCTGTGTAGCGTTGTGTCCACCACTTTTAACTTGAAACACCCTCCCAACTGAGCTCCCCCAACTCCCCAAGCTCCTTACATGAGTCCCGTATATCCCAACATAAATGGTTTTATCCCACCCTGTTGGATCCCTCCCCACATCATCCACCCCAACTTGACGATGTTGCCCAATAACATTCGGGACTTCCCCGATGGGCATACCCCTGAAATAACCTTGGAACTTTCCTGAGGGTAGCTGCCGTCGCTGTCCGACCACCCTGTCGGGGGCTCACGGCCCGGTCCTACCTTAAGTTTATGTCCAGGCCATTCTTTGTGTTGAGACATGTTTCCCGGCGGCATAGTACGACAGTGCAGGCCTTTCAGTCTGCCGCTTCCAGTCCCTCTGCCCCTGGCTGGTTTCCGGCGTTTTTATCGTGTGTTCTGTCCCTGGGAGGGAGAGGGATAGAGGCCTCCACGTATGCCATGGCTTCTTTGGGGTTTTCGAAGAAATGGGCCCTACCTCCATGTTGAATTCTGATCTTCGCGGGAAAAATCAGGGCATAGGGCACATTCCGCATCCGGAGTTGTCTTTTTACCGGCTCATAGGATCTGCGTTGAGCCTGCACTCCAGCGGAGAAGTCAGGGTAAATGTGGATCCTGTCATGCTCGAAGTGTAACGTGCCTTTCTCCCTGGAGAGCCGGAGGATTGCGTCTCTGTCTCGATAGTTGAGGATGCGTGCTATAATGGTACGCGGTGGTGCTCCGGGCTTCGGCGGTGGCGCCAGGATGCGGTGGGCCCTTTCGACCAGAAAATGTTCCGAGAGAGAGTCAGAACCAAGGATAGTTTTCAAAAGGTGTTCCACCTGCCGCTCCATGTCCCCTTTGCCGAAGGTCTCCGCTACTCCGACGATTCGTATGTTGTTCCTGCGGGATCTGGATTCCAAATCGTCGCACTTACTCTGGGTTCTCCGCAGCTCAGATTGGAGTAGGGCTATATCTCGGCCATGTTGGGATATCGTATCTTCGCTTGCACTGATTCTGTTTTCTGTATCCGTTATTCGCGCACTCTCCTTCTCTACTCTGGCCTTCAAGGATCCAATCGTTGCCACTATGTCATCCAGCTTGACATTGACGGCCATGAACCCGTTCTGGACCATCGTCGCCAGGCGTTCCAAGGGGTCCTCTTCCTGCCTGTCCGGGGGGTGCTGCGACCCACCAGACACCCCGCATGCTTGAGAATTAGCGAAGGAGTCCATTGGGCCCACCTTTTTGCCTCCTGCCCCCTTCCTTTCAGTGCGGCCCATATAGGATGGTGAGCGACCCTAAAGTGGGTTATGTCCTCCCTTGGAGGCCAGTTGCACTACGAGTTGTTTTCTGCGACGCGTGGCTACTTCCGTGTATTTTGGGCCACGTAATGTGCCTGTAGAGGATGAGGGAGGCGATGGGGGCCCGTACTCACTTACGTCGCCGGAACGGCGGTATTATCGGCCGCGCTCCTCACGACTCCGGAAGAGGCCGCTAGGCAGAAGGTCCGGGTCTCGTGCCGCTGTGCTCACCAGCACTCAACGGCGTGCCCCCAGTCGTGCCCCCCTCCTCCCTTGAGCACCGATCAGCAAAACCGGGCCGTCGTTGGTTCTTCCAGGAGGTTCCACGCCTCTCTTCCCTCTCCGCCGTGCCCCTCCCCCACTGCGGCCTGTCCCTCCTGCGGCCTCTAGTGGTTCTGCCGCGGAGCCGTCGGCCGGCGACGCCGCCTCTTCCCAGCCGGTGCTTCTTTCGATTCAGGATTTCTCGGCCGAACAGCTGCGATTTTGTCCAATTTTTGGAGGGTGTCTGCAGGAGATCTCTCGCCACTGGAAACTTCAACTTCTTCGTGTGTAGAACGGTTCAGGAAGGATATTTATTCAAAGGATTTTCTGGCCGAGCCGGAGCTCTCCCTTCAGGCGGCCATTTGCTTTGCGCGCAAGCCACGCCCCTCCATGTGTTTTTTTGATGTGGGTTACACAGCACCCTCCGTGCCGTAACCCAGGGGTGTTGTAGCGACCCCCCAAAATAGACTCCATACCCTGGGACTGACTACTGTCTCCCAGGGCATGTGAAGTCACCATTGGCTTTGCTAGTCCCAAATTATGAACAGAAACCAGTACAAACCATCATATTGTGGACCTACTGGTCGGGGCAATTTGATTGCCCCGGGGTCTGTTGTTCGAGGGGGTACTTCTCCGTCCCCCCTGATCGAGTTTTGGCTGGTGGCAGTGGATACGACCGCAAATATATCTCTATGGGATTTTCCCATTCTTCGGGGCTACCAACTTTAATTATTTAATTGTCAGAGCTTCGAACATACCGCCGGTTTATTTATTTATTTATTTAATATTAATTCACCGGTTGGTATTTTTTGCCAGAACTCGATTCTAAAATGGCGTTTGTGTTCTCTTCTGTGACTCCAACCCAAGTCGAGCCCTTTGTTCCACTTTTTGGCGGGCTTCTCCACAGAACCCTCCGAAAGTGGTGCCACTCTGTCTGGGTACCACAGGGGGTGTGGGAGGGGGTTTAGGCACCCTGGACTGAGTTACCGTCGTAACTCAAGTCGCACTCTTGTGTGATTGGCCCAAGTGGCTCACCACTTAGCATGTTTGATTGACAGCTAGGCTGATTGAATGGGGGTGTGCTGCGCTGCATAAAAGCAGTGCTTTGGGGACTGGAACTTCAGAAGTTGGCACAGGACCTAAGAATCCGAGGAGGGAGAAGCTGAGCCGACCTGCAACGATGACACCACCGGTGGAGCCCTGCTGAACCGACTCACCACTTTTCCCGACGCCAGAGGAGATCTCCAGTCCTGAGAATCTTCTTCCTTTGACTGGTGGGGATAACCAGTTTTGCCTTCTTTTCACCTTCCTGGAGCATCTCGTGGCCGCCTTGCCCGTGCCAAGCACCCCGGCAACCGGAATACCACGGTTTACCACTACCACGAAGAGAAGCGTAGTACCTTTTTAACCGGAGGACTCTGTGGCTGGTTTCTTCCCTGGCAGTGCAACGACCTTAATCTTTCCTCCACGGCGAGACCTCTTCTTCCTCTGGACGAAACACCGACTTGCACCTGCTGCCAGGAACAACTGCCCCTGCTGGAGCTTCCTTCACACTTAAGGTACTGTGTCCCGCCTGACTTCCCTTGCGACAGATCGTTCGGGGTCACAGTAAAGCCTCGACTTTATAACCTGGGCTAGCCTGGGACAGCCTAGCTAACTTTTCCTGACTTGAATTTCATCCTTTTTGTGCAAACTATCTACGAGACTCTTTGGGCATAACCCCACTGTGTGAACCTGGACCCCTTCTGCTTGCTCTCTCCAAGAGTGGGCCTTGCAATTGCTTCCTTGCTCTCCGGTAGAACTCTGCCTATCCTCCCTTACTGTGGTTCTTTGTAAAAGTATTGAAACTTGTGTGCTTCCTTAACCCTGCCTTTTTCCTCCCTTTCTTTACATCTTATTAGAGTGTCATCTTATGTTAAGCGCTCACCTCTGTCTGAAAATAAGTGTTGTTTCTCACTAAGACTTGTCTAATAAGTGAATAGGGTTGTATATATATGATGGTGACTGTGTGCTGAATTTACTCACCTCGTTTTTGCTAGTGTAAATTACAAGTGTGTTTTTAAATAATTATATACTTTTACACCAAACCTCTGGTCAGTGTTTGTTTGTACTACTGTCTCCCTGTACCTATTGTGTATACTCTGCATACTGCCTAACTCTTCTTGAGGGAAGTCTGACTGCTCAGCCACAGCTACCAAGTGAATCTGTGTGGTACAGACTGCTACCAAGTGGGTTTACTGCCAAACACCTGTAGTCTTAAATCTTTTGCAGTGGTCCCTAAGGGAACTGCACAGGTTTCTGCCTAACAATCGATCTGTTCGCGACGAACACCAAGTGCTGGAGGTTCGCCAGCCTGTTTCCCCAGCCGGGGAGCATGGGAGATGCATTCTCCTTCACCTGGGAAGGCCTGTTCCTCTATGCGTTCCTACCATTGAAGTTGCACCTGCGACTCATCAGTCAACTCAGACGTTCCCGGTGCAGGATGATCCTCGTCGCACCGGCGTGGCCGAGGCAAATATGGTTCCCGGACCTTCTGGACATGTCAGCGTCCCCTTCAGTCAAGTTACCGACTGACGCGGATCTTCTCACCAGGGAAGGAGGAGCGAGCCTGCATCACGACCCAGGATCTCTGAACCTACAGGCCTGGCTCCTGCAGCACTAGAGTTCAGAGGCTACGACATCCCGGCGGACTGCAAGGAGGTTCTTGCCAAAGCCAGGGCTTCCTCGACTCTTAAGTGTTATGGACATAAATGGAAGAGGTTAATTGCTGGTGATGTGCACAGAAGATAAGCCTCTACGCATTACGGCCCCCCAAGTGGTGCCGTACTTGCTGTCGCTGGCCAAGGCAGGGCTGGCACATGCCTCAACCAAAATTCATCTGGCAGCTATCTCCCGCTACACCATAACTCCGGGGTGGTCGTCGCTGTGGTCTCACTGCCTGGTGAAGGAGTTCATGAAAGGACTGTTCCGATCGTTCCCGCCAGTGAAGGATCCAGCCCCGGTGTGGGAACTCGATGTGTTACTGACCAGGCTCATGGGCCCGCCATTCGAGCCTTATGCATTCAGCGCCGCTGAAATTCCTATTGTGGAATAAGTAGATTCTTGTGGCCATCACCTCCGCACGACGAGTGGTAGAGATCCAGGGCCTCTCCTGTAAGCCTCCGTACCTGACATTCCACCAGACGAGGGTAGTGCTGAGGGCACCCCTCCTTCATACCCAAGGTGCTGTCAGACTTCCATCTCAACGAGGCCTTGGTGTTGCCTGTTTTCTTCCTGTCGCCAGCTGAGAGGACTTTGCACTTGCTGGATGTGGCTAGATCGCTGAAGTTCTACTTGGACGTCACAAAGAGTTTTCGGAAGACATCACAGCTGTTTGAACTTTGGCTCTGTGAACCAAGGGAAGGCCCTCTCCAAGGCTTCCATTTCCAGATGGCTCTCCGGCTGCATCATGCACTGTCACAGGTTGGCAAACCGACCGTTGCCAGGCCGTCCGAGAGCCTATTCGACCAGAGCGACCGCTGCTACTACGGGGTTCCTGTCTGGTGTGCCCCTGCTGGACATCTGCAGGGCAGCTACGTGGTGGTCGACGCACACCTTCACAAAATTATACTGCGTCAACCAGGATTCCAGGGAGGAGTCCAGAGTCGGCCAGGCAGTGCTGCGCAACCTGTTTGCTTGAAGGTGGGCCTGGTGAGGAGGTAAGAGATGCTTAATGTTGAGTTGAAATGCTTGATGTTGAGCCATGCCACCTCCTGTAGTTGTGCATGTGTGTACTGCTATGTATTATTGTATTCATGAGCATGTGAATCCATGGCAGACCCCATGCTGGAGAAGGAACAAATTACTTACCTGTAACTGTTGTTATCCAGCATGGGTCTGGCATGGATTCACATGCCAACCCTCCCTCCAACCCTTCTGCGGCTCTTCTCTTGGTCCTATTGCCACTTTACATGCTACCAAATCTGAAGATGGCTGCCAGAGGAGGGGCTTAGGTAGAGGGCAGTCATTGGCTGGGGGCAGTATGACCCAGACACCAGTGATTGGTGATTAGTAGAAAGACAGTTCAGAAACGGAACTAAAACTGATTTTTTTCTTTACCGAGGACTCCCAGCCTGACAGGAAATATTCATGAGCATGTGAATCCATGCCAGACCCGTGCTGGAGAACAACAGTTACAGGTAAGTAACTTGTTCCTTATATACCATTCTAATGAGTTTAATAGACGCTGTAGACCCACTTCTGTGTTGTCCGCATATGCCAGCCATTTGATTGGGTTACTGCCAATTTTAGGACTTGCCAGTGCTGCTGATTCAATCTCCCGCCCCATGTCTGCCAAATACAGGTTAAATAGGAAGGGTGCCACCATGCATCCCTGCCTAACTCTCCTCTTAACTTCGACATAATCTGAGAGTGAGCCCTCAGCATCTAATCTTATTCATACTGTGTTTATCCTCGTGCAATGTGGCCAGCATAGACGGAGGTGGTTTAGACATTCCCCAACTTTCCAATTTATGCCACAATCGGTCCCTGTTAACAAGATTGAAGGTGCTGGATATATCTATCCATGTGCCGTAAAGTACGGGACTTCCTTTTAAACCAGATTTGTCACTTAGGGTGGCTAAAATTATGCAATTTAGCGATGTTGAGAGGCCTTTACGGAAGCTGGTTTGCTGTTTTGGTAGGATGTTAGTCTTCTTAGCCCAGTTTTCTAATTCCTTCAGCAGAAGGCTTGCAAAAAGTTTACTTTCAACGTCTAAGAGGGTGATCGGTTGGTAGTTTGTTGGAAACGTTCAATTCCCCCCTCTTAAAAATAGGGATGATTATCCTACCTCTTGGAAGACGTTGATAAACTCTACTGTCCAAGACTTCTCTGAACAACCTTGTTTGCAGCCTCAAACAAAGGTTCATATTACCCTTCAGCACCTGATAAGTCACACCATTTGGCCCGGCCACTCGCGAGGATGATTTCTTTTTTTATTAGTTCTGCAAAATCACTCTCTGCAAAGTCCAGAGTCCATGGAATATCGGGGATCTTAAAACTGAATTCACCAGATGATTTTTGATATTGGCTGGACAGCTAGTTAATCCAGTCAATTTCTGGCTTTAAATTTGTTTGGCCATATGTTTGTAGGTTCTCAGCTGCATTCACCAATGCCCAAAAATTGTGAGAGATCTTATCACATAAGACTTTGAGCATCTGCTCTCCGTCTTATTGTAGGCGTTGTACTTGTCGTTGCCTCGCCCAATTTTTGTAGCCTCTTTTAATGGCAATTGCTTTTTTATTAAATTCATAATTATCCTGAATTTGAATTCTCAAAAATCTTAGAGCAGTTTGCATTTCTCTTTTTTAGCCCAGGTCTTTTCATCAAATGCATGCTGGTATGATATCTGTTTTGGTTAACTTGGTCTTACTGGATGGTCTACGGACCACTACAGATCCTAAAAAAAGAGTGGGCCACATTTTTGCTTCAGATCCGGGGCTGACATACCCTGGCAAACCCTTTGCAATTCATCATTAAGATAAATACTGCCTTTCCCATATTTCGCCAGTCTATTTTTACCGTTATTAATGGTTAGAGTTTGGTGCAAATATTCCCTTTTTTTGGTGAATTGCCAGGACATTTCTGCTTCTAATTGTCTATGATCGCTTGAGCCCTCATGTTTGATCTCAGTGTTTACGCATCTCTAGTGCTTTGGGGGACAAAAAAATGTGATCTATGGTGGATATGGAATTCCCACATCTCCATGTGACTGCTGGTGGGACATCCCCTTCTATGCAACCATTTGCCATCTACATATTCCATTCAGCAAAGAATGCTAACCCTCTTTTGCCCGTAGGGGTGACCCTTTTCATTTTTTGCCCATCACTCTTGATGTTTATAGTGGTGCATTGTGTATTAAGGTCACCTGCTAAAAGTACTGAGGTCCGAGGAAGGTTTCTTATATCGGCACCGGGAGGCGAAGAGGAAGACTATCCTTTCGGTCCCACTCCTGGACGATGTTTGGGATGAAGGGTTGGCTCTGCTCTACAGTCCGAGCAAAGTGAGACTGGCAGGAGAAGTAGTACAGGGTGCCAGGCTCTGCACCCAAGTTCTTACGGTCTCAGCCGTCGCTGGACTCGGTGGTCTCGGCGGCCACCAGGAATAAGTTGTCGAGCTTGGCTTTCTCCTCCTTCCTCCACCCGTCCGGACAACGAGGGGAAGGAGTTTGATTCGATGAATAGGAAGGTTATCTACTCTGCAGCAACGACTGTCAAGGCTGCCAACACCCTCTCGATCGTGGCCAGATACTAACGAGAGCTGTGGTTTAAGCTAGCTCCGCTGCTAGACTTCCTCCCTGATGACAAGCTTGTTGAGGTTTTGGATATTCACTTAAGAAGGTGAGATGGCGTCAGACCACGCCATCACAGTGGCCCTAGACATCGCAGACATCGCAGACACGGCTTTCCGCCAGATGGGAAAGGGAGTTTGTCCTCGCCGTTGTGGCTGGCTCAAGGTAGACAGGAGGTCCAGACAAGGGTTTTAGACATGCCCTTTGACTAGGACAACCTGTTTGGGAAGGCTGTGGATGAATCCCTCCAGGCCATCAAGGCGGACATGGAAACGGCATGTGCCCTAGACATTCTGCAGCAGGAGAAAAATCAATCTGCTCATCGAAGGGTTTTGTGTGGGGGGGGGGGCTTGTCCTCTTACCGCCAGCCCTCCCGTTCCTCGACCCAGGAAGCCAACAGCGTTCGCTCCAAGGCCTTTGTTAGGGACAGCAAGGAAGACCTCCAAGCAAGATTTAACCGGCTGGAACGTCGGACACCCACCCGTGCACCGCAGTGGGAGGTCGGCTAGCAAACCTCATCGGCGTGTGGGAGACCCTCTCCACCGACAGATGGGCGCTGGACGCTCTCGCCCACGGACTTACCTTGGAATTCCACGAATACCACCGGTGGCCCGGCAGGAAAACCACGTCCCTCAGCTGCTGCTGGAGGTTCGGGCCATGTTACAGAAGGGGGCGATAGAGCTGGTTCCACAGTGACTACTGGGCTCCAGAGTATACTCGAGGTACATCCTCGTAAAAAAAAAGACCGGGGGCTGGAGGCCCATTCTCGGCTTATGACGACTCAACAAATACATAAAGTCCCAGAAGTTCTGGATGGTCACACTGCAGCACATGCTCGGCCTGCTGGAGGAAGAGACTTTCTGTCGTCGTTGGATCTGGAGGATGCATACTTCCATGTCCCCATACACAAAGGACACAGCAGGTTTCTGCGCTTTGCCATTCAGGGTAAGCATGATCAGTTCAAGGCCCTATCATTCAGGCCGTAGTCAGTACCCATCGACTTCAAGTGCTTGCCACCGGTGGCAGCCCATGTGCGACTGCAAGGGATCCAAGTTTACCCCTACCTGGACCACTGGCTCATCTGGGCCAAGTCAGTGGACACCGCCGTCGAACACAGAGAGTGGAACGTCCATCTTTTGACGGATCTGGGGTCCTCGGTGAACTATGCGAAGTCCTGCTTAACTCCATTGCAGGACGCTCTTTTCCTGGGATCCAAGCTCAACTCAGTATCATGCCTGGTGTCACCGTCTGAGGAGAGGATATCGGCCATCTTGGGCAAGGTGCAACGGCTGTTGGCACTGAAGATCGCCATGGTGAGGACCATCAAGTAGCTGCTCGGCAGGATGTCGTCGTGCAGTTTCGGCTCTGCAGGTTTCAGATGCAGCCTCTACAGGAGTTCCTGGATGCTTGATGGGTCCAGGTGTCCGGAAGCTTCCAGGACGGGATTGCGCTCGACGAGGAGATCCGACGTGCGATCCGATGGTGGGGTGTATGCTCCAATATCACCGTGGACACTGATTTCCAGATCCCCCTGTATCAGGAGACGGTCACGACAGATGCGTCTCTGGAAGAATGGAGAGCCCACACCGGCCGCCTTCACACCAGAGGCATGTGGATGCCGGAAGAGAAGACCCTACACATACTGTAACTACAGGCGGTTTTTTGGGCCCTCAAGTTGTTTCTGCTGTCTCTCAAGGGCAAGGTGGTGAGGGTCTTCATGGGCAATACCATCACAATGTTTTACATCCAGAAGCAGGGGGACACCAGATCCCCCGGTGCTCTCAAGGAAGGCGCAGGAAGTGTGGCACTGGGCCATCCTCATTCAAAGCCACCTGCTAGGAGTAAAGAACACTGTCGCTGACTCCCTCCGGAGGGAGCTACGCTCTTGCCACGAGTGGGAGCTTCGGCAGGACCAAGTGGACAACCTGTTCAACAGATGGGCAGATCGATCTGTTTGCGACGAACACCAATTGTCCGCAGGTTTCCCCAGCCGGGGAGCATGGGGGACGCAATCTCATTCCCCTGGGACAGCCTGTTTGTATGTGTTCCCTCCATTGCTGTTGCTTCTTCGAGTCATCAATCGACTCGGACGGTGCCGGTGCAGGATAATCCTCGTCACACCAGCGTGGCGGAGGCAGATCTGGTACCTGGACCTTCTCAGCATATCAGCGTCTCCTCAAGTCAAGCTGCCAGTGGTCGCGTATCTTCTCGCCAGGGAAAGAGGCGGAATTCTGCACCACGACCCAGGATCTCCAAAATTGAAGGCCTGGCTCCTGCAGCATTAGAATTTGGGAGTTGCGGTCTTCCAGCAGACTGCAAGGAGGTTCTCGACAAGGCCAGGGCATCATCTACTTTGAAATGCTACAGACTCAAATGGTTTGCAATTTGGTGCCGTTCCCAGAAGATCGACCCTCCTGAGGGTCACATCACCTCCGGTACTTCCATATTTGCTGTCGTTGGCTAAATCTGGGCTGGCTCACGGCTCCATCAAGGTTCATCTGGCAGCGATCTCCCGCTACACCAGATCCTCAGGACGACCCTCCTTGTGGTCGCACCGGTTAGTCAAGGAATTCATCAAGGGGCTATTCCGCTCGTTCCCGCCGGTGAAGGTTCCGGCCCCGGTGTGGGAACTCAATGTGGTACTTACTAGGCTCATGGAAGCTCTGTTCGAGCCTCTGCATTCTGTCCCACTCAGGTTTCTGTCGTGGAAGACAGCTTTTCTTGTGCCATCACCTCTGCATGACGAGTGTGAGAGATCCAGGCTCTATCCTGTAAACAACCTTACTTGACTTTCCACAAGACAAGGGTGGTGCTGCGGATGGACCAGTCCTTCTTGCCCAAGGTGCCGTCAGACTTTCATCCAAACAAATCCTTGGTGTTACCTGTGTTTTTCCGACACCTTTGTTTCTGGCTGAAAGGACTTTGCACTTGCTGGATGTGGCTAGAGCGCTGAAGTTTTATGTGGCCCGCATGAAGAGTTTCTGGAAAACTGCTCAGCTTTTTGTGAACTTTGGTCCTGTGAACCATGGGACGGCCCTGTCCAAGGCTTCCATTTCCAGGTGGCTCTCTGCCTGTATCACTCACTGTCACCGGTTGGCAAACAGACGCTGCCTGGCTGTCCAAGAGCTCATTCTACCAGAGCGATCGCTGCTTCTACGGCATTCCAGTCTAGTGTGCTCCTGCTGAACATCTGCAGGGCTTCTATGTGGAGGTCGACTCATACCTTCACGAGATTCTACTGCGTCAACAGGGATTCTGGGGAGGAGTCCAAAGTCGGCTAAGCAGAGCTGCACAACCTGTTTGCTTGAAGGTGAGCCTGGTGAGGAGGTAAGAGATTGCTTCTGGTGGGTTATAGGTCAAAGTATCAAATCAAAAGGATTGAAATACAATGGGGTCGAATCAAAAGGACTGAAAACAAAAGGGTCGATTTTATTTATTTGGGGGGTCTCCCCAACCCCCATTTGCCCCTCCCCCCCAGCCCAAAGAAATTCGACCCTTTTGTTTAAGGTCCTATTAACTCGACCCTATGGCATTGGATCGTTTTGGATTCAAAGCTTTGACCGGACACCCTTCTGTTGAGCCTTGCCATCTGCCCACCTCCTGTGGTTGTGCATGTGTGCACTCCTAAGTATTCTTTATTCACATGCGAACCCTTCTGCCTGAAGATGGTTGCCAGAGGGGGGCTTCGGTAGAGGGCAGTCATTGGCTGACGGCAGTATAACCCAGAGCTCAGTGATTGGATTATACGAGGAAGACGAGAAAGACAGTTCAGAAATGAAGCTGAAACTGTTTTACTGAGGATTCCCTGAAAACGGGGAATATTCATGAGCATGTGAATTCATGCCAGACCCATGCTGGAGAACAGTTACAGGTAAGTAACTTGTTGCTTTGCCGCTGTACCTTCTCACAACACACCACCTACTCCAAACACTGCTCGCTAATCTATGTATAGCATGTGATCTAAGCAGATCCACACGCCTCATAACTGATACATTATTCACTTAAATCGTATTTCTGATGATTAGATCTGCTTATTCACATCCGCCCACACTTCCTTCCCTTGGAGTAGAAGATGCATAGATATTATTTGGCTTCATCTACTCTTTATCTGCTTTATTAAATCTGCACTCGCGCTAAACTTCATGCTACCTCATGTCAGAAACAAAACCATCTGAGGGACCTCAAAGCATGAAGGACCAGGGGTACAGTGGACCGTTGCACTAGGATAGCGTTACTGGTACGCCCTGCGGACGTCTCTTTTTCGAGTTTTGAAAACAAAAAATGCAAAACTCTGCAGCTACCACTGGATGCTGGCCTAGCTTGTGAATCTAAGCAGATACAAGCATCAGAAATCCGATTATGTTGAGTAATGTATCCTTTATATATAAAGCGTTGAAAAACCACTACATTTTCAACTATCTAAGCCAACTTCGTCATAGGAAACTGGCTACACCTCATCTGAGGACACACTTTCAGGGGCACTATATCAGAAAAAGCAGACCCCACTTCAAGGTACACCTGCCTCTCCTGTTTTCCCAAGGTCCACTGAATGCACCTGAAAGCTTTGACAGGATGATGAGAATGATCTCTCCTTTCGTAGTTTACAGTGATTGCCATCCAGAGGAGTTTAGAAGCGCCACAGGGTTCTGCACAGGGTGACAAGATATGTAGTGATGAACCACCTTCTAAAGTGTTAAGGTTAGACAGCCCCCCCAACACTGCTACACATTCTTGGGCCTCATTTGGGACACATTCTCCAAGAAGGTCTTTCCGTTAGAAGACAAGATCTCGGCCATCAAGAGGGCCACAGTGCACTTCCACAGGAGAGAGGTGACCTCGGCCTGGTGGTGCCAGCATCTACTGGGTCTCTTGGCAGCGCTCCTATTAGCCGTCCCACACACGAGACTGAGGAAGAGGAGGATTCAGCTGCACTTTGTGGCTTCATTGAACCTGGAGCGGGGCACTCAATCTGAGATGATCAAGGTTCCTCCATCTCTCCGCCAGGACCTAACATGGTGGTCCAGGGACTGCAACCTACGGACGGGCAAGTCCTTCCGGGCCCCCCCCAAACTCCGCAGGTCACCATCACCACAGACTCCTCGCTCGAGGGCTTGGGAGCCACCCTGGACGATCTCTCGGTCCATGGCACTTGTACTTGACAGGAGCAGGAATACCACATCAATTGGTTGGAGCTTAATGTCATCTGGCTAGCGCTCCAAGCATTTCTTCCACTTCTCAGTGCAAGGTTCTCCTCATCCAGACGGACAACTCGACCAGCATGTACTATGTCAACAAGCAGGGAGGCACCAGATCCCCTCCGTTGTGCAGACTGGCAATCAACATGCGGGAGTGGGCCCTGGAAAACGACATCTTCCTCACGGCAGTCCACCTCCCGGGGGATTCTAACCTGGAGGCGGAAAGGCTCAGCAGGTTGGGAGTGGACAATTACGAGTAGCAGCTAAACAGCCTAGTTATTCAGGAGATCTTCAACAGATGGGGTCATCCCCAGGTGGATCTCTTTGCCACCTGGCACAACAAGAAGTGCCCTCAGTTCGCCTCCTGGCAGGGACAGGGCCCCGGCTCCCTGGGCGACGCATTTTGGATCCAGTGGAACGGCATGACTGCATACGCCTTCCGGCCCACTCTGCTGATTCAGAGCGATTTGCAAGATCAAGGAGTCTCGCTAGCTCAACATCAGTCTAATAGCTCCATGGTGGCCAGCCAGGCCATGGTTCTCAGAGCTGGTCAGCCTCTAGGAGATGCCTCCGATTCACCTCCCGACGGGCCCAGCAAATCATCTGGCGCAGCAGGGGTGCAGGGCCCTCCACCCAGTGCCACAGAAACTAGGCCTCACAGCGTGGTTCATGAGCAGTTAAACGCTACAGCACCTCAGCCACTCCCAGGCTAATCTGGAAATCATACAGGGCGCAAGGAGCAAGGCTACCAGGGCCCAATATAAGAGTAAATGGACCAGGTTCTGCCACTGGGCAGACCCTAAGGAAATCGACCCCCTGGCATGTACTTTGGACAACGTGCTCTCCTTCTCGGCGCACCTCGCCCACTCGGGCGTGCAGGTGGTCACCTGCCGCACTTACCTTGCAGCCATCGGGGCTTACAGAAACTTGGTGGAGGGGATCTTCTCCCCCAACCTGATTGTCAAGAAATGTTTGACGGGGCTTGCAAGGCTTTATGCGCCCATCAAGAGGCTGCACCCCATGTGGAACCTGAACATAGTCTTGGGCACCCTGGTGCACAAGCCGTTTGAGCCGATGGCGTCCGCGGACATCAGGCTGGTCACCATCAAGACGGCCTTACTAGTCGGCCTCACCTTGGCTCGCAGTGTCGGTGAAATCCAGGCGCTGGTAGCCTCAGAACCATATACTAACTTTCACAGGGACAAAGTAGTCCTGCGGAGACACCAAGCATTTCTGCCCATGGTGCCGTCTGCTTTCCATTTGAACAAGGAAATAGTCCTTCTCCAGCATGGGGTCTGGCATGGATTCACATGCTCATGAATATTCCCCGTCGTCAGGCTGGGAATCCTCGGTAAAGAAAAAACCAGTATCAGTTTCGTTTCTGATCTGTCTTTCGTAGTAATAACCAATCACTGGTCTCTGCGTCATACTGACCACAGCCAATGACTGCCCTCTACCTAAGCACCGCCTCTGGCAGCCATCTTCAGATTTTTACCGCACGTTCATGTGTTGGGATCCTCGTGCTATTGCTCTCGAGCGTTAGTGCTTTTTTCGCGCTTTTTCACAAAAAAACTTCGATTCTTTCGGTCAAAAGAGCCTCAAGCTCCACCGATCCTACATCCGATCAACGGGGACCCGTGTCGGATTCATCTGTGCCCCTCAAGGGTGAAGATTTCGTCGAGCTACGCTTCGGAGGACTCCAGAAGCTTCTCAGGCCCGGTCTCGGAGATGGCCCAGGAGAAGGGAAGCTCGACGCCCGGAAAGCTGTTCAGGGTCTGCCCTGGATGCCAGCGGCAGAACGTCTTCAAGGAGGACGAACACTCTTTCTGCCTTTACTGCCTTCATGAGGACAAGACGCACGTGGAGAAGGACTGTGCGTTTTGCGGCAACATGTCGGAACGGACCATGAAGGACCGCCATCAACGTCTCGCCAACTGGCTGGAGGGTAAGAGCCCGTCTGGCGAGAAGAAGAAGAAATCCGAGCGGTCTTCTAAGACCTTTGAGGGCGCCCCGGCGACGGGGGCCCAACATAAGGCCAAGCACCGCGAGTCCGCTGGCACCGGGAGCGCCGAACGGTCGGGCTCTACGGGCGCCAGGCAGGGCGCACCCTCCCCGGCACCATCAACCACGAGCCAACGCTCTGGGTCGGGTAAGAGGAAGGCCGAGCACCCGGCGAAGCTCCTGGAGAGGCCCCGGTCGAGCTCTAAGGCAGAGGAGGAGCGTGGCAGTGCCCCCTCCCTCAAGGATAAGGCGGTGAGCGCACCTAAGGTGGTGAAGGCCTTGATCCATCCGACCAAGCCCTCTATCGAAACGGTCGCGGCGGCCCTGGCTCAGCCTGTGGTGGCTACACCAGTGGTGGCGACCTCAGGGCCCAGAATCTCCCTGCCTCCGCGGAGGGAGTCTTCCTTTGTGCCCATCGATAGGACCCCCGTGAAACCCTCCGTGGGGAAGAAGGGGGGGCAGGGCGTCGTCGTAGATTCGGCCTCAACCTCAGAAGAGGAGCTGATCGAGGTCTTAAGCCACGGCCTAGGCGTGGAAGAAGGCCAGCCCGCCGGAATGGACCCCGACGCAGGTGACGACGACGACATCGTCGAGGATACCGACGGGGCCCCTGCTCGCCCGTCGGATTCCCCTCTGCCAGCGCCGCAAGACAACTCGGCGGCCATTTTGTTGGCCATACAGTCCTTATGCTCCGAGATAAGGACGAGGCTACCGTTACCGACGGAGGATCCTCTCCCGTCGGGGGATCCAGAACCGGGACCTTCTGGTGTTCCCCCTACCAAGAAAAGAAGGATCCATCCACCACCTCCTTTTCAACCGTCGCGCCCCGTCCAGCCCTCCTCCCCGTCCACCCGAGGGGATGATACGGGGACTGACACGGCAGCGACGGGTACGGACGACGAGGCATACGACGAGGATTTTCCGTCGTCGCCTCCCACCAGGGCTTCTCCGCCCGACGAGATCGGATCTTTCCACTCCATGATCTCCAGGGCTTCCGAGCTTTTCCAACTCTGCCCTGAGGAGAAGAAAAAGGAAGGCTTCCTTTATCAGCGGCGCGAGGCCAAGAGGAAGACGGTCCTCGCAGTGCCTCTGTTGGACGACATTTGGGATGAGGGCCTTTCCCTCCTCAAGAACCCTTCCACGACGCCAGCTAGAAGAGACCGGTACGAGAAAAAGTACCGGGTCCCGGACACGGCCCCCCTATGCCTCCGGGCGCAACCTACCCCGGACTCCGTCGTCTCCGCGGCAGCCAGGAAGAAAGCGGGGGGGGGTGCGGCCTCCACATCGACTTCCCCGCCGGACGGCGAGGGAAAGAAACTGGATGCTATGGGACGTAGAGTCATCTCGTCGGCAGCGACGATGATTAAAGCGGCCAACGCCTTGGCTATCGTGGCCCGCTACGACAGGGAGCTCTGGTACAAGATAGCTCCCCTGCTGGATTTTCTGCCGGACTACAAGAGGGCGGAGGCCCTTGAGATCCTGCAGGAAGGTGAGGTGGCGTCGGACCACGCCATCACCGTGGCGACGGACATCGCCGACACTGGGTTCCGCCAGCTGGGCAACGGCGTTTGCCTTCGACGTCGTGGATGGCTCAAAGCTACAGACTTTCGGCAGGATGTCCAGACCAGAGTCCTGGACATGCCCTTCGACGGGAACAACCTGTTTGGGAAGACAGTGGACGATTCCCTTCAGGCCATCAAGGCGGATACTGAGACGGCCAGGGCCCTTGGAGTCCTGCAGCAACGACGTACGCCCTTTCGGAGCGGCGGAGGCAAGGGCGCCTCCAAAGGTTCCGGCGGCGGTTTCGCTTCCTACCGTCAAGCGGCCCGCTCGTCGTCGCAAGAGGCCTACAGAGGACGAGGCAAGTCTAGCGGACCCCGCCGTCGTCGCCAAGGAGGTCAAGGCGGCAAGGCCGCGTCCAAGCAGGATTGAACCGGCCGTGGGGTCGGGCCCCCACCGAAGCACCCCGGTGGGAGGCCGGCTGGCGGGCTTCGTCAGCGTGTGGGAGTCCATCTCCACCGACCTTTGGGTGCTGGACGCCCTGGCCCGGGGCCACGCGCTCGAGTTTCAAAGAAGGTGCCCGCGCGTCCCCCCCGTGGCCAGGAAAGAACTTCACGTCCCTCAACTTCTCCTGGAGGTAAAGGCGATGCTCAGAAAGGGCGCCATCGAACTCGTCCCAAAGAGGCTTCGGGGCTCCGGAGTCTACTCGCGATACTTCCTCGTGAAGAAGAAGACGGGAGGATGGCGCCCCATCCTAGACCTGCGACGTCTGAACAAGTTCATCAAGGCGCAGAAGTTCCGGATGGTCACCCTCCAGCACGTCCTGGGTCAGCTGGAGGAAGGAGACTTCCTATCGTCGTTGGATTTGGAGGATGCCTACTTCCACATTCCCATCCTAAAGGGGCACCGAAAATTCCTCAGATTCGTGGTCCAAGGGCGTCATTACCAGTTCAAAGCCCTTCCCTTCGGACTACGGTCGGCACCCAGGGTATTCACCAAGTGCCTCGCACCGGTGGCGGCGCAGCTGCGCCGCGAGGGGATTCACGTCTACCCCTACCTGGACGACTGGCTCATCCGCGCCAAGACGAGGGAGCTCGCCGTGGTCCACACGGCAAGGACCGTCCAACTCCTCACAGACCTGGGATTCTCCGTGAACTACGCCAAATCCCACCTGGTGCCCGCGCAAGTCGCACTGTTTCTGGGAGCGAGGCTCGACACAGTGTCCCTTCTGGCCTCCCCGTCGGAGGAGAGGACCAGGACCATCTTGGGCAAGGTGCAACGGATGTTGGTGGCCGACGCGGCCAAGGTGAGGTCCATCAAGTCCCTCCTCGGGATGATGTCTTCCTGCATCTACCTCATTCCCATGTGCAGGCTCCGGATGCGCCCGTTGCAAGAATTCCTGGATGCGCGCTGGATCCAGACGACGGGCAGCTTCGAGGAAAGGATCAAGCTCGACGAGAGTTTCCGACGAGCGATACGGTGGTGGGGCACCCGCGCGCATCTGACGGCGGGCATGGACTTCCAGACCCCAGCCCACCAGGAGACTGTGACCACGGATGCCTCCCTGGAAGGGTGGGGAGCGCACACCGAAAATCTGCACGCAAGGGGACTCTGGCTCCCGACGGAGAAGTCCCTGCATATCAACGTCCTGGAGCTCCGTGCAGTGTTTTGGGCCCTCAGGTCCTTCCTTCCGTCCCTCAAGGGCAAGGTGGTGAGGATCTTCACCGACAACACCACCACCATGTTTTACATCAGGAAACAGGGCGGAACCAGGTCCCCAGCGCTGTCCAAGGAGGCGCAGGACCTGTGGCATTGGGCCGTCGCCCAAGGGATTTTTCTGGTGCCGTTTCATCTGGCAGGGATAAAAAACACCATCGCCGACTCACTCAGCAGGGAGCTGCGCTCGTGCCACGAGTGGGAACTACGGCAGGATCTGGTGGATCGCCTCTTCCGACGGTGGGGCACACCCCAGATCGACCTGTTCGCGACGGCAACGAACACCAAGTGCCGGAGGTTCGCCAGCAGGTTTCCCCAGACGAGGAGCATGGGAGATGCTTTCTCGTTCCCCTGGGAGGGCCTGTTCCTCTACGCGTTCCCTCCCTTGCCTCTGCTAATCCGGCTCGTCAACCAGCTCAAGAGGTCACGGTGCAGGATGATCCTCGTCGCACCTGCGTGGCCGAGGCAGATATGGTTCCCGGACCTTCTGGACTTGTCAGCGTCCCCGCCGATCAAGCTGCCGGCGGACGCGGATCTACTCTCCAGGGAAGGAGGCGCCATCCTCCACCACGACCCGAAGTCGCTGAACTTGCAGGCCTGGCTCCTGCAGCGCTAGAGTTTGGAGGATACGACATACCGGCCGATTGCAGAGAGGTTCTTGCAAAGGCCAGGGCGTCCTCGACTCTTAAATGCTACGGACACAAATGGAAGAGGTTCTCTGTCTGGTGCCACGCACAGAAGATTAACCCTCTACGGATTACGGCTCCCCAAGTACTGCCGTACCTGCTGACGCTGGCCAAAGCTGGTCTGGCACACGCGTCCATCAAGATTCATCTTGCTGCGATCTCCCGATACACCAGAACCACGGGGCGGACGTCCTTGTGGTCTCATCGTCTGGTGAAAGAGTTCATGAAGGGACTGTTCAGATCGTTCCCGCCGGTGAAGGCCCCGGCCCCGGCGTGGGAGCTCAACGTGGTGCTGACCAAGCTCATGGGACCTCCGTTCGAGCCTCTGCACTCGGCCCCGTTGAAGTTTCTATCGTGGAAAACATCTTTTCTTGTGGCCATCACCTCCGCACGACGAGTGGGAGAGATCCAGGCCCTTTCCTGCAAGGCCCCGTACTTGACTTTCCACGACACGAGGGTAGTGCTCAGGACGCACCCCTCCTTCATGCCCAAGGTGCCGTCGGACTTCCATCTCAACGAACCCTTGGTGTTGCCTGTGTTCTTCCCGTCGCCTTCGTCGCCGGCTGAGAGGACTTTGCACTCGCTGGATGTGGCTAGAGCGCTGAAGTTCTACGTAGACCGCACAAAGTGTTTTCGGAAGACGTCGCAACTCTTTGTGAACTTTGGACCTGTCAATCAGGGGAAGGCTCTCTCGAAGGCTTCCATTTCCAGATGGCTCTCCGGCTGTATCATGTACTGTCATCGGTTGGCAAACCGACCGCTGCCTGGCCGTCCGAGAGCCCATTCCACCAGAGCGATCGCAGCTACCACGGCGTTCCTATCTGGTGTGCCCCTGCTGGACATATGCAGGGCTGCTACGTGGAGGTCGACGCACACCTTCACGAAATTCTACTGCGTCGACCGGGATTCCAGGGAGGAGTCCAGGGTCGGCCAAGCAGTGCTGCGCAACCTGTTCGCCTGAGGTGAGCCTGGTGAGGAGGTAAGATGCTTAATGTTGAGTTTATGTGATGCTTAATGTTGAGCCTTTGCCACCTCCCGTGGTTGTGCATGTGTGTACTGCTATGTATTCTTTATTAATGAGCATGTGAATCCATGCCAGACCCCATGCTGGAGAAGGAACAAGTTACTTACCTGTAACTGTTGTTCTCCAGCATGGGTCTGGCATGGATTCACATGCGAACCCTCCCGCCTACCCCTCTGCGGCTCTTCACTTGGTCATACTGCCACTTCACGTGCTTCCAAATCTGAAGATGGCTGCCAGAGGCGGTGCTTAGGTAGAGGGCAGTCATTGGCTGTGGTCAGTATGACGCAGAGACCAGTGATTGGTTATTACTACGAAAGACAGATCAGAAACGAAACTGATACTGGTTTTTTCTTTACCGAGGATTCCCAGCCTGACGACGGGGAATATTCATGAGCATGTGAATCCATGCCAGACCCATGCTGGAGAACAACAGTTACAGGTAAGTAACTTGTTCCTTCCTACGTTCTTTTCCGATCCTAAGGACGAAGCACAGAGTGCGCTGCACTGCCTGGATTTCAGGCGTGCCCTGAAATTCTACCTGGACAGAACCAAGGGCTTCGGCAAATCGGACACCGGTTTGTCACTTTCAGGGGGCTCAAGAATAGGCTACCAGGCCTCCATATCCCGCTGGATCGTCTCGGCCATCAAAGAAGCGTACCAGGGCCAGCACAACCCGGTACTGGCCAACATGCACGCCCACGCAGTCAGGGCCAAGGCAACGGCCATCGCATTCCAGCGCCATGTCCCTTGGCAAGTCATAAGCAGGGTGGCCACTTGGGCCACTCCCTCGGCTTTCTGCAAGTATTACTGTTTGGATGCCGGCTCCAGATTTGATGCGGCTTTCGGATAGGCCGTTTTCAGGAACCTATTTGCTTAAGATGGGTCTTCTCTCCACCCTGGGCCTACATTCAGTTGTAATCGTCCATGCAGTATGGAGGAAAGGGGATGGGACGTAAGAGTCATTATAAGTTAGTCACTGTAGTGACTAATGTACTCTTAGTCCCCTTGCCTCCATATGTCCCACCATCCTCCCCCCTAATAAAACTGGTGTCATTATGCAATATTGATGTGTTTATAGTGACATTTTCGAACGTCACATCATTTTCGAAATGACATTTATTTCGACACAAAAATGGCAAAAAAAAATTTTTTGGGAATGTTTTTTTTATTTTTTTTTTTAATGGGGGGGTTCCCTCTCCAAACCCCCCCTGTTTTTTTATTGACACTTTTTTTTACTAACGAAACAAACATAAAACATATAAAATAAAAAAATATATTCGGAATTTTCAGCATTTTTGTGTCAAAAAAATGGCATGTCGAAAATGTGTTTTTGAAAATTTAACTGGATACCATATTGATCTATTGTTGACGCGCCTATGGGGACTGAGGCGCCAGAGGGCGGAGTCAGGGCAGCACATGATCCCTGGGGCGCACCCCAGCGCGCCTCTAAATTTAAAGGGGAAGAAGGTTTTTTCTGGTGAAAAAGGTTCCGTCTCCCGTCCCTTGGAAGGGGACACCCATGCAGTATGGAGGAAAGGGGACTAAGGACTAAGTACGTTAGTCACTACGGTGAGTAATTTATAATTTCTCCTTCATACAAATACAGTCCAGCTCCTTGCTCATGTAATTAGAAAAGAACTGCAGAAGGGGGCTGAGTGCATGCGAGGTAAGGAGCCAAGTGTGGCTTAAGCTTGTATCGACAGTCTCCAGCTCCTTGAAGTAGTGTGCTTTATTTATGTAAAAGCTGCTTTGCACACGCTCCCGCCTCGGAGTGCCAGATATCCCAGGGCATGGACGAAATAATACTGTGGGCTAGGAGTACTGTGTTCACCTTTGCTGAGTAACTTTAGCTTTTTTTGTTTAGAACCTATTGGACCTTAAAATGCTTCGGCATTATGCAAACATGTTCTGTATTACAATTGTACTTTTTCAGTGATGTGGTCTCTGTGGTTCGAGGGTTGGCATGTGCAATGATGTCCCCTGTCAGGTCAATAGTGGGGGGGGCATTTAGGGTGCCGGGCCTACCACCTTGCACATGATCTGAGACTCGAGGTCCATGTGCTGAGGATGACCCGGTCCCTTCCAAAAACCATACCGAGCAACTCTGCTGATATTTGGGGAGGTTCCTGATACTTTATGGCAAAAATGTTGATTTCTTTTTTTGCAGTTTTTTAAACATGTTCTCCATAAAGTTTACTCTCCTTCAATGCTAGTCTGCAAACCACAAATATGTTCACGTTTTCTGAAATGAGCAATAACTAATTAAATGAAATAATTTTATCCTAGATAAAGCAATGGTTTTGAAACACCATCCGGATAAGCGAAAAGCAGCAGGGGAGGGTTCGGCGGTGTTGGAAATAAATGTTCCCGCGACTGGGTGATTCTAATAATCGAGACAGCAGAAGAAGGGAAAAAAACAAAAAGAACTAGACTCCCTTGAAGCTAAAATTAAAGAAGAATCAGTTATTCCTGACATCAAAACTAGTCTGGAAAAAATGAATGACGAAATGGCCAAATTTAAATCTTTGACTCTGGATAAAAAAAGTCTGGAAACTAAAAAAAGATATCGCAAACTATAAAGAGGAAATTACATACCCATACTTGGTTCCTGGCTTTTTCCAGCAATATAATAATCAAAAGAACTGGAAAGGCCAAAATAGATTCCAACATAATAAGAAGTTGGTATCTTTTTTCAATTCCTCTAATAGCAGCGAGACTGACTCCACCCAAAATGGCCCAAGTACAAGTGGGGCACCTACACCACAAAGAGGCCCACAGAATCAATTTTTTCAACAACGAGGGAATCGCGGAAAAATCAGACCATGGAACCACAATCCAGTGCGAACGCGACAGTGGGTTCCGCCCCAGACTTGGTAAATCCTATCTTTAATTTGAGCACGCACATATTAACACTTGCGGAAAAAATGTTTTGAGCAAGGGCTTATCCTTTGTTGCAGTCTGCAAAGCCAATGCTTTTCAGACTGAAATTGAGATGAGGATTTTTTTTCGTATCCTCAGGCTGAAATATTTTTCCATGATAAAGATTCCAAAAATGCTATCTATGACAATCGTTCAGGCAAAAAGCTGCACTCTATTTTTATACCATTACAGTCTATGGTATCTCCAGAAATTCTGGCCTTCGAGAACAAAATTATCCGAGAGATGAAACTCCTTTGTGAACACAAAAATCGGTATAAAGACAATCTGTCAATCAGAACGAATAGCTTTAAAAAGCCTTGAAAATAACCCGCTATTAAAACTTGCCGACAAAGGGGGAGGGATTGTCCTGTGGGATTCTAATCTATATAATTCAGAAGTGGAAAAGCAACTTGGTGATGCATCAGTATATAAACGGATACCAATTGACCCGACTCCCGATCTCTTGGAAGAAATAACAAGCCTGATGACACATGCCCTACAATAAGGGTGGATAAATGATGACGAAAAGAGTTTTCTTATTAATAGACAATCAGTCATTCCAGCTTTCTATTGTCTTACAAAAGTCCATAAAAATCTGAATGCTCCTCTTGGTCGCCCATTTGTCTCGGCTATTGGTTCATTGCTTGAACCACTGTCAGTCTATGTAGACATATTTCTCCGGCCTTTTGTTAACAAGATGAAATCGTTTGTACAGGACTCTACTTCGATGATAAAAATTCTTGATGAGCTGAAAATGGAATCACAAGATTTGTTGGTTACATTAGATGTGACGTCCCTCTACACTAATGTATGTTACGTTCACCTGGCTCCCACAGGGGCGTCGGTCCACCCAGACAGCTGCGGTCTCCACCCACGTGATGCGTAGTGCAGCGATGACTGACTGGATCTGCCCTCCTAATCTTGTCTGCTTAACCCGTAGAAATATTCTCCTTATATTCTTCAAAGATGAGCTCTCCATCCTGCGTGGATTTGCAGGGGCGCGTCGATTCCAGTTACTTCACTGGTTTGAAGGCTCGGGAGAGTTCCGGAGAGTATTGACTCTGAGGTTCCTGGTGACGACCAGTAAGTATTAAGTTCATAGAGTTCAATATGTCCGATGTTCACTCTTGTTCCCCCCCCCTTCCTTTCTTGTCTTGCAGCTGGCTCGTGAAAAGATGCTCTTGTGGCAGCTGGTGGCGCTCAGTTAAGAGTCTGTATTACCCAGCGCTGTCTGGTAAATCTTGCACGAGGAAAACGTGTTGTTTTGTCTCTCTTTACAGATGCGGCACGTGAAAATATGGAGAGTCACAAAAGGATGCCTCCGGTGGTAAATCAGGTAGGTCTATGGTGGTAAGAATTATATTTGTTGGTTCCCTCGGCTCACCTTGTGGTTTTCTTTTGTCTCCTAGGTGCCGAAGTTAGGCGAAGAAATGATGGGTGCAGCGCCGACCCGAAGGATGCTGTGAAGACTGGTGAGTATGGCGTGGCGCTGCAGCTGGAGGTGCGGCGCGTGCAGAAATGATGTTCATTACAGGTCCGGAGACGAGATGGATCCAGAATCAGGTGTGGAATAGAAATAAGTTTGTTTTCTAACCTTGTCCCTTTCTTTCCTCTTTGTTTTAGGAGCTCTGGATTAGAGGCGTGCATGGCAGTAGACTGGATGCAGGCTGCAGGCACGGTGAGTGTTAAGCTGCTGGATGCAGAATAACGCGAAGCATGTGTTGCTGGTCGGGTGTGGTTTAAATGGCCTCAAAAGTAGTCCCAGGTAAGAAGTCCCTAGAATCACACCCGAGTAAAAAATAGTCCCTGTAGAAAAATAGTCCCTTTCAGGCTTCATGTTGGATTGGAGTCATTTGCAGCATGGTCTGCCTGAGGTAAGTAATAACTATGAGCCTGGTGCCTTAGGCGCCAGGACTGATTCCTACTATGAGCCTGGCGCCTAAGGCGCCAAGAATGAACCCAGATAGCCCCTAGCCGGGGCTGCTGAGGTTTTACTAAATGTCTAGATGCCTGCTCCCGGGGCTGATGGACTTGGTCCGGATGCCTGGGGGTAGGCATCATGACAGCACTCCCCTCCTCCCCGCCCCCAAGGCGCCTCCTAAAGTTGTTCTTCCCCTGGGCCCTGGTTTGTCTGGGAAGTTCCGATGGAATCTTTTCACCAACCGAGGTGCATGGACGTGGTCACTAGGTTCCCATGACCTTTCTTGTGGTCCGTAGCCCTTCCAATCGATTAAATAAAGTTTTGATTTAACCATCTTGGAGTCCAGGATATTTTTTACCTCAAATTCAGGTTCTCCATCTATCAAGATGGGGTCGGGTGGTTTGGTTAATCTTGTTCCTGGTTGAACTGGTTTTAAAAGTGAAACATGAAAGACAGGATGAATGCGCATATTAGAGTGTAATTCCAATTTGACAGCTACCGGGTTGATAATGGCCTTAATAGTGTAAGTTCCCAAATATCTAGGGTTAAAAGTCCGAGTTCCCTTCAGAGGGTATATGTTTTGTAGCCAGCCAAACTTGATCCCCAATCTGGTATTGTGGAGTTTCACTTCTATGTTGATCATCATTTTTCTTATCTTTCTCTTTTGCTTGTTTCAAATGTTCTGTTGCCTCTTTAAAGGCTTGTGTAATAGTAGAATGCAAATGACTATGCAGGCATTTCTAAATGCTGAGGCGAATCTAGTTCTGAGGTTCGAGGGTGATGTCCATATATGGTATAAAAGGGGCTTTGTCCGGTTCCTGAATGTACAGAGTTATTGTATGCATACTTGGAAATCCATAAAATATCTTTCCAATTACTTTCGGTCTGGTGTAGCATGCAACGTAGGTACTGATCAAGGGTCTGGTTGGTCCTCTCCGTCTGACCATCGGTCTGGTGATGGTGACTGGTTGATAACCTTATGTCGATTTGCGCCAGTTGGCAACATTTCTTCCAAAAATGTGAAATGAATTGACTACCTCGGTCAGAGACCAATACGGAAGGAAATCCGTGTATTCGAACAATGTTTTCGAGGAACTCCTTGGCCAGAATTGAAGCAGCAGGTAATCCCTTCAGAGGAATAAAGTGGGCCATCTTGGAAAAAAGATCCACAATAACTAGAATGGTGTTAAATCCATTACATGGAGGTAGATCTGTAATAAAGTCTAACGATAAGGTTTGCCATGGTGTAGGTGGAATATCCAAAGGTTGTAAGAGGCCAGCTGGTTTTTTCTTCTGACTTTTGTTTTGGGCGCAAATGCCACAAGACATTACAAAATACTTTACGTCTTTTCGCCAGGTGGGCCACCAGAATTGTTTCTTAATTTTAGCTTCAGTTTTTGCGATACCCGGGTGTCCTTCCATTAGGGTGTCATGATAATTGGAGATGACTAGTTCTTGTAGTTCCTTTTGTGGTAGAAATAGTCGCCCTTGATAATAAGGTAGGTCATTGATGACTGAGTAGTCCGGGCCTTTCTTCACCCAGGCCTGCAGGGCTGTTGGATCGAAGAGTTGTTGGATCTTTACTTGAATATCCTCTAGTGTCTGTAGAGTGGTTATGCCAAGAATTCTTTGTTCTGAAATTATAGTCACCGGTTCCGGGTTCGCATATGCTTCTACCATCCATATTCGAGATAAGGCATCTGCCTTGCCATTTTTACAACCTGGTCGATGAGTGATCACGAAATCGACCTCGGCAAAGAACAATGCCCATCGAAGTTGACGCGACGATTGGGCCTTGGCTGTTTTTAAATACTGCAAGTTCCGGTGATCGGTGATTACCGTAATGGTATGCCTGGCACTGAGAAGATAATGCCCCCAAGCCTTGAAGGCGGATTTGATGGCTAATAATTCTTTATCGGTAACCGCATAGTTTAACTCGGGTGCCGAGAACTTTCTGGACCAAAATGCTACTGGGTGAAGTTGACCGTTTTCAGGATCCTTCTGGGACAGGACAGCTCCCATGGCTAAACTGGATGCATCAGTTTCAACTATGTATGGAAGTTCGGGGCGTGGATGTGTCAGTCTAGAAATACGGATACCTTTACTTTGAGACCGCAAACGCATTTTGGTGGCCGTGGGCCAACCGTCTCATGCATGATATGACAAAATATAGGTTTTCGAGTTTGCCAATGAGCGGCCATTTTGATGTAACAAGAATCGCCATTTTGTTTTCCAACCATTGCTTATTGCTTTCTGTTCCTATTGCTTCGCAGTATATTTTCCGCTTACACTGCTCGACTGTGAAACATTGTTGTCTGTATGTGAAAAGGACAAGGCCGCAGGGCCGTGAGGATAACAAGAGTTCGCTGAAACACAAACGTAGGCAGCACCAGGAAGAATGCCCGGCTCCCTCCCGAATGTAGCCTTGAAGCAGAGCTGCAGGGCATCTGATCATTTCACAGCTGCCAGGCAGTCTCGTTATATGGTAGAATATGTTATAATAATACCGCTGAAGGCTTGAATTATGCTTTTCTTACGGCCCCCCCTTTGCTGAGCCCGCTAGAGCATGTCGGCTCCCAGGACGCGAATAGCGCCTGATAGATAGCAAGGTCCGGAATGCAACTCCCCCCCCCCCCCCGTATGTAGTTCACTTCCAAGAACAGAAGCGCTGTGTTCTATTCAACAACTGAAAGATGCCTTCGCACTCACAAATTGCAAATTGTTACTAGAATAGATGTTTGAAGGTGTCATATTGGTTGGAGATGCCCATCATCACACCAAGTTCAAAGAAACCCAATAAAGGGGGGTGTTAAACATGTCATAGCTGATTGTTTGATATGCATTTTGTATATATGTAACTGATGTACGTAATTCACTCTTTTGCGTCCCTCGAGGTCTAAAGATACATGTCGCGGGGCGTGAGACCGAGTTGGCCAACTGAGACTTTTGCTTTACAATAAGCCCTAGTTTTGGGAATGCAACCTCGTGTCTGGCGTATCTATCGTGTGTGGTGACTGGCCTTGTTCCCATAGACGTCAGGGTTCCCTAGGGGCCTCTTTCAGATGCTTTAAGACAGGTGCAGACGTGAATTTCGCTTTCAGCTCTTGGAAGGCCTTTTCAGCTTCTTAGGTCCACAAGAAGCGTTTGTTTTTTAGCAAAAGTGCTGTGATAGGGTGTACAACATGTGAGAAATCCTGAATGAATCTGCGGTAGAAATTAGCAAATCCGGGCATGCTTTGTACCCCTTTAACTGAATCGGGTGATGGCCACTTGAGGATTGCGTCCACCTTTCGAGAGTCCATTCGGACTCCTTTTGGAGTCAGGATAAATCCAAGGAATTAAACTTCCGTAGCATGAAAAACGCATTTTTCCAATTTTGCATATAACTTGTGTTGGCGTAGTTTCTCAAGGACTGCACGAACGTGCTTCACATGGTCTGATTCTGAAGAGGAGTACACTAGAATATCGTCTATGTATACAACAACACAGACGTCAATGAGTTCACGAAGGACATCGTTCATAAAATACTGGAAGGCTGCTGGTGCATTGCACAACCCGAAGGGCATCACCTGGTATTCGAATAACCCGTACTTGGTGCGAAAAGCAGTCTTCCATTCGTTGCCTTTCTTTACACGTACCAGATATGCCCCTCGGAGATCTAGTTTAGTGTAGATGCAAGCGTCCTTTACTTGGTCTAGTAATTCGGGGATCAGAGGCAATGGGTATCGGTTCTTAACCGTGATCTGATTTTAATGTGCGGTAGTCTATTCACGTTCTGAGGTCACCTTCCTTTTTAGGCACGAAGAACAAAGCTGAAGATGCAGGGGACTTGGATGGACGAATGAAGCCACTAGCAAGTTATTGGTCGAAGTATTGTCGTAGGTGAAGGCTTTCGGGTTCCGTAAAGGCGTAGATCTTACTACAAGGATTATGTGTTTCCAACCAAGGTATCCCCAGTATTATTTGGAACTGTGGGGCTTTGATTAAATCAAACACAATAGTCTCTCGATGCCCATCCTGACCCAATAGTGTCATCTCTGCGGTGGAATGAGTTACAGGCCCAGAGGCAATTTCATATCCATCGACTATGGTGATGACATCTGAAGTGGTGTTTTTGCAGAGAGATAGATTCATCCTAGAAGCCAACTCGTGGTCCACATAGTTTCCTATGGCCCCGCTATCAATGTATGCCCTCACTGCGTGCATACGTGATGGCTGCCTTGGATCTATAAGGACCATTGGTATGATGAAGTGCGAGGTCTGAGTATCCTTCTTCAAGCTCGGCAAGCGGACCTCTACGCTTGTCGGGCGTGGTCGTTTCCCGAATCAGGCTCTGTTTGATTTTTATCAGCAACTCAGACTACTTTTTTAGATGTTTTTATAGGGCAATCCCGTAGGCCCCACAGTACAGACAAAATTGCACCTGCCGTCTCCTTTCTCTTTCCTTTTGAGTTAAGGGTCCTTTGACCCCCCCGATCTGCATCGGTTCTGATACATCTGTTCCTCTGAGGGTAACATTGGGTTTAACCAATACCCGATTCTCGAACTTAGCTCGATCAGCCTTTCTATTCTGAAGTCGGTGGTCTAACTGGACCACAAAGTCTATATATTCTGCACAATCCTGAGGTGGGTTCACAACTTGGGCCAAAACGTCTTTGAGTTCACCCCGAAGTCCACGATGAAATAATGTAATTCGTTTTACCTCTGGCCATCCGGTTTCCACCACTAACCTATTGAAAGTGGCGATATACGTTAGTAGATCCTGGTTACCTTGTCGTAATGATAAAAGTTCGTTATCCAGGGCCTGTCCCTGTGAATGTCTGGCAAATAGTCTTTCCATGCTCAATTGAAAACCTTGAAAATCCCGAAGAAGAGGATCATCCTGGTTAACTAATGGAATTGACCAATCCGCTGCGCTGCCATTAAGATATGATGGTGCAAAGGCTACTTTGGTTTGGTTGTTCGGAAAAGCTTCAGGTCTGCATAAAAAGTGCAAGCGCCATTGGTTCATAAATACGGCAAACTTTTTTGGGTCCCCAGCAAAACGTTCGGGTGGAGCTAAAGGAATGCTCCCTGGTAGAACCACTTGCACAGGATTGCTCGATGAAACAGGAGTTGGATTCCCCCCCCCCCCTCCCAAGTCCAGGGAATGGTGTTTGCCCAGCTTGGTTTTGCAGTAATTGTCTAGCAAGATCATCAGTGCGCTCCTTTGACACAATCAGTTCTCTCCTGAGGGCATTAGTCTCTTGGCGCGCGGAGTGCCCTAAGTTCCCCTAACAATAGGGCTAGTTGGTCGGTTTCTGAGGTTTCCATAACGCCCGGGTGGGGATTTGTAGATAGGCTTCGCGTTCTGTTACGTTCACCTGGCTCCCACAGGGGCGTCGGTCGGACCTGGACAGCTGCGGTCTCCACCCACATGATGCGTAGTGCAGCGATGACTGACTGGATCTGCCCTCCTAATCTTGTCTGCTTAACCCGTAGAAATATTCTCCTTATTTTCTTGAAAGATGAGCTCTCCATCCTGCGTGGATTTGCAGGGGCGCGGCGATTCCAGTTACTTCACTGGTTTGAAGGCTCGGGAGAGTTCCGGAGAGTATTGACTCTGAGGTGCCTGGTGAGGACCAGTAATTAAGTTCATAGAGTTCAATATGTCCGATGTTCACTCTTGTCCCCCCCCCCCCCCCTTTCTTGTTTTGCAGCTGGCTCGTGAAAAGATGCTCTTGTGGCAGCTGGTGGTGCTCAGGTAAGAGTCTGTATTACCCGGCGCTGTCCGGTAAATGTTGCACAAGGAAAACGTGTTTTTGTCTCTTTACAGATGCGGCACGTGAAAATATGGTGAGTCACAAAAGAATGCCTCCGGTGGTAAATCAGGTAAGTCTATGGTGGTAAGAATTAGATTTGTTGGTTCCCTCGGCTCACCTTGTGGTTTTCTTTTGTCTCCTAGGTGCCAAAGTTCGGCGAAGAAATGATGGCGGCAGCGCCGACCCGAAGGATGCTGTGAAGACTGGTGAGTATGGCGCGGCGCTGCAGCTGGAGGTGCGGAGCGTGCAGAAATGATGTTCTTTACAGGTCCGGAGACGAGATGGATCCAGAATCTGGTGTGGAATAGAAATAAGTTTGTTTTCTAACCTTGTCCCTTTCTTTCCTCTTTGTTTTAGGAGCTCCGGATTCGAGGCGGGCGTGGCAGAAGACTGGATGCAGGCTGCAGGCACGGTGAGTGTTACGCTGCTGGATGCAGAATAACGCGAAGCTTGTGTTGCTGGTCGGGTGTGGTTTAAATAGCCTCAAAAGTAGTCCCAGTTAAGAAGTCCCTAGAACCACACCCGAGTAAAAAATAGTCCCTGTAGAAAAATAGTCCCCTTCAGGCTTCATGTTGGATTGGAGTCATTTGCAGCATGTTCTGCCTGAGGTAAGTAATGACTATGAGCCTGGCGCCTTAGGCGCCAGGACTGATTCCTACTATGAGCCTGGCGCCTAAGGCACCAGGACTGAACCCAGATAGCCCCTAGCCGGGGCTGCTGAGGTTTTACTAAATGTCTAGATGCCTGCTCCCGGGGCTGATGGATTTGGTCCGGATGCCTGGAGGTAGGCATCATGACATATACCACAGAAAAAATGTGTGGAGGTGATGCAAAATTTGTTGGAAACACGTGAGGATAAACATCCACCGTCAACATTCCTTGCTGAGTGCATTCACATTGCACTAACTAGGATTTTTTTCATATGTAAGGGGGTCTTTTTTCAACAACTATATGGCACCAGTATGGGGGCAACATTTGCCCCAGACCTGGCCAATCTGTACATGAACAATTTTGAAATCATTAACATCTATGCCAATGATAACCCATATCAGGAAAACATCAAGGCCTGGTATCGCTACATAGATGACATTTTCATGATCTGGGGTGGAAATAAGGAAGATCTCGGTTTGTTCACCTCATGGTTGAACACAAGAGAAGCTTCGATATGATTTACATATGAATCTAATTGTAGTGAAATCCCATTCTTGGATCTATCAATCTACCGTATGCCAGATAATAAGATTGGCACAAACCTTTACAAGAAACCTACCCAGAAGAACACTTTACTAGAATTCCATAGCTACCATCTGCAATCACTGAGGGAAAACTTACCCTTTGGCCAGTTTCTCCGGATTAGGCGCAACTGCTCTGACAAAGCTGATTTAAAAAATCATAGAGTTTGAAAATCAATCTAAAAGAGAGAGGATATCCATCGTATATTATAAGAAGAGCCTATAAAAAGGCCGCCAACATATCAAGGCCAGACTGTCTATCTAAACAAGATAAAACTACGCCAGACAAAATCACCTGTGTGTCCTCGTACACACCAATTAGCAATGATTTGAGAAAAACCATTTTGGCTAACTGGAAAATTATTAATACAGAAGACTTCAGTATCCCTCCCCCCGCTTTGCATTCAAACGCCTCACTAACATCAGAGACAAATTGGTCCATACTTTTCTGGTGCCAAAAATAAATTTAAATGCCCAAACCACACTGTGGCAATTACCTCCGGTAATGGAACATTTTAAATGCGGAAAATGCAAGATGTGCCAATTCACTAAGAATTTAAAAACTATTGACCTTAAAGGTAAAACGTGGAAGTTTGAGACATTCAGTAATTGTGCGACCAAATGGGTTGTGTACTGCATCGTACGCCCATGTGGGCTTGTGTACATTGGTAAAATAAAACACCTGGTGCGCACCAGAATCGGAGAACACCGTGGGTGTATAAAAAAACAGGGCAGACAAGCCATTGGTCGAACATTACAAAAAGGCAAAACACACACACACACAATGATATCTTTTGGTGTGTGTTACAAAAGATGGACAACCATCCTCATGGTGGTGATCGTGACAAAAGGCTGCGAAAACTTGAACCAAAATGGATATATAATTTGGACTCGGTAAAACACGGTCTGAATTTATATATTGAATGGCGACTATTTTTGCGCAAATAGTACGTTAATATTTCACTATGCCAAAAAATTCCGGAGGTAAATTTACCAAGTAACTCTCGAAAGAATGACATCTGTTACTTTTTAAATAATATATAGTGACTTAATTCAGTTCAACAGACTATAATTGGAATTGTCTGCCACACAGTGTATTAATTTGCTTACATTGTGCTCTCTTGCAATATGGCCGACCCCTGAGGAAACCTATCTTGCCTTACTGACGAGTACTTCCGGCTATAGGCCGTGTCACATGACCCGATCCACTACGGTAACGTCTAAATGACGACGAAACAAACTGCAGCTCCATGACAGCTGCCGGGAGCGTTCGTCTGAAGTCTGAGTCGATCGAGAACTGCAAATAGAATCTATACATCGCCGCTACACCTACAAGGTAATGTGGGAACTTTTTTAGAAATAGTTTAGGTTTCCTTTTTTCTGAAACGGCCGTTGTTAGTAATCGCGGCCATACACGGTTTCTTTGTTTCCCTGTTTTGCACATTATGTTCGGACGGCCATTTATATCAATTTACTGACTTCATGAAACTTGTTGCTCTGAACTTGAGACCAGTAAAGCAGAACACACGTGGTAGGTCATAACACTTATTTTTCTGCTTGTTGTTAGATGTAAATCATTGACACTTTTTTGCAAAATATTAAAACACCGCTTGGTGTCATTTTTCCTTGTCGTCACAGTAAAGACTGACTAATAACAACGGCCCGTCGAAGAATTGCCGTTTTTACTGGTGAATGAATATATCACCCATAAGGAGCTGAAATAGGTATGCCTCCTTATATACACCTGTAAAAAATAGGCAACCGTGTTGCTCGTTGTGAATGTGACTAAAGAAAGATATGTATACATTAACAAACAGATCTACTCTGTAGATGAATGGAGAGTTTGCTATCCTTCTCTGCTGTATGAATAATATAGCACAACTGGATTGACTCCACTGTACGATACCGACACCACTAGATAGAGAGGTTTAACATAGGTTCTCTACCATTGCTGCGTGTATGAAAAAATACTGAAAGTAATGAAAGGCTCGCTTGTTTGTCCTATATTTGATATAGATATCTGTTTTTTATAGATACCTTGAGACAATACACAATTGACCTTGTGACATTCAGTACCCTCTAACATGAGGTTTTGAACTGTGTCCTGAAGAAAGCCTTACATACACGGTAAACCAATATAAGAACATGGATAAGTCGCTGTGGAATTAAAACATTAAGGCTGGAAACAAATTTGCTTACGTCTACACAAGGAAAATGGGGATTGTTTAGCGCAAATATTAATAGGCTAATTCAAAGTCACCCATGTGCTACTAACATCACTTCTTGTTACAACGTATCATGTGAATGAACACAAAGATCCAAACTATTGATTAATAGTCTCTTTTTATGTTTTATGTTTGAGATTTGCAAATGTGACCGAATGGTCGGTTTTATTACAAAATATAATAAATATGAGATATTTTTGTTAAGTGAGCCTTCCAAATCTTTATATTTGCTAAAAGATTGATGGTTTGGGAATACATGGACATGTTTTGAGATCCAATTTTGTAACCTCTGGTGAGGATATAGAAAGGTAGCATGTTGGTATTTCCCCTTTGTTTATCTGTGTACTGTGTTCACCTTTGCTGAGTAGCTTTAGCTTTTTTTGTTTATAACCTATTGGACCTTAAAATGGATGCTTCGGCATTATGCAAACATGTTCTGTATTACAATTGTACTTTTTCAGTGATGTGGTCTCTGTGGTTCGAGGGTTGGCATGTGAAATGATGTCCCCTGTCTGGTCAATAGAGGGGGGGGGGGGGCACTTAAGGTTTCGGGCCTACCACCCTGTACATGATCTGAGACTCGAGGTCCATGTGCTGATGATGACCCGGTCCCTTCCAAAAGCCATACCGAGCAACTCTGCTGATATTTGTGGAGATTCCTGATACTTTATGGCAAAAATGTTGCTTTCTTTTTTTGCAGTTTTTAAAACATGTTCTGCATAAAGTTTACTCTCCTTCAATACTAGTCTGCAAACCACAAATATGTTCACGTTTTCTGAAATGAGCAATAACTAATGAAATAATTTTATCCTAGATAAAGCAATGGTTTTGAAACACCATCCGGATAAGCGAAAAGCAGCAGGGGAGCAAATTGTTGAAGGCGATAATGACTACTTTACCTGCATAACAAAAGGTAAAACATGGGCGAAAGGAGTGGCAGTCTAATGTCTTGACTTTTTTTCTTTGTCTAGTTTGTATGAATGTTTCTTTCATATAGCATAATGTTTTCCAGTGGTGCTTTAATCATTTATGGTTTTGTTTTGTTTAACATCTTCTATTCAGGAATGGAAAGCTTCTATTAAAGTTTCTATTCAGAAATCTGGGTGGCATAGTGTGAACAGACCTAAAAGTAATTCCTATTGCTACGTTACTGGGTTTCATTGCAGAGGAAGACCAATCCAAGACCTGAAAGAAACAAAAATAATAAAATAAAATTAAAATATTAAACGGAAGGTAATATTTTGAAGCCCGGGCAAGTTAAGGGCGAGGACTTGTCTGGCAGACTGTTTGGCTGTTTGCTGTATTGTTGTTAGTTGTGCCGTATTCAATAAAAACGTGAATACTTTTTGCACAGCTCCTGCATGACTGCGCACCGCATGACTGCTGGACGTTTTGATCTATCGCAAGTACACTCTGGGAAGAAGGAACAAAACAAGCATTATGCTTCCTGCCCGAGAGCGAAGCAAAACGTTCCAACCAAAGACTTGTGCACAAATACGACGGGATCTTATGGGTGTGAGATCCGATCCCGAACTCAGATTAGAGTTTGGTTACAGGCGGATGGAAACAGAGCCTGTGAAGTTTCCTGAATTCACATTACCAAGTGCACAAGTAAGTGGGCGCCCGATGACTTTGAGCTGTTCAAGTGTTTTTAATTCTACAACACCTCCATTAGGAGAGGTAACAGACATAGCACATATAGACATTTTGGGTAATGGCTTACTTAATAAAGAAAATGTGGCCTGTATGAACCAGTGAAACCAGGTGAACAAATTTCAAATCCAAATGCACTCGTTTTGCACACATAGGGTGAACGTAGCAGTGTATCTTTAAACTAGCAAAATGTGCAAACATTGGTATGGTTGGCCGTATTGATGGCACTAGCAAAGGTAGTAAACCACCTGACCTGTGTCAGTGCATAGCCATATGCCTTGAAGATATTCAGCCTGGGGGCTTGACCCAGGACTTATTGGCCCTCCAGATACCACTTTTACGTACACTGGCCTGGTGTGCCACTCAAGGTGCAGGAGAGCATGTTGAGGACCAGTTAGTCAATCCTGATACATGCAGGGACACGGAAAACATGGTGCCAAGGATACTGAAAGAACAGACATCCATGTCATATGCTTTGAAGATGCACGAATTACAAACTGTTCTTCCATGTGAAGGAGAAATGGTAAAAGAAGTGGAGGCATTTTGTGCACCTGTACCTTAGTTGTACTCTGTACCTTTCAAGAACTTTGGGGCTACAGAACATGAAACAGAACAGCAAGGAAGGTGTGAAAGACGTAACTCATTGTAAATACATTGCTACTTGACATTTCACATTTAAATAAAACACAGAAAGATAAACACTTAAACAAAAACATTGAACACACTAAAGACTTTGATCCAAACGACACCCTTGACAAGATCTTTAATCCTACCACTATTGAAACCACGCCGAAAAACATATGGCAAAGTGGTTGATTTAAACGACGTAGGTTGGATATGAGTTCATCACCTACCTTAAACTGTTCCCAACTAAGAGATCCAAGAAAACAACAACTGCCAGTAGCACAGAATAAAATCAGTACACTCAAACATGATCGAATCAGATAAAATAAGGAATCAATTTTGACGACCGACTCCTCATCTACAGATTCATCAGTGATGGAATGTGAATACCCGAAAATTGGGAAAACTAAGTTTCGGAATCAGAACAAGCCAGATGTCCCTAAAGCTCTTGGTGAAAAAAGCATAAAGGACTTAAAATCCATCTTGATGTCCTCGATGGCTATTACTATCTCACCTTTTATCAAACTCTATGAACAGCTTAATGAGAACATCAAAGACTTGACAACCTTGACTGCTCTAATAAACTCAAAAGTTTTGAACCTGGAAAGTGACAACAACCTGTTTAAGTATACTTACCACGACATGAATAAAAGGATTGAGGGATCACCGAAACTCCTAACTGAAAAAAGAAATGTGGTACTATGGAGAGAAAACTCTTTGCTGAGGTGGCAAAAGAAGCATTACTTCTCTGAAATTAAAAGAATCAGTAGGACATGGCTTGCACAAAAATGCTATTCCTATGGTTGACCAGCAGCAGAGAGCTTCAAATGAGTGTTCTGTAAATATGGTTCTGCTAGTCAGTCGTCCATCTAGCACCTTACAAGCAGAAGCATGTGACATAACAGGCTACCTTGGTGACAGGCGAGTTTGCTCGAATTATACTGAGCAACTAGCTGATAAGTCAAACACAGTTGCTTCTCATGTAGCTGAACATACCATGGCTAGCCCTTCTTGAAGCTGTGGAAAGTCTGTGGTAAAGGAACCGGATGGTACACTCCCTCTTACACAAACATCTCCGAAAGATTCTGAATCAATATTGCCGGTGCCTACGACTGCAAATACTGAAGACACAGTTATCATAATTGAGCACATTCAAGAATTAACCATGTCGTCTTCATTTTCAAGCGCCCTAAAGAGCAGTCTGGGAAAAGCCAATCCAGTTATGCAGGATTTTCAGATGCCTGCGACTTCAAGTAGGCCAGGAAATGCTAATACAAATCTTAATGAAAACAATATTGAGTGCATTGAGCCAAAAGAAAAGGACTTTGAGCCACTTGCATCTGGCTCAATGGGAGGTGACATCACAGCACCGGTTGACAGTAATACTGCATGTAACAAAAGAAAAGAAACGAACTTGGAATGTTTTCCCATTTTCAATAAAGATACTGTGAAAACTAATCCTAAGGCTGGCAAAAATGTGGAAAGTAAAAAACGAAAAATCGGAACTTAGAAAAACAACGTACAACACATTCATCGAGGAAATGTTTACGTAATATTAAGACGATTAACATTACTGTCAACACTAATAGTAACGTTGTAAAGGGCAATAAACAACTAAAGGAACATCGAAGCGCGAAAACCAAGATTGTAAAGGAAACATCGTGTCTCGATGAGACTCTAACTGATCTGATGGACTTGTCTAAATATGAAGATGAAATTTCAGACGCTCAAGTACCTTTATCTCCTTCCAGTACTCTTGTACCTAAATCTGATGCTAGGAATTCAGAAGATGACCTCGTTCCTAAGCTTGTTCTGGATCCTCAAGCAGACTTAGGCCCTCCAATGGACCTATTAACTAACATCAATACATCATTCCAAAAGGATCAACAAATTGAAAAAGATGAGATTAAATCTGTTTCCTCAGGGAGACGTTGCATCGCGGCTCAATCTGCTGCCCAAGGGATTAACAAAAAACAATGAAGCCATGAAGCCTAAAGCTGTGCCTTTAGGGAGAATATGCACGCTGACTGAACTAGAGGGACAAGGTGTTCACAAAATTGACATAATTATCGAGATCAAACCGGCTCCTTCATCGAGAATATGCACTTTGCCTCAACTAGCGGTCCAAATGGCAGTGGCTCCCTTAGATCACATTACTGTGCCCTTTATTCCCCTAAGTAAAAGATGGGATAAACTAGCAATTGAATCCTGCACCACGACCACAAAAAATGAAGTAAGAGCTAAACGTGAGGAAGTCTTCCATCTTGCGACTGAATCCCAAAGTGTTGGGAACAAATATACTGAAAAACCTCACGACTCAAGACAAGAGGCTCAGGGACATGGACGAAGAAACCTTAAAACAGCAACAGAAAGGTTTGAAAAAAGATCACATGCCTTATTCAAGATTGGACTGGAACGCATTGAAAGTAGTGCTAACTTCATCTTGAACAGAAACAACGTGTTGTGTTTACTTCACTATGTGCCCAGCCTAAGAAATATCGAATCCAGTGACTTAAAAATTGTGGAGTTTGTGGAAGAAAAGCTGAATGACAAGGTGATCCTACATTTAAACTCAAGGATCATCTTTGAAATTCTTTTGGATGCTGCTCCCACATTAATGTCTCTGGGTTTTGATATATTTAAAATCTTGGCTGATCTTGACATTAAAGGCGTGGAAGAATCCTTTGAAGATTAAAAAATCGACCAAACAATTTGTGGAATCAAATGTGGGAAAAGTAGCAAACTTGAGGGATGAAGCATTTAGAGACCGCGCGCAGTCAAAAAGAAGAGATGAACTGCATGGGGAAGAAAATCATTGTGCAGACAACTCTTTAGCAAAATGGACAAACAAGCAACCAATTAAAATAACCTTCACATGTGAAAGTCAGGAGAAAGGAGCCAACACTGTCTGTGAATAACGGAAGCTATCAAATGAACGGCACAACGACTGCCTGTGGGTGGCAGAAGCTCTTTCGATGAATACCCAGAAAAATAACAACAAATAATGGCAGATAGATCCAAACAAGAATACTATTGTGGTCGGATCTTGGAACACCAGAGGATTTGCACACGTGTTTCAGAATAATTGGCTAACTGGTATTGACTTAATGTGCATACAGGAATCGTGGCTTTTGGAGCGTCCTCTGTCTGTGGAATTTGAAGTTGCTTTTAACCCCGCCATAAAGAATCCAAAAGGACGACCGATGGCTGGACTGATAACCCTCATTAGAAAAAACTCTGGACTTCAGCTAGTCGAAACATGGAACACATCATCTTATATACAGGTATCAACGATTAGTACTCCAAAACAAGGCCTAATTCACGTCATCAACATTTATTGGCACCATCTATTAGTGGGAACCATGACATTTATTGATCAAATCTCAGCATTGATTGATGAGATGCTTGAAGTTGATCCAAAATCAAGTGTTCTAATCTGTGGAGATTTGAACATTAACTGTATTCATTTAAATCAAGGCAAAACTTTCAACACAGCATCTAGATGGTGCCTTGAAATGAGCATGCGAAACTTGCACATGCTGAATGGGAACACCAGAGGAGACATACCGGCAAATTATACTTGGAGTATCACGAGAAAAAGTTTGGTCCTTGACTATTTCTTTGTTTCAGATACTTTACATGAGCAAGTTACACACATGCAGGTCGTGGTTGGTGCTCATAGCAACCACAACATGGTGAAAATAACTCTCAAAATGGACAAAAAACAAGAGAGTAGTCAGTGGAATTGTCGTGTAAATGTTGACTCCAATAGAGTAAGGCTTCGTCTTAATGACGACGACGTAAACTCAATTTCAAGAAAATGTTGTGATGAACAAAAAGGAGTAGAATTTGCTCAACTACTAACACAATATATGGACAAAAATCAAGGTCTTAAGAACTGCAAATTTACACCAAGACATATCTTTGATCTGGAAGTCTTGAAGCGGAAAAGGGTAATGCGTGGCGAAATCGGGAATCGGCACACCTTGAACAAAGCTCAGTTGGCAGAAACTAAAAGAGTTGCAAAGCAAAAAAATAGGAATTGAGTCAAAGCACACAAAACATTAATGCTCTAGAAGGACTTTGAATCCATGATGCAAAAATTAAAAAAAAAAATTCTCAAATTCTGGAAGATAATTAACACGGAAAGTGCTTCTCAGACTGCTTTGCAGACGATCTCTGTAAATGAAGCGGACTGGATCAAATTTTATAGCGAACTATACAGCAAAAAAGGTGATGTTAAAGATTTAGACCTACCTGCCCTAACCACCTGGAACATTGAGTTTGAAACTAATGACATTCTTAAAATCATAAAGAAAGCCAGCCCTTCCAGGGCCCCGGGGCCTGATGGGCTCACTAATTACACCTTGAAGGAGAATCCCGAAAAGTGGGCGGTGTTATGTCAAGAACTTTTTCATAGAATTAATAGCACATGTACTATACCCTTGTCTTGGAAGAGTGCAGTCATTGTGCCTATATTCAAAAAAGGTAATCCGGCCAACCCAAAAGATTATAGGCCAATAGCACCGCTAGATGTCCTTGGAAAAGTTTACTCCACACTATTACAAAGAAACCTTCTGAAGTGGACCACAGTCGCAAAACACGTTGATCTTAAACAATCTGGATTTGTGAAAGACTTGGGATGCAGTCTAAATTTGATAATAACAAAGTTTATCAAAATGGAGGCAATAAGAGCGGGAACTAAGGTTTAGCTGGCCTACATAGACTTCTCACACGCTTTTGATAGCATTAATAGAGAATTGCTGTGGTCAAAAATGAAACAGTGGAATTGCCTGGCAAGTTTTTTGGCAGCAATAAAAGAATTACACACTGGCACCAACATAAGAATTTGATTAGATCTAGAAGGTACGCTTTCAGTTGCAATCAACACCTTCTGTGGTGTGAAACAAGGTTGCTCGCTAGCATCAATCATCTTCAACTTGTTCATCTCCGACATTGGCTACACAATTGAAGAGGCACCGTCATTTCCACCGAAGATTAACGGGAGTCATGTGAGCTGGCTCCTGTACGCTGACGATTTGGTTTTATTTGACATCACTTCCATTGGACACCAGCGGAAATTGAACGCAGTCGAAACTTAAGTTAAGAACAATGGCCTGCACTTTAATAAAAAGAAGTGTGAGGTATTAGTTTTGCACGATTTGAGAAGCTCACACAGGACAAACAGATTTTTTTTTTATGGCACCTTGGAACTGAAAGTCTTAACATCGTGACTAATGCAAGATATTTAGGAATGACTATCAATTCCAATATCGACGATAGTCCCTGGGTTGAAATGGTGAAAATAAAGTGCCGTCAGCTTGCATGTCAGGCATTCATTCTTAACAAGAAATATGGAAAGTTTTCATTAAAACGTGATCAATTTCTATAACCAAAAAGCAGTTCCGTCACTGATATTCAGCACAGAATGTGCCTTGCAATGTCCTCAAGACGTTTGGGACACCCTAGAAAACATGTTCTGGTCGAGGGTGCTTCAGCTCCCCAGAGGCATTCCAACTGTATATATAAGATATGAGCTAGGGCTCATATCTATTCATGCTCGTCGTCTGTTGGAATACGTTAGCCTTGTATCGCAAAACAACTATGGAAGTGGTAGCTCCTCAATTTAAGATCTTACAGAACCTTGGACATGATAAACCAGGAAACATTACAACTCTATGGGCTCAACGTTGCGAGGCCTTGCTTATGGACTTGGAAATTGAAATTAAAACATTACACTGCAATCCGACTGAAGCCAAGATTAAAGTATGGAGAAGTGACTGGATTTGTACACAAGATACAAGAGCTAAGAAAAGACTGATGAAGGACGTGCCATTTGAGGCAGGAGCCTATAATGATGGTTCAAAGTTCTTGGACATTTTCCCAGATCCAGGTCGAAGATCACTGTTCCTGAATTTTTTGCTTAAACACATTCAAAACCAGGGAAAGATTAAGTTTGTGGGCACAATATCTGATTAAAGAACTAACTTGTAGATTCTGCTTGGGAAAAGAAGAATCGTTAAAACATCTTGTGCTGTACTGCAGTGCTCTTCGAGGATTGAGAACTAAACATGTTGCCCCTAACATTGAAATTCATCCATCTCTGAGTGGGGAAGAATGGTGGTCCTTGATGTTTAGTGGGCATAAAAGAAAACTTACTTATTCTTCAACCTCCTTTCTGTTTGAATTAAGGAACCTACTATTAAGCCCTATTGAGGGTGGTGACTAAGCAAGGTAGATGGTGATGAACACTTACATGGAAAGTACCAAAAAGATTTAGAACATTGAAATTGTGTATTGGTATAGTACTCGCAATTTGAAGTCTACGATAGATGGCGAGGAAATCAAGAGAGGGATCAATATTGTTTTGTTTTATGTTTTGTATGTTTTTTAAAGGTTTGAATAAATCGTATAAAAATAAAAAACATTTTTTTTTTGTTTGGTGCAAACCTAGAAGTGCCAACATGCATTACCATGGTACAAGAAAAAGGTGGAAAGTTTTTTTTTTTTTTTTTTCTTTTTTACATTTGGGAACCCTGTTTTTCCTGTGAGTAAAGCCTCTTGTTTTGCCTCTCTATCCAAAAAGCTATCGCACCACTGAGGCGGAGCACAACAATTGAATGGCACTTAATTGTGCACACACTCCGATTCGACATGTCATAGTACGCGGACTGGTTCTGTTCTTCGTTCTTTATAATCCCAAACATGAATCTATTTCTAGGATACTTATTTGTACCTGAATCATAAAAATAAAAAATAAATATCTTTCCATCTCTTGCTTTGTCACTGGTTCACAAGTCATTGTGGACTGAGCCTTAATACTCCATGTATTTGTAGTACAAGGGCATTGATCAAAACCAAGAAAGCATCTGTAAAATTGGTCTCAAAGTGACAGCACTATTCTTTCATTAAATGGATGGATGTATGTAGTCATAACCAAGTAGGTTGATCAGCTTTTCTTTTCTTCACAACTATCTTAACAGTAGAGGGCTCCATGACCAAATAAAAACTATGGATGAGGCAGTTAAACAAAACCTGACTGCTCTGGTGGATTGTCTTAATATTTTCCTCCAATAAACAATGTGGCACAGATAAACTAAAAGAAAGACTACGAATGTTCCAATCTGATATTCATGATCATTGTAGCCGAAAATCAGCAAACCTCTTAGAATAAGAACAATAGGGTTAGCTGGTCGTGCTCACTCCAGCTGGCTATGCTTTATAGCCTTTCCAGCTCGGCATTACAGCTGACTGCCCATGCCAATGTCAAACATTCTGCTTGTGGAGTACATTAATAATTGTAGTAGAAGGGCATTGGGTGTTTTTTATTTCAATTGAGTTTAAATATGTATGGACATTGAGCCATAAATCAATAGTGTTAATGGAAAGCTACTTTTCTCGGATATGCCCCCAATTCTTTGTTCTAAACATATTGGGATCAGTATGCTGCAACGCAAGGGATTTCTACATTCATCATTGCACTATGAAAAGTAAGGCCTTCTCTTCCTACCCTTGTAAGGGATAATACAGATTGTGACTATCTTGAAAACAACAAAAACAAGTGGCCAGTACACTTTGAGAATACAAAACAAAAAGTGGATGAATGGAAATTGAAAAAGGGCAAAAGAAATGCTAGCTGCCATGTCTGGGGATGCTTGTGGTCTCCTACAGAAGAGATGTGACCAAGGACTGCTGGCTGGCCTGCCCCTTTTGGGGTGGAACCAAGCCCGACCGATTTCAATATGGTCTTTCCCCTTGTGTAATGGCTTTGCATGCAAAGAACAATGGTCTGCAGGGTTGCCTAGAGCAATGCCAGAGGTTAGGATTAATTCTAAACCTTCCAGCCATCACTTTTTTTGTTTTGCTGTAGTCACCCCGATTGGGACGGGGGTTAGGGGAGCTTTCCTAAAGTCAACCAACAGGTGAGACTACAAAACTATCCCTTGGTATATAGATCCCAACTCTTAGCATATGTCTGTACCACCCAAAGGTTTGGTAGCTTGTCTGAGCAGCCAGGCTCATCTTAGGAGGAGGATGTGAGCTGCAGGTAAGTACATTGAACTCAGTAAATACATAGGGCCAAAGAAACTCTCATGCACTTGTAGTTATAGTAAAATAGACATTTATTGTATATACACACTGCACAGTTCTATTCAGGTTAGTAAGTACTATTTTAAACTAATCAATACCATAGAAAACATCAGCAATATTTCAAGCGAGTAAACCAATACTAATGAAAGGTACAGTTCGTAAACACAGTTAAATCGTAAGTATAAAATCAATTTTTATAGTCACTGAGAAAATGTTTGTTGTAAGAATAAAAAGGGTTATTCAGCACCAGCAATAGCATGTCAGTCACAGGCCACAGGGCTTTATGTTGTGAATCCTGCAGAGTCCTCCCAATGACCCTACCTAAAGTCTCCTCCCAGGTGGGCAGGGAAAGGCAGACTTATTGATCCTGATCTTGGGGAGGGGGGTGGTCTGCACGAGGATAATCTTGAAGGATAAAGGGCCCAGGCGAATGAGACGACTCTGTGTTGTGAGACACAGTATTTGTTTTCTTCTAGGGAAGAAATGTCAGTGATGCCTAAATTTGTAATGGCTTGTTATCAAATAGAGCTTTTAACCTCCTGAGTTGAATATCTTAATGTAGGTTAAAACATTCACAAACCCTTATGCATTGGGAGAAATGAACCCCACGCCCCTCTTTTTTTTTTTTTTTTTTTTTTTTTAAGCAATTCATTTTACTTTGTTGTAAACATGGCATTAGACAAACATCTGTTTGTAGTATTGTTCAAGAACAAGATTGGGTTATTTATGCAAGATTGTTCCCTTTTTTCCCCTACCATGGGAATTCAACCCCTACTGCCAAGATTCTTTCGGCCCGTAGTTCTTCTAGTTTGAGGCGAGTTCTGGAAGATATCTTCAGGTGACATCCCTCAGGATTAGTCTTGGTAGCCGGGGTTTGAAAGTTAATGCTGGGTAGGAACGGTCATGGTCCAACAGTGGGCCCACTCATCTGTGAATCTGTGTAGCAGCCCCTCTTTTGCTGCTGTTATCTTTTCTGCCACAAGGATGTCCCATATTTTGATCCACCATAATGCAATCAATGGGCCCTCTGGAGTTTTCCAGGTGCAAGTGATTTTGATCGTCCTGCCTGAAGTAATTGGGAAATGAGTTTGGCGGTCACCCCTGTTTTCGGATAAACCTTCCTATTTGAGGTACCTAGGAGGATCACCTCTGGTTCTTTTGGAATTTTAGCGGACGTTCTGTCTTCAGTTGTAGGAAGGACTTTATCCCAGCAGGCCTGGACAATGGGACAGTCCCACCACATATGCAGGAAGATGCCTTGCGCTCTACACTTTCACCACCAGTTCGGACCCAATGAGTTCTGGATGTGGTGGAGGCACTCTTTACTTAATTTAATTTGTATTGCGTTATCCAAACCGGCCCGGTGTCATACGGGTGCACACAGAGATACCTAAAAGGAGAAATCACTAGTAAACAATGTACAACATACAGAGGGGACCTCACAATAACACTACAACTACTCAACAGAGGGAAGCTACTTAAAAAGGTGTGTCTTAAGTTTCTTCTTAAATTTGTACAGGGATTTTCCCTTCTGAGCTCAGGCAGGATTGAAATCCATAGTCTGGGCGCTGCTGTGTGAAAGGCACACTTATTGGTTTTTGCTAGTTTAGCTATGGGTACCATGAGGAGGTTAGAGTTATCAGATCTCAGATTTTTAACCGCAGGTTTCTTGGTGATCCTTTCGGCAAGGTATTGTGGGTTTAATCCCTCTAGACATTTGTGGACTAAAGTGAGCATACGGAAATGGATCCTGGCATCCATTGGTAGCCAGTGTAGACCCCCTCCTAGCCTCTGAGACGTGATCACGTTTTTTCAGCCCTGCAACAGCACTGACGGCACCATTCTGAATAACCTATAGACTGGCGCTTTCGCCTTTGATTCCCATCAGCAAGCTGCTACAATAGTCGATCTTGGAGCCTACTATAGCTCTAGTGATAGTCTCAGTGCTCTTGATGGAGAGGTATAGTCTTATGCGTTAGTAGTCTAATGTAATAAGATGAAGTAGACACCAGATTACTTGTGTGCATTCTCATATTCAGATTTTGGTCAAGATAGACTCCGACAGTATTTTTTAAATTGAACTTTGTTTTATTTGTGTTTGGCAGAACAAAAGCAACCCGGCATATGCATATCATGGTATAGCATTACAGGTATGTGGGAGTGTAGCGCACCACAGCGCTCCCATTCCAGTTATCCCAGCAATGGAGTGTAGACATTAGGTACATTGGCGCAGCAGACAGTGGTGTTTTTTGCATTCAGTGTAACCAGATCCCTTCCAGCCACAACTCCCCTCAATCCCCCCCATCAACATGGAGATACGTCATTGACTGGTTGATCCTTCTGCAGGTTCCCAAGGTAGGAATGAAATTCGCACCATCTGTCTTTGGGCCTGGACATGCCGGGCATGGCAGATATGTATAGTTCCTCACACTCATCTGCCCAGATCATATTGGAGAGCCATTCACGTTGTGTAGGTGGGCTGGCCTTTTTCCAGTTTTGCAGTATACGTTTGGCTATCAAGCACCCCATGTTTAGCAATGCTCGGATACACTTTTCCTGGATGGTCTCCCACAGTCCAAATAGTGCCTCCATGGGGGAATATGCCATTGGATGCGCTGCATTATCTCTGACAGTGTGTCAAGTATCTGTTTCCAAAAGTTAGAGTCTGGTGCTGCTCCACATTATGTGTAGATGACCAGCCCCATCGCTTTTACATCAAGGGCATCCACTTGTTTGGTCCAGGTATATTCCCTGGAATTTGTCAGGGGTGTAGTAGTCGGTACTGGGTTTTATATTGCATGAGCTTGAATCAGGAGTTAAGGGACATGGTTTTCATGAATGAACACATTCTTTTCCATTGCATGTCTGTCATTTCGACGTTCATCTCCTCTGTCCATTGTACTCTAGCATCCTGTACAGTGTGGCTAGCACTCTATGGCAACCCTCTGAGGTGCATATATATGCCACAAATTCCATTTCACGCCGGCTCATCTGGATAAGTGTCCCATAGTTTGGCAACTGCCGCTCGCAACCTATAAAGCTGCAGGGTGTCAATTGTAGTGTTTGTGGTAAACCGTTTCCATGTCTGTGTTGTGATAAACCGTCCCTCCAGGAATAGGGCACCCACTGCCTGGTACCCTAGTCCTTCCCATCTTCTCATAAGTGTGTTGTACCAGGTGGGCCTCAAATCCAGAATCCAGAAATTTCGCCAGTGGCAGCCACGTGTAGTACAGGCGAGTGGCCTCTGTGCGTCTGAATATCCAGCACCATGCACGGAGTGTGATTTGTACTAGGTCGAAGGGGCAGTCGTCTGTGTACTTCCCATCTAGCAGTAGGGTTCCAATATCAGCCCCCCTAGCTGTCCTACCTTCCAGCTTCATATGTGGGGGCGCATCTTTAGTTCTGTACCAGTAAGTCGAGTATTGTGCTCTGGCAGCTATCCAGTATACTTCCAGATTGGGTGCAGTAAATCCCCCCCCCCTTTTCGTACGGGAGGGACATGTCCACCTATATTATTATTCCATTATTGTTCTATTCTTGAAATTGTCACTTTGTGGGGCATTAGCCACTGGGGAGATAGTAGATTGAAGAACAATTGAGAACTAAGAGCCAAAAAACCAAACGCAATAAAATAGAGCAGGTTCTTTCAGCTGCACGCGTTTTCGTATGTGAAGAACTACAATCCCCAGAAGGATTGTAGTTCTAGGACTCTATTTCCCAACAAACCCGCCGCGAACGCGCCAGTGCGCACTGGACGGCACAGTCTGATTTCAGTCTAAGGTAGGACGTGGAGGGGCGGCTGACCACGCTAGCAACCCATTAAAGATCAGCCTCTAAAGTCATAAGGAATTTCAGATCCTAGACAGCAGAATGAATGGTGAGTTGTCTAAAGGGCGTACGGTTGTGAATGAAATGGAAAGTGGCTGTCAATTGGAGAAAGTTAATTCAACAACCCCCATTCAGGCCTATCAAACGCTTAAGGTGGGACTGCTATTAGGCTCACCTGGTATCCACGGGATGCCACCCAGCCCTGGTTGGATGATTTGCACTCTCGAACCCTCTCCCGGTCCCTTGGTAAGGCCTCTGGTTAATAATGGACCTGCAGTATAGGAGAGCTGGATTCAATACCAGATTCTTTGTTTTCCCACCTCCCTTGGCCTCATCCTTCCTCCCCCCTGGGCCCTCTCCTCACCTTAATATATATATGAAATTGTTTTAATCTTGATTTACACATCTATTACAAATCACCAGACAATCAACGTATAACAAATAAAACATTGCAAATAACATAAGAAAAGCACAACATTTTACACAGTACTATGTACAGACTGAGATATATTACACTAAATCCCCAACAAACCCAGTACATCTCCCAATTACCCTCCCACCCAACAACCACAATGCCAAGTTAAAATAGCTGCAAATATCTACCCCATATTTTCTCAAACAAACCAATTTACCAAGTCTCCTATACATCACTCTCCATATTTGCCAAATCATGCATCTCGGAAAACCACGTCTCAATATTCAATGTCAAAGCATTCTTCCATTTCCTCAAGATAATTTTTTTAGCAGTCGTTGCCCCACGGAACAACCACTTCTTCTCACTCTGATTGAGATCATCCAAAGACTCAACACTCCCCAATATGACCACACTAAAGTCCAAGACAGGGAGACCAACAATCACTTCATCACATACCCGTCCAATCTCACTCCAGAACAGTCTCACCAGCCTACAATCCCATAGCAGATGTTCCAGCGTACCGATCTCACATGAACATCGCCAACATTCTGCACTCGCCAACATCCCTCTTTTACACATTCTCTCAGGTGTCCAATAAATTCGATTAATAATTTTTCTGTCTTGATCTCTCTGCGAGTCCCAGTGAGCACAACTTCACATTCATACACATATTTTGCCACAAGTCCTCGGTCACATCCAATCCAATTCTCCTGCCCCACTCCTCCCTTAAAGAATCATTTCCTTGAAAGCAAGACACAAACACTTTATACAGGCGACTGGCCAGTCCCCCACCCGATCCCACCGAATTCCCTGCAAACGGATTCAATGCAATTCTCTTCTCCAAATCCACAACCCCAATGGCAGGCTTAAGCTTCACAAAATCAGAAGCTCTGAAGTTTTCAATACAATATTGTTGCTGCAATTCCCTCACGTTCATCCAACGACCATTTGTAAACAGATCAGCAACCCACCGCACCCCACCCAGAAACCAATCTGCCCAAAAGATCACCTTCCCATCTATTTTGATAGCAGGATTCAGCCACTCTGAAAAGAAAGCCAGGTGATATGCCCCGAAATTTGGCACTCCAAGACCACCCCTATGCAACGGCAATTGTAACATCCACAATTTCAACCTCGGGGGGGCTTCCTATCCCACAAGAACTCCTGCAGCATCCTTTCTAAATCTCTCCAAAATGTCATAGGGAACATACTTAAAACATAATTAATCCTCAGAGCAGATGTCATCTTTAAGGCATTCATCTTTCCCCACAAAGAAAGATTCAAAAGACTCCATCTCTCAAGATCCGTCCGCAAACCACTACACATGTCCCGTTTCCTTAACTATGTCGCCAATCTCCGGAGTTAGCTGGATTCAATACCAGATTGTCTTTGCTTTCCCACCTCCCTTGGCCTCAACTCCTCCCCCCCCCCCCCCCCCTTGGGCCCTCTCCTCACCTTAATATTGTAAAAGGTGGATTCTCGTTCCTGCTCCTCGTGGCAGGGGCGCGTAGATGTGGCGGGCGAGCAGCGACCAAGTTACTTCACTGGTGCAAGCCCCCCCTCTGGGAATCCAGGCCTGCTGCGACTCCATAGGTCTGCTGCTTTACTGTCTTTATATGCAGTTCTTACATTCCTCTTAGTTTGAATAATAATGTCTTGCTTGGTTCCTTTTAGGTATGGAAAGGTATTTTGGTGTTGTCATGCAGTTTTAAGATGAGCATGGGCCGGTAGGCGAAAGCGCGGTGTGCGCGATGCTGTCTGAGTAATGCACGATGCGCGGTGCTGTTTCGCCTTTTAAATTGCTAACCTGTGTCTTTTCTCTCCTTGCAGGTTGCGATGTTCCTCGCCAAGTGCCGTAATGTTCCAGCAATGATACTGACCAGGAGATGACTACCCAGGTAAGAATTGTGTGGCTTTCTTCATTCAGGAGGAAACGTGAGTAAACGCTTACTAATGCTGTCTTTCTCCTCTTTCAGGTTATGGTATTCCAGGATGCATGCGGTGCCGGATGATGGAGTTCGTACCTTCAGGTGAGTGGAACTGAAGTCGGCGATGGATTGAAGACAGGATACTGTTCCAGGTAAGTTTCGTAGTGTTCTTTCTCTCTCTGCAGGTCCTTGGTTTCAGGTTAACTGGCATCAAAGAACTGGACAAAGTGAGCGTTACGCTGCTCACAGCAGAATAACGCAAAGCATGTTATGCTGTTTGGGTGCGGTTTAAATAGTCTCAGGTAAAGTCGTCCAGGTTAAATAGTCCTGCCACACCCAAAAGACTAAACCGCATAGCTCAGTTCCTTGTAACTGAGCTATGTATGTGCCTCCATGTTGGCTGAACCCCCCTCCCTCAACCCCCCAAGTTAAATAGTCCCATTCTAATGTTGGTCTTCATGATGGTTATGAGCTTGGCGCCAAAGGCGGCAGGACTGACTCCAAGAGAGTCGTGGATGAGGTTTTAAGGCCTTTGACCGGGCCCTAACTGGAAGGCTGACTTGCCAGTGAGGGCCAGGGGCAAGGGTCATGACAATTACCTGCCACTCTCTTCACAGACTGGGCTTCTCCCTCAATTACAAGTCGTCCCATCTGGCACCTTACCAAAAGCTCCAATACATCAGAGCTGTGATAGATAGATCCTCAGGAAAGAGCTCACCACCCGAGGTGAGGGCTCCAGACATTTTTCAGGTGGTAACCAAATTTCAGAGTGCCCAATGTCTTCCGGCCTTCGATTCTTTGAGGTTGCTCTGCCCCATGGCATTCTGCATTTTTCTGGTGCCAGAAGCCCGCCTGAGAATGAGATAGCTCTCAGAACACAATGGTCCCAATTCTGAGGAAATTCTCACAGAATTTCCTGTGGTGGGCCTGCGAGGAAAATATTCTGAAGGAAGTACCTTTTTGGCAACCATGGCCAGAGATTAGAGATTACAGATTACGGTAGTGACGGACGCCTCACTCACGGGGTGGGGAGCCTGTTTGTAGCCGGTCACATACACAGCAACTAGAGCACTCATTTTGACATCCGTCCAGAGCCTGCCGACGCAGGTTCCAATCCCTGCAGGGCCAAACTCGGCCTTTCCTCCTTCCGAGGTCAATAAATGAGCACCACACAACGTGGGTAATAAGCAGCGCTCCGATACCTGAGGGTTTGTGGCGCTATATAAATGCCCGCATCACCCATTCCTACTCCTCCCCTCAATTCAACTTCAAAGACGTGACTGAATCGGAGTTCTTCTCACTCCTTCAAACCCTCCAACTTCAAAGGTGATGTCTGTCTAGCACAAGTCATCAAGGACTGTGCACCATCCCTAGCCCTGATCATCACAGCATTCATTAATGCCTCTTTTCGCACCGGCTCCGTCCCACTGGGACTTCGTGTGTTTGTCTGCTTCTCAAGAAGCCCTCCCTGCCCAGGCAACTACAGGCCCATTACTACTGTACCCTTTCTACTGAAAATGCTGGATAAAGCAGCCTACCTGCAAATGCAGAAATTCCTAGAGGACAACCACATCCTTGGACTCAGACAATCAGGGTTCAGGCCGCGTCATGGGACCGAAACTGTTCTCCTTGATCTGAAAAACCAAATCGATGACCTCAGACGCCAGCAAACCAGCGCTCCTCCTGTTCCTCGACCTGTCAGCCGCCTTTGACTTGGACGTTCACAAAACCCTCTGACAACACCTATCTTCTGTGGCTACCTTCTCTGACAAGGCCTGCAAATGGATAGACTCCTTTCTAAAAGACAGAGTTATGAAAGTCTTCTCCGACTCCTCCTGTGCTGACCCGAGTACTATCAAATGCGGAGATCCGCAAGGGTCATACACGGCCCCTACCCTCTACAACCTCTTCACAAGGCCCCTATTTCAAATCCTGGACTCTTTGGGCATCTCATACACGAACTATGTAGATGACACCCAGGTACTGATCCTACTATCGGGAGACTACCTTGCCGACCAGAGTACCCTGGACTCTGTTTACTCAACAATCCAATCTTGGATGGCAGAAAACTGGCTTTGCCTCGACAGTGAGAAGCCTGCGCTTCTGCTGGTGGGTGCACCCTCCACCCTGAGTAAACTAGGCACTCAATACTCCTCCTTCACCATTGACAACATTCCTATCTCCATCTCAACTTCGATCAGAACCTTGGGTGTCTTCTTAGAACCTGACTTGACCATGAACAGGTAGGTTAATGCCATAGCCTCCATGTCAGCCTACCACTCCAAGCTCATCAATGCAGTCAGACCTTTCCTATCCCAACAAAACTGCCTAACCATCGCCAGGGCCATCATTGGGTCAAGGCTCGACTACTGCAATGCCCTATTCATAGGCACTTCAGCCAAAAATGTGGGCAAACTCCAAATTGTTCAAAACAACGTGCTCAGAGCCGCCACGGGTCTCTCGCGGAAAGAACGCGTCTCAGGAGACAGGACCACTGGCTTCCGGTTAAACAAAGGATCATCTTCAAAGCCCTAGCTCTCACTCACAAGTGCCTCCATAACCTCGCTCCTCCCTATCTAGCACAGAGAATTACCAAACCCTCTACCTCCAAACCATCCAGATCCAATACACCAACCTGCTTTCCGTCCCTAGAACTCGCAAAGCCCATGCAGGCGGCTCTAGATTCCCTTCAGTGGCTCCCACTCTGTGGAATGCTCTCCCGCCACACCTCAGGCTCATTGACTCTCACTCAGCGTTTCGCAAAGCAGTCAAAACGAACCTCTTTGTCTGATGTATCTTGTGTTGTAATCCTGTACCCTCAAAAACATGCAACCTTGTATTATGAACAAGTTCTTTCATGGGCGCTTCATTGTAACCCTTAAGTAAGCCTGCTTTAGCATTGATTCAGCGCCTCGATGCCTGCAGGCTGCCAGTGCGGTCTACAAATATAAATAAAAGAAATAATAATAATTATTATTTATTATAATGACCTGACAGTCAGTGGTCGTTGGTCTCCATCGGATTCATCTTTTAGAGCTGAGAGCAATCAGCCTAGCGCTGAATGCTTTTCTGCCCTCTGTACGGGAAAAGAATGTCCTGATAATGATGGACAACTCAGTATCCATGTACTACCTCAACAAGAGGGGTGGTGTAGTGTCACTACCACTGTGCAGAGAGACAATGCAGCTCTGGTATTGGGCAACTCAAGAAGGAATCTCCATATCAGCAGTTCACCTAGCCATGGTGGAGAACACAGCGGTGGTCGCTCTGAGAAGGCAGAGCATGGTCTCCTACAAGTGGGTACTGGCTCAGGAAGTCCTTCAAGAGATCTTCACCCTATGGGGAACCCCTCAGGTGGATCTGTTTGTGACCGAAAGTGCGAGCAGTACTGTAAAGGGAATTTCCTCCAAGAGGAGCTCTAGGAGACACATTTGTGGTGGACTGTGAGTAAACGTTTTCTCGAGTCCCCGTTATTCCTCATGTAATCAAGAGGTTGAGATGTTTCAGGAAACACATGATCTTAATTGCTGCAGATTGGGCCAGGAGAACCTGGTACCAGAACCTTCTAGACATGTCCATATATCCTCCAATGCGTCTTCCACAAAGCGAAGACCTTCTCTTGCCAGAGGAGGGTCAGGTTTTCCATCGAGAGATCAACAATCTAAACCTTCATGCTTGGTTTCTGAAAAGTTTGGACACAAGGATTGGGACCTCTCGGATGACATGATGGAGGTGTTGCTTTCGGCCAGACGGTCAGCAACAAAGTCTCTTTGCCGTTGGAATACGTTTTGCAACTGGTGCAGGGAAAAGAATATTGATCCTTTTCAGTGTAAAACTCAAGATGTTTTATCCTTTTTGCTTTCATTATCAAATAAAGGTCTTCAGGTTGGCACAATTAAGGGCTCATAGGCAGCGCTGTCAATCTTTAAGCGCTCCTCAGAAGAATCTTAATTCAAGATCCCACTGGTAACTCAATTTCTTAAAGTGCTCACTAATGTACCCCCTCCATCTCCTTTTCATGTTCTGGTTTGGGACTTTACCTGGTTTTGAAATTTCTGATGTGTGCTCCATTTGAACCTTTGCACACGTGTCCGCTAAGGTTGTTAACCTTTAAGACAATACTATTGGTACCTCTAACTTTAGCCTGTAGAGTGAGCGAGTTGCAGGCTCTTACTTCCAAACTACCCTTTACCACATTCCACAAGGACAGGGTTGTTTTAAGGGTAAAACCCTCCTTCTTGCCAAAGGTAGTTTCAGACTTTCATTTAAGTCAGAAAATTGTTCTACCTTGCTTCTATCCTCCATCTCATCCTGGTAAGGGAGAGGAAAGGCTTCACAGGCTGGACCCTAGGAGAGCATTACGTTTTTACATCTCCAGAAGGTCAAAATTGAGAGTGGACGACCAACTTTTTATAGGATACACAGGATACAAATTAGGCCAGGCTGTTTTCAAACAAACCTTGTCTAGATGGATCATTCTTACCAATCGGAATGCTACAGTCTAGCAGGCAAAGAGCCTCCTGAAGGTTTGCATGCTCATTCCACCAGGGGCATGTCTACATCTACAGCCCTTCAAAGGGGCGTACCTGTTAGGAATATCTGTGATGCTGCAACATGGTCATCAATACACACGTTTACAAAGCATTATTCTCTGGATGCTTCTCATTCTCAAGACGTTTCCTTTGGTAAGGCAGTACTTTATTCTGCCCTGGAAAATCCTTAATTTATAAATTCTACACCTTCCATCATAAATTATGCTTTGGGAGTCTGTCAAAGATGAGGAATACGTTTGAGGACACAATCCATTCGAAGAACAAGTTATTTGCCCCAACGTTCTTTCAACTGGATGGTCGTCCAGTGTATTCCTCATCGTCCTCCCAACCTACCCCTTTGTAGAATTTCCCATGCTATTACAGCTTTAGTTCCACCAAGGCTGAGTACTATCCTGCCCTTATTTATGGGCATATGGACTACACAAGGAGAGTAAAAAGGAACTGAGGCCAGTGGGCGTCACGCATGCTACATATAGCCTTCAATGATGTCGCCCTCGACAGAGGCCTTCCAAGGACATCGACTCGACGCCATTGATGCACGGCTCCCTCTGCCGAAATTTCTTTTCCGAAGTAGTTGAAGCTGGACATTACATGTCAAAGATGAGGAATACGTTGGAGGAACATCTAGTCGAAAGAATGTTACCAGGGGTAAGTAACATGTTCTTCTCACTATCCTCCGTCACACCCAATGCCTCTTCCACCAACACTGCCTCCTACAGCTTCCAATCCCTACTATGATTTGTTCTTCTCTCACCCCCCACCCCCTAAGTCTCAGCATCCTCAACCATGGATCACCCCATTCGTATGCTGTCTCCGCACATGTATGCGTTGGCTGCTGTGCAAATGGAGGTTTACCCACTCACATGAGGACTTGCCACTCTACCTCTCTTCCCTGAGCTCCCACAAGTGAACTCTTGATGGAGCGAAAAGGAAATTCTGCCTAACCCTTGTTGACTCACTCCAACCATCCTAGTCAGCTACAGGGCACCCTAAACTCACTCCTCTTAATTCTGACTTATCAACTCCACTCTAATAGATAATGAACTAGCTGAATACTTTCCACAATTAGAGACTCTCTCCTGACCTTCCTCACACTCCCTCCTCCTTCATTTTATATTCTGTCTACCATTATCCTCTGCCTCTATCTCCCACTTAAGTCACACTAATACTGACAAAGTCATATCTGAACTGATGAAGGCTAACCCCTCTTGTTCATTATCAGACCCTCTTGCTTCTCAGCTCGGGCCTATTGCCACTTTAGTGGTCTCTCACCTTGCTCTTAATCTCTGCTTCCTTTCCCTCCGTTTTCAGAACGGGCACAGTCCTTAATAAAAAAAAAAGCAAGGGGCTGACCTGAACCTATCGGCTTACTTTCACCCTGTGTTTTTCCTTCGGCACTACTCTAGTGCTTGGTTGCATTCAACTGACCTACCGATTTCTTAGACATCCACAACCTTTGATTCCCCCTACAAGCAGGTTTCTGCTCCTGGCACTTCACGGAAACTACTCTCATGAATGTGATAACCTTCATCACCCCTGCTAAGCACTCCAACCTATCCTCTATCCTAATTCTTCTTGACCCGTCTGCTGCCTTTGACACTGTCGATCACTTTCATCTCCTTAATACTCTTTCTTCTTGGGATTCAAGATCAAGGCCTTGCCTGGATTGATTTCCACCTTGCCAATTCTGTCTCCTGAAGCAACAACACCTCTCAACTCACTCCTTTAACTGTTGCTATTCCACAAGGCCCTGTCTTGGGTACGCTTCTCTTTACACTTTACACCTCTGCTCTTGGGGCATTAATCTCCTCCAATGGGTTTTCATACTAACTCTTCGCAGACGACACCCAAATCATCTTCTCTTTCCTGAACTCTCCTCTGATCTCTCTCTCAAAATTTCCAACTCTCACAGCCATTATAAGTCCATATTTGTCGGACTTTATAGGACTTTCTACTTGGCAATACAGAACTCCAACTTCTAGTATAGGTCTGTACCACTCAAGGTAAGGGTAGCTATGGCAGAGCAGCCAGTTCCGCCAAGAGAGCCCTCTTGCTGGAAATATGGGCCGCACTGCACAGAGTGGGAGTGCAACAGGTGTCAATGCAGGGTTTACCTTGAAAGAAAGGGTTGCGAACCATCCATTTTTTTCAATTAAAACGTATCCTTTATTCCAAGAAAGTTAATTCACGATTACAAAAAGTGTTTAAAATCAGGGTTAACAACCCTAGCCCGGCAATACAACGTGGGAGGTCAACAACGGGACATATATTTATATATATATAAATTCTGAGGCTTGTGGATCTGCTTAGATCACATGCTATGCATAGACCGACATCTAGTGGGAGTCGCATATTATTACATTTTTGTTTTTCAAAACTCGAAAATGGACATCGACAGGGCGTGCCCGTGATACTACCCCTAGTGTGAGAAACCTGAAGGTGTCTCCCTAATTAGTCCCCGGGATCTGTCATCCAGGTGACTAGGACATGGCCATCACTAGTGGATCCAGCTCCTGGGGGTGGACCAGTGAGGGAGGACACCTCGATGGGGGTTCCTCAAGGAGTGTGTCACTGACGTGTCAGAGGTGGTATCCCCTTCTTTTTGACACCTTTTCCCCCTCCTTTCACGTAGGACATTCTAAACCACTGCCCTGCCTTTTCCAACATGAACACTTTTGCACAACATAAAGGACAACAGACTAACACCCAAGCCGTTTACCTGACATGTCCCAATACAAGGGTCAGGCAAAGTCAGGCAATTGAGCAGAATCACATACACCTGACGGCCCTTTCCTTTCCCCACAGGGATAAAAGGTGCAGCCAGAGAGCACAGTACAAGCATGGCAGGTAGCACGCCAGCAGAGCTAATAAGGTGTGGCAGTTCAAAAGAAGGAGAATGGCAGCAGGAATCGAGAGAGAGACGAGGAGAGAAGTGACCTTGGCCCTTTTCATCCCAGACATGCAGAACCTTTGTGGAGGAGAGCCTAAGACCACGAACAATAGCGCAAGTGTCTTGGAGATGTCAACGGTACATGGGGCAAGTCTGTGCCGATAAGCAGGAGTGAGGGAAGCTCCTGCGACCATGGTACCGGCCTGGACTCCAATGAAGAAGAAATGCCAAGCGGTGGTTCAGTCGAAAGGGAAAACGATAAGAACCAGGCTGTGTTGACCGAGAATCGCAGAGTGGCAAGTTTGAACCAGGTTCTATGAACTGTGAAAGAACTGTAACAAGTATAAAAGAGGGGAAACAGGTACCACATGGGTGCTAAGTCAAGAGACTCTGCTCAAGCCCCATATGAGACAAACTACAGTTACTAGCAGGCCGTGGGAGAGCCAGAGAAATAAAGTGGTCATACTGAGTTTCAAGCAAAATCCCTGTACAATCAAAAGACTTTGATCTACAAACTAAGTGAAAGAAAGGGAAGTGAGTCCCGCAGTGAGAAGAAAGAAGGGAAGCGAATCCCAAGCGGGGCAAAGTCTATAGTCCCAGGAAACAGTGTTTGGATCGGTTTAAAAAAGATATTAAGATTTGTGGAATACAATACAAGAAGGACCAGCTCCCAGAAGAGGGGCACCCAGGGGTGAACCCATCACACAGCGAATATTGGAAATTAATTTGTTACAGTAATTTTGTTTTATTATTTGAACACGTCAGATCGTCAAAGGCAAGAGACTTTCAAGTGAAACGAGACTTGGCCATCAACGGCCCTGATTGCTGAAAGCTCGAGAGTGTGTTCTAAGAGCTGCCATTAGAACTGTTATCTCGTGCTGGAGAAGTCCGAGACTGTGCTGTGCTCCAAGCTCCCATCTTATCCCGTGTCCAAAACTTGGGTAAGGGAGACCCAGGCTACCGCATCCTGACCTATTATTTGAGAATACTTCTTTTCTTGAGAACTATCCCACGCCCCTTTTTGTGTTAGTTGTGAGGTTTGGCAATAAGTTTCTTAGTATAGGCCCTTTTTATTTTGACACAACGCCACTAGGACTGCCTTATTGTTGCATTTGATGGTCGACGCTTTCTCCCATCTTAGATTTGGGTTTAGATTAGGCATTTTTCCAACCTGCATACAGCATTCATTGTTCAATAAACACTCTTGAACTGTGATCACTTGTGTCTGCCTTACTTGTTGTCACCATGAGGTCCTCACACTAGTGACTAGTGTGATGTCTACTGTACCCATAACCCATGGTCCTTCACTCATCAAGGTCCCTCTTGATTTTTTCCACCATCGTAATCGGACGCATATCGCAGAGATCCCTCTTGCCTTACGCCATTATTTTATACAAAGTTTAACTTCGTATTTCTTTCTGTCCTTTCGACAACCGTTTACCCGAAGATCTCCGGCAGCGGCTTCAAGGACAAGACCATCTGTCGACGACATCAACTCCTGTCTCGACAGATCTTTTACTGCGGACTTCGAAGGCCTCAACAGGCCTCTGTTTTTTGTTTATTTTATTTATATCGCGCACCTTACCCGGAGGTAATTGGGCGCTAATGATAGTAATGGTTACAAGGCATCGAATAGACAGTTATGTGCATTAATACAGTTTGAACATACACGGTAAAGTTACAGTGGTGCATATATACATTTTCAACATTATACATATTATACATTGGGTCATAGCAGGAATATGAGCCGATCACCTAACAGTTAGTGGTATCAGGAGCTGTTATTTTATGTTTTATTTGTATCCAGGTGATAGCCTGACTTCTGAAATTGTTAAAGGTCTGAATGGTTTGAATATTCTGTGGGAGAGAGTTCCAAAGCTGGGCAGCTAATACTGGGCAGCTGGAACCTCAGGCTCTTTTTAGATTGTATCTGGGCACCACCAGACATGGTATGTTGGAAGATCTGGTGGTTCTGTTGGAAACCTTCCATGTGAATTTATCTGTAAGGTGGGGGGGGCTTGGTAGGGACTGCATAGTAGAGAGAGCGGGGGGAGGATCATATTTTAGGCTAAGATTGCATATTCCCCTTTTGTCCCATTTATTTTGCCAGGCTGCCATCCTTCTACGTGATGGAGGGTTTATAGTCATAATACCGAACTTATAAATCTCGAAAAAAAAATCTCGAAAAAAAGGCCGACCTGACCCATAAAATACATCATTAAAAAAAATAAATTCAATATATTTTTTTTCCAGCCTTTTTTTTCAAGATTTTTGTTATTCGAGATTTTTTTTTCGGCCTTTTGACCGACCACCGTGATGGAGAATACTCTTTTTAAATTCTGCCCTTCCTGTAAGCGGAAGTTTCCATGGAAGAATTTGCACCAAGTGTGCAACCTTTTTCTCCCCAGGGACCACGCTGGAGGACAGTGCAAGTCTTGCAAACTGTTCTGGCCAAGGACTTTAAAGGACTGCAAGACCAGCAGGCTTAGGCCGCCATGGATGTCGAGGGAGCCTCCAGTGATGGCAGCATCAAGTGATGCCAAGGGCGATCGAGATCAGTCGGATTTTCGCGTGCAAACCCCTGAACCCAACAGGCAGGCCGCCGGTTCTGCTACGGGGACGACACCCGGCGACTCAAGCACTACCAAGTTGCATCACACCAAGCACATCCCCCATGGCCGAAAGTCAAACACTTCGCCGACCGGTAAGCGACACACGGTGTCGAGTGGTTGTAGGGGGGGGGGTGGGGGTGGTCAGAACATTCCCTGTCCTCTGGGCCATCGTGGTCGCGATCGCCACATGACAACCGCCGAAACAGACGTTAGTCTGTTTCCAACACCATGCCTAAATCTGGCATGCCCAGGAGTGCCGACGACCGGGCATCGAAAGACGCGTCGATGGCCTCCAGAAAAAGCTCTAAAAGTTCAAAGTTTAGCAAGTTTATTAAAAAACACATTCCCGACAACCTACTGAAGTCCCGAACATCAAAAAAAAAATGTAATTTTCGACACCCCAGGTTAAAAAAAAAAATCAAAGGCTACTAAGAGTAGGGATTACAGTACCCCTGAGGGAATCCTTCCGGGTGCTATGCAGCTCCTTCCAATGGACCACAGAACAATTCGACAGGTCGTGAGGAAAATGTGCTGTTTTATAAACTTCTTTGAGGATCAACCAGAGGTCCTCTACAACCTTCAGGGGACCCCAGACATCACGGCGGCAGACACGCAGAGCGGGGCTGCAGTCACTCAGCCCGCTGCCAAAAAAGCCTGCCTAGACACAACACAGGCTACCACCTCGCCACATCAGGACCTGTCTCAGGACACTTATTACAGCACTCAAGGCTCACAGGACCCTGGTCATACACAGACCCAGAGGACCAAGGGGACACGAAAGACTTGGACCAATATTATGACGACGATGAGGACATATGTCATCCAGACCACATTGACCCACTGGTGGCAGACTCCCCGGTAGACAACCAACTGCAATATAATTACCTTCTCCTAAAGGCTGCATAATACTTCAAAATAGACACTCAAGAAGCCCAAGTCGACAAAGACTTAGTGGAGGACGTTACTCGGGATAAGAAATCGGCAACTCAATTTATCCCCCTGCTACAATCAGTCCAGAGATGTATTCAACCCTCTCTGCTTACACCCAGTTTGACACGGGCAGTCAACCCGTGTATCGTAAAGGTGTTTAGACCGGCCTCCTAAATCCCCCTAACATCAGGGGCAGCTAAAACCTGACTCTCTGGTAGTCACCACCACAAAAAAAGCGCAGGAACCCCTTTGGCCTCTGCCAAAGGGTTTACACCCTGGGCAGGAAGATAGCTTCCTCAGCAGCCTATCGGACAAAGAAAGCTAATAACACAGCACTATTAACTAGTTTTAATTGCCACAAATGGGATGAAAAAACTCAGCAGATACACTCAGTACCAGAGCACCTAAAGGCTCAGCTCTCACTCAACATTGCTGAGGGAAAACAGGCGGCCAGCTGCATCCTTAAAAATAACTTGGAAGTAGCAGACGATGTGGGAAGGATCATGGTAGAAGGCACACTGATCAAGCGCCACTCATGGTTCAGCCAGTCGGGGTTCAAACTGGAGACCCAGGCTACACTCTTAAACATGCTGATTGAGTCCAATGCTTTTTTTGGCAAAGCAGTTGAGGATGCGCTTTAAAGTGCTGAGGGAAAACAGGCGGCCAGCTGCATCCTTAAAAATAACTTGGAAGTAGCAGACAATGCGGGAAGGATCGTGGCGAACAATGTTGTTGGACCTGCCTTGGTCCACATCCAGATTTAGCCTGCAGCCCCACATGCTGAGCCAGGCAGTGTTCTCTTTTCGTCCACGCTGGGTGGCCGTCGAGTGCTGGTGCCTGTGCCCCATATGTAGACTGCACTGCAGGAAGCATCGGCTCTTGCACTCCACAGATGTTATGATAGGAGTGCAAATCAAATCGAGCCCTGCTCACGGAACGATATCCTGCCTGGTGGGGGGCAAATTATCCCGCTCAGTCGCTTAGCGGACACCTGATATGCTGCCTGTACTCTTTGCTACTATGGGCCACTGCCCTGGTCCCCACTGAGGCTACCATATTTCTACCTTCGAGGCTCAGAGGGTGTCCTGGGAGGAGCCTCCCCTCTCTACTTGTCTGTCTGATCCCATTTTCAGGAGCCTTACATCACCTCGGCCCTCAGGGGAGAACAGTGCCAGCAGAATTCTGTACCCCTTGGAGGAGGAACAAAGCGGCACCCGGTCTGGGATTTTGGTGAGTGGTTGGGATACCTGCATTCTCTGGCCCCCTTACTTTGGGTTTCTTGCTCTGTCAGCACGCTTTCATGGGTGCAGCCTTGCCTCCCCACTCACCTGCAGCTGTGTCAATCTACGCCCATGGCATATCATCATCTCTTTCCCCACTGCCAGTCTCCGGTCCTGGATGATCCTAGGGCCACGGGGTTGCTTCCCCATAGGGAAAACGGTGCTCCTCTTGTTATAGCCTGGTTGCTGACCTCCTCGCACATTGAGCTCTTACCATCCCCCTGGCTTCCTGATCCTGACTACCCCAGCTACCTGCACCTTTTGCCCTGCGTCCCCTGCACAGAGCTACCAACCTGTCCATCATCACTGACTACTTGCTGCTGCTCTTTGCCATAACGAGAGGGGTAACCCTGTGCAAGCATAACTAAAGGTACAGGCAGGAAACAGCTTAATTAACGTGTTCACCAAGACGGCGCAGAAGCCCACTGAGGCGGCATTGGAGGCTGTGGCCCTCAACGTCGGATGAGCCCACGGAGCTCCAGAAGATGATGGAGTACATGCGCAAGGGGGTCACGATGCTTCACACAAAACTAGATGATCTGAGCGGGATGATCAGCTCGATTAAGGCCCGGATGGAGAAGACTGATACACGGTTTGCTGAGGCTGAGGCCAGGGTCGGTACGACCGAAGACTATCTTGTGGCACTCTGGTCCGAGGTCATTTCACTATCCAGACAGGTCCTGGCCATCAGCAAAAAGAATGTGGAATCTAGGTCAAGGCATTATAATCGGCATTCCTGAAGACAACATTAATGGCCACATGGAAGAATACATTGAATGCATCCTACTTTCTCTACTGGATGGCCCCAAGCTATTGCCACAGTTTGCAATTGAACAGGCTCACGGCTCTCTGGCTGCGAAGCCACGGCCGGAGCTCCCCCACGACCAGTAATAGTTAGAGTTCTAAACTACTGTGATAGGGATGCACTACTGCGGGCTGCCAGAGGCAGGGGTGAGCTGATGCTGGGTTCTGCGAGAATTCACCTTTACCCAGGCTTCTCTGTGGCCGTTCAACAGGGGTGCAAAACCTTTTTAGCTGCTAAGAAACGGCTCCGGGAGTTGTGAGCCAAATACTCCCTGCTGTATCCGGCTAAGCTTAGAGTCGAACATGCTGACAAGGTCTACTTTTTCACTATCCTGGAGGAGGCCTCTAAGTTCATTGACCATCACTTCCCTGGCTGACTGATGTGGGTCAGCTGCACTGCTTGAGAGTCCCCTGTTAAAAATTGGTTTTTCATTTGAATCATGAGAAGCTGGGCTCCAGGAGCTTCAATCTTGGTTACCTGTAGCTTGTTATTGATAGCCGGATATGTGCACCACATTATGCCAGTTATGTTTCGCGTCTGGGCTGAGGTGGACCTTGGTTAACACACAACCCCCATGCAGAGTTGTAATTGTTCTGCTCAAAGGTTAATGGGAAGTTGGGGAGACACTCCTCTGATTGGGAGGGCAGTGGGATTGGGGGAGGTGGAAGGGGGGAGGGGGGGGCATCTGTTATTGTTGGTTGAAGGGCAGGCTCGGATTCACTCCTGATTGGGAACAAGCTGGGGGGTGGTTGGTTGGGGCAAAAAGTTTTGCTTGGTAAGACCATTTGAACCCCTTGCTTGGTGGTCATGTCTCGTGTACTGTAACCGCCTGGCCCTGGTTGGGCTCCTGTTGATATGCGTCCACCGTCTTGATGGCAGATGAGGGCCTAGTATGTATGAATTGGAACATCAGGGGGCTCGGCAGTCCCGTCAAGATGCGCAAACTACAGCTTTATGTGGAGCGCCATAAAGTCTGGGTCCTCTTTTTGCAAGAAACACATGCATTAGCTGTGTGATGTGATAGGTTTTCCAGGTCATGGTGCTCCCAGCGCTATTACACCACATACTCAACATAGTCGCGGTGTGATGATCCTGTTTCAGAAGTCCCTCAAATTTGTCCGCAAAGTTACACATATAGACCCCCAGGGACGTTATGTCTTACTGTATGGCTCGCTAATGGGGCAAGAGGTGTTTCTACTTAATGTATACTGTCCCAACATCGATGACCCTGAATTTTACTCCCACCTTGCCTCTCTACTGACTGGGTTCCCTCTTATTCCTATACTGTGGGGCGGGGAATTTAATAGCATAGTGGACCCTGATCTGGACAGATCTGGCACCGGGGCACGCCAACTGTCCAGGGCAGCCTAGGCCATTATAGAGGCACAGGCCTCACTGAACGTGGTGGATGTGTGGAGACTGCTGCACCCTCTATTTCGTGAGTTCCCCTTCTCTTTGCGATGAATGATTTGCATTCTGTAATCGACCAATGGCTGGTGTCAGACGTACTTGTTGGATGCTTAGGGCAGGGATCAATCCTCCCCAGGAGCTTCTCGGATCAATCCCCGGTCTCAGTCTCATTGTCATGGGGTAAGGGACGTGGGACAGTGCGTTTCTGGAGACTGAAACTTAATGCTCTACTAGATACGGATTTTGAGTCTGAGCTTGGTTCAGAGAGTTTAATCCAGGGATGGTTGGATCCCAAGCTACCCTGTGGGAGGCCTTCAAGGTCTACATACATGGCATCGCCCTAGCGAAAGAGGCTGGGATCCTCAGATCCATCCGTAGATCCATCAAGGAGAGCCGGGTCCTGCTTACTCTGCTTGAAGTGTGATATGCCTCCTCGCCATCTACTGTCAAGCTTTGCGAGTTAGGGTCCGTTCTGGACACCTTTAGGGCCCACGCAGACAGAAACATAAGTTTGTAGATGTCCCCCAGGCCGCCAGACAGTATGGTGAGGGGGAACGCCCTGGCAGACTGCTGGCCAGACTGGTCCGGCAAGAAAATGGTACTTTCCATATCCCCCCAATTGAGAGAGCGGATGGTACTCTGGCCAATTCTGCTCAGGAGGTGAATGAGGAGTTTTGCTCCTTTGATGAAACGTTATATGCTAATGTAGACGCACTCAGGCTGTTCTCTGAGCTGTCTGCCAAGGCTAGAGAGGTGATTGACCGCCCGGTATAAGCACTATAAGGAGCGCCTTGTCCCCCGTTTGTTGGAAGTGTGGGTGGAGGCGTGTGTGGTTGGCAGACTTCCTTCCTCCCTCGCTTCGTGTGGCGATTATTACTGTACTGCCAAAGCACGACAAACCAGCTACTCATTATGGCTCGTATCGAACCCTCTCCCTTATAAATTGCGATGTTCACATTTTTGCAAAGGTGCTGGCCCTTCGCCTAGCCTCGTACATGATGTATTTCATTCACCCCGATCAGGCAGGATTTATTCCAGGGCGCTCCACGGCGCTCAATCTACGACGCCGCTTCAACATCTTGGCCCGATCGACCCAAAGACGCAAGCTGTAGCAGCAACATTAGACATGCAGAAGGCATTCAACTCGATCTCCTGGTGGTTCTTGTGGGCAGTACTAGAGAAGGGTAATTTTGGCCCCCACTTCCTGTCTTGGGTGAAACTACTTTACGCTTGGCCTGTGGCAAGGGTGTGCTCTGGGGAACGGTGCTCCACCCAATTCGAGATTGCCAGCGGAACCAGGCAAGGCTGCCCCTTCTCTCCGTTGATCTTTGCGATTATCTAGCCACTGGCGGACAGGATTCGCCAGAAACATGCTCACAGGGGTATAAGACTCATGGAGGACCCGGAGATCATTTCGCATTATGCAGATGATGCACTGCTTTATATCAGATCCCCTGAGGAGAATCTCTGGTACCGATCATCAATGATGTTCTCCTTACTGTGTTAAAAGTTAACTGTATATAGTCCACAATGGGCCCAGTGACCGACACCACCAGAGCTCCTCAAGCCCTACTTGGGTTTAATTGGGCTCAGTCGGAGATAAAGTACCTAGGGGTTGTAGTTGCGCTTTGCCGTACCCTACTTTACGATCATAATTACGGGAGTTATCTCACTTTACTTGAGCAGAAGATTGGTGGATGGGCGGGGCTGCCGATCACAGTGGCCGGACGGGTGGCACGCCTCAAGATGGTAATTCTCCCACTACTTCTGTATAGATTCCTGAACGTCCCACTGTGGCCGGGGACCGATTATTTTCAAGAAACTCTCTGTGGCGATCAAAAGCTTTCTGTGGCACTCGGGCGCAGTCTGCTTGAAATTGGATACTCTAGCCTGCTCCTATCTACAGGGAGGATTCGCTGCCCCAACTTTGAGTGATATTGGATGGCGGCCCAGGCTCACCATGCCATGTATTGGTTTGACCCTGGTGGAGCCAGGGACTCCCCCTTCACCCCCACCCCCCATGGACAGGCTAACTGTGTTCGCAGCTGGGCGGCAGTGGGCTTTGTTGTCCTGCATGATGAGTACGCTATAGGGTCCTTCACTGAGAGGCAGGACCTGCCCGAACCTTTGAGGGCGTGCCCCTCCAGATGGCTGCAGTATGCTGGCCTGCGCGGGCGATCAAGGACAACTAGCAGGAATTCCCCTTGCTCCCCCCATCACTATTAGATTGGGTTATGGGTGGTTCCTCTACATATGGAGTCGCCGCCAGGTTGTACGGACCTTTCAAGAAACGGGCAGGCCAACCACTGGACAGGATCCACAGAGCATGGAGTTGAGACTTGGGTATTGACATATCTGACGTGGTCTGGGAATCCATGTGCACCCGCACCCCGGAGGTGTCCTTTAATTCAAGATTCTGCCTGATCCATTTAAAGTGTTGCATAGATACCATTACACCCTGGCCAGACTGCACCATATGTTGGGGGAGCGGCCTTCTGAGTGCCCTATATGTTAACTACGACAATGCGAGTTATATTCATATGCTCTGGTCTTATCCTAAAATTGCTGTGTTCTGTGAGTTCTTAGGAGCTGTCATGAAGACAGAAGAGGGCCTTGCCTTCCGTCAAATGAAAGAGTGCAAAACATACTGCTGCAAATACCTCAACATCTAGCCAGTCGCCTAGTAACCATACGCAAAGCTAAGTGTTTGCTCGGGGTGATACTTCGTGCATTTACCTGGTCCTGCACGCATGGTTGCGCATGCACCCAATGCAAGAGTGGTTAGTGAAACTGTGTCTCAGGCAAGCGGTCAGTGGGACGATCTAGTGGTTGTTTCGCTAACCCTAGTTCAAGCGCTATGCTGGTGGACAAGAGAAACCCTTTTAAAGGGAAAATGTTTTCACAACCCGGCAGTGCAGGCAGTTGTCGCAACAGACACATCACTCACCGGGTGGGGAGCCCATTATCTTCAACACACAGCGCATGACCTGTGGACACAGATCACAGCCCAGAAAAATATAAACCTTTTGGAGCTGCTAGCAGACCAGCTAAGCAGAGATCCCTTACCCGATGAGCCCAAGTGGCAGCTCAGCAGAAAAATGTTAAACAATCTTTTCCCTCTGCGGCAATCCTCCTTCGGGCTTGTTCGCCACAAGCCTAGACACACAATGCCCAGACCTTGCATCCTGATTTCCCCAACCCAGATCCAAGGGGAGCGGCCTGTGGATGAGTTAGTCAGGAAATGTGCTTATGCTTTTCCCCCAACACCGCTCCTGAGCAGGATAGTGCACAAGACGAGCCAGGGATGGTTTCCGCATCTGCTCAAACTGGCGATGTGCAATCCAGTCAAGCTCCCCTGCCCATTCAACATGCCCACTCAACACGGGGGTACACCGTTAAACCCACATGCTCTATCTATGAACTTGGCAGCTTGGCTCCTGAAGTCATAGAGTTTGGTAATTTTAAAACTTCCTCAAAGGTGTATTGAAATCCTCAAAGAGGCACGTAAACCAAACACCAGACACTGTTACTTTAACAAATGGAAAAGATTTGTAATATGGTGCCAGTCAAAAAATGTAAACCCTATTGAATGTACTCCATCACACATTCTTCATTACATGCTACACTTACTAGACTCTGGCCTAGTATTCAACTCTGTCAAAGATCACTTAACGGCTCTATCCGTGTACACCTCTTCTCAAAACAAGGTGTCCTGGTGGAAGCTCCCTGTTAAGGCGTTCATGGAGGGAGTAAAAAAGCTTTACCCCCATTTCATGCCCACCTCGAGTGTGGGATATCATGGTGATACTCTCAAAGCTCATAGGTCCTCTCCTTGAGCCTTTGCACAAATCCAGCCTTAAACACCTAATCTACAAAACGGCTTCTCTGGTGGCCATCACCTCCATAAGAAGAGTCAGTGAGCTACAAACTTTATCAGTGCAAGACCCTGTCTTTGTTATCCGCAAAGACAAGTTGGTACTAAGAACACACCCTAGGTTTTCACCTAAGTTCATATCCAAGTTCCATGTTAACCAGTCCATTGAACTACCCACTTACTTTCAAAACCCTTCAAACTCCACTGAGAAAAACCTCCATACACTAGATGTAAGGAAGGCGGTTATTTACTATGCAAACAAGACAAAACCGCTAAGACGTTACCAAGGACAGGGGGATACTTTTTTATCCTACCTGACTTTTATTTTGTGGGATCAGTACACCCCATCTTATGTGGAGTGCTGAGGGGACTCAATGTTTCCTTTTTCCACATCTCCTGTAATGTTCTAGTCATCTGAGTGGCTGGTGGCGGTGGATGATTTCTACTGACTTTTTGTGAATTGTACACGCAGGCTGCTATCGCAGCTGCGGTAAGGGACATATGTGGCTAACATTGACTTAAAATGGTGCTGGTCTCCTTTTATTTATTTATTTATTTTTTTTTTTTGGGCAAATCACGACAACTTGCCTTTTCTGTGACCTGAGACTTTGATGGGTTCTGAGAAAATTGAAGTTGTCTCACCCGTTAGTCCCTTGGGATCATCATCCAGGTGTCCAGGACATGGTCATCGCTTTTGGATCAAATTCCTGGGGGTGGCCCAGTGCGGGAGGATCACCTGAGTGAGGGGTCACCGGATGGCGAGACGTGGTATCCCCTTCCCTATAAAACCTTTACCCCATTCTACCAGGTAGGATATTTAGGAACTCAACCTCCCTCCCCAACACAAACACTTACTTACGGACAGCTCGCCATAATAGAAAACTAACACCCGAGCCGTAAACCTGACATGTCCCAATACAACCGTCAATCAGGGTCAGACAATTACTGACCATCACACACGGCTGACTTCCATTACACTTCCCCACATGGATATAGGACGGAGCACGGGAGCACACTCTGAGCAAGGCAAAGCACACTAGGAAGCAGCAGTTCCAAGATGGCAGTTTAACACGAGCAGAAAGACTGCAAAACAGAAGGGGATCGCAAGGAGGGAAGTGCCCTTGGCCTTTTCGACTAGGAACAGTTACTTTCACAAACCCTTGAGAATAGAAAGTGTAAGACCAGGAAAAAAGGCTGAAGAAACTGGTATTGTGTGTCAGAGGTAGCCGGGGCTCACCCGTGTCAAAATTCAAGGCTGGGAGAATTGCTTGCCGCTCTGGTTCTGTCCTTGGCTCCTACAACCAAGCAGCGCCAGTGAAATCAACACAGCCGGTGAGACTGATACCCCACCGGTCTGTGTTGAAGCCAAGGTTGCAAGTGGCAACATTGTATGGTGAACGCTAAAGCAAATGGTGGATGAAACGCTTGTGATTACCGACGCGAGTCAAACAGATGAGTGACTGAACTTTGAAACCGAGAGATGATGACCTTGACAGAGTGGTCCGACACCACGTGGGTGCTCATTCAAAAGTCTCTTTAGGGTATCCAACTGCGAGTTAAGAAAGGTGAAAGATTGGCAAATGAACGGTACATTGAAGTGGTCCTGCGACGGGTCAAGCAAAATTCTGTGCACAATCGAAAAGCTTCGATGTTGCTATTGCCAAGCAAGTTGATGACAAAATAGTCGGATCGAGCACGATGGAGGGTGACTGATTGAAATGACAAAGCAGAGAATGTTGGGCCAAGGACGGAGATCAATTGAAAGGTTTTTTGTGATAAAGCAAGTTTGTGTTAAAGTGAATCAAAGTTGGTCCGAGCCCAGTGGAGGGAGACTGATTGAACATTGTGTTGAAACGGATCTGAGCCCGGCTGAGGGGAATCCGGGGTGAATCATGAATCGCCCGAGAAATTGAACTGTGAAAATCTGACGAGCAATTGTATTAAAGGGGATTTGAGCCTTGCTGATGGGGATTCTGAAGTTGATAGTGAATCACCTGAGAAGTTGAATACTTGTGAAAACCGAAGAGGAAAGGAACTTATTGTTTATCGCCTCAGGCCCTCTGAAAGAAGAGACTTTGAAAGGCAAAGAGACTTGGGCACAGAAGGCCCTGATGGTAATGTTTGAACTGCACTCTCGTGCTAGAGAAGCCAGAGGCTGTGCTAAGCCCAAGTGGCCCGCCTTGTCCCGTGCTGAAAACGTGGGGAAGGTAGGCCAACAGGCCTGAGCATCCTGACCTATCATTTCTTGAACACTTCTTTCCTTTTGCATAACATTGTTTCCCACAAGATTTGTATTTAGAGGTAAGGATTGGCAATAGGTTTATTAGTATAGGCCCTTTTATTTTGACAAGACACCACTGGGACTGCTTTATTATCTGATGGTCGTAGCTTGCTCCTATCTGTAGATTTAGGATTAGATAGTTTTTCAAACCCTTCTTCAAGTTCAGTAAACACCATTGAACTATGGTCACTTGCGTCTGTCTTACTGTTGATACTGTGCCTTCCTTACTGCTCTCACTGGGAAGCCCGCCCAGAGGCACCAGTATGTCTGGGAGGACAGGAATCTCTGAGGACACCGAAACTCTTCAGGCCTTTGTCCTCCAGTGTGTTAGGAAAGATTTCCATATATGTGTAATTTTCCTTCCAGTTGTGAACCCCCAAACTTTTTGCTGTTGGCTGACCATCCTAGCCTGACTTTTGCCAGTGGAGCCGAGCCTTATGCTGTACTCCGCTGGGCTTTTGCTCACTTTATGGGGAAACTGACATGCCCTTAAAGACAGTCGCGCCTTGAAACACTTGTGTATAGGCGCGTTATAAATGCCATATATTATATCATATACTGGGAGTCTTTGTTTCCCTTAGTCTTTCACTTTGTTGCTAGTTTTTAGCAACATGTTAACAGTGCACAAAGTACCTTACAGTAGGTACAGTGCTCTGGGGTCTTCATTTCATTTTTAAGGCCCTAGACAACCTCAAAGGATTTTTGGGTAGAAGTACAGATGTGCCTTCGACAGGGCTGGTGGCAGCAGTTAATATTCATATTTTTAACCCTTTCTTGTGGTCCATACCGCGTTTACCGCATGTGGCCATTGACATTGGCTTGGCCCCACAATGGCCATTTCACAAGGTCCTTTGTGTTGTCCTTTGGCCATCTTGTCCCTTTGCCTTCCCCAGGTCGAGCAAGCCCTAGAAAACCCTTATTTGGTCATGCAAATCCCAGCGCAAAACCAAAGTTTTCATGGGCATCTGCATGCCTTGTGTGTGCCCCCAGGATGTGTGCTGGACTGTCTAGTTCTGATACATATGGGTATAAGGCACTCTCCAGCCAAGTTTCGTACACCTAGGCTCCCTAAGTCTGGAATTAGGAGAGTACGCCTGAACCCGAGAGCACACAGTCACTGTGTCGCCCAGCCGTGGTGATAAACTGCGAGGGTGCCCTCCTGCTGTGCCCTGAATCAAGCTGCAGTAGATTTGAGTGGATCCCTTTTTCAGGAGCAGAGAAATCGCCACTGTCTTGCCACAGAATCATCTCTGGAACTCAGCCGCTGAAAGCCGCAAAAACGCACAATTTGAACCCACAACCGAAGTGGACTCGCCTGCCGAAGTTTGGTCCGGAGTGCGCGGAGGGTCGGTGAGTACTTGCAACCCTTTCCAGTGGCCTCTGGGGCAGCCATCCATTTTAATGCTCGATTGTCCCCTTAGAGCCACTCGTCTTTATCAAGGTAGCTTGTGTTACTGAGCTATTCCCAAGTCTTGGATCCTGTTCTGCCCTTTTGGGAAGACCCTCCTCGAATAGTGAGAACTTAGTCTTCACTGCCTCACCTTCTTTCCTGAACTGCTACAGCCCCTGCAAGAGACTCTGTTTTTGCCCAACTGCACAATCGCGTGCACCTGCATCCGAAAGTACTTTTGAGCATAAGCCTCCACTCTTCTTAGAGATTGGACTGCCTGTCAGTTAGGGTTTCATGTTTCATAAGTAAAGGACTGCCTAAAGTATATTTGCACTATATGCTCCTTTGTTGATGGGTTGTGGACCCTTACTGTGTGCTATTTCTTTAGTTCAATCGAAACTGTATTACTCTTATGTCCCGTCCCCTTTCCACCATACTTATGGGACATCTCTCCGTCCTGTGGGACGGGACCGGAGAACTTTGTAAAAAGCATCCAAAAAATGTTTTAAAAAATGTGTCCTTCCTCTCTTTCTTGCACGGGGCCCGGCACACAACCATAATCCCGCCCACCTTGGCTCTGCATCGCCCATCAGTCCTTTTCTCTGCTCGTTCGAGACTGGACGCACTTGTATCCGCGGAAGATTTTCTTCCCTTTTCCTCTATGGCTCTCGCTAGCAATCGTGTACTAGTCTGTCTGTCGTCCAAACTAGACTTTCCAGATTGTTCGTGTCACCGTCGTTTAGCGAGGGCGGATCCCTATCCTCTCTGTTTAGAATTTTTAGGTCCGGATCACCATTGGGACTCTTACTTTTACTGTGACTCCCTTTCGGTCGGGGCACTTCAGTGTAATTTGGAGTGGTGGGAGGAGGTGTTCCGACGAACTCCTTCGCATTTTCAGGCTTTCATCGATGAAAAGAAACAACGCCCAGTAAATTCTTTACTTTTAAGAGCACCCTGGCCGTGGGATACCTTTCCGGGTTCCTCCTGGGCTGGGAGGGGCGTTCATCGCTCTGTCACTGGGGATTGCCCTGAGGTGCCCGTTGGGCCTAATAATTGTACCAGAGTTTTCTCGAGGGTCTCCGTAAGGGGCCTGTGGATACTGGAGCACGCTCCAAGGCCCCTCCTGTGGGGGCTGCTTGTAGACCCAGTTGTACCGAGTCGTGGGGCACCGGAGCTCGCTCTGAGGCCTCTTTATCGGCTTCCCTCAAAAGTAAGACCAGGGTGCGCCCCGAGGCCTTGGTCGGGCTTGGTGTTACCGAACGGATGTTCAAGGCACGCGCTAATAAGGCTGTTACCGGACCTGGGTCCGAAGTCCCTCGTATAGAGGCTAAGGCTACCAACATTTCTGAGAGGCCTGGCAAGGCCGTATCAGTGAAGGATGTTTCTCACCGTTCACGCTCTTGCAGCAACGTCAGATCTGTTGAGGGGGCAAAGAAGGAAAATTCTTCTTTCACCGGCAGTGCCGAGGTCCTTCCTGGGAAGACTAATTTGGCAGTTGGTATGTCGCAGAAACATTCCAGGCCTCATAGTACCGTCTCTGCCGAGGTTCCTTATGTTAAGGCTAAACTTAAGACCCCTGATCCATCGATGGGGACCCCTGCCCCACTTCCTCACATGCCGCAGTTCCCCTCAGATGATGACAAAATGGCGCCGTTCCCGCCACAACCACAGCGGCCATTTTGGGCGCTACTCCTACAACTATGCCATCTGCCTCAGGGGTAGGACTTGGCTCTGTGGGTGAACCTAGAGTTCCTTGTGCGCATCCTTTTCGGCCAGTCTGACTGGAATGCTTGGATTCCCCTTCCGCACAATGTTTCGTTTCCTGTGGGGTCGGCATCTTTGATTTTTTTTTGGATACTTGAGAGATGGGCCGGTGTGGCAACCCTCCCCGTTTACGTCCCTGGAATTATCCTCATGAGAGGCCTCCTCCGGTACCAAAACAGTCCCCAGAGGAAGCCTTTTTCGGGACATTTCATCAGACGCTTATGCGTACCGACCCCATGAGGGAATATTTCAAAGGGCTGTTGAGAGAAATATGTTCACCTGCGCCTCCGGCTCCACCCGTTCCTCCGGTGGTTCCGCCGACGCCTACCATGCTCACGGTGCCTTCCCCGACTCTTCCGCCCTTTCCCCCATTGCCCCCTGTGGACAAGGCAGTGCCCGACACGGTTCAACAGGATCCTGAACTGTCGGTTGACGCGCAGGGCGATCAGAACAAGGATCTGCCCCGCTCTATTAGAGCTTTTCATGACCGGGGACTGGAGATGATATGCTTCTTGGATGTTCCGGTGCCCGAGGCACCCGCTCCGGAGGAGGGTGTGCTTTCTGGCGCGTTCACCCTGTCTCCTCTGGAGCGTACCAGCCTGCTCTTGCAGAAGGACGTTCTGGCCGAGGTCTGGGAAAAGCCACACTGGACTTTTTGTAAATAAGAAAATTTACGCGCGATACAGGCTGCATTCTTCAGAAGAGGTGGCCCTGTCATCTTGTCCGCCCCCTTCCTCCACGGTGGTGGCTGCGGCCACTTTAAAATCCAGGCCTGCAGCGTCCTCTTCTTCGACGGCTACTAAGGTTCTGGGAAAGGAGGACAAGCTACTTGACTCCCTTGGGAGGAAGATTTTCGCCAACTCGGCCTTGCAACTTCGACAGGCCAATGCCGAGCTGGTTTTAGCGGGGGCTAATATGCGCATGTGGAAAGGTCTGTCAGAGTTTGAGGAGTTCATCCCCGTCGAGAGGCTGGAAGACTTTAAAGCGGGATTATCCGAGGCCAGGGTCTTGGCCCAGGATCTCCTGGAGGCTGCGGCTCACCACGTAGACGCCTCGGCTCAGGGCTTGATGCTGGGGGTTGATACCTCACGGCAGGCGTGGCTGCATACCACCAAGTTTTCAAAGGAAGTGCAGGACAAGGTGCTGGACCTTCCGTTTGATGGTAAGGAGCTCTTTCATTCTACAACAGATGTAGAGCTGACCAAGACGAAGGATAGCACACAGACAGCTAAGCCGTTGTCGGTCCTAGTAAAGACCCCCTTTAAAACCCAGAGACCGCTTTCGCAGAGTTGGCCCTCCTCTGGTTTTAGAGGCTTCCTTGACCGGAAATCTCGTAGGGTGGATACCCCTTCGGGGAATAATCGCTGGAGGCAACAACGGACTCGATTTTTCTCCCGCTCCTCAGCCTCTGCCTCAGGTGGCAGCGCCACTGAAAAACCTGCAAAATGAGGGTTTTCCGCGCTTGCACGAGACCCCGGTGGGAGGACACATTGCGTCTCATTGGGTGGCGTGGCAGACCATCACAGAAGACAGATGGGTCTTGTCAATTGCCCGGGCGGGCTTCTGCTTACCTTTACCCCCTACCCCACCCTTCAACCCTCCTTTCCAGCTGTCGGGCTCGCCCTCCCTGAAAGCCGAGGTTCAGAAACTTCTGGACCTTGGAGCTGTAGAACCCGTTCCTCTCGGGGTGAGAGGGGAGGGCTTCTATTCCCAGCTATTTACGGTGCCCAAACCCAACCAGGCTGGCCTGCGCACCATCCTAGACCTTTCTCAGTTCAATCTTTCCCTACTCCAAGAGAAATTCAAGATGATCACGCCCAGCCAGATGCGGTCTTCCATGCAGATGGGCGATTGGCTCAGTGTGGTGGATCTACAGGGTGCGTACATGCATATCCTGATATGGAATCTACACAGGAGATATCTCTGTTTATCTTTGGGAGAGGAGAGCACTTCCAGTTTCGCGTGCTTCCTTTTGGCCTCAGCTCTACGCTGCATGTCTTCACGAAGATGATGTTTGTGATTGCAGCCTATCTTCGTCGGCAGGGTATCCACGTGTATTCGTATTTGGACGACTGGCTCTTACGCAGCACTTGCCCATTGAAAGCCACATGCAATCTTCAGTCTCTCCTCCAGCTCCTGTTCCGTCTTGGGCTGTCTGTGAACTGGCGGAAATCTTCCATGATGGTCACACCGGACTTGATTTTTCTGGGTTTTCGCTGGAACATGATCGACTGCAGGGTGTACCTGACCGGGGACAGAATGGCAGATCTGTTGACCACGTGTCAGATGTTTGCGCAGTCGGAAAGCATGTCGTCCTCGTGGTTCCAGAGGCTTCTGGGCCTCAGGGCCTTGTGCGTGTTGGCTCTTCCTCTTGCTCGTCTCAAGATGAGGCAGACTCAGGCGGCTCTTCGGAGTTCTTGGCGTCAGGCTGTGGATCCGGATTCCAAGTTGATAACGATTCCGGGTTCCATGAGAGTGGACCTGGAGTGGTAGTCCTCTCTCAGCAACCTGTCGGTGGGTGCAGGGTTTCAGGACCCAGCCCCTACGGTGACGATCACGACGGACTCTTCCCTTCTGGGGTGGGGTGCGACGTTGGATCATCTTCAGGTCTAAGATCTCTGGTCGCCTCAGGACAATCTCCTCCACATAAATCATCTAGAGCTTCTGGCGATCTTCCTAGCGCTCAGGGCGTTCTGACCAATCGTTGCCAACAAAGTGGTCCGCATACACACAGACTTTGTGGTGTCGATGTATTACATCAACAAACAAGGGGGAACCAAGTCTCCCCCTCTCGTGGACTTGTAAATCCAGATTTGGGAGTGGGCTGTACTTCATGGTGGTTGGCTGCTTGCAGTGCACATCCCGGGCAAGCTGAATGTCACAGCGGATGCCCTCAGCCGGTGGACAGTGGCCAGCTACGAGTGGGAGTTGAAGGCGGAGGTCCTCTCGTGGATTTTCCTGCATTGGGGCACACCGGAAGTGGACCTCCTCACTACGGCGGTAAACAAGAAGCTTCCTCAGTATGCCTCCAGAGGGGGACTGGGAGCCTCCTCTCTGGGGGATGCTCTCGAGATCCCATGGCACAACATGAGAGCTTTCCTGCCTCTGCCTCTAGTTCACCAAGCAATTTGCAAGTTGAGGAACTCAGTGAACTGTTCCCTTCTACTCATAGCTCTGTGGTGGCCGGCCAGGTTTTGGTTCTCAGAACTTCAACACCTGTCGGTGTACCTGCCGCTCAGGTTACCAGTGACCCCTGATCTTCTTCACCAAGAGGAACAGCAGCTGTGGAAGTCCGCCCCACAATCGCTCAGCTTGGCGGCATGGTGCCTGAGTTCAAGCCTTTAGAACATCTTAATTTGTCTGCGGATAACATGCGTATTATCCAGGCAGCCAGAGAACCCTCGACTAGGTCCCAGTACTGGAGCAAATGGCTCAGGTTCTGTCATTGGTGTTTAAGCAAGCAGTTGGACCCAAGGGGGGCTACGATTGACACAGTGCTGTCCTTTGTATCCTTCTTAGCAGAGTCGGCTGTCCATGTTCTGTCATGCAGAACTTAACTTTCAGAGGTTTACACTTACCTTTCTACGGACCAATGCTCTTACTCTCTGTGTAACCCAGTGGTTGAGGCATTTTGCAGGCTTCACACGCCTCTATCCTCCAATTCGCAGTCCGCACTCGTCGTGGGACCTAAATGTAGTCCTGACGGCGTTGTGCCATAAGCCTTTCGACCCAATGGCCACGGTGGACCTCAAGTACCTATCCTGGAAAGTGTCCTTTTTGGTCGCTGTTACGTCAGCAAGGCGGGTGAGTGAGCGCCAGGCCTTGTTGGTGGAGCACCCCTTTTTGGTCTTTCAAAAGGATAAAGTAGTACTTCGGACAAATCCTGCTTTCCTGCCGAAGGTGGTATTTGAGTTCCATTTTATCAGTCGATCTCCCTGCCGGTCTTTTTTCCGAACCCTACCTCAGAGGAAGAAAGGGTTCTGCATTGTCTCGATGTCAGAAGGGCTATTAAGTTCTGGACAGAACATCCGAGATTAGGAGTTCTTCTCAACTGTTTGCGACCTTTGGTAACCCTCAGGGTAAGCAGGCATCTAAGGCGACTATTTCCTGGTGGATCGCCGCCTGCATTACGGAATCTTTCACCGTCCAAGGGCTGAAGCCTCCTAAGGGTATTCATGCACAGCTAGTGCGGGGCAAGGCAGCCGCGATTGCTTTTCAGAAATTTCCCCTGGGAGTCCATCGCTGCAGCTACTTGGGCCTCCCCGTCTGCTTTTTGTAAGCATTATTATCTTGACGTGAGCACAAGAGCTGATGCTCAGTTTGGTCAGGCTGTGCTCAAGAACCTTTTTCAGTAAGGGGTATTTCCATCCACCCGTAGTTCCTGTAAGGAGTGCTTGGGAATCGTCCATAAGTATGGAGGAAAGGGGACGGGACGTAGGAGTATAACCAACTTACTCACCTTAGTGACCACCTTACTCCTAGTCCATAGTCTCCTTTCCTCCATACGCCCACCCGCCGTCCCCTCTAATAAGGTGCCTCTGTTATTGCTAATAGGTCTCTGACCTGGCGATAGAAAAGGACTGACGCGCAAGAAAGGGAGGAAGGACACATTTTTGAAAAAACATTTTTGGATGCTTTTTACAAAGTGCTCCGGTCCCGTCCCACAGGACGGAGAGATGTCCCATAAGTATGGAGGAAAGGGGACTATGGACTAGGAGTAAGGTGGTCACGCCGGTGAGTTACCTGGTTAATATGTTTCATAGTGTTATGTTGTTTTTAGTTATTACTGCTAAGATTTGCTTTGTTTGATTTAAAAGGCCTTTAATAAATGTATATGTATTTTTGATGTATACACCTGACTGAAAGTAATTTGACGTGTTGTTTACTGGCTTGTCCAGAAGGTTACCCTGTTCCAAGAAACTAAGCTGGCCTTCCGAACCTCTGCCTTCCAGGTCAGAGTTCAAAAATCCATTTTAACATGTGTCTGCTTGGTTCCGGTTCTGACTGGGTGCCTGGCTGTCCCTTTGGGACAACCAGCACCCGAAGTTTGAATGTAGCATGGATGCCGATTGGCTGGGTTCCTGTGTATAAGGTGAGGGTTTTGATGCAGAAGCCAGAGTCGACCACTGGAAGATCCACTCCGAAGAAGAAAAAATGATGCCTACAGCCAGAGCCGACTGACTGCTGCAGCTTGACCCTCTCTTCTGTGTGACAGGGAAGATCCAGACTGGATGACTTCCTCCCTTGGACTGGGGGACCCAACTAGTCTTGAGACCAGCTAGAGTTGGAACCATCCTCTGGCGAGCTGCGACCTTCCAGGCCTGCAATGTTCGAATACCATGGGACCTCTGCCATTGCTGCAGTGCATGGTCTTGTCATGCGTGGTTCCGGCTGCAAACTTGTGGGCATCTGTCTGGGCCGACAGAGATTCCATCCTGATCGTAGGAGTTGCCTCAACTGTTGTGGGCTGAGGGAAAGAAAAAAGTCCGCCCAGTGACAACAGTCTCTGCTACAAACCATGTGTCGAGCCTTCACAACCTGGTGCTGTGAAGATTGCCTGCTCACATCCCTATGACTGAATTGGACCACCTGCTTCTGCCAAAATTTCATTTTTCAGCCGCCAAGACCAAAATCCCGAACCGGAGCTGCTGTCGCCTCACCCTGGGGACCTGCCGGCGATATCGCTGTTATTCATCGAAGAAGGTACTATCTCACTCCTGGGTACTTAACTGGGGAGTTTGTGTTGCTCTTTGGTCCCCCTGAGCTTTGTGAGTCACGTTGGGGTGAACGACCGAACCATGTTCTCCTGTGCCTTAGGACATCCGTTGTAGAGGCAGAACATTCTCAGGTGGCCTACCTAGCCCCCCAGAACCCTTGGAATCCAATTCCATTACCTAATTGTTACAAAAAGCATCTCCTCAAGATTTGTTATTTTTGACAGTGTCTGCCCTTCTTTCTTCAGCTCCTTTACATAAGGGAGAACCCAATATGTTGGGTACAGTATGTTCATTTGAAACATTTTCACAGGAGCGTGCCTAACACTTTACTTCATTCTTCGTTATTTTGAATTGCTAATATTTCACTCAATGAAAAATAAAAGTTTATGGAACTGTTTTTTTTTTTTTTTTTTTTTTTTACCAATCTGTCTTTCATTTGTACTTTTTACTTATGTCGTAACTTTAATGATCAAAATTTACCATCCATACTTTTCTGGCAACCTTTTGCCCTCCGACCTGTTTTTACATGAAATCAGCATTGTCGTTTTAAACAAATTGAGTGTGTTTTTTTTTTTAAACAAATTGAACATTTACTGGTTCAGCACAAAGTATCATAAAAACATGAAATATATATTTTAAAAAACATATAACATCAGTGGAACTATTCCTCCACTAATCACCACGTGTATCCCCTTCCGATTTTTGAGACTCATTCCCCAGATAGGGTTGGACTCCTAAAGTAAAGGCTTCCTCAAAGTTAGTAGCCAACCAGTTTTTGCTAATTAAGTAAATGTTGGTTGATTAATGATTTGCTAACCTGAAGCTACTCTTATAATCTTTTTTCTCATCTAAAGGTCTTCTATTGAATTGAGTATTGTAACAGCAAATGTCCTACTGTATATATGTGTGAAACCTTCTTTACCTGAATTACATTTGGATTTTAACCTTGCCTTAAATAACCATAGTTTTATTTAACTACTGTGTGTAAGTGGTTCCTTGACTAGCAGTGTGCTCAAGGGTCTTTGTACTCGCCTACAGCCTTTGTCCCTCCTAGACTAAGCCTGGCCACTCGACCTTAGCTACCAAACCTTTTGGGTAGTTAAGATTATTATTATTATGGTATTTATTGAGCGTGGACCTAGCTTTGAGAAGCACCAGAGCGCTTTACAGAGGTAGTCAACAATACTAATGCATAACAGAGCACTTTTCAGAGGTAACACAACAGATATACAGTGGGGGGGTAGGATACAGAGGAGCACCGAGGACGGGTACAGCTGTGCAGGGTGGCAGGGATTAGAGGGGCAGACGCGGTCTAGCAAGTCGGGAGGTGCATGAGGCGACATGATGGCCTAAGTGTTGAGGAGGAGAGACTCCTTGAAGAGGTGTGTTTTGAGTTAGTTTCTGAATTGTAGGAGCGTGTTTGATGCTGTGGGGAAGAATTTCTATAATCTTGGGTCATAGGGAGAGAACACCTGTTTTCTAGAGCTTTCCGTTTTGCGCCTGCGGGTTGCAAGTCTGCTCATCTCCTGGATTCTGGTGGTGCGCTGGCCACCAGAGATGTGGAGTTTCTCCACGAGGTAGCTGGGTGATGTAAGGGAGGCATGGCATCACAAGTATGGCACTGACACAATGGGTACACGTTTTCAAACCTCTTAGATTTTCAGGGTTTGAAAAACTCTTGCTTTGCCCTATAGCTATGATGGGAGTAGTCTTTACCGTCAATAATAAAGAAAACACAGTCCTAGTCAGTCTCTCTCAAATTGCAGATGGCATATACTAACAAAACTTAATGCCTGCCCTGTCTCTTATACACAAGTGTGTAAAGGGGAATATGTATGCAAAGGAAAATCAGTGATATAACCTAAAGAATCAATGTGGCTGAGTCAGTTTTCTTCACACGTTGGGCAGCACAGAGTAAGGCAGCCCCTGTAAATAGGATGACACTCTGGCTCAGGTTCTCAAAATAAAGGCAGTTCACAACGTGGATCAAGGCCCACCTGGCCTTCCACGTTAAAGTCACTTATTCTAGCGCTACAAAAGTTCTTTCACAGTTCAACAAAAGTGTACGCAGGTCTCCCTCGGTCGGGCTCGGACTTTTCAACCCAAATAGTACCTGATTCAACGTAGATCTCCCTCTGCTGGGCTCAGACCTCGTAATCAAAGCAATTGCAGGAGTTCCCTTCCACAAGCTTTATTCACATTCGTTAGGGGTCGCCTTCCCCTAACCTATCACACTTCTGGTCTCCCTCAGTCAGGCTCGGATCTTTCACGGACGTCAAAGACTTTCGAATGTGCTAGGCTTTTACTATAGACCTCTGCAGGACCACTTTGACTTTCTCTTCAGCTCTTACTCTTATGTTGTTTGCCTCAGTGTTTCTTGGTCTTGGTAGTTCAGTACCATAAGCACAAACGTTCAAAGAAAACATTCTCTTCAAGTATTCACCTTTGCACTTCTCCTTTTGCTGGGGTTAATCTTGACCATTACGCATTTCAGAGTTCGTTCACTTTGCCACTTGATAACAAAACATTTCCCATTTCGCAGAGACTTTCGAGTGGGCTACTTCCTGTCACCGGACCACTCCGCTACTCTGTATCACTGGCTTCACAGTTATCAGCCACTTAAACATTCATCACTGGTTAGATTTCTTTCGCGCCTTATCAGCATGTGCACAACCTTCACTTGTGAGATACACTTTTATGGGTTCAATCTTTCCCTGATATAACCTGGCCTTTCATGTCTTTCACTAACTCACTGGTTGTATGCGTTCTTTTCTTGTCTCTGCGGCTTTGATTCACGAGTCAAGGTTAATATCACAGGATTGGCCTCACCTCCACACCCCTGTCGTTCACCCTGGGGGGTCGCTAGTGTCCTTGAAACACAAGGCTGATTTCTTCTTGTCTGCGATTTTTGGCTTTCTCCATGTCTCCTTCACAGCTCCCGGAGGAAACAACCTCCTGCAGAGAACTTTAGGGTTTCTCTACCTTTTGCCCTAGTTCCTTGATCGGCTGTCCTGCTCCAGTGGGTTCGCCTTCGCCCTGGAAGATCTGCTCCTTCTCGTGTTCCACCTTGCTCAGTGTCTCTCCATGTTCCGTCTTTTATCCATGTGGGGAGAGCTAATGGGTATTAGATGTGTGTAATTAAAGTCAAGTGCCTGACTTGATTAGCGAGACGGGTCCAATATAATGCTCGGGTGTGAGTCTGTCTTTCCCCAGAGTGCACAGTCTGTGTGAAAGTGTTCATGTATGGAAGTGGGGGGCGGGGGGGGGAGTTAAGTCTCAAGATATCCTACCTAGGATGAGGTAAAGTTGTTAAAAGATGGGAATACCGTGTCTTGACAGTGGGTGTCCCAACTCCACTCCCCGAGGACCCCTCACCCAGGTGATCCTCCCGCACTGGTCCACCCCCAGGAGCTGGATCCAAAAGCGATGGCTGTGTCCGGCCACCTGGATGACAAGTTCCCGGGAACTAGCTAGTGAGACACCCTCTGGTTTCTCAGTGATTTGAGGGCGACTGCCTTATAGATGATACAGCAAGTCTTGAAGGTGATGTGTGCGTGCAGTGGGAGCCAGTGAAGGTCGATGAAGGCCTGGGGTGATGTGGTCATATCTGCATAGAGCCTTGATGAGGCATGCAACTGTGTGTAGGACACTTCTCGGGGCACAAGGAAGGACGACTGGAGGCCTTCGAGGAGGGCATTGCCCCATCCAGGTGGGATAGGACCAGTGCTTGAACGGTGGATCTAAAGCTGTCCGTAGGGAGGAAGGGCTTGACTTTCTGTAGGTGAAAGAGCTGATACCAAGCTGTCTAGCTATGTGTGTTTTGAAGGAGAGGTGTTTATCGATGTGGAACCCAAGGGACTTGGCGCAGGAGGTGAGCTTGGGTGTGAAGCCCTCCGGGTTCATGGTTGATAGCTAGGTCTGTATGTCTGGGTGTTCGGCGTTGGTGCTGAGGAGCAGGAATTTGGTCTTGGAGGGGATGAGCTTCAAGTATGCGCGGGACATCCAAGGCTGGATTAGCGAGAGGCAGGTTTTGCGCCTGTGGATGTTCTTGATGGAGTCAATCTTGAGGTATAGTTGTAGTGTATTGGTGGATGTTGTGTGTGGCTAGGAGGGCTCCTAGCAGCTCCATGTATAGATAAAAGATCACTGGGGAGAGGATAGAACCCTGCAGGACTCCACAGGTGACAGGTAGCATTGGTGATCTAGAGGAGTCCATCTGAACAAACTGCTGGTGGTTGGCAAGGTAGGATTTGAACCAGTGTCTGACAAGGTCGCTGATCCCTATGTGCCGATGTAGTGTCTGTGAGTGCCTGGTGGTCTAATGTGTCGAAAGCAGCCGAGAGGTAGAGTAGAATCAGGAGTCAGGGTTGGCCATCGTCAAGGATGTTGATGGCATTGTCAACCACCTGTCTAGTTGCCGTCTCCGTGCTGCATCTGGGTCCGAACCTGCATTGGTAGGTTTGGAAGAGATTGTTGGTGTCAATGTGTTGCTGCAGTTGCGCAGCTACCGCTTTCTCAATGTTCTTACCCGGAAAGCGAAGATGGGTTATGGGGTGCCAGTTACCTAGGTTGTCAAGATCCAGTGTGGGTTTCTTTAATAGATGGAGGATTTGTCATGTCTTTAGGGTCGATGGGAAGGTGCCTTGACTTGTGGGAGTATGTCTGTATACAATGTGGCTTTGAGGGCAGCCAGGGTTTCTCCCAGGTCTTCTTTAGAGAGTGTCTTGAATGTTGTCCAGGGTGTGGAGTTTTCGTGAGGTGGGTCTGCGGATGCAGAGCTGGTGTCTATGTGCTAGTGAATCTTGTGGATTTTGGCAATGAAGACCTGGTGTTGATGGTGGTGGATTTTTCAATGGATTGTGGTAAGGCAGGGTCGGGTAGTGAGTTGTCGCAGTGCTTGACCGATTGAAGAGGACTCTGCTTTTGTTGGTTTCTGCTATGGTATTAATTGTCGCTGGTTTGCTCCGATTTCCTTGAGGAGCGCCAGGTTGGATGCTGTACTGGAGCGGTACCAGGTTTTCTCCTGTTTCCAGATGACACTTTTGTTGAGGTTGAGTTCTTGCATGTACCAGGATGCTGATGGTTTCGGTTTGCAGGTGCGTTGTTTCAGAGGCGCATGTCAGTCGATGGAGGCTGAGGGTGGTATTGAGTGTTTCCAGTAGTGGGTCGCAGTTCGGTTGGGGGTTTTCACTCCATGTGAGGTGGAGGTTGGCAAGGTCTTCCGTGAGCATTTCCACCTGGAAGTTCTTGAAAGACCAGAAGGTTTGTCTGATGGGAGTGCTTGACTTGGGTGCTGTGCAGGATGTTCAAAGGCACGGCCAGGTGGTCAGACCAGTCAAACAGAAGAGGAGAGCTGTAGTGGCGGGAGGGCAGTGCAGTGATGATTAGGCCGAGGATGTTAACTTTCTTGTGCGTTGGGTCTTCTGTGTGCTGCGAGAGGTTTAGGGCGTCGAAGGCAGAGGATAGCTTCCTTCATCTGTTTGGTGGTTTTGTTGCCTGTGTAGTTAGTCGCCTATGAAGATGTTGGTGGCATGCGTGAGGGACATGATCTCCGATGAAGGCGGTGTTGGGATTGGGAGGTCTGTAGAGGAGATGGAAGGTGACTGTGCCCGTCGGGGAGAGCGTGAAGTGGCAAGAGAGGAATAAGAAAAGCCTATGCTGTCGACGTCCGGTCTGGTGCAGGGCCGCAAGGTCTTTGGAATGACTGTGAGGAGTCTGCCCATCTTGTTCGGCTGGTCTCTGTGTTGGATGCTGTAGCTGTCGGGGACAAGGATGTCTAGAATATGCGTGGAGTTGGGTGTCAGCCAGGTCACGGTGATGAAGATGGTGTCAAGGTCATGTGTAGTGATGAGGTTGGCGATGTCTGCTGCATGGGTGATAGCTGAGTGGACGTTGGCAAGCATCAACATCCGTGTTGTAGACGGTGAGGGGGTGCTGATGGGCTTGAGGTTGATGTGGGTGAGGATTCTGCATTGCGGAGTCCATGCCTTAGAGGAGGGGCTATGCGGTTGACGTTGGCTTTGTCTGGTGATTGTGGGAAAGAACTGTGGAGAGAGGGAGAAAACGCATCATGTCTGAGCAGGGGTTTGGCCCTGGGTCCTCCCGGTCTGACTTGGGCCAAACAGGAATTGCCCTTTCTTCCTCCGCCTTTCACTTTGCACGCCCGGCCAAGAGCAGCCCTTCATCTAAGAGTTAAGAGCTGAAAGGAAGAGGCACGGCTAAGACGATGGATGGGGCTTAGGCCATGTGACCTAGATCCACTCGCACCAGCTCAAAACCGCAAAGGAAAAGAGGCTGGCGGGCTACTTAAGTAGGGAAAAAGAGCAGTAATAGTTCAGATCAATCTTAAGAGTTGGAGCCCTGTACTCCTAAGAGTGAGACTTCTACAGTCCTACCGCAGGTGGAATTTAGTAAAACTCCCTAATAGTGTCCAATTCTGTGATCAGAACTGGTGCTGACCTTAATATCCTTGAGCTGTTCCAGGCGTCAGTGGGATCTAGCTACTGGTGTAACGCCACTATGCTTCCGGACTACCATTTGCACATAAGAGAAATTTCTTCTCCGGTGAACTGCCATTAATCTCTGAAAGGCTCAGTTATTGAGTGTCCCTGGGTATATTGTGTAGATGGATAATAGGCCATTCGTTCTGGCAAGTTAACTGAGAGAAAAACTCAACTTGGCTAACAGCAGCCAAATCTCTCTCCTGATCCATCAAAACTTCACAGGTGGCAGCCTTTGGGTAGTTTGAACGTACCTTTCAGACCTTGTAAATTCTTTAAAATCCCACTAGACCTGCTGGGCGAGTTCCTTAGTTTACATACTCGACCAAAGAGAAATGGACTGGCCCCATGGTGACAGGTGACAACATTTTTACCAGTGCTTTTTGTAAAATGGTGCACGTCACCAGAAGCGCACTTGGTATTTGGTGTAATGTTGCCACCCAAAGGCCACTACGCACAGTCAAATTTGTATTTTCCATTTATTACAAACAGTTGGTTTGCAGTAGATGTAAAATTAACATTTCAAACCTAGCCATACTTAACTGCCAGGTCGAGGACCATGCAGTCTGTTTCTGTCCGGAGTTGTGGATTTGGCTACTGAGATGGTTCTCTTTACCTTCCTCATTCTAGTTGCAAAGATAAGGTAGCCCCAAAAGTGGCTAGCCAGCACATACGTTTCAGAATGTGAATGTTTGATCTATTGAAATTCACACACATCTTGAAGCAGACCATGAACTAACAGAACAAGATAGTCTGAATATTTTTGTGACTGCAGTGAAGCAAAGGATTTGCAGTGAAAATGAAGAACAGATTTGCTTTCTATTTAAATATCACATTCAGTGTTCGTCAGTTTACTTCATTTTTCCTTGTGTAAAACAAGCAGATTCAATCTGAAGAAACTGATTTTACTTCATGTTTCTTATGCAGCTTGTGAGATTTTGTCAGATCCTGTGAAACGCAGAGCTTATAACAGTATAGATCCAACGTTTGACAACTCTGTACCATCTAAAAGTGAAGCAAAAGAAAATTTCTTTGAAGTGTTTTCTCCAGTTTTTGAAAGAAACGCAAGGTAAGATGACCATGGGTTTAAGGTATTCCTTTCTAGAAAAGACAGTTTGTATTTGTGAAGTAACATGATGCAATGTAAAGCGGTTTTGTATAGTGCATTCTGGAATTTGTGGTTCCCTATTTGATGACAGCTCTGACTGAAATTAGGGAGGGTTGAGGCATTAGTAGGGCAGAGGTGTAGATCGATGTGAAACCTGAAGTGTTGATTAGCGCATGCCAGAAGTACCCAATGTGATGAATCCTGCGGGAGGGCTCACAAAGACCCTACATAACGTCTCCTCCCGGGTGGCCAGGGGAAGGCAGACGTTTTCTGATCCTGACCTTGGGGTGGTGTTCTGCAGGAGGATCACCTGGAAGGAGAAGGGGCACAGAGGAACAGGAGGACTCAGTTGGGTGAGACACAGTATTTGTCTTCCTCTAGGGAAGAAATATCAGTGATGCCAAAATCTGTTATGACTTGCTGTTGGAGAGAGCTTTTAACCTTCCGAGTTGAATATCTTAATGTGGGTGAAAACATTCATAAACCCTTATGTATTGGGAGAAATGAACCCCCTTTTACAAACATGGAAATTCATAAAGCTGGGTGCTCCCCTACCTCCCAAAGGAATATAAAGATAAGTCTGTAAATAATACCAATTTAGACCCTGAAGATCTTTATTTTTCTGTTAAGCCAAATCTTTCAATTTAACCTTGATATTCCTTTAGGGAATATAAATAGGGAAAGGAATAGGCATGAAATCAACATTCCTATTAGAAAAGCTGATTTTTACATTCTGAACTCCAAGTCCCATAATCCCCAAGATACTAGGACGAGGAAGAGGGCTGAAGAGGCACGAATATGCAGAGTGACGTTTATTAATGAAAATGACTCGCACCTGAGGCAGACTGGGAGGCTTAAAAGGCCCCCTCAGGTACAGGCCAGGAGAAAGCAGGAGGAGCAGAGCAGTAGTTGTAGGTGGACGAGTTGTGAACTCTCCATGTTGCAGCAGAAGCAGAATTGAGAGGGGGAAGATGAAGCCGGGACCACTCAAGTGTCGAAGTTACTGGTTCTGAGAGGGTCTTTGCCTCCAGAAGCCTTAAATGCAGAGGTCGCGCATCGGGACATGTCGGAGAAGGAAGCATTCCCCCTGGTGTCCTCAATTGTAGAGGTGGCGCAGCGGGAATCAAAGGTTTCAAATGCTTTCCACAGAGTGGGGCTATCTCCGGTGGCAGGCGAGCACCGGAGAGCCTTTGGAGCAGAGAAAGCTGTGTATGCGAGTGGTGCAGGTTGCAGAAGACTGAAAGCAACCGATGGCTGGATCGCGAGAAGCAGCTGTGGCAGAGAACCTGGGAGCATTGAGGCGAACAGACTCGCATGCCAGACCCGGTGAGTTTACTAAGATATTGTCACACCGGAGTGCTCCGTAACCGCCCGCTCCCTCAGACCAGGTGCTTTAAACCCAGAAACAAAATGGGTAGAAGGAAGTACAAGAAAAGTACTTTTGAATACCAAACCAACAGAAAGCAGATAAAGTAGCATTTCGTAAAGCAAATTGACTTTGTACGGAGCAAGTGCAATGATAAGAGCTTGATTTTCAGAGCAGAGCGGTGTGCGTATACGTATGTGGGCTAACTTAAAAGCCAGAAACAAGATAAGGTAATCATTCAAGAACTTAGTTCAAACTACCATTGCCAAAGCCAAAAGAAAGTTCTAAGAAGGAAATTAAAAAAAAAACAATCATTGCCTTATTCAACAGGTGGCAAATGCGAATCTATTGCACATGTTAAAAGGAACTGGTTTAAACCCACATTGACAAAGCCAAAGAAGAGTCGGAGGATGACAGAATTGTTAGCATTTGGATAATGAAGAGGTGGAGAAAACTAGATTGGCTAGAAGGCTGCCCTTCTGGTAAAGGATATCCAGAGGGAGTGGAGCATATCTTCCAGAGTGTGTGGAAATCACAAGTGTCTATTAAACAGCAACAGTGTAAATCTTGTTTTCCCTGAAGAAATTCTCAAATGTGATGTTGTGAAACGAGACATGTTGCTACATTATTGGAAGTTGATCTATACCGTAGAAGTACTTGTAGTTGAGTTGTTTTCTGGCCTTGCAGGAGAGTACACCAGTTCAGAGGTTGCTGTAACACTTTGTTCTGTCAGGAGAGTACACCAGAAAAGAGAACTTTGAATTAGTAGGCCTGTCAGGGAGTAAACCAGGTGGAAGTTGATGAGGTACTGTGAAGTAGTGCTGACAAGTCACACAGAAGAAGTAGAAATACTGATAAGTTTTGGTGAAGTATTACAGAATCATCCTGACACTTTCATTGCTGAATCAAGTGTTGTGCAAACTGCTGCAGAAGTCTTTAACATTTTCTGAACAAGTACTTTGTTGCAGAATAATCCTGACAAAGACAATTTATGTTCATCCTGATCAACTAAGGAAGTGTGCTTGGTTTATGCGAAGGTGGCTGTTTGATTTCTTAATGTCATAAGTGGAAGAAAGAGAGACCTTGTTGAACAATTCTGAAGTTTTGGAAAGTTTTTTGTCCTGTTGGAATCAACAGGAATTGCGTTGTAACCTTGTTACGAGACAGGATTTCCTTATTCTTTTTGAACTGTTGAACAGAATCCTGATTGAATCTGTGGAAGGTGAATTTACCCAGATTAGAAGGCGAAAGGGTTATCATATTATGAACTTTAATGTTGTGTTGTTTTTGAACTGCCATATGTTACCTTATTGAGTATTTGTTGTACAACTGTGAGTGACAGAAACCTTTTTGTTAGTGTTTCCTTTAGTTTATTTTAAGCAGGGAAATCGCCAGGGTAGGGATAGTGAGGCGTTTATCCAACCTTTTGAGTTAATAAAATGGCATCTTTTGAAAAACCTTCACAATGTTGTTCGCCTCACATTTCTCACCTTTCACACCAACTACTGTGTGCTGGTATAGTGCTATGTGGTTTGTGCCTGTGACACCCGGATGTGTGTTTTACGTAGGGGAAACCCAAGATCTGTTTGACAGCACTGGGATAGTTGGTTGGTTGTGTGTGTGTGTGTGTTAGGGATGGAGCAACAAATGTGAGCCTTGTAATGATTTGTGAGCTATTCCACAGTGGTTGATGTGGTCAGGCGGAGCGTGTAGGCCTAAATCTACCATGTGTGTGGGGGGGTGTGCATGTATAGTAAGCGTGCTAGTAGACCGGAGAGTTGAGTCTCTTATTTGGATAAAGGAGATATAATTTGCAAAACATGAAGAGCCCTGTTAATGGAATTTACTGCTAGACTGACCTGTTTCACCTCCAGGCTGCTGTTGACCTCCAATAGAATTATGTCATGATGTTACCCATTGGGCTGATGTGTTGCCAATGTCCTGGGTTTGATTTTATGATGTTTGTGAGGAGATGGTTGTCACGTGGGCATGAGTTTGGGAGACTCACACGGCTGAGTCCCATTTTCTTTTTCTTGATTTGAGTGTTGTGCAGGAGCATATTGCACATGGTTTACAAGGCTGATCTGTCAGAGATCAACTTATTTAGTCCTGGTTGGTGAGGTTGATTTTTTTGATTGGTCTTTACCCTGTCCGGTCTTTGGGTTCCAGTTAGTGATGGTTATGTAACATCCAAGTGATTCACTGCTTTGGGGTGCCTGTTTACATTTGTTTGTGTGGTTGTTTCTGGTCTGATGTGGCTATTATGTGGACATTTGTCTGATTTTTGTGGATGATGTTGATAGCCAGGTGTTGAGACATTATTCTGAAAGGACTAGGAAGTCGTCTTCTCTGTTTGTACTTGTGGGTATTGTGCTCCAGAGCTTGGGGCGACAGAAATAAGGAGGCTCATCCTCTGACTTTTTCAGTTGAACTGTGGCACTGGATTTATGGTTGTGTTGCTAGAATGAAGGGTTCTGATGGGATTCTATTCTACGTTTCACTGAGATCCAGTGGAGTGTTCAGGCAGCAGGAGAGATGTGTTTCCATCTTTGGAATCTTGGGAGGAATCTAGCTGCAGCATTTTGGGCTTACTCTAGGCAGTTTGATGAGTGTTCTGGGAGGCCCATGGTAGACACTGTTCGCAAAATCAATCATGGAGAGTTCTAGTGCAATGATTGTCGCAGTTATCTGTGGGTGGTGGGACAGTTTTTCTAAAGTCCACCTAAGTAAGATATCATAAGACTATCCCTTGGACAATACAGAAACTTCATCTTATATTATAAGGCTGTACTACTCAAGTTAGAGATAGCTATGACAGAGCAGCCAGGCTTATCTTAGGAAGGAAAGTTGTGAGACCGGCATGGAATCAAGAGGGACACAGTCTCAAAGATAATCGTTTCAAAATCTTTATTTACTAAATTTCCTGGGTTGGTGTAATGCCTAACTGGCTCTAACACTAAAGGGATGGTTCCCTTATCTGATGTTTCTTGGGGCCGTTGAAGTTTGGAATTCCAAAATAAAAATCAGTCTGTGTCTAAACCTATGCTTGCCCTCACTCTTCGGCAAAAATGTGTTAGGAAGTTTTTCAAAAGCAAAATGTGGCCGTTCCACAAAAATAGGAAACCAGGATCGGTTTTAGGTGGTCTTCTTGCCAGGTGTAGGTTGGTCTGCTTCAAAAGAATGAGTTAAATCAAAAGGGACTGTTCATAGGACCTTCTCCATTGTTCAAATAATGTCAATGGGACTCATTACTTATGCAGCGGTAAACCTGCCGGCGCCTGACTTCCGGGAGCCAGCGGGCTGTTACAAGTCCGCCGGCAGGAAATTCAGGTGCTGGTACATTTGTTAATCCCCAAGGACTTTTTGGGAGTAGGGACACGGGAGCACCGGCACCATTGGCAACAGTGCCGGTGCTCCCGTGACAAGTCTGCCTACCGGGGGCGCTGTGCCCGTAGGGTCAGACCTGTCAAGCACAGTGGCTTCACAGGCAGACTTGTAGTTTGCCGGTCCAGAAATAAGGGTGCCAGTGAGCTTACCGACACCCTTTGTTTCCGAACCGGCAAAATTGTAATGAGGCCCAATGTCTTTAATGCCTTGGGGTTCCCTTTCCCAAGTCTGAATTCCTTCAGTAACACAAAATAATCAAGATACCACTTTGATAGGCCTCGTAGGGTTCCCTTCCCCAAATGTAGTCGTCTTCCAAGTTCAAACACAAATGCAATTCTCCAGCATGGGGTCTGGCACGGATTCACATGCTCATGAATATTCCCCGTCGTCAGGCTGGGAATCCTCGGTAAAGAAAAAACCAGTATCAGTTTCGTTTCTGATCTGACTTTCGTAGTAATAACCAATCACTGGTCTCTGCGTCATACTGACCACAGCCAATGACTGCCCTCTACCTAAGCCCCACCTCTGGCAGCCATCTTCAGATTTTTACCGCACGTTCATGTGTTGGGATCCTCGTGCTATTGCTCTCGAGCGTTAGTGCTATTTTTTCACGTTTTTTCTCAAAAACTTCGTTTTTTTCGGTCAAAAGAGCCTCAAGCTCCACAGACTCTCTATCCGATCAACGGGGACCCGTGTCGGATTCGTCTGCGCCCCTCAAGGGTGAAGATTCGTCGAGCTACGCTTTTGGAGGACTCCAGAAGTTTCTCAGGCCCGGTCATGGCCCAGGAGAAGGGAAGCTCGACGCCCGGAAAGCTGTTCAGGGTCTGCCCTGGATGCCAGCTGCAGAACGTCTTCAAGGAGGACGAACACTCTTTTTGTCTCTACTGCCTACATGAGGACAAGACGCACGTGGAGAAGGACTGTGCGTTTTGCGGCAACATGTCGGAGCGGACCATGAAGGACCGCCATCAACGTCTCGCCAACTGGCTAGAAGGGAAGAGCCCGTCCGGCAAGAAGAAGAAGAAGAAATCTGAGCGGTCTTCTAAGACCTTTGAGGACGCCCCGGCGACGGGGGTCCAACATAAGGCCAAGCACCGCGAGTCCGCTGGCACCGGGAGCGCCGAACGGTCGGGCTCTACGGGCGCCAGGCAGGGCGCACCCTCCCCGGCACCATCAACCACGAGCCAACGCTCGGTCGGGTAAGAGGAAGGCCGAGCACCCGGCGAAGCTCCTGGAGAGGTCCCGGTCGAGCTCAAAGGCCCCATCGGAGGGGGAGCGAGGCGGTGTCCCCCCCCCTCAAGGATAAGGCGGTGAGCGCACCTAAGGTGGTGAAGGCCTTAATCCATCCGGCCAAGCCCTCTATCGAAACTGTCGCGGCGGCCCTGGCTCAGCCTGTGCAGGCTACATCAGTGGTGGCGACCTCGGGGCTCAGAGTCTCCCTGCCACCTCGGAGGGAGTCCTCTTTTGTGCCCATCGATAGGACCCCCGTGAAATCCCCCGAGGGGAAGAGAAAGGGGGGCAGGGCGTTGTCGTAGATTCGGCTTCAACCTCGGAGGAGGAACTGGTCGAGGTCTTAAGCCACGGCCTCGGCGTGGAAGAAGACCGGCCCGTCGGGATCGATCCCGACGCAGGTGACAACGAGGGTACCGACGGGGCCCCTGATCGCCCGTCGGATTCCCCTCTGCCAGCACCGCAAGACAACTCGGCGGCCATTTTGTTGGCTATACAGTCCTTATGCTCAGAGATAAGGACGAGACTACCGTTGCCGACGGAGGAACCTCTCCCGTCGGGGGACCCAGAACCGGGACCTTCTGGTGTTCCCCCTACTAAGAAAAGAAGGATCCACCCTCCACCTCCTTTTCAGCCGTCGCGCCCCGTCCAGCCCTCCTCCCCGTCCACCCGAGGGGATGATACGGGGACTGACACGGCAGCGACGGGTACGGACGACGAGGTATACGACGAGGATGTACCGTCGTCGCCTCCCACCAGGGCTTCTCCGCCCGACGAGATTGGATCGTTCCACTCCATGATCACCAGGGCATCCGAGCTTTTTCAACTCTGCCCTGAGGAGAAGAAGAAGGAAGGTTTCCTTTATCAGCGGCGCGAGGCCAAGAGGAAGACGGTCCTCTCAGTGCCTCTATTGGACGACATTTGGGATGAGGGCCTCACCCTCCTCAAGAACCCTTCCACGACGCCAGCTAGAAGAGACCGGTACGAGAAGAAGTACCGGGTCCCGGACACGGCCCCCCTGTGCCTCCGGGCGCAGCCTACCCCGGACTCTGTCGTCTCCGCGGCGGCCAGGAAGAAAGCGTGGGGTGGGGTGCGGCCTCAACATCGACTTCCCCACCGGACGGTGAGGGAAAGAAATTGGACGCTATGGGACGCAGAGTCATCTCGTCGGCAGCGACGACGATTAAAGCGGCCAACGCCTTGGCTATCGTGGCCCGCTACGACAGGGAGCTCTGGTACAAACTGGCTCCCCTGCTGGACTTCCTGCCGGACGACAAGAGGACAGAGGCCCTGGAGATCCTGCAGGAAGGTGAGGTGGCTTCGGACCACGCCATTACCGTTGCGACGGACATCGCCGACACTGGGTTCCGCCAGTTGGGCAACGGCGTTTGCCTTAGGCGGCGTGGATGGCTCAAGGCTACGGACTTCCGTCAAGACGTTCAGACCAGAGTCCTGGACATGCCCTTCGATGGGAACAACCTGTTTGGCAAAACAGTGGACGATTCCCTTCAGGCCATTAAAGCGGACACTGAGACGGCCCGGGCCCTGGGAGTTCTGCAACAACGACGGACGCCCTTTCGGAGCAGCGGAGGCAAGGGTGCCTCCAAAGGTTCCGGCGGCGGTTTCTCCACCTACCGTCAAGCGGCCAGCTCGTCGTCTCAGGAGGCCTACAGAGGACGAGGCAAGTCTGGCGGACCCCGCCGTCATCGCCAAGGAGGTCAAGGCGCCAAAGCCTCGTCGAAGCAGGATTGAACCGGCCGTGGGGTCGGGCCCCCACCGAAGCACCCCGGTGGGAGGCCGGCTGGCGAGCTTCGTCAGCGTGTGGGAGTCCATCTCCACCGACCGTTGGGTGCTGGACGCCTTGGCCCGGGGCCACGCGCTCGAGTTCCAGAGAAGGTGCCCGCGCGTCCCCCCCGTTGCCAGGAAAGAACTTCACGTCCCTCAACTTCTCCTGGAGGTAAAAGCGATGCTCAGGAAGGGCGCCATCGAACTCGTCCCAAAGAGGCTTCGGGGCTCCGGAGTCTACTCGAGATACTTCCTCGTGAAGAAGAAGACGGGGGGATGGCGCCCCATCCTGGACCTGCGACGTCTGAACAAGTTCATCAAGGCGCAGAAGTTCCGGATGGTCACCCTCCAGCACGTCCTGGGTCAGCTGGAGGAAGGAGACTTCCTGTCGTCGTTGGATTTGGAGGATGCCTACTTCCATATTCCCATCCTAAAGGGGCACCGAAAATTCCTCAGGTTTGTGGTCCAAGGGCGTCATTACCAGTTCAAAGCCCTCCCCTTCGGACTACGGTCGGCACCCAGGGTATTCACCAAGTGCCTCGCACCGGTGGCGGCTCAGCTGCGCCGTGAGGGGGTCCACGTCTACCCCTACCTGGACGACTGGCTCATCCGAGCCAAGACGAGGGAGCTCGCCGTGGTTCACACGGCAAGGACGGTCCAACTTCTCACGGATCTGGGATTCTCCGTGAACTACGCCAAATCCCACCTGGTACCCGCGCAAGACGCTCTGTTTCTGGGCTTCGAGGCTCAACACAGTGTCCCTTCTGGCCTCCCCGTCGGAGGAGAGGACCAGGACCATCCTGGGCAAGGTGTAGCGGATGTTGGTGGCCGACGCGGCCAAGGTGAGGTCCATCAAGTCCCTCCTCGGAATGATGTCTTCCTGCATCTACCTCATTCCCATGTGCAGGCTCCGGATGCGCCCGTTGCAGGAGTTCCTGGACGCACGCTGGATCCAAACGACGGGCAGCTTCGAGGAAAGGATCACACTCGACGAGAGTTTCCGACGAGCGATCCGGTGGTGGGGCACCCGCGCGCATCTGACAGCGGGCTTGGACTTCCAGACCCCAGCCCACCAGGAGACAGTGACCACGGATGCCTCCCTGGAAGGGTGGGGAGCGCACACCGAAAATCTGCACGCAAGAGGCCTTTGGCTCCCGACGGAGAAATCCCTACATATCAACGTCCTGGAGCTCCGTGCAGTGTTTTGGGCCCTCAGGTCCTTCCTTCCGTCCCTCAAGGGCAAGGTGGTGAGGATCTTCACCGACAACACCACCACCATGTTTTACATCAGGAAACAGGGCGGAACCAGGTCCCCAGCACTGTCCAAGGAGGCGCAGGACCTGTGGCATTGGGCCATCGCCCAAAGGATATTTCTGGTGCCGTTTCATCTGGCAGGGATAAAAAACACCATTGCCGACTCACTCAGCAGGGAGCTGCGCTCGTGCCACGAGTGGGAGCTACGGCAGGATCTAGTGGATCGCCTCTTCCGACGGTGGGGCATACCCCAGATCGACCTGTTCGCGACGGCGACGAACTCCAAGTGCCGGAGGTTCGCCAGCAGGTTTCCCCAGGCGAGGAGCATGGGCGATGCTTTCTCGTTCCCCTGGGAGGGCCTGTTCCTCTACGCGTTCCCTCGTTTGCCACTGCTAATCCGGCTCGTCAACCAGCTCAAGAGGTCACAGTGCAGGATGATCCTCGTCGCACCTGCGTGGCCGAGGCAGATATGGTTCCCGGACCTTCTGGACTTGTCGGCGTCCCCGCCAATCAAGCTGCCGGTGGACGCGGATCTACTCTCCAGAGAAGGAGGTGCCATCCTCCACCACGACCCGAAATCGCTGAACCTGCAGGCCTGGCTCCTGCAGCGCTAGAGTTTGGAGGATACGACATACCGGCCGACTGCAGAGAGGTTCTTGCAAAGGCCAGGGCGTCCTCGACTCTTAAATGCTATGGACACAAATGGAAGAGGTTCTCTGTCTGGTGCCACGCACAGAAGATTAACCCTCTACGGATTACGGCCCCCAAAGTACTGCCGTACCTGCTGACTCTGGCCAAAGCTGGACTGGCACACGCGTCCATCAAGATTCATCTTGCTGCGATCTCCCGATACACCAGAACCACGGGGCGGACGTCCTTGTGGTCTCATCGTCTGGTGAAAGAGTTCATGAAGGGACTGTTCAGATCGTTCCCGCCGGTGAAGGCTCCGGCCCCGGCGTGGGAGCTCAACGTGGTGCTGACCAAGCTCATGGGACCTCCGTTCGAGCCTCTGCACTCAGCTCCGTTGAAATTTCTGTCGTGGAAAACAGCGTTTCTTGTGGCCATCACCTCCGCACGACGAGTGGGAGAGATCCAGGCCCTTTCCTGCAAGGCCCCGTACTTGACTTTTCACGACACGAGGGTAGTGCTCAGGACGCACCCCTCCTTCATGCCCAAGGTACCGTCGGACTTCCATCTTAACGAACCCTTGGTGTTGCCTGTGTTCTTCCCGTCGCCGGCTGAGAGGACTTTGCACTCGCTGGATGTGGCTAGAGCGCTGAAGTTCTACATGGACCGCACGAAGTGTTTTCGGAAGACGTCACAACTCTTTGTGAACTTTGGACCTGTCAATCAGGGGAAGGCTCTCTCGAAGGCTTCCATTTCCAGATGGCTCTCCGGCTGTATCATGTACTGTCATCGGTTGGCAAACCGACCGCTGCCTGGCCGTCCGAGAGCCCATTCCACCAGAGCGATCGCAGCTACCACGGCGTTCCTATCTGGTGTGCCCCTGCTGGACATATGCAGGGCTGCTACGTGGAGATCGACGCACACCTTCACGAAATTCTACTGCGTCGACCGGGATTCCAGGGAGGAGTCCAGGGTCGGCCAAGCAGTGCTGCGCAACCTGTTCGCCTGAGGTGAGCCTGGTGAGGAGGTAAGATGCTTAATGTTGAGTTTGATGTGATGCTTAATATTGAGCCTTTGCCACCTCCCGTGATTGTGCATGTGTGTACTGCTATGTATTCTTTATTCATGAGCATGTGAATCCATGCCAGACCCCATGCTGGAGAAGGAACAAGTTACTTACCTGTAACTGTTGTTCTCCAGCATGGGTCTGGCATGGATTCACATGCGAACCCTCCCGCCTACCCCTCTGCGGCTCTTCACTTGGTCATACTGCCACTTCACGTGCTTCCAAATCTGAAGATGGCTGCCAGAGGTGGGGCTTAGGTAGAGGGCAGTCATTGGCTGTGGTCAGTATGACGCAGAGACCAGTGATTGGTTATTACTACGAAAGTCAGATCAGAAACGAAACTGATACTGGTTTTTTCTTTACCGAGGATTCCCAGCCTGACGACGGGGAATATTCATGAGCATGTGAATCCATGCCAGACCCATGCTGGAGAACAACAGTTACAGGTAAGTAACTTGTTCCTTCTTGGGCCTCTGAGGATTCCCTTCCCCAAGCTTAGGCTTCTTCTAAGCTCAAACACAAGTTCAGCTATTGGGTTCCCTTCCCCAGGCTCAGGCCCCTCTTGAGTTTCAAAAAAGGAGTTCAGTTTGTCAGGATGTGCCTTTCATTCATGTACAGATCTTTCAAAGGGTTAGCATCAGAGACTTTAAGAATCACAAGGTTCTTTTCTCCTCCTAAATGCGACCACTCTGAGCTTAAACCCGTCTTTTATTTCCTGCTTATAACCTTGTACCTTGAGGGGTTTTCTGCACCCCTTCTTGTTCCCCGCTGTTCTCGTTGCCACTGGCACCTTTCTTTCCTTCTCTTGCACACTTGCACATTCCACTCCTTCTTGTGCCCACTGGCACCTTCTTTAACTTCTGTGCACACTTGCACTCTATTTACCTTTCTGTGCCCACTGGCACCTTTTTCATCTTTCCTGTGTACACTTTGCAATCTGTTGGGTCGCTTGCACCCATCTCTCTCGTTTGGGGTCACTTGCTCCTTCTTTATATCAGTTCTTTCACTTTGCACCTCTTGCACGTTCTGCTTTTCTTGGTTTCTCTTGATCGTGTCACCCTTCTTTCAATCTATAATGCTTTACTAGTCATTTCTTGCCTCTTTTTTGCTCTGTCGCTTTATGCATTCCTTTCACCCACTCTGCTTCAGTTAGCCACATGCTCCCGAGTCTCTCTCTCTCCCCTCTTCCGGGCAGCTGCGCAGTGACAAGCAGTCCCTTCTGGTTGTGTGGGCCTGAGGTTAGGGTCTCGGCACCTGCCCCTCAGACACCTTTGGGGCCGGCACAGGTCCCAAGGGAATGAGCAATGTTCTGACCGCCAATAGCAACCTGCAGAGTGCATCGCTCTGGCTCTCTGAAGACACAGCTCCGTAGCCATGCTGCAGCCCCTCACAAACACTGGGCCAGTGTCTCTGCACACAGTTCTCCTCTTGGCTGTCAATCCTGCTGTTCTCTGCTCCTTGGCTCCTCTGATCCAAACAACATACCAGCTATCTTTTTCACCTGTGTAGAGCCACACCTTTTATAGTTGGAAAAACAGTCAAGTGCATTCAGGTGTGAGTGATAATCAGTAAATGCCTGACTCTATCAATGGTACACCTTAAGTTCTTTCTACAGCCACCTTTCCTTACACTCCCCATGTTATTCCTTTGGGAAATCTTCACTACTCCCGGTTGCCTCTTCCTTGTCCCAGTATTTGTTAGAAATGGGGAGGGGGCGATGGAATGGGTTTGGAAATACCCTATGAAAGTTGAGGGAAAGGGTTTTGAGGTGGTATGGAAAAAAGAGCAATACCATGTCTCACCCTCTGTTCTTCTCCCAATCCCATGTGACCCTCCGCTCAGGTGATCCTCCCTCACTTGTCCATCCCCAGGAACGGGATCCAAAAGCAATGGCCCTTCCCCGGCTGCCTAACTAGAGGATCCTGGTGTATTAGCCGGAAGAACACCATCAGGTTTCTCACAGAGGGCTGTAGTAAGGTACTAAGAACTTACATATGGTCCAAAGAAACACTTCTACACTGATGTGTTGTAGAAATCATGGTTTCTTTTTTATATACACAGGCAAAGAGAATTGTATAAAAAGATAAGTACTATTATCAGTCATAAACACAATATAAAAACCTACGCTTACATCCCGTCCCCTTTCCTCCATACTGCATGGGCATCCCTTGCGAGGGACGGGAGATGGAACCTTTTTCACCAGAAAAAACCTTCTTCCCCTTTAAATTTAGAGGCGCGGTACTGGGAGCATGCGCTTCCCTGACTCCGCCCTGCGGCGCCAAATCTCAGTCTCCTTTTCTGCAGTGACGGGAACGGGCCGAATTCACAAGCGCTCCTGGGTTTGGCCTCAGCCATGTAATTCCACGCATGGATACTTCTTATCTTTGTCTTTTTTGGTCTTTTTATCATTCAGGTACTCTGTCCTCCGGCATCACGCTCCTCCCCGGCGCATGCAGACTTCTACAGAGTTCAGCAGGTGTCCATCCTGCGACAGGCTCTTCCAGACTAAAGACCCCTACGCCCTCTGCCTACGGTGCCTTGCCCTGACCATGGCTGGCAAGCTTGTACTGCGTGCAACACGCTTTTCTCGTTGTCTCTGAAGAAAAGACAGGCCAGGTGAAGGGAGCTCTTTGACAGATCGCCTCCAGAGAACCTAAAAGACTTTGTCTATCATTGATCCAAGGCCAAGGTAGGGCCGCTCATTTTCCAGCGCACCCCTCAAGGGAGACTCCTTCCCAAGGAATCGCCCGCGCAGGAGGGACCACCCAGGTCTTAGTACCAGCACAAGTACTGAGGCTGTATCGGCTACCGGCTGAGACGCCAAGGGATCTGTAGATCCTCCCGGTTAGGGTGCTGGGGATCCGGAAGTTCCTTTTACCGGGTCTGAGGGGCTACACCCTAGTACCGGCATAATGTAAGAGGGGGTGCCTTTACGCAGTTCTACCGGCAGATCTGCCGAGGGCATAACACCTACCGGGCCTAGGCCTGAGGAACAGGGTAGGCCCCATGATCCACACTCAAGAGTCATGGACAGGGCGGGGCCAAATGAGCCGAGCAACACGACGCAGGCACGTGGAAGGCAGCTCAACAAGATGGCTGCCATGCCAGAAAATCCAGACATCTAGCCGACACCCCTCCAGGGAAGGCAGGCGGAGGACCGTGTGTGGAGGTGGGACTTGTGTCAACCAGGTATGTGGCCTACAGCTTATCCTTCCTTTGCACAAGGCAGGTTCCCGCTGCGTCCATATGGGCAGGGCACGCAACGGCTCCAGCAGCCGCCCGCTACCCCGTCAATATCGCCTACCACCAATCCAGCCTGTGAGGACAGGTGGTTCTTTGAAAAGTTCCTCGGGCTCATGAAATCTCAACAGATGGGGGTCATCCTCAGGGACTTGCTCCCTCCAATTGTCCCGCCGGCACCTCAGGGCCCAGTAAATGCTCCTCCGGTCCCTGTTCAGCCTCAGCAGCCCACTCTGGTCCCCCAGCCTATCGCATAGGCGGTTCCGCACCAGCTTCCGGCTCCAGTCCCTGTTCCTCAGCCCCCTATTACTAGCATTCCCACCTTCGGTGCTGGACCCTCTGGATCCACAGGTGGAAACAGATGAGGAGGATAACACTGATACGCCGTCTTCAACCAAAGCCTTCCACGAATGTCTGGCAGGGCTGGCAGAGTGCTTGGGCCTTCCTCAGCCTACTTGGGCTTTCCTCAGACCGAGGTCAAGCAACCAGCAGAGGGGGTCCTCGCAGAAGTCCTCACGCTACGTCCTGTTGGCGGAACAGGGATCCCGATGCAGAAGTACGTAGTTGCCTGGGCCAAGAAGGGTGGACTCAAGCTCCACTCAGCCGAGCCAGTGAATAAACGCCTGGACGCCAAGTACAGGCAGATGGAGGGGGATACACTCTTGCTATCGGTCCCTCCTCAGCCACACTCCTCGGTGATCGCTGCAGCATCACTGTACTCCAAGCCTCAGTCGTCCTCAGCCGCCTCCTCTGCAGTGCTTCTAGGCAAGGAGGAGAAGATCTTGGAGGCATACGGGAAGAAGCTGTATTCCAACGCGTCTTTGCACTTGTGTCAGGCCAACGCGGATGTCATGCTGGCAGGTGTTAACCAGAGGCTCTGTCGGGAAATTGCTGATTTCCTCACAGAGCTTCTGGCTCAGAGCCAATCACGATTCAAGGCGGGATTGGCGGAGGCCAAGATCGTGGCGCAGGACATCATGGAGTCCTCCATGGCCCACATCTGTATTGCCATGGACATGAGGAGAACGGCCTGGTTCCGTGCTACGAAATTCAACCTAGATGTCCAGGAACGCATACTGGATCTTCCGTTCGAAGGGGGTGACCTCTTCCACTCCACAACAGACGAGGAGCTGGAAAAAAAGAAACGGCTCTGAAACGGCTATGTCTTTATCCATTCTTAGAAAGACAATGCCCAAACCGTACACCCAGTCACAGCAATGCTCTGAGAAGGGGCATATAACAAAAAGAGCGGGGGGGGCTGGGGAGTAAGGGCTTTTTCCAGTCCCCCCTCCTCCGAAGCAGCCTCAGAGGGAAAGGAGGACACGCCCCTCTGGGTGCCAGTGTCTCCAGTGGGGGTGCCAGGCTTGCTCTCCATGCACATTTTTGACACCAGAATTTTGCGGACTCCTGAATCCTCTGTAGTCTCCACGGAGTATCGCCTCTCCATCCCAGCCTCTCCACCCTCCTCACCTCCACTCCCACAGGTTGGGACAGCAACTCTTTGGCGGAGATCCGGTCGCTCTTCGAGAGCCAGGCAGTGGAGGAAGTCCCAGTCTCCCAGCGAGGCTTGGGCTTTTACTCCAGGATTTTCGCCATTCAGAAGAACCACCAGGTGGGCCCGAGAGTTGTGCTGGACCTTTACACCTTCAACCTCTTGTTAGGCAAAGTTTTTATGCAGTACCCTCTGGGACCACTACACACAACTAGGACTACAGGTGTAAGCAAAACCAACCTTTGGTATAAGTCTGTACCACACAGTTTTTGGTAGCGAGCTGAGCAGCCATGCTTATCTCGAGGGAATGTGACCTTGTAAGTGTGTTACGCAGAGGTTTATAATTACAAGTATTCAGGTAGACACTTATACTCAAGGTTTCTTGGTAAAACACTTAATTTATTACACAGTCAGTTAGAAAACATTTGCTAGAAGGAGGCAATCAATATCACACGGAAATATACTACAGTAATTTACACTATTAGGTTCTAAGGCATTTAAACTACTTTGAAGTAGGAGCAAAATGGCATTCAGAGCATTTGAAGTAGGAGCAAAAAGGCATAAGTTAATAAAATGAATAATGGAGTTACCCTTCAAAAGTGCAAATAGTATGAGTTCACCAGAGGAGTTGATTCAATGCAATAAGTAGGCCAAAGTTAATGGACTAGTGTCTTGTATAGGAAAAACGGTTCTGGTGTTTAAACAGAAAAGTCTTTGCCACGGTTCTCGGAAGTAGTTCATGGAAGAAAGGTTCATATGTCGGGTCACAAGCTGACTAGTCGTGCAAGTTGCCAAAGTTGTACGCTCTTTCGCAGTGAGAGGTAAGTTCTCTCGGTCGGGTTTTCACAGTACCTTGTATAGAAGAAAAAGATGCGGCTGAAGACTTCTGTTCCTGGCAGTTCCTGCAGATCTTGCTGTTCCTGAGCCTCAGTCGTGGGACAAGAGGCAGGACGTCGGGAGGACTCATGCACTGTATGGGGACTGGTCACAAAGCTGGCCAACTGGCAAATCTTCGGTTCCAGTAGCTGTCTTAAAGCGCACAAACTGGTGTCCTTCTCCCTGGCTATTCGGGTTTCCAGCAGCACTCTGAGGAAAATTCAACCAGCTCCGAGAATGGTGTCCAGGTGGCTTACGAGTTGATTGGTCCTACCAACTCAAAGGGAGAAGTCGTCCTTGAAGGGCTTCTCTGTCGAGATGAACTTGGCGATTCGGACCTGCAGCAGGGCTTCACCGGGCAAACCAACGGTCCAGGAGTTGCGGCAGCCGTCCTCCACCAGTTCGTCTTCGGTTCTTTCGTTCCAGTGGTCGACTCTGCCTTTCAGGCCAAGAGACTTGCCTTTTAAACACTGTTCTCCCATTCATTCCATCCTACCTGCTACTCGCCCAGCAGGGTGGCTGTATTTGCTGGACAGTCAGCCAGCCAATCATGCCAGAGTGCACTTGCGTCTCCTAGGAGACTAAGCACAGGAAATTTTTGGGCACCGCCCTCACTTCCTGCCCACCCCAGACACTTGGGCGCCAGAGGCGGTCTTCTGTCCTGAAGCCTGCCAAAGGCGTAGGAACAAAGGGACCAAACATAGTTTGGCGTGCAGAGACAAACTCTAGAAGGACCTTTACAAAAAGAAATGGCGAAAAAAGAAGACCGGGACCTGTTTAAAGAAAGGGGGCTCAGACGCAGTCTTGAAAAACATGGCTCACTTGATTTTTAGCTACCGGTGTGTTCGGATGGGAAAAATCATGGTAGTTTGTTGTAAAACCACTGCCACCAGCCATTTCGATAGGAAAGGGTAGCATTTGACTGCTACATGAGTTTCTAGACATGGGGGATACTAGGTAACCCCTCCAGCACTCTATTGGAAGGTAGGGTGTGCTAGGTCTAGGAATTTAAAAAGACTAGTAAAGTCAATTTAACATTACATTCTCTGGGAAACAGTAGTTCATCCCAGAGAAGGTGTTTAAACCTTGGGACAGCCTAAAAGGCTTCCTTGTGTCACTGCACTGAGGGTGCTGTGTGACACAAATAAAAAAGATGATGCCTATGGAGATGTCTAAAACTCCACAATCAAAAGAAATAAACACAGAAAACAAACAGAATTAAAAAGTTCAACGTCCCAAAATTTAGCAAAAGAGCTGGAGGGCTCTAAGGTAGAGAGGAATTGCCACATTTTGCCACATTTTTAGAATTCTCCCTAACATCTCTCCCTACCTCTACAAAAATTGAAGATGTTTACACCAGCTTCGATAGCGGAGACATTGTGCAAGGGAGACTGGATGTGCTCCCTGGATCTGAAGGACGCGTACCTACACATCCCGATCTGGCAGCCTCAATGTTCTTTTCTACGATTCAGGACCATGTGCTACCATTTCCGATACACGGTGCTCCCTTTCGGCCTCATCTCTGTCCCCAGTCAGCCGGCCAATCACCACTCGGTGCATTTGGGTCTCCTGGGAGACTAAGCAGAGGGAGTTTCAGGCACCTCCCTCACTTCTTGCCTACACCAGACATCCTGGAGCCAGAGGCGGACTTCAATCGTGAATTCTGCCAAAGGCAAAGCGAACAATGGGACCAAACCTGGTTTGGCGCGCAAAGTAAATTTCAAGAAAGACCTTTCCACAAAGAAATGGCAAAAAAAGAACAACTGGGCCATTTTGACAAAAATTGCACCCTTGGGTGCATTACTGCAGCTGCGAACGCAGCCCGTGGTAAATGCACTCCACGGTAGTTAATTTTTTAAAACTTTCTTTATTGATTTTCAAAGTTACAACTGAACAACCCACCATCCCGCTTCACCATCCCCTCCCGCCCCCCATATCCTCCTCAGGAATCGTTTCACAGTAGCCCAAGCTCAAACCCAAGTGACCATACTAGACGTGGATGGTGCCAATATGAACATTTAAACAAAACGCATTGTTCCACTTAGAATCGTGAGTCCCGAAGTCCTTGCCCCAGATCTCAACATTTCACTAGCAACATCACACCTTCATTCCAGAAGAGGAAGACCTGGCATCTACTTCAGCCACATATAAACGAAACGGAGGCCAGTAATCGAATGGGCGGCTTGTTATTGGCATGGTTGTAGCATATCTGTATTCCCTTATTTCACACATTTACATGCATTCCAGACAGGAGTCAAAAGTTGGGGGGGTTTCTCTTTCCCCACTTCTTGACCACCAGGTGCCTGGCCACCCCCACTGCCATACCCAGCAATTTCCGTTCCGTGCGAGTTCCTCCCTCAATTAAGGTCAGCAACCAAACAGCAGACATGTATACTCGTGGTGTAGGAAGCATTTCACTCATTGCCCCTTCAACCCCACTCAAGAACGATCTAATGCGCAGGCAGTCCCACACTACATGAATAAAATCGGCAGGTTCCCCCTCACATCGTCTACACTTCGTTGAATAATCAATTTAAATACTACTTAATTTCAACGGAGAATAATAAACCTGGTGTAGAAATTTGAAGTGGGTCACTCTAAATCGAGCATTCAGGGACATCATTCGGGTCTGAGTACATAGGAGTTTCCATTGTGCATCAATCAAGCTATAGCCCAGGGAGTCCGCCCATGTACTCTTGTAAGCCGCCCGACTCGCGACCACTGCACTCCGGATTACTTTATAAATAGAGGAAACTACTTTGTTGGAAGTCAAAGATTGGACAATTAGTTGTTGTGTCAAATTGGGAAGTGGGGCCACTGGAAACTCGGGCCACTTATCTTTTAGTACACCCCTGATTCTATAATATAGGAATAAAGTTACAGCATTATGCTCGCCTCTACACCGCAACTCTTCCCATAGTATAAACCGCCCATCAAGTATCATGTCCCCCCAGTGATTGCACCCCCAGCTTGTGAAAAAGCTCCTTAAACACTTTTTCATGTGTAAGTGGTACGCCTACAATGTTATAAATAGACCAGTCTGGATGGAAGTTGGGTATAGCATCCAACAGTCGATTTACCCGCTGCCAGGCCCTACAGGTCACGTCCACTGGCTGAATCTCTCCCCTCAGGAGCCTGTCTCTACTCCCCCCACAGCATTCCCATTAGACTGTTTGGATAGGAGACCGCTTTCGCCACCATGACATGTGGGTGCGTCAAGCTCGGGGAATCCCAGCCTGCTAAATACTGCAATTGCGCCGCCAAGAAGTATCTATACATGTCGGGGATCTCCAGTCCACTTTGGTTGTAGGCTAACGTCAGGTTATCATACGCGACGCAAGGATGTTTACCAGCCCACACTAATCTGGACCTCATTTTCCTTATACGAGACCAGTAAAGGCTAGGGGGCCATATGGGAACGTTGTTGAAGATGTACAGCAATTTGGGTAAAATGACCATCTTGCTCAAGGCAAGTCGAGCTGCCTGCAAAATGGGGAGAAGGATCCATGCCTCCACTTTGTGCTCCAAAACCTCAAGCACCTTAATATAATTATCCTTATACAGCGATTTGACTTCCTTGGTAACCATGATGCCCAGATATCTCAACCCACGGGGGCACCACCGAAAGTTATCACCCACATCTGCCTGCAATACCCCTGGTGTCAGAGGGAGGACTTCAGATTTGTTCCACTTGATGTTAATGCCAGACAGTTCCCTAAATCTGGTCACTTCCTGCGTTAAGGGAGCTAGGTTTTGCTTGGGGTGCTTAACATACAGCAGGATATCGTCTGCATATAACGATATTGTAGCACGATGCGCATTCACACAAATACCCCAGTGAGAATGGAATTCCCTCACATGACAAGCCAGAGGCTCCATGGAGAAAGCAAACAAAATTGGGGGAAAGGGGCATCCCTGCCTCGTACAGCGAGTAGGGTAGAGGAACTCGGACACCACCCCACTTGTATATACAGCAGCGCGTGGTGCTGCATAGAGCAGCCTAACCCAACTAATATAGCCAAGGACGAACCCAGAGCACCACAGCACCTCAAAAAGAAAAGGCCACTTCACCAAATCAAATGCCTTCTCGTCGTCGAGTGCTACCAATGCTATGGGGACCTCGGGATTGACATTGTGCATCAGGGTAAAGATTTATAGACAGACGCCTTACATTATACTGGGCGGACCAACCTGGTATGAACCCTGCTTGATTAGGTAGAACCAACCCAGGTGTATGAGATCAAATACGATTAGCAAGTATCTTTGCCAAAATGTTATTGTCAGTGTTAATCAATGACAGCGGTCTATAAGACTTTAACTGGCGAGGATCTTTCCCTGGCTTGGGAAGCACTGTCACTAGGGCCGATCTGGTCGACTCAGGAAGTAAGCCACAAGACCTAGCATTCCACTCCACTGTAGTTAAAACGAAACCACTGCCACCAGCCATTCAGTGAGAAAAGGGTAACATAAAAACTTTTACATGTGAAGCTAGACAGAGGGGATACTAGGTAACCCCTCCACCACCCTATTGTAAGATAGTGTGTGCTGGGTCTAGAAAGTTACAAATGTAAGTAAAGTCAATTTCACTTTACTGCTCTGGGAAACAGTAGTTTATCCAGGAGAAGGTATGTAAACCTTTGGGAAATCTGAAAGACTTCCCTGTGCCACTGCACTGAAGGTGCTGTGTGACACAATGTAAAAGATGATGCCTATGGAGTTTGTCAGACTCCACAACCAAAAGAAACGGAGTTCAAAAATCTCATTAAAATACATGCGTGGGAAAAATGGTCTCGCTCTCTCTAGGTTTAAAATACTCCAGTCCTCAAAATCCAGCAAAGTTGCTGGGGGTCTCTAAGGTGAAGGGAATTGGCGCATTTCTGAGAATTCTCCATAACAGCTACGAGGGAAATGTCCGGGTAGGACTTGTCGAAGCCAGCTAAGGCTTCATCCAAGGCCAAGTCAACGGCATTGAACAATGGCGAACCAACAAAGTTATAACAAGCAATTTTGAATGCCGAAATAAGTGATTTGAATGCCAAGCAAAGTGAAAGAAATTGTGAACAATATTGAATTCTGCATAAAGCAACAGCAAGGTATGAATACTTCTGAATGGAATAGAAACAAGATGGTACATGTAAGAGATACCACAGAGTGAATTGTTCAGGCCACAAGTGTTGGCAAAGCCAAGAGGATGCCAAGAAGGGTATGCGAGGAGAAGCCAAGTGTTGGGCAAAGTTACAATTGTTCAAGGAACTGCAGGTTAAGAGAAGACCTGTATTGGCAAGAGTCGGAAGAAGTCACAAGGTGTGACAAAGTGCATGGTGGCAAAACCGGCCATGGTAAAGTGTTTGAAGAGTGTACCATTGATGAAAGGAACACGTTTATCTGTTCAAGGAAAGCAATGCACAATTGTTGATGGAAAGGAGGTGTATAGATTGCATAACCTGTAATGGGTCGACCATGTGGTCCGACAACTGCGCCTCGACCGAGTGCCCTTTATGAAGAAAGCAAATGAAAGTATCTATACATAAACCTGTGTTATGCAACAGCTGCTTATATGATTTTTGAAGTCAAGAAACTGACTGCTCTATGTGAACCAGTGTAGAGTTCTAATGACAAGAGTTTGGAAGTGTCCCCAATGAACTGTATTGTTTTGAAAAGCTTGAAGATTTGAACTCTTGGGTAAGGGAACCCCAATCTTTTGTGAACTGTTTTGAACTTTGGGAAAGGGAAGCTGATAAGCCAAGAGCCAGAATAAGCTCTGAACTTTCTTTTGAACACTATTAATTTTGAAGCTGACATCCCTACACATTGTACAGAATTAGTTGTGAGGGCAAGTATAGGTTTTGGACACAGACAGTCATTTGACTTGGCCATCCTGACGCAGACTATCCTGTTTGTGTTCTTTAGGTAGGGAAATTGAGGCCTTACTCCATCCTACAATTTGAGTTAAATAAAACCTTAGAGTACAATTTTGAATCTGTTGTCTGTGTCTTGCTTCATGATGCCTTCACACCAGCCAGTGGGACATGATGGGCTAATTGTAGAATTTGGTTAACTCTACTGGGGGTACCACCAGTCTCCTGAGATCCCCTCGAGTAGACTCCTTAGGCTCCCTCCCAGTAAGGCACGATGTTCATTCATCGCCTGTTTTTCTTTCGCAGCACTTTTTGCTGAAAAAGATTTGCTGAAAAGGATCTAAAAGAATCGGGGCGGGGAACATATAAGGGGTATGATGGGGTGGTGTATAGGGCATAAATAATGGGAAAGAGGGTTTGGGGGGACCCCCCCCCCTCAAAATAAAAAATAATTCAATTTTCCTTTTCAGCAAAAAAAATCAGCAAAAAGTGACACGAAAAATAAAATGGGCGATGAATGAACATGGAACCTCAAGTAAAGCCTATGCTTCCCTGGCTCTTGCCCTTCAAGCTGGGACACTGCTTGCTTACGCAGACCTTCAAGAGAGGGACACTGTATGTCCCCTGCTAAAGTCTGTCCTAGAGGGCCCAACTTCTGCAAGTAAAGTCTAAAGCTCAGGATGGTCTCTAGGATCAAGGTCCTCTATGCATGGGAGAATCTCCTCCACCTTTTTTTCACTAGTCGGTGGGTTTTCAGGCGATTGATATTTCCTCCAACTCAGCCGGAGGTGTGGGTCAGTTGGGTGACCTGGAGCTTTTCTTTGACGGAATCCGTTTTCTTTGAAGGAGGTTTGGGCTTGAGGCCCTTCTTTCCTTTTGAGGCTCTTTATTTCTCATTGGTCTCAGCTTTACTGGTAGAAAGTATGCGTGATAGGCTTTTCTTCACTGGAGACGCACTGAATTTCTCCTTGGTCTCAGTGAGAAGGTCTTTTAAGGTTGTCTCCATGGCCTTTCTATTCAGCTCCCCTTTCTTCTTGAAAGGGGGCTTGTTAGTGCTGGAGACTACACCCAGGGTCTTCAGATAATTTCCTAACAGTACCCTACCAGGCACCTCCATCTGAACAGTCATATCATTGCACCTAATGAAGACTGGAATTATAGGGCACATTTGGATAGCGCCTCGTGCAAGCTTGGTGGACCTTTTGGATGCCTTAGCTACATTTTTAGGGTTGATAAAACTTTCATCCACCATAGTTATGCTGGCCCCACTGTCTCTGGTGGCAGGGCTGTCCTGCCCATTTACAAGTACACTGTCCTTATAATATTCTTTAGTGTTATCAGAGATGGAGTTATAGACCTCTATATCCTGTTGTTTCCACCGACCCAGGAACAATAAAGAAACTTTAGCTTGAACACCAATTAGTTCTGTAGATGTAGTGTGAAAGGTGGCACCTGTCGTAGCTTCTCTCTCATGGGTGAAGACCAAGGAGATAGATGGGACCCCTGAAAGTTTACCCTTATATCTGCAATCCCCGTCACATGGTCCCCAGACCCACTAACTACACATTTGCCAAAGGTTCTTTGCAATGGAGGTTTCTGGTAACCACCCTCTAGTTTGTCTCCAGATGGTTCACTAGCCCTGTGAGGTTTATGGGGGGGGGGGGAGTTTACCCTTCGGATGCTTGGTGGCCTCTTTTGGTGGGGGATTAGTGGAGTTATCTTTCCCATCTTTCTTATGCCCTCCCCCCCCACCCCCCTATTTCTTGTGAGGAGCCCAGGAATCGTTGCAAGTAGCCCTGTTGGCTACCCACAAGTCAGCAGCTAGTGCTAACTTTTTGGGGTCAAGTTCTTTAGAGTCAGCCAGGTGCTGTCTCGGCTCTGGGGAACAGGCATCAAAAATGCTTTCTAGCATGGCAAGATTCCTCATGACATCAAGAGTACTCACTTTAATCCACCCATCTAATTTTTTCACACACTCAAGTTGCCACCAACACACCATCCTTTTTTCTATGGTCTCTAACGTTTTCAGGTACTGGGAAGGGGTCTTCTCAAACCTGGCTATAAGAGTTAATTTAACCAACTGGTAATCCTCTCTATCTGCACCATTCAACTCCATCACAACCATTCTGGGGGAGCCTAGAGATGACATAGGGGACTAACTCACTGTCATATACTTTTTACCTTAAATGTAAACTCAAATGTTTCAAACCATTCCAGAATAGCAGTCTTAGGATCATACACAATCACCAAATCTTTGGGCAAACATGGCTTACCGATCCTGGATGCATCAGACATAGAGGACCCTGAAAGGGAAGAGGAGTCAAGTGACAACTTTTTCATTTCATATTCACGCTCCATTAAGATCTTTTTGTAGTTCTTTTTCTCTTATTTCAAACTGCATTTCCATTTTCCTGAATTCCATTTGGAGTTTCATCTTTTCTTTTTCCTTTCCAGAAGAACTTCTGGGGACATGTTAGTGGAAGATGTGGTCATTGATGTAAGAGCTGGAGGGAGACACTAGGCATAGCTGCTACTTCCTCTGACTCTTCACCTTCAGGCAGGTGAGGACATAGGTCTATATCTTGAACCACATTATCTTCAAACATATCAATATTGGGGGTAGGGGTGACATGCCTACTCAGAGGTTTGGCGATCCAATAAGGTTTGGATCAGTTCACTTGTTTTCCCTTTACAACTGAGGCCTCTAGATTTACACATTCCTTTAAGCTTCTCAACTGTAAGAGTGATAAGAGCCTCTGCTTTAAAGTTGTCCATGTTACAGCTGTTTTAAGCTAATTTCTATGACCTTATTTGTGTCTCCTGTCACTGGCACGCTGACATGCCTTGAGCTGACAAACTTAGATCTCCGCCTTGCTGCCACTCTAACTCTTTGGGATGGGGTTCCCCAGTGTTGAGAAGGATTTCTAAAATCTAGCCTGGTTGATAGATTTCAGGAGGCCACCCTAGTTCTGGTAAACTGGGAGCTACAAGAGTTTAGTCAAAACCCAATCAAGGTAAGAGTGGAGAACAGTCAAGGCTTAGTCTCAGGAGAGTGTGGGCATGATCAGTGGCTCTCATTGAGTCCACACAGAATGGCACACAATAATTAGCTTAGACAGTCAGTTATAAGAATACAGTAGTTATGCCTTTACAAATACACTGACAGTTGAAATAAGTAGGTAGTATTATCACATACATTTTATAATACAAATATATACAATTACCAGTATTTTCATCCACTATATACCATCAAATAACTTCACATGTAGAACAAGTAATGCAATGAAAAGATGGGAAACAATCACAAGTTCAATAGCCTTTTCTTTAGAAGTCTGGCCCTAAGAACCACTTGTTTACAGGCGCGATGGGGCCTAGTGCTCAAAAAGCCTCAGGTACTCGCCGTTTAGGATTCTCTGAAAGGATTCAATGGGCTTGTGGAGGTGATTAGTTTCAAACTATTTAAAAATTCTACAACAATTTACCAGAAGACAGGTAACATCTCTGCTTTTTTCCAGAGCCAACGCTTATCCAGGGACAAGATACCCGACCCAGGTTCAATGACCAAAGGTGAGTGGAAGGGAGATGGGAGACGAGGGGGCTTGTTCCCAATGTAATCCTATGTAGGACGTTGGGAGGAGGACAGGTACAGTGATGCTTACTTGCCCTCCTGAGTCCTATCCTATCCTCAGATGTTCAATGTATCGTCACAGGGGTTGATGTTGGCTCGATCTTCCGTCCTTTGTTCCAGTGAGAGGTATCGATGTTCCAGTGAGAGGTATCGAGGAGTTGCAGGTTCGAGGATTCTTCTGTTGGGGAGCAACTGCACGATGCAATCCCTGTTGGCGAAGAAATACAGAATCCAATGACAGACATCTTCAGGACACTTCACAGGATGGAGGAAGATGAGTTCCAGCGACGATCAGTTTGCAGGTCATGACAGGCATCCGTCTAGTCGCAGTCACATTTGTTGGTCTGGGTCCGGTTCCCTTGATGATAGGAAGGTAGAATTTGGGCCAAAGGTGACTTGTAGCACAAACTGCTGCCACCAAAGTTCTGGGTGCGAACAGGGACGCTTCTGGTGAGGTAGCACAGTAGAGAGCTGGTCAGTCCACTGTGCAATCCTTGGGCACTGCCGAAGGCTCTAGATGGCAGGATTCTCGAGAAGGCAGATGAGCAGGGTTTTGCTGGGCCTGAAACTGGAGAGAATGCTGGGCCACTTCAGGAGTCGTTGTTAAGCAGAAACCTGTGCAGTTCCCTCTGGGACCACTGCAAAAGATTTAAGATTACAGGTGTTGGCAGTAAACCCACTTGGTAGCAGTCTGTACCACACAGATTCACTGTGGTAGCTGTGGCTGAGCAGTCAGACTTCCCTCAAGAAGAGTTAGGCAGTATATAGAGGATACAGGATAGGTACAGAGGCACAGTAGTACAAGCAAACACTGACCAGAGCTAGGTGTAAAAGTATATACTTATTTATTTTAAAGGCACACTCATAAATTACACTAGCACAGAAAAAGGTAAGCAAGTCAAAACACAGTCACTATTACTTATATGTACATCCCTAGTCATTTGTTGGACAAGTCTAAGTTAACACCACTTATTTCCAAACAGAGGTGAGCGCTTAACATCAGATGGCACTCCTATTAGAAAAGGGAGGGAAAAAAAAGCAGAAGTAATGAAAGCAGCAAGGTAAAACACTTTTCACATAAGGTTAGCAAGGCAGTCAACGGTGGAACAAGGAGAATTGGTTCGTGGCCCGCTTTAGAGAGAGCCAGGCGAAAATATGCCCAAGATCACACAATGTCACAAGACTTTGCAGGTGAGTAGAAAAGGTTTTACTGAGTTTAGAAAAAGTTTAGTTAGGGTGTCCCAGGCTTACCCAGGGTCGAGAGCCGAGGGCTAAATCTACCCTGTACAATCGGTGGCAAGGGAAGCCGGGCGGAACACAGTACCTTTAAAAGTGGAAAGGATCCTCCAGCGGTGGTAGTTGTTCCTGGTAGTGGGTGCAAGTCGCGGCGTCGTCCAGAGGAAGAGGTGATCTCGACGTGGAGGAAAGCTGCAGGTCGTTGCACTACCAGGGATGAGACCAGCCGTGGAGTTTTCCGGTCACAAAGGATTTTACCCCTCTTTCGCGGTTGAGGTAAAAAGTGGTATCCCGGTTGCCGGGGTGCTTGGCACAGGCAAGGCGGCCACGAGATGCTTCGGGACGGCAAAAAGAAGGCAGCAACTGGTTGTCCCCACCAGTTAAGGGAAGGAGACTCTCCGGCGGGAGATCTCCTCTGTCGTCGGGAAAAGTGGTGAGACGGTTCCGCAGGGCTTCACCGGTGGTGTCGTCTTGGCAGGTCGTCTCGGCTTCTCCCTCTTCGGCTTCTTAGGTCCTGTGGCGACTTCTGAAGAACCAGTCCCAAAAACCCTGCTTTTATGCAGCAAACCCCCATTCATACAGCCTAGCTGTCACTCAAACATGCTAAGTGGTGAGCGGGGTGGCTCACCACTTGGGCCAATCACACCAGAGTGCGACATGAGTTGGCAAGGCAACTCAGTCCAGGGTGCCTAAACCCCCTCCCACACCCCCTGTGGTACCCAGACAGAATGGCACCACTGTGGAGGGCTTCTGTGCAGAAGCCCGCCAAAAGTGTACAAAGGCTCGACTCGGGTTCAGGGTTACTGAAGTGAACCTAGACGCCATTTTGGCGGCGAGTTCTGGCAAAAAATCCCACCCGGTGAATTTATATTAAATAAATAAACCGGCGGTATCTTTAACATTGCACCAAAAAGTGGTGCATTAAAAACAATGGGAAATCCCATTGGGAAATATTCCGGTGGAATATTTCCGTGGTATCCACTGCCACCAGCCAGAACTCGGCGAGGGGGGACGGGACAGTACCCCCTCGACAATAGACCCAGGGGCAATCTAATTGCCCCTACCAGTACTTCCACAGTAAGATGGTTTGTACTGGTTAAGTTCCTAAATTAAGACTAGTAAAGTCAATGGTGACTTTACAGACCCAGGGAGACAGTAGTCAGTCCCAGGGTGTGGAGTCTATGTTTGGGGGTCTCTATGACACCCCTGTGTTACTGCACTGAGGGTGCTGTGTAACACACATTCAAAAAACCAATGATAGCCTATGGGAAAAAAATACCCCCTAGCCCATAAGCACATAGCAAGTCACAGAAACACTCTCAAATCATGTCCAAGAGTGAGGGTAAAAGAGTCTCACTCTTGGCAGGAGAAAAAAAATAAACCCCAAAAATCCAGCAAAGCTGCTGGGGGACTCACTAGGTTAGGAAATTCAGCCTAAACAGAGAATTCTCCCTAACAGTCGTCTCTGGGTCATCAACGGTCTGCTCTTTTTTTTGAGCGATTATTGCCTCCAACGTAGATCTGTAGCTATTAATCAGAAGTCCTTCTCTTATCCAAAATCCGAGCTGGAAGCAAGCCCACCAATGGTAAGGATCTGTACCATTCAAGCAGCCGGTAGTTGTGCAATCAGGGACAACTACTTGTTTCACATCTGCCCCAGTAGCAGACTTTCTGGCACCCATTTCAGGGAGACAGACAGACAGACAGACACACACACACACACAGACAGAGATCGAGGCCCAAAGGAAGGCCGCTGTTTTCCATCGAACCACTTAAGGGTGACTCCTTCCCAAGGAAACGCAGCTGGACAAAATGGCCACTGGTCCAGACAACATGGCCGCTCATCCAATGCCCTCCTAGAAACAGAGCAGGCCAGTGAACAAGTTTCAAGGGGGGACTGGTGTCAACCAGGTATGTGGCCTACAGTTTATCCATCAGCGGCACAGGGCAGGTTCCCCCTGCAGCCGATACAGAGGGCGCTCCGGCCCCAGTAGCCCCCAGCCGCTCCGTCAATATCTCCTGCCACCTCTTCAGCCTCTGAATACAGGTTCTTCAAGAGGTTCCTGGTCCTGATGCGAACTCCCCAGATGGGGCCCATCCTGCGCGATGCAGTCCGGGACTTGCTCCTTCCGGTAACCTCAACAGTGCCCATAGTCATTCCTCCCATGGCTCCAGCGCCACATGCCCCAGCACAGTCCCCACTGCCCCTGCCGGCTCCTTCGATTCCGTCTCCGCTGCCTCCCACAGTATAGGTGGTTCCACACCAGCCTCGGGAGCAGCCACCAGCTCTGGTCTCCACATCACAGTCCATGGCACCCAGCACTCCTCCACCTGTTCCGGACGAGTCGGACACCAGGGTGGACACAGACCAGGAAGACCCTGACATCCCGTCGTCAGCGAAGGCATTCCACGACCGGCTTGCAGGCTTGGCAGAATATCTGGGACTCCCGAGGAGCGAGGTCTTGGCAGAAGTCCTCACCCTACGACCCCCTACCAAAACGGATATCCCGATGCAGAAAGACGGTGTTGCCTTGGCCAAGAAGGGGTGGGTGGCTCAACCCACACTCGGCCCAACCTGTCAATCGGCACCTCAATGCCAAGTACAGACAGATGGAGGGGGATCCACTCTTGCTGTCTGCGCACCCTCAGCTGCACTCTTCGGTGATTGCTGCAGTGTCACTTTACTATAAGCCTCAGTCGTCCGCTGCCACCTCGTCCTCAGCGCCGCTAGGCAAGGAGGAGAAGATCTTGGAGGCGTATGGGATGCAACTGTACTCCAATGCTTCCTTGCACAGGCGTCAATCCAACGCGGCTGCCATGCTGGCAGCCGCTAACCAGAGGCTTTGGTTGGAAATAGCGGACTTCCTTCCAGAACTTCCGGTACAGAGCCAGGCATGCTTTAAGGTGGGTCTGGGAGAAGCCAAGCTGGTTGTGTAGGACATCATGGAGCCCACTGTGGCCCACATCGATACCTCTGGCCGGGCCATCTACATCGCCACAAACATGAGAAGGGCAGCCTGGCTTCCAGGAACACACATTGGACCTTCCGTTCGAGGGTAGTGACCTCTTCCACTCAACCACCGACGAGGAATTAGATAAAAAGAAAAACACCTTGCAAACGGTGAAGTCTTTATCCTAATGAAGGCCCCGCCCAAGGCATACACCCAGTTGCATGAAACCTCCGACAGTGGGTGGTAGCTCAGCTGGTTCTGGGGCTTCTAGGAACAGAGGTCGAGACAAACTGACCGCTCACCCAGTCAGCACTGGGGCAAACAATGAAAAGTGGGGGGGGGGCAAAGGCTTCTTCCAGCCCCCCTCCTCAGCAGCAGCATCAGAAGGAAAGAAAAAATTACTCGTCCCTTTTGGGGTCCACGTGTCTCTAGTGGGGGCAGCGGGGGAGGAGGCTTGCCTTTCACGTGCAATTTTGGTGCCAGAACTTCACGGACCCCTGGATCCTGTCTGTAGTATCCTTGAGGTACCGCCTACCAGTCCCTTCTCCTTTTTCCTCCCCTCCGCTCCCACAGGTTGGGACAGCAACTCTGTTGGCGGAGATCTGGTCCATCGTGCCAGGCAGTGGAAGAAGTCCCAGCCTCCCAGAGAGGATTGGGCTTTTATTCCAGGATTTTCGCCATACAAAAGAAGAACCAGGCTGGCCTGAGAGTTGTGTTGGACCTATCCACCCTCAACCTCTCCTTCCCTTTTTCGAAATTCAAGATGGTTAAGCAGGCACTCATTGCAGAGACACTAGACAGGGGAGACTGGATGTGCTCCCTGGATCTGAAGGACGCATATCTACACGTTCCGATTTGGCAGCCACATCGCTCCTTCCTGCACTTGAGGATCCTGGGCTGCCATTTCCAGTACAAGGTGCTACCCTCTGGCCTCAACTCGGCCACAAGGGTTTTTACCAGACTCAGGAATACGTTGGCAGCCCTCCTCCGGGCCCAGGGCAACCATGTCTACCCGTACCTGGACGACTGGCTCGTCAGAGCGAGATCTCAGGAGGGAGTTACCCACACTTCCTGCGCACTTATGAACACCCTGCGCACTTATGAACACACTCCATGACCTGGGGTTTACAAACAACCTCAAGAAGTCGCAGCTGCAGACTACGCAGAGCCTCTCCTTCCTGGTCCTCATCTAGGAGACAAGCTTCGAGAGGGTCTTTCCCTCGGAGGACTAGATTACGGCTATCAAGAGATCCACTATGCACTTCCTTACCAGAGCAATGACCTCGGCCTAGTGGTACCAACACTCACTGGGTATCATGGCAGCGGTCCTCCTGGTTGTGCCACACACGAGACTCACGATGATGAGATTACAGCTGCACGTCCTTATCCAAACAGACAACTCCACCAGAATGTACTAAGTCAACAAGCAGGGGGGGGTACCAGGTCCCCGCCGCTGTGCAGCCTAGCGGTCAGCATGTGGGAATGGGCCCTGGAGAACAACATCTACCTCACGGCCATCCACCTCCTGGGGGAGGTCAACTTGGAGCACAGACTCAGCAGACTAGGAGTGGACAATTATGAATGGCAATTGAACTACCAGGTACAGCAGGTGATATTCAACACCTGGGGTCACCCGCAGGTGGATCTATTTGCCTCCTCGAAGAACAGGAAGTGCCATCAGTTTGCGTCTTGGCAGGGCCAGGGCACCCACTCCCTGGGCGACACATTGCAGATTCGGTGGGAAGGCATGACAACCTATGTAATCTGCAAGATAAAGGAAGCTTGTCACCTCAGCATCATTCTGATAACTCCATAGTGGCCAGCGAGACTGTGGTTCTCCGAACTGCCCCGCCTCACGGACAGACCACCCATTCACCTTACGTTGGGTCTAGCCTATCTCTTGTCCCAGCAGGGGGGCACGGTACTCCACCCTGCACCTCAGAAGTTAGCCCCCGCAGCATGGTTCCTGAGCAGGTCACCCACGGGCACCTGAGTCTCTCCAAGGCTAACTTGGAGATCAATCGGGGCGCCAGGAGCAAGGCTATCAGGAGCCAATACAGGAGTAAATGGAATAAGTTCTGTCACTGGGCAGGCTCTAAGGAGATAGACCCCCTTACGTGCACACTGGATGACGTGCTCTCCTTTTTGGCACACCTCGCGCACTCGGGCGTGCAGGTGGACAGCTGTCACACCTATCTTGCAGCCATAGGGGCTTACAGAAATTTGGAGGAGGAAGTCTTCTCTTCTTACAACCCAATAGTCGAGAAACCTCTGGCGGGCTTGTCCAGGTTCTACCTGCCCATCAAGAGGCCACACCGTGTGTGGGACCTCAATGTGGTGTTGGGCGCCTTGGCGCACAAGCCCTTTGAACCAATGCCGTCTGCGGTCACCATTAAGACAGCTTTGTTGGTGACGCTCACCTCCGCTCACAGAGTCAGCAAGATCCGGGCTCTGGTGGCTTCGGAGCCCTATACAACTTTCCACAGGGATAAGGTGGTCATGCGGACTCACCTGGCGTTCCTACCTAAGGTACCATCCGCGTTCCATCTTAAAGAGGAAATAGTCTTGCCTATGTTTTTTGCTGACCCCAAGGACAAGGTTCAGAGAGTCTTGCACTGTCTGGACGTCGGCATGCTCTGAAATTAAGGTGGACAGGACCAAGGGCTTCCGCAAGTCTGACACACTTTTTGTCACCTTGGGTGCTCCAGGCCTGGGTATCAGGCATCGAAGCCTTCTATTGCACAGTGGATGGCTGTGGTCATCAAAGAGGTATACGACTAGCAGCACAAGCCACTGCCAGCTAACATGCACGGTCACGTAGTCCGAGCCAAGGCCATCGCCTTCCAGCGTGGCAGGTTATAAGCTGGGCGGCCACCTGGGCCACCCCTTCGGCTTTCTGCAAGCATTACTGTTTGGATACCAGCTCCAAGTCAGACACGGCCTTTGGACAGGCAGTTCTAAGAAACCTGTTTGGTTAAGGAGGGTCCACTCTCCACCCTAGGGCTACATTCAGTTGTAATAGCCCATGCAGGATGGAGGAAAGGATGACAGGACGTAAGAATAATTAAGAGTTACTCACCGTAGTGACTAATGTACTCTTAGTCCTTACTACTCTTTCCTCCATACGTCCCAACATCTTCCCCCCTAATAATACTGGCGTCATTTGGCAATGTTAAATCTTGTCGATGCGTCAATGGGGACTGAGGTGTGGCGCCGTTGGGCAGAGTCAGGTTAGCGCGTGCTCCCAGGGCCGCACTGCCTCTACATTTAAAGGGGAAGAAGGTTTTTTCTGGTGAAAAAGGTTCTGTCTCCCGTCCTTAAGAAGGGACGCCCTTGTAGTATGGAGGAAAGGGGACTAAGAGTATGTTAGTCACTATAGTGAGTAACTTAGAATTAGCACTGCATTGTAGGATGTGTGCAATGTCAAAATACGTTGAGTAAAGTGAAGCTGAAGGCTTTAATTCCCTTCAAAAAGTCATGGTAGGATCATAAACAGATCAAAAGAATGCGGTTTGTGAGGGGTCAGAAATGAGACGGCCACAATGTTGTAATGTTTTCAACATTAGATAGTTTTGTTGGATGGTAGAAAAATGTCTTTCACATTACACTTCTTAAGATGATGAAAACATGTCTTTTCCAAACAATGATGATTTTTTTTTTATCGTAGTTTTATTCTGCAGATTCGTACAGAGAGTCAGACAAATGAAATGTTTACAAACCACAAATCATAAGCATGAAATCAACATTAATTCAGATCATCTATGAAAACTCATGAAATGTCTCTGCTGGAACTGCAGTTTTAACCTCCCAAAATCCCCCTCCACCCCCTTCATTCTTCATTTAGTCGGTTCCAATATTGTCCAATATAAAACTTTATCAGGTTCTATGTCCACCTGGGTCCACTTATAGAACATTTTAATGAGTGTCCGGGTTTCTTAGTATCTTGGGTCTGAAAAAGTGTGGTTCTCCATCTCTTACCATTTTGCGGAAGGGCTCCCAGATTGCCAGAAATATGAGGTATCTGTCAGCCTGAATTGCACAAATTTTCTCCAATGCCAAAATTCCCCATATTTTAATCCACCACCAAGCAACTATTGGACCTTGTATCGATTTCCATCCTTGAGCTAGAGTCAATTTTGCAGCGGAGAGGAGGTGTGTAATTAGTGTAGCACAGTGCCCTTTTGCCGGGTATATAACCTTAGCTACCGCCCCCAACAAGACTACCTTCGGGTCGTACGGCATTGTGGTTCCTGTTCTCGTCTTTGTGTCCCAGGATCTCTTTCCAGAATATCTGCTTTCGGACAAGTCCACCGCATATGGTAGAAATCTCCCAATTTCCCACAATTCCTCCAACAGAGTGGGGAGTACTTAGGGTTAATTTGATGTAACATAGAAGTTGACATATACCAGCGATAGCACATCTTAAAGGCCGATTATTTTACTGTAGTACATCTGGAACTTTTATGAGCTCTTGTCCATATCTCCCCCCATTCCTCCGCAGTAATATTCTCCCCCAGGTCCTTTTCCCAACTCATTTTTATAATGTTAGACATTCTCTGGGAGGGCCGTATCCAGAAGCTTGTATGATCTAGAGATGCCCTACCTAGTTGACCCTTCCTGCAGGGTGTATTCCAGGCCCATCAAGGGTCTGTTAGCAGCTCTTTTCACAGATGGGTGTGTTATCCAATATCTTAATTGGGTATATCTATATTTTTCTTTTTCCCCAATGTGAAATTTTTGTTTGCATTCTTCAAAGGTGAGAGGTTCGCCTTCTCGGAACATGTCAGCCAGGGTCAGTCTCTCTTCAGCTATCCATCCCTCCCAAAAGTGTGTCTGGAGCCCCGGGGCAAATTCGGGATTAAACGCTATTGGGGAATGAGGACATAGTCCAGGCTTAATGTCTCTCTTTTTGAACTCCCAGTCCCAACTGTTAAGCGCCAGTCTAGTGGCCTCCAACAGCTTCCCTTTCACTTGACGTTTATGGGGTGGAAGAGTATGTAATATTTTTAATGGGAACAACGTTGCTTCTTGATCTATTTAAACCCAACCCAGGGTGGAGTTTTGAACCCTCCAGTGTAACATGGGGAGTATATGTGGGGCTCGGATGTATCTCTGTATATCTGGCAATCCTAGACCCCCAAGAAGCGGTGATCGTGTCATGACTTTCTTCTGGATTCTAGGCTTTTTCTTTTTCCACACAAAGGCAGAAATTGCCCTTTGCAAAATTCCAGAGATTTGCTACGGAATTCTGACCGGGAGAGAGCTAACGAGATATAGCAAGCAAGGGAGCAAGGTCATTTTCACTGCCGTTATGCGGGCAAACCAAGACAGCTCCTGATTATTCCATCTGTTTAAATCTTCTTGCAATTGTTTACGTAACGGTTTAATGTTGGCCTCGTACAGCTCAGTGAGTTTCCTAGTTATTCGGACACCGAGATACTCTAGAGAGTCCTTTGACCAAGTCAGGGGATTTGACCGCTCAAGTTCCGCAATGTCTATCTATTCTTCTGTTATGTTGAATGCCATAGATTTCCCATCGTTTATGTGGAACCCAGAGACCTCAGCAAAATCCTTTAATTTCTGTAACAGTCTCGGGAGAGTGCCCCGGGTGTTTGACATAAAAAACATAAGATCATCTGCATATAATGCCATTTTGTGGTTGATTTCTCCAGATTTCACCCCTTCAAAATTCCTATCCTGTCTGATTTGAGCTGCAAATGGCTCTATAGCCATGGCAAATATTAATGGCGATAGGGGGCAGCCCTGTCTTGTGCCTCTCTCTATCCTGATCTGCCTCGAAGTTAATCCATTGACCAAGAGATTTGTTGATGGAAATCGGAAGTTTGCTAAAACCATATTGGTGAAGGATGGGCCACATCCAAACCTCTTTAAGACGAGCCTTAAATATCCCCAATCCAGACTGTCAAACGCCCTCCTAGCATCGAAGGCTGCCAAAGAGAAGCGTTGACCCTTCTAGTACCCAGATCAATAATGTTTACCACTCGCCTCACATTATTCTGGGTACTTCTACCAGTAATAAAACCAGTTTTGTCGGGATGAATGATTCTGGGCAGGATCTTCCCAAGTCTAGTTGCAACAATCTTAGCATAGATTTTTGCATCTGTGTTCAACAGAGCTATGGGTCGATAATTAGCACATTCTGAGAGATCTCTACCCGGTTTAGGTATTAATAGGGTTAGGGATCTACCAATGTCCGGGGTGACTGTACCTTCTTCCCTAATAAGTTTGAATAGTTTTACTAGTGGTGCCAATAATTGTGTGCGAAAGGTTTTATAGAACCCCCCCCCCCCTCAAGCCCATCAGGTCTCGGGGGGGTTTTGTTCGATGGGAGACTAGTTATTGCCTCACTAACCTCTTGCGCTGTTATTTTAGCTCCCAGCGCTTCGTTCTCTGCTTCTGTTATCTGGGGCAAAGCTATCTGCGACAGGTAAATTCCCTGAAGTCGGGGATCTAAATCTTCTCGCATGGCTAGGTTGGTCTGGTAATTGGTCATTATTTGTATCTTATCCTTCTCCCCAAATCGTAGCTCTCCCTGTGGATCTCCCAATTGTGTCATATAATTACGGGTTTTCAGTTTTTGTAATTTGGACACTAGAAATTTGTTTGCTTTTCCCCCATGGACATAGTAAGATTGCTTAGTACGTAGGAGAGATTGGGCTACTCTATCTGCTGTGTGGGCTTCCAATTGCGCTCTAATTTTCTTAAGTACCCTGAGAGATTTTTGTGTGTTTTTGAGCTTGTGTTGGGCCTCTGCCTCCCTTAATTCTTTTTCCAAATTATGGGTCACTAATGCCCGTTCCCTCTTGTACAGGGCTGCTTTCGAGATGAATTCCCCCCATATGACTGCCTTTCCAGCATCCCAGACAGACTTGAAATCCATCCCTTCCTTATCGTTCTCCCTAAAGTAAGTAAGGATCGATTCTTCCATACACACTCTAAGGGCTATGTCTTTTAGGATAAGTTCATTGAGTGTCCATCGCCTTGTTTTATTCGTTTTCGGTGCTCCCATGTCCATGTATATTCTCACTGGCGCGTGATCAGTCAAGTATTGGACTCCTATGTCTACCTTCCTTATTTGTGGGATCAATGTAGCCGACACAAGGAGCATGTCAATCCTGGAGTACCCCCGATGGACTGCTGAATAATGTGTACTCTCTATCTTGGTCATGAAAGAACCTCCAGGTTTCGATCACCTCTAGGTCCCTGTAGAGTTTTCCTAGTGCTTGCCTATTTCTCCCATCTGCCGTTGATGGAGGTAGAGGTTTATCTATTGAAGGGTCCATGATACAATTAGTCTCCCCCTATTATTGTCTGCCCCTCGCACCATCCGCCAAACTTATCCAAAATCACTCAAATCTAACTGTCTTGATTGTCATTTGGCACATACAAAGCAATAGTAGTATATCTTTGACCTCTAATCCAGCCCCTGAGACCTAGAAACCTCCCCTCAGGATCAGCAAGTAGTTGATATTTTCGGAATCCCAAAGCTCTGTTCAGCAATATTGCTACTCCCTTTGATTTTTTTTTTTGTTTGCAGGGGCGAAATACTGCTGTGGGAAAAGTCTGTGGGCTAGACGCATTTCATCCTTCGGGAGGAGGTGTCTCTCTTGCAGTATCCCCACTGACACTTTAAGTTCCACCAGCCTCCCCAGAATTGCTCTACGTTTCGCTGGGAAGTTTAAGCCCTGCACATTCAGGGATATTACCACCTCCTCATCCATTGGGCCTAACCTGAATGATTTGCTGATCCCGTCTGTTAACCCCAGACACTTGTACGCTCTTATCCATTAAAATATTGCCTCTGTTAGTTGAACCTCGAACCTGGAACCGTACCAAATATTGCATATTGGGTTTAACATCTCTACTCCTCCTCCCCCTTAACCTTCCTCCCCCTCCCTTACCCTCCCACCTTTCCCGTTCCCCTTCCTCCACTCCCTTTTATGGCCGTGGCCCCACAGGGCACTCCCTAATTCATGATCAGGGTTTTGGGCCAGTTCACATTCACACTTCCTCTTCTGCCTGGGCTTAGACATACCCAGTAAACAGATCCAAGACGACTTTCCTCTGATCTCCGTCCCCACTTGTAAATTTAGTATGCAGCTTGAATTCCATTTATCGCTCTTTGGTCCAGGAAGCCGAGCTCCTAATACCTTTCACATCTGCTCAATTGTTTACGTCCATCCGTTTTGTACAAGGCTCTGCCAGGGCCAATCGTCAATCTGTTTTCTCCGGCCTCTCCGCCCTCCACTCCCATTGAGCCTTTGCAGTTTTTAAGGGGGATTGGCGTGAAGACGACTCTATTTGCCTAGTGTCATCCTCAATGTGTAGTATTGAGATCCCCTCCTCGCATGTAGTAATCCGGTGTGTCTTTCCTTCCCATTTAAACACGAGGCCAAAGGAATAAGCCCATTGATATCTAACTTGATTGACCGTCGGAACTTTTGTCACTGGTCTCATTAGTTTCCTTTTATGAAGGGTTGAAAGGGCCAAATCTTGATATAATTGAAATCGATTTCCGTTGACAGTCAGCTCCGTATGCGATCTGGCTCCCTTCAGGATCTCCTCTTTCTGGATGAAGGAGGTACAGGCGACCAGTACATCTCTGGGTCTAGCCCCTGGTTTGTTTCTTTTGGGACCAATTTGGTGAACTCTGTCAAAGCGGATATCCTCCGGCGAGGTTTCCTTGATGAGGCTACTGAAACAATGTTGAAGAGTGGACTGGAGATCAGCATCCAGTACTGTTTCTGCTAGGCCTTTGATCCTTTTGTTTGATCTTCTGGATCTATTTTCTAAATCCTCAGCCTGTATTTCCAAATTATTTGTAGCTCTGGCCAGCTGTTCTAACAATATGCTATTTTGCTTATTGTCGTCCGCAACACCGGAAAGTCCCCCTTCAAGCACCTCTACTCTTTCTCCAATTTCATTAAGATCTTTTCTTATGTCTTGCAGAGCTCCCTTCAGTTCTTCCTTCATTTGGAGCTGGAATGTGCTCATCAGTCTTGTTTCCATTCCCTTCAGACATGATAGGAGCTCTTCCTTGTCTGTGGCCATGTCAATTGGTAGCTCAACGTTTTCGGACTCCCACCTGTTCTGTCGGATCTCCAGTGGAGGGATTTCCTCTGACTGTTTATATTTCCAGCACCTCTCTATCTGGGATTCTGGATGAGTTAGTACTACTTTGGATTTCCTCGGAGCCCCTCTAGTTTTTACACCTGGCATCAGTATCTTGGGTCAGAGTAGAATCTGTAACCACAGCGTGCGCTGCTTATATGATTATGTGCTTGAGTCTGGTCACCCACTCTGATATTAGGTGTGTTTGGGTGACCTGCTTAACTTATCTGTTTCGTTGCAGCAGCCAGGAGCCGTTACGCTTTCACAATCTGGGTAAATGTCGCTCAAGTTTGCTTCTATGGCAGGTTAGGAGAGCCCAGCACTACCTCTGTGTTATTGTGTCAGCTGCAAATTTGCATTTGCTTCCAGAGTGCAGACCAGTTTATTTAAGTTGCTAGAGTCACCTTTAGTTCTCCTCGGACAGCAAGGCTGCACAGTCACAACAAACTCTTAGATGGGGTGAATATTGTCAGGCTGGGCTTTCTATATTGTGAAGTGTATAAGGCTGCTGGATTCTACCAAGATGTTCTTGTATTTAGGTTTAGGAGAAGTAGGATTGAGGACTTTAATAATCTATCTCCACGGATAGGGAAGAATCCACATAATGAGCAGGAGCTCCTTTTCACGATCTGAGGAGGGGTAGGGGGAGGGGTAGCGTCCTCGCTCCTTACCCAGTGCTAGAAAATTGTATTTCTTTCCAAGTTACACTATCAGGAAGCTCTCTCGCACCGGGCCCGGGCACCTTTCATCCTTCCCGCTTCCCCTATTGCCTCCGTACCTTCTCTGCGAACGGCTCTCGGAGTCAGGAGCGCGCGAGGCCAGCCCGTCTACAGCGCTCACAGCACTCCCAGCCCCTCCCCCTCGGAGTCTCCGTCAACTGAGGCCGCTCCCACACCGGATCTCCCGTTTCAGGGACTCGAGACTCTACCCCCTCCAGCGACGTCTCATCCTTCACCTAGATCAGTAGGCACGGGGGGGGTTCTCCTTCGCCCAGAGTTCGGGTTGTTTATATGCGCAGCCTCTACGCGCGGGCAGGAGCTTGCGGCTCGTCCGTATGATTATTACTGTCGTATCTCAGCGCGGGTCGCTTCCGCATTACACCGATCAATTCCTCCTTTGACTCCACGAGTGTTTTTCCGAGGCAGAGAGTTCCGCTGCTGCTTAATTTCAGCTTTAGAAAGTTCCGATACGGACGGAGATCCGAGGAGTATGCCTCCTCTACACGGCAGCCGTCTTGGAATCCCGATGATTTTGAAGTATGGCAAAAATAGCTCTTGACAACTTAAAGGATACTTTAACACTTGCTTGGGGATTATGATGAAATTGTCTTTTCCATACAACTTATAACAATGGTCTCCTGGTATATTCTCCTGCCAGGAATCCTTTTCCAAAAAGTTATTTTCTTTTTAACAACTCTATATGGATTACCTGGTATACTCCACTTGCCCAATGGCTCACTGCCTGATAGTCTTTCCACCAGGTCTTCTAACAATCTTTCAGTTCTCTTGGTATCTTAAAGTATAACACAGGGGTCTTCCTACGCACTCTATACTCTTTTGGCTCCATGTTTCACTTGTTCCAACTTCCCCCATATTGGCATCCCTTATATGGAGACTTGTTCACGTTTTGATTGCCGTCTTCATTATTAGCATTCATTGGTTTGTGGCAATGCTTGTTCCAATCTCCCCTAAATTGACTTTTCATATGTGAAGATTTGTTCAATTACTTTGTTACAGTTTATTTGCTCATGACATTTACTCTAGCTTTCCCCATATTGACGTTTCTCATATGGAGACTTCAGTCTTTTGAATATTACTACTTTGATGTTTAAAGTGATTTCCCCCTTGTTCATTCACCTGTCGGCACGCTCATGGGCTTTCAATGATTTTGGGCAGACTTGCCAGTATTCTCTTATGTTTCCGACCTGTGGCGTAGAGTTGCAGCGATGTCTGTGCCCCAGCGGAGCTTCCCCACTTAGCAGACCCTCTCGCGATGTCCTGTCGGCGTCTGTCACCTGCTGGTGGAACATCTGCATTTCACTGTGGCCACATCTCCACTGCTGCCGGCTGCAAAGAAGCTGCTCCGCAGTACGCGCTCTGCTTCTCCCGGCCTCTCGCCTTCTTGGTATGAAGTGTCTGCTTCCCTCCACACTTTGTTTGTATGTAGGTCTGCCTTCGGTTCTGCTTCCCACTGCACCTGCTCTGCACTCCTCCTCCTTCACTGCTCTCAGCTAAAGGCACACCATTTTTAAACATCCCACTCAGCTGATTGACATTACAACCACTAGTCTGCACATTGATGGTTCTTCTGCTCCACATGAACTCCTTTTCCCTCTTCCTCGTCCCAGTACTAAAGGTTTTATCAGAGTTGGAGTCCAAAGGAGTTTTGAACCTTTCAGAGTTAATTTGGTTTAGGTTTTTGTTCACATCAAAACCAATATTAATAGGAGATGTTAAATGCGCTTTTTGTACAACTGCGGGAATGGTATTTTGCTCAGATTGATAATCTACCATCAGTACTTCAGAGGTTAGTACAAAGGGGGGGGGGGTCAAGGCATACATTAGTTTTCAAAAATTGATTAGCAGAGTTTGCTAATTAAAATGTGCTTGATTAGTCAATAACCCCATTTGATTATCAATGGTATACTATTTTTAATGTCACCATAGGTTTTTTGTACCCAAGACATAAAGCAAGCAGCAATACAGCATTTTTGTGTACCGCTTGAGAAAAACATTAGTTAAGCGTCAGGCCTTGGAAATTCTTTAAAATGATGCTAGACCTGCAGGTCTAGAAACTTCGTTTACTTACTCGACCTAAGAGAAATGCACTCTACCCATGGCAACAGATGACAAAAAATGTAATGCGCTTTCTGTACAACAGTCTAAGTTACCAAAAAACCCACTTTATGTTTAGCACACTGCTGCCACCCAGAGGCCAGCCATGCACTGTGACACTTGTATTTGACATTTACCACAAACAAAGTAAATATTATATAAAAGTTCAAACCTCCCCAGCAAATGGTACTCACCCTTCATAAAATTCACTCAACTATGCGAGTGGGCAAGTAAACTTTGAGTGCCCTGGATGAGTGTCTGTAAAAGGTTAACTCCATGAATGGACACACATAGCTACAATAAAAAGGCTCTGAAAACAGTTTGCCCACCTCTTATGTTTATGCTGTTATACAAGGCCATCATAATCATAGAGCAAAGTGAGCTCTGGAGGCTAAACATGGTAGATGGTATTGCTGTAGATATGTAGATGTACATGTACAGACTGGATGGAACTATCGATCGCTACTTTGCATACATAGGTAGTTAGTTTTGTGCATTCATTATGTCAGAGGCGGAAAAGTAAGAGACTAAGCAGAGTGGATGGCGTAGCAGGCAGAGAACTGGACAAAGTAGTTAGAAAATTGAAGTTTGTGGCCATCTCACTTTCAGGGTAGTTGGTATAAAGCAACAGGCTGATAAGATGGAATGTACAGGAGTATGGGTTCAGTGCATGGGCTGAGAACCAGTTGCAGATGTATGCAACCAGTAGGTCACAGAACTAGGTTTGCCATCAAATGTATTTGGCTGTGTAATCACGTACATTTTCAAAGTTTTTCACTCCTCTACATGATGCATCTTACCCAATAAAATGAAGTCTAGTTGACACTGAGATTTAGATGTACTACCCTAAACTTTACTGTAAAGCATGGAGACACTGCAGTGTTTTACTCTAGCAAATATGCATTACGTAAGGAATGGGATTGCATGACTGTCTTTTAAAAAATATAAACACGTTCTGGTCTTTGCCAGCCAGGATATAGTTGGCTTAATAAAAGGTGTCACCCGATTACTTCTGGCTTGCAGTTATTTGAAGAAAGTAAATTCTTGACTAGCCCTCCCATGCATGCTTTTGGCACTTGGAGGAGATGATTACTGGAGTGAACGGATGAAAAAAAGCGACGCAAGAGGGCAGAGGGCAAAAGAGAAATGCAGGGTGAGCTGTGCTTTCATTGAATAGGGCAACTTAAATAGCTATTTTTGCTACAAAAGTGTCAACTTAATTAGCAAACCTACAGAATTGCATAGCAAATTGCTATACAACACTGCTTATTTTATGCCTTGGGGGAGAATACTATGCATCTTCAATTGGAGTAATCACTTCCTCCTGATAGTCATCCGCTGCCACATGATTCTCCTTCATAATACCAGCCCCGGGTTAGGTTCAGTAGCGGTTGCCTTCGCCTGGACATGTGGGAGGAGATCATCACCGGGGAACCAGTGATAACTCCGTAGGATTCATCACAGTTTCCATAGGAAACGATGGAGATAAAGTTGCAAAAAGAAAATGTTTCATAACATCTGGAACCGAGATTCAAGCAGCATGACCGACCAAAACTAAATCCTGTGTCTAAAACTGACATCTACACCCTTGACCCCTGGGCCACTCTCGAAGAGGCCCAAGCACAGAGGATTCTGTCACTAACTGAATCCGGAGCCCCAGCAGTGGTCTCTGGAGAAATGGGAGGTCGGGGGGTAGGGGGAATTAACCACCTGTTTCTTTCCCCCGTTCTCCATGGGGTTGCATGGGCATAAAGTCCTGTCTCTAAATCATTCTTTCCTGATTTTAGTTGGTGGAGGCCTGATCAAGGATCTCTTCCTAACCCTAGCTTCTTTTCTGAGATTAAGTGGTTATACTTACCTGAAATGTATGCATCTTTTGGACACTTTTTAATCATTACCACTGTCTTCGCCAATCTCTTAACAAATTTACCTGGAAAAATATATCTTTGCACAAGGCCACAATTCATCTTGGGGTTGGATTTTATAAGAGCTATGAAAACTGTTTATGGTTATTCTAAAGTGTTACTGCTTCTAATGCAACTGGGTGCTTACCTGTGTTTCACTGTTTTTTTTTTCTTTTTTTTTTTGTCAAATACTTTCTTCTACTAATGGTGAATTTATATATCTATTTTGGGACCTATGCTCGGGAATATACATTGTCCCATTATTACTGACAAGACAAAGGTGATGCCATTCACCACTAAGAACAAAAATAAATCTCTGATATGGTGGTGTGGTACTAAAAAAATGGAGACGGTTAATCTTTTTATTTATTTGGGTTTCCCAATATTTGGTAAGTCTAATAAATCTGATATGAGAGACCATCTTTTAAATAAATCTGGTCTGGCCAACCAGATTAGTAAAGTGGATGATAAATACGGAAAATGTTCAATCCCACCTGCCCTAAAAATCTATGTGGGCAAGATTGTACTCTAATTAATTTACAGTATAGAACTCTGAGATAAATACATTTTAAATCTTTTGCCGGTACTCGAAGGTCATATCTGTTGAAGAGTTCTTAAACTTCCAAAGTTGTTTCCTACTGCCGTGATTAGATTTGAATTGTGAATTTGGTCTTTAAAGAGAAGGGGATTATGGCATTTTTTTAAATGTATTGCACAAAATTCTCCAGCATGGGGTCTGGCATGGATTCACATGCTCATGAATATTCCCCGTCGTCAGGCTGGGAATCCTCGGTAAAGAAAAAACCAGTATCAGTTTCGTTTCTGATCTGTCTTTCGTAGTAATAACCAATCACTGGTCTCTGCGTCATACTGACCACAGCCAATGACTGCCCTCTACCTAAGCACCGCCTCTGGCAGCCATCTTCAGATTTTTACCGCACGTTCATGTGTTGGGATCCTCGTGCTATTGCTCTCGAGCGTTAGTGCTATTTTTTCGCGCTTTTTCACAAAAACTTTGATTCTTTCGGTCAAAAGAGCCTCAAGCTCCACCGATCCTACATCCGATCAACGGGGACCCGTGTCGGATTCATCTGTGCCCCTCAAGGGTGAAGATTTCGTCGAGCTACGCTTCGGAGGACTCCAGAAGCTTCTCAGGCCCGGTCTCGGAGATGGCCCAGGAGAAGGGAAGCTCGACGCCCGGAAAGCTGTTCAGGGCCTGCCCTGGATGCCAGCTGCAGAACGTCTTCAAGGAGGACGAACACTCTTTCTGCCTTTACTGCCTTCATGGGGACAAGACGCACGTGGAGAAGGACTGTGCGTTTTGCGGCAACATGTCGGAACGGACCATGAAGGACCGCCATCAACGTCTCGCCAGCTGGCTGGAGGGTAAGAGCCCGTCTGGCGAGAAGAAGAAGAAATCTGAGCGGTCTTCTAAGACCTTTGAGGGCGCCCCGGCGACGGGGGCCCAACATAAGGCCAAGCACCGCGAGTCCGCTGGCACCGGGAGCGCCGAACGGTCGGGCTCTACGGGCGCCAGGCAGGGCGCACCCTCCCCGGCACCATCAACCACGAGCCAACGCTCTGGGTCGGGTAAGAGGAAGGCCGAGCACCCGGCGAAGCTCCTGGAGAGACCCCGGTCGAGCTCTAAGGCAGAGGAGGAGCGTGGCAGTGCCCCCTCCCTCAAGGATAAGGCGGTGAGCGCACCTAAGGTGGTGAAGGCCTTGATCCATTCGACCAAGCCCTCTATCGAAACGGTCGCGGCGGCCCTGGCCCAGCCTGTGGAGGCTGCACCAGTGGTGGCGGCCTCGGGGCCCAGAATCTCCCTGCCTCCTCGGAGGGAGTCTTCTTTCGTGCCCATCGATAGGACCCCCGTGAAACCCTCCGTGGGGAAGAAGGGGGGGCAGGGCGTCGTCGTAGATTCGGCCTCAACCTCAGAAGAGGAACTGATCGAGGTCTTAAGCCACGGCCTAGGCGTGGAACAAGACCAGCCCGTCGGAATGGGCCCCGACGCAGGTGACGACGACGACATCGTCGAGGATACCGACGGGGCCCCTGCTCGCCCGTCGGATTCCCCTCTGCCAGCGCCGCAAGACAACTCAGCGGCCATTTTGTTGGCTATACAGTCCTTATGCTCCGAGATAAGGACGAGACTACCGTTACCGACGGAGGAACCTCTCCCGTCGGGGGATCCAGAACCGGGACCTTCTGGTGTTCCCCCTACCAAGAAAAGAAGGATTCATCCACCGCCTCCTTTTCAACCGTCGCGCCCCGTCCAGCCCTCCTCCCCGTCCACCCGAGGGGATGATACGGGGACTGACACGGCAGCGACGGGTACGGACGACGAGGCATACGACGAGGATTTTCCGTCGTCGCCTCCCACCAGGGCTTCTCCGCCCGACGAGATTGGATCGTTCCACTCAATGATCGCCAGGGCATCCGAGCTTTTCCAACTCTGCCCTGAGGAGAAGAAAAAGGAAGGCTTCCTTTACCAACGGCGCGAGACCAAGAGGAAGACGGTCCTCGCAGTGCCTCTGTTGGACGACATTTGGGATGAGGGCCTTTCCCTCCTCAAGAACCCTTCCACGACGCCAGCGAAAAGAGACCGGTACGAGAAAAAGTACCGGGTCCCGGACTCGGCCCCCCTATGCCTCCGGGCGCAGCCTACCCCGGACTCCGTCGTCTCCGCGGCAGCCAGGAAGAAAGCGGGGGGGGGGTGCGGCCTCCACGTCGACTTCCCCGCCGGACGGCGAGGGAAAGAAATTGGATGCCATGGGGCGCAGAGTCATCTCGTCGGCGGCGACGACGATTAAAGCGGCCAACGCCTTGGCTATCGTGGCCCGCTACGACAGGGAACTCTGGTACAAGATAGCTCCCCTGCTGGATTTTCTGCCGGACGACAAGAGGGCGGAGGCCCTTGAGATCCTGCAGGAAGGTGAGGTGGCCTCGGACCACGCCATCACCGTGGCGACGGACATCGCCGACACTGGGTTCCGCCAGATGGGCAACGGCGTTTGCCTTCGACGTCGCGGATGGCTCAAGGCTACGGACTTTCGGCAGGACGTCCAGACCAGGGTCCTGGACATGCCCTTCGACGGGAACAACCTGTTTGGGAAGACAGTGGACGATTCCCTTCAGGCCATCAAGGCGGATACTGAGACGGCCCGGGCCCTTGGAGTACTGCAGCAACGGCGGACGCCCTTTCGGAGCGGCGGAGGCAAGGGCGCCTCCAAAGGTTCCGGCGGCGGTTTCGCTTCCTACCGTCAAGCGGCCCGCTCGTCGTCGCAAGAGGCCTACAGAGGACGAGGCAAGTCTGGCAGACCCCGCCGTCGTCGCCAAGGAGGCCAAGGCGGCAAGGCCGCGTCCAAGCAGGATTGAACCGGCCGTGGGGTCGGGCCCCCACCGAAGCACCCCGGTGGGAGGCCGGCTGGCGGGCTTCGTCAGCGTGTGGGAGTCCATCTCCACCGACCGTTGGGTGCTGGACGCCCTGGCCCGGGGCCACGCGCTCGAGTTTCAAAGATGGTGCCCGCGCGTCCCCCCCGTGGCCAGGAAAGAACTTCACGTCCCTCAACTTCTCCTGGAGGTAAAGGCGATGCTCAGAAAGGGCGCCATCGAACTCGTCCCAAAGAGGCTTCGGGGCTCCGGAGTCTACTCGCGTTACTTCCTCGTGAAGAAGAAGACGGGAGGATGGCGCCCCATCCTGGACCTGCGACGCCTGAACAAGTTCATCAAGGCGCAGAAGTTCCGGATGGTCACCCTCCAGCACGTCCTGGGTCAGCTGGAGGAAGGAGACTTCCTATCGTCGTTGGATTTGGAGGATGCCTACTTCCACATTCCCATCCTAAAGGGGCACCGAAAATTCCTCAGATTCGTGGTCCAAGGGCGTCATTACCAGTTCAAAGCCCTTCCCTTCGGACTGCGGTCGGCACCCAGGGTTTTCACCAAGTGCCTCGCACCGGTGGCGGCGCAGCTGCGCCGCGAGGGGATTCACGTCTACCCCTACCTGGACGACTGGCTCATCCGCGCCAAGACGAGGGAGCTCGCCGTGGTCCACACGGCAAGGACCGTCCAACTCCTCACGGACCTGGGATTCTCCGTGAACTACGCCAAATCCCACCTGGTGCCCGCGCAAGTCGCACTGTTTCTGGGAGCGAGGCTCGACACAGTGTCCCTTCTGGCCTCCCCGTCGGAGGAGAGGACCAGGACCATCCTGGGCAAGGTGCAACGGATGTTGGTGGCCGACGCGGCCAAGGTGAGGTCCATCAAGTCCCTCCTCGGGATGATGTCTTCCTGCATCTACCTCATTCCCATGTGCAGGCTCCGGATGCGCCCGTTGCAAGAGTTCCTGGATGCGCGCTGGATCCAGACGACGGGCAGCTTCGAGGAAAGGATCAAGCTCGACGAGAGTTTCCGACGAGCGATACGGTGGTGGGGCACCCGCGCGCATCTGACGGCGGGCATGGACTTCCAGACCCCAGCCCACCAGGTGACTGTGACCACGGATGCCTCCCTAGAAGGGTGGGGAGCGCACACCGAAAATCTGCACGCAAGGGGACTCTGGCTCCCGACGGAGAAGTCCCTGCATATCAACGTCCTGGAGCTCCGTGCAGTGTTTTGGGCCCTCAGGTCCTTCCTTCCGTCCCTCAAGGGCAAGGTGGTGAGGATCTTCACCGACAACACCACCACCATGTTTTACATCAGGAAACAGGGCGGAACCAGGTCCCCAGCGCTGTCCAAGGAGGCGCAGGACCTGTGGCATTGGGCCGTCGCCCAAGGGATTCTTCTGGTGCCGTTTCATCTGGCAGGGATAAAAAACACCATCGCCGACTCACTCAGCAGGGAGCTGCGCTCGTGCCACGAGTGGGAACTACGGCAGGATCTGGTGGATCGCCTCTTCCGACGGTGGGGCACACCCCAGATCGACCTGTTCGCGACGGCGACGAACACCAAGTGCCGGAGGTTCGCCAGCAGGTTTCCCCAGACGAGGAGCATGGGCGATGCTTTCTCGTTCCCCTGGGAGGGCCTGTTCCTCTACGCGTTCCCTCCCTTGCCTCTGCTAATCCGGCTCGTCAACCAGCTCAAGAGGTCACGGTGCAGGATGATCCTCGTCGCACCTGCGTGGCCGAGGCAGATATGGTTCCCGGACCTTCTGGACTTGTCGGCGTCCCCGCCAATCAAGCTGCCGGCGGACGCGGATCTACTCTCCAGGGAAGGAGGCGCCATCCTCCACCACGACCCGAAGTCGCTGAACTTGCAGGCCTGGCTCCTGCAGCGCTAGAGTTTGGAGGATACGACATACCGGCCGATTGCAGAGAGGTTCTTGCAAAGGCCAGGGCGTCCTCGACTCTTAAATGCTACGGACACAAATGGAAGAGGTTTTCTGTCTGGTGCCACGCACAGAAGATTAACCCTCTACGGATTACGGCTCCCCAAGTGCTGCCGTACCTGCTGACGCTGGCCAAAGCTGGTCTGGCACACGCGTCCATCAAGATTCATCTTGCTGCGATCTCCCGATACACCAGAACCACGGGCCGGACGTCCTTGTGGTCTCATCGTCTGGTGAAAGAGTTCATGAAGGGACTGTTCAGATCGTTCCCGCCGGTGAAGGCTCCGGCCCCGGCGTGGGAGCTCAACGTGGTGCTGACCAAACTTATGGGACTTCCGTTCGAGCCTCTGCACTCGGCCCCGTTGAAGTTTCTATCGTGGAAAACAGCTTTTCTCGTGGCCATCACCTCCGCACGACGAGTGGGAGAGATCCAGGCCCTTTCCTGCAAGGCCCCGTACTTGACTTTCCACGACACGAGGGTAGTGCTCAGGACGCACCCCTCCTTCATGCCCAAGGTACCGTCGGACTTTCATCTCAACGAACCCTTGGTGTTACCTGTGTTCTTCCCGTCGCCTTCGTCGCCGGCTGAGAGGACTTTGCACTCGCTGGATGTAGCTAGAGCGCTGAAGTTCTACGTGGACCGCACGAAAGGTTTTCGGAAGACGTCACAACTCTTTGTGAACTTTGGACCTGTCAATCAGGGGAAGGCTCTCTCGAAGGCTTCCATCTCCAGATGGCTCTCCGGCTGTATCATGTACTGTCACCGGTTGGCAAACCGACCGCTGCCTGGCCGTCCGAGAGCCCATTCCACCAGAGCGATCGCAGCTACCACGGCGTTCCTATCTGGTGTGCCCCTGCTGGACATATGCAGGGCTGCTACGTGGAGGTCGACGCACACCTTCACGAAATTCTACTGCGTCGACCGGGATTCCAGGGAGGAGTCCAGGGTCGGCCAAGCCGTGCTGCGCAACCTGTTCGCCTGAGGTGAGCCTGGTGAGGAGGTAAGATGCTTAATGTTGAGTTGATGTGATGCTTAATGTTGAGCCTTTGCCACCTCCCGTGGTTGTGCATGTGTGTACTGCTATGTATTCTTTATTCATGAGCATGTGAATCCATGCCAGACCCCATGCTGGAGAAGGAACAAGTTACTTACCTGTAACTGTTGTTCTCCAGCATGGGTCTGGCATGGATTCACATGCGAACCCTCCCGCCTACCCCTCTGCGGCTCTTCACTTGGTCATACTGCCACTTCACGTGCTTCCAAATCTGAAGATGGCTGCCAGAGGCGGTGCTTAGGTAGAGGGCAGTCATTGGCTGTGGTCAGTATGACGCAGAGACCAGTGATTGGTTATTACTACGAAAGACAGATCAGAAACGAAACTGATACTGGTTTTTTCTTTACCGAGGATTCCCAGCCTGACGACGGGGAATATTCATGAGCATGTGAATCCATGCCAGACCCATGCTGGAGAACAACAGTTACAGGTAAGTAACTTGTTCCTTATCAATGCTGATATGGATACTCTCTATTGGGACCTAAATGAAGTGATGAACCGTGAACCGAATCAGAGTGCTATTTGCTCAGTAAAGTCTTTTAATATATTTGTGATGGTGTGTTATCTAAAATTGGTTTCAGTCATGAATTACTTTTTAGACCAGACTGCACTAAAAAGTGTCTCGGAATATGGGACTGGATCTCTATCACTGAAAAAATTCATAGTTACTCCTCTGTCTTATCTTGCAGAACTTCACAAGAAGTTGGGAACTTTGGCTCCCTTCCTTATTTATCCTGGTCAGTCGGTTAGGAGTGATTTTCTTTATTTTTTATTAGTTTTATTTTTTTTGGGAGATTCTGATGGAACCTAGTTGCAATGAAAGAAATCCTCCTTCGGTATAAGAAATTTGGAATCTATCAGACAATATGTAGATTTTGCAGAAAGGAAAATAAGTTAAAAACAACTAAACATTTGTGACTTGAAGGTCTGGTTTTTCAATCCAGCCGACTAAACGCTTTTTTCATAGTCTGGATCGGATTGACTGAGTATTTATGGCACAGATGCCTGGGAGGGGTTTTAACCCCTGATATGATGGCGATGATTCTTGAGGGAAATGAATCTAACTGAATAACAATTGTCCGGTTGAGAAAAATGTTTTAACTCGTGTGTACATTCTGGGAAAGTTGTATTAAGATGTTTTTTGAAATTTTGTGAGGGATATGATCAATTGATGTTTAATGTGAATTTCATATGAGATATTCTTTTAAGAAATGAGGATGTCATTTTTTTATTAAGTGTTTGCTTGTGATCTTAAATGATGAAGGTTAATTTCTTTCACCAAATAATAATAAAATAAAACCATTTTTTCAGGTTTGCGTGGCAATAGTTGACTAGAAGTGTTTACTTGGTTATTGTGTGTATTTTAAAGGCCTTATAAAATAATGTATATTTTTATACTTACCTGTCTAACTGGATATATTGCTGGTGTTGTGTGTGGACTCATTGTAGGCCGTGGGCACTCAGAACCCTTATGAGTCTACGCCTTCCCACCCTGCTACATTAACTTGATTGGGTTGGCTAGACTTCAGTGTCTCTATTCACCATAAAAACAGGTTGGATTTTGGAAATCCATTTTGACATATCCACCGGAAACATAACCTTTTAAAAAATTGGTGGACGTTAGCCAAAATAGTTTAAATTTGGCGAGTTTAAGTTTTAATCTGAAAAGTGTGCAGTTAATGATTAACAAGGGATGTAGAAGGGGTCCATGCACCTTAGAAGTGTTTTGTTTGGCTGAACTGCTCCCAAAGCTGAACGTGCTGGCACTTTTCAGAATCTTTCCTTGGAGTTGGTAACAATTGATATTCTTTCCTGGATGACTGGTACCTGGCTTAAGGTTTGTTGGTACCAGCAATGCCAGTCTGTCATAACCTATCTGAAGTAAAGCCAGAATCTAGTTGGGAAGTACATTTGTTTAAACTTAAACAAATTTGATTCATTCATAGCTTCGAGCCAAGATAAGTTTATAGTTCACATAGCGTGGGGAATGGTTTCCAGTGCCCCTTTCTAATATAGCAAGTATTTTTAAAACAATTGACTTGTACTTTAAAAGTTGCTTCCTAGCTGGGAGGCTGGCTCCAAGGCAATGCCCTCATCTTTGAAACAAGACTGTGCGCTGAGCAGCATGGGTTCGAAACCTGGTCTGCCCTTAGAGGCCGGAATCCATCATGAAGAGTAATATAAGAAAGCAATTTATATTTTCTTTTCTTTGCAGGTGGTCAAAACAAAAACATGTTCCTAAACTCGGAGACATGAATGCTTCATTTGAAGATGTGGATGCATTTTACTCATTTTGGTAAGTGGATGGTCTTCTGGGTTTACTTTGATTTTCTATGGCTTTCTAAATCTTGACAAATGGCATCCTTGATATATGTTCTCCAAGTATAACCGTATAAACCATACTGGTTACAACCATTGTTCTCGCTAAATGATTTTACGTGGTGACTTCTCTACCAATACAAATGTTTTGATGGTAACCAACATTATCAAGGTCTCGTTCATTATTTGTCATCTGTAGGTACAACTTTGATTCCTGGAGAGAATTCTCTTATTTGGATGAAGAAGAGAAAGAAAAAGCTGAATGGTATGTATGTGAAGGCTTTTTGAATTTTTAATTCAAATAATTGATGTCTTAAGGCAGGACACCCATAATCTGCACACTGCAAACTGTGTCTTCTGCGGTTGTGAATATTTATTGATTTGGTACCTAAAGGGGACTGTTAATAACATAAACTATTGCTGCGAAGCTCACTGCAGTAATACAGTGTTGCACATCTGTCATTTTGAAACTCATTTCATTTCTGTGTCTCAAGTTTGCGGAACCCCCACCCCCTTCCTGATTTTTGATTTGTCAGGTAGCCCTAACTTGGTGACTTCTGCTCCGGAGATTTATCTACTACATTAATGTGTCAGCAACCCTGCATTGTTTTAAATGAGCTACCAGGGAACTATAAAAGCAGAAAAGCTGTGTTGTGGCTAGCATTTCTTTGATCCTAACGACTAGATGTGGTAAGTGCAATTGTTCTCTCTCTCTAAAGTTAGTAAAAGAAGATGTAATGCTGTGTTGGCCAAGCAAACAGTGTAGGTATTTTAAAGGTAAAACCAACTATCTTACAACAATGATTCCTTAATTAGGCTACCTCGATTTTATTTTTTTATTTTTTTTGGTCTGGTCCCTTTGAAGATCTCAGGGCTCTGTTCATCAAGCAATAGTAGTATAACTGCAGCTGGCCCTTCATTTATAGTGACGTACTATTTGAGTACAAGTGAACTCTGGAAAGGAAGAAGCATGGTAGCATTTTATGGTGTGTAAATGGAAATTGTGAATTTTGTGAAGTAATACTGTCTGTTTTGGGTTGGTCAATTTCAATAGCATTTTTACAGTGTGTGAGAGGAAGCTACAGGGTTAGAATCCATTTACTCAGGAGTGTGCAATGCAGCTCCTTGACAGACAGAATTGCCTTCAGCATATAGTTCTAGTGCTGTTTAAACTATATATATATATATATATATATATATATATATATATATATATATATATATATATATATATATATATATATATATATATATATATATATATTAAAACGTAGTTTGATTACAAGTGAATACATGAAAGTAAGAAACATGTTTGCTATGCATGGTGTGGGGTCCCGTAGCCACTCCCACCTCCTGACTGGGTCTCACCGCCTCCTCCTTCCATTTTCCTGTCCTGATGTTATCTCCTCCGCCTGCTGTTGTCCTGTCCCTTATGTTGTCATCTATATGACTCCTGTGAGAAACCTGAAGGTGTCTCGCCTGCTAGTCCTCTGGGGTCTGTCATCCAGGTGGCCAGGACACAGCCATCGTTGTTGGATCCAGTTCCTGGTGGTGGAGCCGTGCGGGAGGATCACCTGAATGATGGTCTTCGCGGAGTGGAAGTGGCACACCGAAGGGTGAGACGCATTATCACCTTTTCCCAACCCCTTTCCCGACACAAACACTTTCTCACAAACAGTTAGTGAGCGACAGCAGACTAACACCAGAGCCGTATACCTGAAATGTCCCAACTCCCTGGTCAGGCAAGGCCAGGCAATTACGAATCATTACAAACACTTAACTCCCATCATACTTCCCCACACGGATAAAAGGCGGAGCACGAAAATACACTATGAGCGAAGAAAAGCACACGAGGAAGCAGCCATTCCAAGGTGGCAATATAACACAAGGAGAAAAATGACGGCAAGACCGGAGAGGGTTGCAAGGAGAGAAGTACCCTTGACCTCTAGAAACCGTTAGTTTTACAAGCCTTGGAAAGTGAGAAGCTGAAGACCGGGAACTGAAGCTGAACAAGCAGTGTCTGGGGCGCTACCGTGTTGATAACCGAGGCTGGGAAAAGCGGTTGCCGCTGTGGTACTGTCCTTGACTCCTGCAAGAAAGCCACGCAAGTAGAAGCAGCACAGCCAGTGAGTCGAAGAAACCAATACAAGATCAGCTTATGTTGAACCATGGTTGCAAGCGGCAACATTGTAAGAAGAAATCCACAAAGGACAGTGATTGAAGTGCATGTGATGAGAGGCGTGAACAAGTGGAAAATACAGGAGTGAATGTTCTTGAAAAAAGCCAAATCCGATACAGTGTACAGAGTGGTCCGGTACCACGCATTCTCATTCGAAGGTCTCTGTTAGATATCCAACTGGATGCAACTGGATTGTAAGAAAGGAACTTTGTATCAAAGTGGTCCTTAACCACAACGCGCAGACACAATAAAAAGAGCATAACTCATAAGCTCTTACTCACATGACAGACCAGATGAAACTGGGTGGACTAGAGCCACGTGTTCCGCCCACTTCTATTATATATAATGGTTGAGGCGAAGTGCGGGTGGTACAGGGGGTCTCCACCCACATTTTAGACCGAGAAAAGGTCATCTGTCTTCCTCTCCACCTGTGGTGTTCCCCAGGGGTCTAACCTCTCGCCCTGGCTTTTCAACCAATACCTGGCAACTCTCGCCCTCTGTATTGCCATTTTCTGCTCAAACCTCCAGTGCTACGCAGACGACACTCAACTCATTTTCAGGCTGCCCTCGGCCACCTCCTCCACCTCTCTCATCACCGATTGCCTAACTGCCATCCAAGATTGGTGTGCCGCCAACGATCTTTGTCTTAATGCCAGCAAGACAGAGATCTTCCTCATTGGCACACCATCACCTTCCTTTCCCCTCTTTCTCTGGCCAGCCTCCCTTGGCCCTCCTCCTATCCCCAACTGCAGGGCCAAGAACATTGGTGTCAACTTTGATTCCACACTCTCCTTCTCTGCCCACATCGCTGATGTATCAAAAAAGTCAAACCTCCTACTGCACCTCCTCAGAGGTATTCTTCCTTTCCTCTCATTCCCCCAGAAGCTCACTGTCTCCCAAGCTCTGGTTTTCTCTAAGTTGGACTATTGCAACAGCCTCTTTCATAATCTACCTGCCTCTACTCTCCGCCCTTTACAACTTATCCAGAACAGGTCTGCGAGACTTGTCCTTGGCCTCACGCCCTGGGATCGTATCTCTCCAGCTCTGAAATCTCTCCATTGGCTCCCTGTGGATGCAATGATTAAATTCAAAACCCTCTGCATTGTCCACAAGGCTTTCTGGGGCCTGTGTCCAACATATCTTCAGCTATCCCTCTGCAAATACCTCCCATCTTGAGCATCCCGCTCCTCTACCTCCAACTCCCTCAGGGTCAGTCGTTTCTTATAGAAACGAACTGGAGGAAGATCTGTCTTCGGCTGGGGCCTCCCTCTGGAACAGCCTCCCTGCCACTCTAAAACTTGAGGAGAACCATCTCCGGTTCCAGAAGCACCTCAAAACCTTCCTCTTTGCTTCTGCCTTCTCCTCCCCTCTCCCCTGTTGATTCTGCTCTCCCACGGCACCATGCACCTGGCCACCCTCTGTCCTCTGGGCCCAGGTACCTGCTCATCCTGCCACCCTCACGCACTGCCTCCGGGCCACCCCCTGCACTGGGGGTCTGTATGTGTACCCATACAGCCCTACCCTTTTCTTCCTGCACTTTCAGACCTACACGGCCTGCTGCCATAAACCCAGCACTTGCCACTTGCTGGCTGCACTCCCATTGTTTGTTGCCTTTTTATTTATTTTATTATTTTTGTTTTTTTTTCCTTCTCGCTCCGCACTCTCCTTTTGTTCCCCCTTCCATGCACTTCTCCCCCTTCTCCCTCTACCCTGCACTTGCACGTTCTCAATGTCACTGGGCCTAGTAAGATCATTGTTTTTGTTCTCCCCTGTTCCCTTTCCCTGCCTGGTCGTGCTCTGAAACACTTGTGTATGAGCGCGATAGAAATAAAATATCAATAAAAAATTAATTTAATCCAATATGACTAGGTCAAATAGACCCAAACCATCCTGCGACGGATCAAGCTAAACCCTGTGCACATTCGAAAGTCTTCGATAAGTATAAAGTGAACTGCTATTGGACCGAGCCCGGCTGAGGGAGACTAATTGAATGCGAAGAAGGGATCTGAGCCCGACTGAGGGGGTTTCCAGGGAGAGACACCCCCAATCCTATTATAAGAAGAAAGGAACTTTCTATATTTGTTTTGTACATCAGGCCCTCTGAACCAAGAGATTTAGGTGGATAAGAGACTTGAGAACACAGAAGGCCCTGATACTGGAATTGTAACTATATTCTCGTGTCAAGGAAGCCAGAGTGTGTGCTTGGCTCATTGCCTTGCCCCGTGCTGAAAATGTGGGGAAGGGAGGCCAAGGGGCCGAACATCCTGATTTATCATTTTGTGAACACTTCTTTCTTTTTCATGAACATTACCCCACACAAAGTAGCAGTAAGGCTTGGCAATAGGTTTATTAGTATAGGCCCTTTTCTTTTGACAAGACTCCACTAGGACTGCATTATTATTATTTGATGGTCGTAGCTTGCTCCTATCTGTAGATGTAGGTTTAGATGGGTGTTTTTCACTCCCTTGTGAAAGTTCAATAAACACCCTTGAACTGTGGTCACTTGTGTCCGTCTTACTTCAATACCATGCCTTCCTTACACTCCCTAAATGCATACTTCCACCTCTTGCTCTCTCCCTCTGATACCACCTCCTTCTTGACCCTCTTAGTTCTCGCCATTTCCTCTTGCTTGCCACTCACCCAGCTCTCCACCCTTTTAATCTTGCCCAAGTCCCCAGCCTCCTGCTGCCCACACAGAGCAACTTAAGGCTGGGTGTTTTAATAGTGTGTTCCCTCCTGTGCCTGAGTTGGTCTTCTAGTGAGGGGCTGCACCCTGGTCTTTTACTTGGGTGGGAGCTGGGATTGGTTATTATCGACAAGTGCACCGGACACTACTTTGGGCTCAAGGGGCTGAGTCAGGTCTATAATTAGCCTCTCGTGCATTTTACTTTTTAATATTACTCTGCTGTCCATCACATTTTCATAATGTACGTTTTTAAAGAACTTTGTTTAATGGAGCATGCAGGGAAATAGAAACATTGTATGGCAAGCTTATAGATCTCTTCCTGAGCAATAGTGCTTCAGAAACTTATTTTCCCATGCTGAACTCTGTGTTTTTATGTAGAGGCAAACTAGCAACATTGAATCTGTGAACCACACTTCATTGCTGGTCATGAAAAGTCTAGGAGATGTAATTTAATGTATCTGGTGAAGCTGCAACACAAACAAAACATATCCTGTTAATCGTTGGGAGTACAGAGAAATAATTTCCCGTAGAATTAAAGCTTTCTTTTTCTTTATTGGGGTTTTTGGGTCTGTTTTGTGGATGCAATGCACCATTATTGCTCGGCATGATCTCATAAGGGGTTAAGGGAGGGTCGTTATTTGAGGACTGACCTGCTGTGGGGTGGGGGGAAAATCTAATCCCCCATGACCGGCCTTTTGTGAGCCACTGTGATTGTCTTCTCCCTTGTGATGGGGGCTAAGATGGGGCGACCAGAAGATCCTTCCCATACCAAACCTAGACCCAACATCTACTGTCTTAGTTGGCAGCCAGCCCCCTGATTCGCCACCTTGCCCGTGCCCAAATCAGGCATCGAGGACTTCATCACAGTACCACGATATGATACGTTGAAGTCCTCTGCTAAACATCTTCAGGAACCCCAAACACAGACAGGCCCCGAGCAGCTACTTGCACTTTTGAAGCTGAAAATGTATGCAAAAATGTCCTTTCTTTATCTACACAGACCAACGTCCCACATGGGTGTGGTAACAGTGGACACTGTTCATGTGCACACTGGAGCCACTTTCTCAAATTATCAGGTCTAGTGTTGGAAGGTGAAGTGGTGAAGAGCAGCATCTCCAGCAGAGCGGATTACAGCACTTCAACTCAGTGGGCGATCTTCACCTCCACCATTTAGGTCCCATCTCTACACCCTCCTAAATCCCGCTCCCCACTACCCCCCTCTACCGGTCACACATTTTGGTGATTCGTCCATAAAACCGGCACACTGGTCTTCTTCTGTGCCACCATACACCTCATTGCACACACCATCAGACAAGATCAATGCCACAATGCGTCTGGGAGATTCCCGCTTGTGGCACCTGGCCTCCAAGTCTCATCCATGGTGGGATTGTGTCTCTGCTGCCTCTCTCCGCCACTAGTAGTTTTCGCACACTGTCCCACGCCGTGAACCAAAAACTACCATGTCCTGGTCAGGCACGTGCCATCTGCCACCGTCCCCAGAGCCTCCACCCATACCATCACTTTGTCCTGCAACACACTGAAGCTGTGGGTGGGGGTTGTGGGGGGTACAGGGGATCTACTTAAATGGCTGGCCAGATGCCAGCTCATTTGGACACTGTTAAAGAAGGGAAAAATGGCTCTATGGCCAAAGCACCACTTTCCCTTGCTAGTGCTGCTCCTGGTGAGAAAGAGAAGTTGGAAGATTTACTGGTGGATCTATCTATCCATGGGTATTCTGGGGTCAGAAACCACTGCAGAATGTCTTTATAGCAAGTATGGAGTGGGAGCTCATAGGAGGCACTGCTAGCTGATGTTCTGCATAGCCACCCCCTTCCATCAACGATTTCTCGTAGGAAACATGTGCGGTTCGTAATAAGCATTCATTCTTTGTGAAAAATGTTAATTGAAACATTTCATTTTTCCTCTTTCTGTTGCATCTTATGTTCTGTCATCACCTCTTTCTTCGCTTTGAGTTTTTGCCAAGCCAATACATTCTGGGCGTCCATCATTTATTCGACTAAGTCCAATTGCCTCAAGTTTTTTTTAACATGTTGGAACCATGGTGAGGATTTACCTCCTTCAGTCTCTAAGATGTGCAAAACATCATCTTGTTATCTTTTAAACTCATTGGTTGACCAGATCCTCAACCAGAAAAATACCGGCCTGAGGTTGGCATCTCTCTGGATCGGTCTGAATCCCAATTCCTTATATAGGGGAGCGGTTGGTGTGGATTTAGGGAGCCCCAAGAACTTCTTTTAAAAAGACTCTCTCAACCAACCCTAGTTTATTACAATCCCCGCTACCACACACCTCGGCCCCATACATGGCTGCAGATTTAGCCTGGGATACAAACATTTTAATGGCTGGTGAAATTGGGCCATGGTCATGTAGATAAAGAAATCTGGCTATTCCTCCACCATATTTTTCCAATTGTAAGGAAGATTTCCCCACTTGGAGAAGCCAGGACCCTAGGTTGTTAAACCACATGCCTAAATAGTCATACTGGTGAACTTGGTTGGTCAAGGAGAATGTTGTTTATCAGCACCAATATTTTAGCAGATTCGCTTTGTTTTGGACGAAAGACTAGCACCTTTCTTTTTGCCACGTTCATCTTTAGGCACAGTTCGGGCATTTTGTTCCAAAGGCCTCCTGGGTGCTACTGAGCCCCCTTGGTGATGTAGCTAGTAGGACAGCATCATCAGTGAAGAGCAGTAAGGGGAAAATCTCAGATCCCAACTTGGGGGGCGTCAAGGCAGTTTCTTCTTACGTACCTTACCACCTCATTAATATATATCAAGAAAACGTACAGCCCTGCGTGTTTTTTTTTTCTTTTTTTTTTTTTCTCTCTCTTGCTCTCTGTCTCTCGAGATTCCCCTCCCAGCCATGATTCCCCATAGGATGGGTCTTGACACAGACGAAGGCTGAATAGACCCTCATCTTCCTCAGGGCCGTGTACTTCTGCGTGACAATATGCAGGTGAAGAGCCTGATCTGCAGTGCTAATTCCAGGATGGAATCCTGCCTGAAGATGGTCGATAACATTTTGTTGGACCCAATTCTGCAGGGGCACGCAGATGACTTTCACAAAGATTTTCCTGATACCATCCAATAGGGAGATAGGCTTAAGTTAAATGGGTCATCCCTCCCTCCTTTCTTGTAGATTGGAATTATGAAGGTTGTTCGCCAGGATGGTGGTACTGTGTTTTGGCTGAGGCAGGCATTAAACAGAAGCCTTAACACAAGTCCCCATATAAGCAGCTCATCTTTGAATAGATCTATTGGGATGTAATCTGGGCCGGGTTTTTCCCCCAACTTTTGAGTATTAATCGCGTTGCGAATTTCGCCCAAATCAAATTGAAATGGTCCAGCTACTGTCCCATCCACCAAATGTGCTTGGCACTCTGGTTGGGCCACTGAGCCCTCAAGCAAACCATACAGCTCCCTGTAATGCCCAACTCAAGCATTAGAACTTATTTCGGAAACCACCCCCTTATCACGTCCATCCTCCAGGCCACTCACCAACCTCCAAAAGGTACGGGAATCACCCGATTGGCAGGCCTCGTGTAGGTTGTCCCATTTTTGCCTAACATGGGCATTTTAGCATTTGTAAGGGATTTAAAGGTTTGCTTAAGTTTCCTAAATTCTGATCAATCTATCTGTACTGAGAAACTTGGCTGAACCAAGTCTGTATACCAGCTCATCTGAACTTGGTAATGGATGGGCATTAGTCTTGGTGACTGCATTCAATGCCCTGTAGTCCACACAAAATCTAAGTTCTTTAGATCCTGCCTTTGACGCTAGTAGCACTGGACTAGACCATGGACTACTGGAGTGTTCAATTAATCCAAGGTCAAGCATCTTAATTACCTCTGTCCTTAATGAGTTCTCACATTATCTGACATTCATACGCTTGCTCTTCACAGTGAAACTATCATCAGTGTCTGTCTTGCTGACTCGAAGGAGTCAGGCCTGGTGTTAGTGAATACGAAGGGGCAAACTGAGTTAACAGAGCTTTGCACTCTCTCTGCTGGCCCAGAGTCAAATTAGAAGAGAGTTGTATTCCTTCTACAGATCTGTGAGGTGTCCTAAACAAAATGAGGACTCAAGTTAGACATGCTTTTGGCGAAAAACATTTTTCAAGGGGACTGGGTCCTCTGACGTATTCCATATCTATGACAGTTAATGTCCACAGCTGTGCTGTGGAAATTACCTGTCATAGATATGGAATACGTCGTTGGACCATCCCATCGAAAGAACGTTACCAGGTAAGAAAGTAACTTGTTCATTTAAGGGGGTGAGGAAATCCCTTGCTGTCCCTGCTCTAAAGGTTTTTCCCTACCTAAAACTAAAACTTAGGATCTGTCGGTGTTAAAATGTCCAAAACAAAACCATCCCGTGTCCAAAGTACTATTCTTACCCTCACATTCTAAACAAATGAATTCTAAGGTGAAAAGGGTAATGTCTTTGGCCTTAAGTACTTTAGAAATGTTCAAAAAGGAAAGATGTATAACTTCAACAATAAGTCTTTCAATTATAGGGATCCTTGTTCCAGAGGGTGCTTCCCTTCCCCTGGATTCTTCACGGTCTTTTATATATTCACAAGTAACAGTTCCTGTTGTTTCTCTTAGTTCAACAAGTGCGCGGTGCTGTTCTGAGACGCATCCTCACTCTCTGGTTCCTGCTTCTTCCTGGTCACGGCCCCTTGGGCTTAATTCTGCAGGACAAAACCTGCAGCGGTGAAGCCTGTGGCTGGGCATGGGCGCGGTGTTTGCAACCACTTGGCGTTCAACTTTGCGGTACTCAGGCCCACTGGGTTGACCCTTGGAGGACCACTAGAAGAAGCTCCAGAGGTGACTTGGCGCTGGTTTTCCCTGGCAAGACTATGGTGGATTGTGGTGGTGACAGGTGGTAAGGAGTTTGGTTGAAAACTTGGTTGAAAGCCCACGCCCAGGTTTTTTGCTCCCAGTCGAGAGCAAGGTGATAGTAAGTTGGGCCTGGGTCTGTGTAATTGACCGAACGACCGATTGACTGTTTAGCCTGTTTCATTGAATTACTCTGTATGGAGGTGCTGGAGTCCTCACCCATCTCTCCTTACCCCCACTCTTTTCTGCAAACAGTTTGACTGTCTGCCGCCCAAATGTACCCTGAACCTAAGTCCCAGTGCAAGACATTAGTTGTGCGGAGAAGACAGGAGGCACATCCAACAAGCCAGGATAAGGATTGTGTCATCGGTATTGATTTTGTCCCTGGGGATAAAATGGGGTAAAAATGAACAACTCTTTGCGGGAGGCATTGCCGCTGACTTGTACACCTGTAACGGAAATTCGCCCCCCCCCCCCCCATTTCGCGACCGCCACGCTATACCCTTGGTTCCAACTGGACACATTCAGGAGCAGTCGCTTGATTTAGCAAGTTCTGGGATGGAGGGTTTTCCAATATTAGGGGAGGACAATGTCATTTCATCCGCCCCTGCTGGTGGCTCTCCCCATAGTACCCAAGGGAGCGGGGCATATATTTAACCCCCTCTTACGAACATGTTGTTTGACACCGATTCCATGCTTGTTCCCGGCCCCATTGCATACTAAATACTACCCATCTTTGTGTCATGCCCCTTGGACTTAATGGAACCAATGGACACACAGGTTCATGAAGCAACTGAAGATACGCCCTCTCCCAGCTCCACTTGCAGTACCTGGAGTGATGCATTGTTCGCCATGTGTTCAGGGACCAGTTCTTACTTTCGCCTAACTCCACTCAGGGACACTAGGCCTATAAATCAACCAAGTAATCAAGACCCTCAATCCTCCTCCGAAATACCTGTAAAGGAGGGTCATGCAGTCCGAGGATGTACCTTGTTGAATTGGTAGCCATAAAACAACTGTTATTGATAGAGACACAGGGGAGGAGGGGAATACCAAGGGGTGCTCCCCAATGCTCCATCTGCTTCTATGAGACACTGTAATTCAACCCTGGAATGAACACCCCTCCCCCCATCCTCCCCTGAGCTGGTTACACCTTACCCAGTGTCCTTGAAATAGAATACTGCCTGCCACAACCCTGACTTGGTGAGACCATAATACGAGATGGAACTTCAGGTTGAGCAGTTACTGCAGTACAATACGACCAGGGAGCTTAGTAAAATCCATACTTCTCCAGCATGGGGTCTGGCATGGATTCACATGCTCATGAATATTCCCCGTCGTCAGGCTGGGAATCCTCGGTAAAGAAAAAACCAGTATCAGTTTCGTTTCTGATCTGTCTTTCGTAGTAATAACCAATCACTGGTCTCTGCGTCATACTGACCACAGCCAATGACTGCCCTCTACCTAAGCACCGCCTCTGGCAGCCATCTTCAGATTTTTACCGCACGTTCATGTGTTGGGATCCTCGTGCTATTGCTCTCGAGCGTTAGTGCTATTTTTTCGCGCTTTTTACAAAAAACTTCGATTCTTTCGGTCAAAAGAGCCTCAAGCTCCACCGATTCTACATCCGATCAACGGGGACCCGTGTCGGATTCATCTGTGCCCCTCAAGGGTGAAGATTTCGTCGAGCTACACTTCGGAGGACTCCAAAAGCTTCTCAGGCCCGGTCTCGGAGATGGCCCAGGAGAAGGGAAGCTCGACGCCCGGAAAGCTGTTCAGGGTCTGCCCTGGATGCCAGCGGCAGAACGTCTTCAAGGAGGACGAACACTCTTTCTGCCTTTACTGCCTTCATGAGGACAAGACGCACGTGGAGAAGGACTGTGCGTTTTGCGGCAACATGTCGGAACGGACCATGAAGGACCGCCATCAACGTCTCGCCAACTGGCTGGAGGGTAAGAGCCCGTCTGGCGAGAAGAAGAAGAAATCCGAGCGGTCTTCTAAGACCTTTGAGGGCGCCCCGGCGACGGGGGCCCAACATAAGGCCAAGCACCGCGAGTCCGCTGGCACCGGGAGCGCCGAACGGTCGGGCTCTACGGGCGCCGGCACCATCAACCACGAGCCAACGCTCTGGGTCGGGTAAGAGGAAGGCCGAGCACCCGGCGAAGCTCCTGGAGAGGCCCCGGTCGAGCTCTAAGGCAGAGGAGGAGCGTGGCAGTGCCCCCTCCCTCAAGGATAAGGCGGTGAGCGCACCTAAGGTGGTGAAGGCCTTGATCCATCCGACCAAGCCCTCTATCGAAACGGTCGCGGCGGCCCTGGCTCAGCCTGTGGTGGCTGCACCAGTGGTGGCGACCTCAGGGCCCAGAATCTCCCTGCCTCCTCGGAGGGAGTCTTCCTTTGTGCCCATCGATAGGACCCCCGTGAAACCCCCCGTGGGGAAGAAGAAGGGGGGGCAGGGCGTCGTTGTAGAGTCGGCCTCAACCTCAGAAGAGGAGCTGATCGAGGTCTTAAGCCACGGCCTAGGCGTGGAAGAAGGCCAGCCCGTCGGAATGGACCCCGACGCAGGTGACGACGACGACATCGTCGAGGATACCGACGGGGCCCCTGCTCGCCCGTCGGATTCCCCTCTGCCAGCGCCGCAAGACAACTCGGCGGCCATTTTGTTGGCCATACAGTCCTTATGCTCCGAGATAAGGACGAGGCTACCGTTACCGACGGAGGAACCTCTCCCGTCGGGGGATCCAGAACCGGGACCTTCTGGTGTTCCCCCTACCAAGAAAAGAAGGATCCATCCACCACCTCCTTTTCAACCGTCGCGCCCCTTCCAGCCCTCCTCCCCGTCCACCCGAGGGGATGATACGGGGACTGACACGGCAGCGACGGGTACGGACGACGAGGCATACGACGAGGATTTTCCGTCGTCGCCTCCCACCAGGGCCTCTCCGCCCGACGAGATCGGATCTTTCCACTCCATGATCTCCAGGGCTTCCGAGCTTTTCCAACTCTGCCCTGAGGAGAAGAAAAAGGAAGGCTTCCTTTATCAGCGGCGCGAGGCCAAGAGGAAGACGGTCCTCGCAGTGCCTCTGTTGGACGACATTTGGGATGAGGGCCTTTCCCTCCTCAAGAACCCTTCCACGACGCCAGCTAGAAGAGACCGGTACGAGAAAAAGTACCGGGTCCCGGACACGGCCCCCCTATGCCTCCGGGCGCAGCCTACCCCGGACTCCGTCGTCTCCGCGGCAGCCAGGAAGAAAGCGGGGGGGGGTGCGGCCTCCACATCGACTTCCCCGCCGGACGGCGAGGGAAAGAAATTGGATACTATGGGGCGTAGAGTCATCTCGTCGGCAGCGACGACGATTAAAGCGGCCAACGCCTTGGCTATCGTGGCCCGCTACGACAGGGAGCTCTGGTACAAGATGGCTCCCCTGCTGGATTTTCTGCCGGACGACAAGAGGGCGGAGGCCCTTGAGATCCTGCAGGAAGGTGAGGTGGCCTCGGACCACGCCATCACCGTGGCGACGGACATCGCCGACACTGGGTTCCGCCAGCTGGGCAACGGCGTTTGCCTTCGACGTCGTGGATGGCTCAAAGCTACGGACTTCCGGCAGGACGTCCAGACCAGAGTCCTGGACATGCCCTTCGACGGGAACAACCTGTTTGGGAAGACAGTGGACGATTCCCTTCAGGCCATCAAGGCGGATACGGAGACGGCCCGGGCCCTTGGAGTCCTGCAACGACGGACGCCCTTTCGGAGCGGCGGAGGCAAGGGCGCCTCCAAAGGTTCCGGCGGCGGTTTCGCTTCCTACCGTCAAGCGGCCCGCTCGTCGTCGCAAGAGGCCTACAGAGGACGAGGCAAGTCTAGCGGACCCCGCCGTCGTCGCCAAGGAGGTCAAGGCGGCAAGGCCGCGTCCAAGCAGGATTGAACCGGCCATGGGGTCGGGCCCCCACCGAAGCACCCCGGTGGGAGGCCGGCTGGCGGGCTTCGTCAGCGTGTGGGAGTCCATCTCCACCGACCGTTGGGTGCTGGACGCCCTGGCCCGGGGCCACGCGCTCGAGTTTCAAAGAAGGTGCCCGCGCGTCCCCCCCGTGGCCAGGAAAGAACTTCACGTCCCTCAACTTCTCCTGGAGGTAAAGGCGATGCTCAGAAAGGGCGCCATCGAACTCGTCCCAAAGAGGCTTCGGGGCTCCGGAGTCTACTCGAGATACTTCCTCGTGAAGAAGAAGACGGGAGGATGGCGCCCCATCCTAGACCTGCGACGTCTGAACAAGTTCATCAAGGCGCAGAAGTTCCGGATGGTCACCCTCCAGCACGTCCTGGGTCAGCTGGAGGAAGGAGACTTCCTATCGTCGTTGGATTTGGAGGATGCCTACTTCCACATTCCCATCCTAAAGGGGCACCGCAAATTCCTCAGATTCGTGGTCCAAGGGCGTCATTACCAGTTCAAAGCCCTTCCCTTCGGACTACGGTCGGCACCCAGGGTATTCACCAAGTGCCTTGCACCGGTGGCGGCGCAGCTGCGCCGCGAGGGGATTCACGTCTACCCCTACCTGGACGACTGGCTCATCCGCGCCAAGACGAGGGAGCTCGCCGTGGTCCACACGGCAAGGACCGTCCAACTCCTCACGGACCTGGGATTCTCCGTGAACTACGCCAAATCCCACCTGGTGCCCGCGCAAGTCGCACTGTTTCTGGGAGCGAGGCTCGACACAGTGTCCCTTCTGGCCTCCCCGTCGGAGGAGAGGACCAGGACCATCTTGGGCAAGGTGCAACGGATGTTGGTGGCCGACGCGGCCAAAGTGAGGTCCATCAAGTCCCTCCTCGGGATGATGTCTTCCTGCATCTACCTCATTCCCATGTGCAGGCTCCGGATGCGCCCGTTGCAAGAATTCCTGGATGCGCGCTGGATCCAGACGACGGGCAGCTTCGAGGAAAGGATCAAGCTCGACGAGAGTTTCCGACGAGCGATACGGTGGTGGGGCACCCGCGCGCATCTGACGGCGGGCATGGACTTCCAGACCCCAGCCCACCAGGAGACTGTGACCACGGATGCCTCCCTGGAAGGGTGGGGAGCGCACACCGAAAATCTGCACGCAAGGGGACTCTGGCTCCCGACGGAGAAGTCCCTACATATCAACGTCCTGGAGCTCCGTGCAGTGTTTTGGGCCCTCAGGTCCTTCCTTCCGTCCCTCAAGGGCAAGGTGGTGAGGATCTTCACCGACAACACCACCACCATGTTTTACATCAGGAAACAGGGCGGAACCAGGTCCCCGGCGCTGTCCAAGGAGGCGCAGGACCTGTGGCATTGGGCCGTCGCCCAAGGGATTTTTCTGGTGCCGTTTCATCTGGCAGGGATAAAAAACACCATCGCCGACTCACTCAGCAGGGAGCTGCGCTCGTGCCACGAGTGGGAGCTACGGCAGGATCTGGTGGATCGCCTCTTCCGACGGTGGGGCACACCCCAGATCGACCTGTTCGCGACGGCGACGAACACCAAGTGCCGGAGGTTCGCCAGCAGGTTTCCCCAGACGAGGAGCATGGGCGATGCTTTCTCGTTCCCCTGGGAGGGCCTGTTCCTCTACGCGTTCCCTCCCTTGCCTCTGCTAATCCGGCTCATCAACCAGCTCAAGAGGTCACGGTGCAGGATGATCCTCATCGCACCTGCGTGGCCGAGGCAGATATGGTTCCCGGACCTTCTGGACTTGTCAGCTTCCCCGCCGATCAAGCTGCCGGCGGACGCGGATCTACTCTCCAGGGAAGGAGGCGCCATCCTCCACCACGACCCGAAGTCGCTGAACTTGCAGGCCTGGCTCCTGCAGCGCTAGAGTTTGGAGGATACGACATACCGGCCGATTGCAGAGAGGTTCTTGCAAAGGCCAGGGCGTCCTCGACTCTTAAATGCTACGGACACAAATGGAAGAGGTTCTCTGTCTGGTGCCACGCACAGAAGATTAACCCTCTACGGATTACGGCTCCCCAAGTACTGCCGTACCTGCTGACGCTGGCCAAAGCTGGTCTGGCACACGCGTCCATCAAGATTCATCTTGCTGCGATCTCCCGATACACCAGAACCACGGGCCGGACGTCCTTGTGGTCTCATCGTCTGGTGAAAGAGTTCATGAAGGGACTGTTCAGATCGTTCCCGCCGGTGAAGGCTCCGGCCCCGGCGTGGGAGCTCAACGTGGTGCTGACCAAGCTCATGGGACCTCCGTTCGAGCCTCTGCACTCGGCCCCGTTGAAGTTTCTATCGTGGAAAACAGCTTTTCTTGTGGCCATCACCTCCGCACAACGAGTGGGAGAGATCCAGGCCCTTTCCTGCAAGGCCCCGTACTTGACTTTCCACGACACGAGGGTAGTGCTCAGGACGCACCCCTCCTTCATGCCCAAGGTACCGTCGGACTTCCATCTCAACGAACCCTTGGTGTTACCTGTGTTTTTCCCGTCGCCTTCGTCGCCGGCTGAGAGGACTTTGCACTCGCTGGATGTAGCTAGAGCGCTGAAGTTCTACGTGGACCGCACGAAGGGTTTTCGGAAGACGTCACAACTCTTTGAACTTTGGACCTGTCAATCAGGGGAAGGCTCTCTCGAAGGCTTCCATCTCCAGATGGCTCTCCGGCTGTATCATGTGCTGTCACCGGTTGGCAAACCGACCGCTGCCTGGCCGTCCGAGAGCCCATTCCACCAGAGCGATCGCAGCTACCACGGCGTTCCTATCTGGTGTGCCCCTGCTGGACATATGCAGGGCTGCTACGTGGAGGTCGACGCACACCTTCACGAAATTCTACTGCGTCGACCGGGATTCCAGGGAGGAGTCCAGGGTCGGCCAAGCAGTGCTGCGCAACCTGTTCGCCTGAGGTGAGCCTGGTGAGGAGGTAAGATGCTTAATGTTGAGTTGATGTGATGCTTAATGTTGAGCCTTTGCCACCTCCCGTGGTTGTGCATGTGTGTACTGCTATGTATTCTTTATTCATGAGCATGTGAATCCATGCCAGACCCCATGCTGGAGAAGGAACAAGTTACTTACCTGTAACTGTTGTTCTCCAGCATGGGTCTGGCATGGATTCACATGCGAACCCTCCCGCCTACCCCTCTGCGGCTCTTCACTTGGTCATACTGCCACTTCACGTGCTTCCAAATCTGAAGATGGCTGCCAGAGGCGGTGCTTAGGTAGAGGGCAGTCATTGGCTGTGGTCAGTATGACGCAGAGACCAGTGATTGGTTATTACTACGAAAGACAGATCAGAAACGAAACTGATACTGGTTTTTTCTTTACCGAGGATTCCCAGCCTGACGACGGGGAATATTCATGAGCATGTGAATCCATGCCAGACCCATGCTGGAGAACAACAGTTACAGGTAAGTAACTTGTTCCTTCCCATGAAGAGACTGTTATATCAGAATACCAAGTTTGAAAGCACAATGGAAACCCAAAGCTGCAATGCAAGGGAAACTGGAGCATGCAGATCCTGCTCTAGAGGCTGTACGACTAAATAATATTATAAGGGAGGGGGTGAGGGGGCAAAGAATGCCACATTATATCTCCTAGTGGTACCCAAATTGTCGGCAAATAAGCGAGAACCAACGCATGCTCTTGTGAACAAATGCCTACATTGGCTCAGTACTGTTAGAGGCTGTGCTTTTGTGTCCAGGGAAGCCATGGCGGGCTGTCATAGAATGCCTAATGAGGGCGAGACTCCCTATGACTCTGTAAAATTGGAATTTCGTGGTCAGAGTGGCCAGGAGAGCCTTGAGTGGGTTTGGGTGTGCTGGGTGTTTGTCGAAGTCTGGGATCTCAGTACGCATCTACACCCAAGATCTGTTGCCTATTTGGGAACTATTTCAATGAATGATTTTCTATCTGGAGCGAAACTCATCCCCTTGGGGACAAGGTCAATCAGGAACCACCGTGATTAGGTCCACGGATCATGTGTCGTCCTCAACTGGGCTGAACTCTTTTGATATGATGCATTATGGAAATTATGTAAATGTTTTCTTTTTGCTAGGATGTGCTAGGATGTACTTTGATGGCCGAATAAAGTTGATTGATTAATTCAACAACAAAAGTTATCCACAAAACAATTTTCTCTTGTCAGGATACTGGGTGCACTCGTCTGCCAGGTGTGCTGGTCCTGATATATCCCCCAAAGGACATTTTAACTTCTGCTCTGGATTCACACAGTCCTTCTGGGTGGCCTTGATATCCTTCTTAGGACTTTTTATCTTCTGTATTATACTGTCCTTGCCTGGTATACCTCTGTACCAGGATGTCCTTCACACTCGGACTGCCTGGTATACTCTCCTGACAGTGCTTCTTGTAAATACACACTGCACTGCAGGCTTTTCGCTTTTCACTGATGAGCTCTTGCTCACTCTTGTAGACTTGATAGTCCTGTATGTTTGCCTTATTGCCCAATATATTCTGCTTGATATATATATTTTGTCTTGTCGGGGTTTTTCATAAACAAATATTGCCTGCATTGACACATTTGAAAGTCTCTCCTTTCTGGATCACTTTTCCTTTTTGTTAAATGTTGTTTCACCCTTTATCTCTCAGGTTTTACAAAATGCTCTTTTTTTTGTTCTCGATTCCGTTATTTCCAATTATTTGAATTTGGCATGGCCGTCAATACGCCCCAGTGTCCCCTCTATGCTTGGGTGAATGCACCAGGTCTTGAAGGTGTTCCTCATTCTGCCGTGGCTAGTCAGTGACAGTCTTTTGCTGCTTTCACTCTCACAACCATTTTGTCTGTGTTCCTGCTCCTTGCGGCTTCAGCTGGGATTGTCTAACTAAACATTTTGTGTATAGTGCCAAATCGCCCAAAGGCCTCCGGGCGCTCAGACGGACAGAAACAGGACATGGAAAACAAATGCTGCAAAGGGCAAACGGTTCTGGGCCAAAAGGTCCATCCAGGCTTTTATTCATCTAATCGTATCAGTTTAATTTATTATCAAAAAGGAAGGTTTTTAAGTATTTTCTGAAGTGGTGCGTAGAGACGCAACTCTTGATGTCCAGTGGGAGTGAGTTCCAGGCGTTGAAACGTGCTCCACCCAGCTTTTTTAAGACCCACATGGTTGTTCTAGTAGCATCTTATTATTCGAACAAAGTGCTTGAAAAACGGAAGGTCTTTTTACTCTGGAGGAAAGATAGCTTGGTGCTTCACCGTTCAGGCATTTATAGACCATGACGGCACCTTTAAATTGGATGCGTTGTTCAATTGGGAGCCAGTGTAGCTACCTGCGATAGTCTGAGATGTGAGCACGGCGGTCAAGACCACAGACAGCTCGTACTGCTCTATTTTGTAGGACCTGAGGTAGGGGTGACACGGTATTAGTTTTATGACGGTACGATAACCTTCTTGCCAAATGACAGTATATCATGGTTATCGCGGTATAGAAGGTGGAGTTAACCAATCTTAACAAATATTTTCTAAAAGGTCATAAATTGTCATATTTATCTTTACAAACAAAACCAGGCACCCAGGGCCAGAATTGGCCTTTTCAACATACTTTCCACTGAAATGCCACCCCTTGCTTCCACCAAACACAAACACACGTGTGGAGAGGAGGCGGGGGGAGCCCTGCTGCGGCTGGCAAAGCAAACTGAATAGCTTTTCTTAAGTGGTCATTTTGGCTTTTAGCTCCCCCACTGGCTACTGGTGAAGATGAACATGTTGCCATCTTCATAACCTGCATGCCACAGATCAATGGAGGCTGATGGTAGTATAAGCTTGTGCGCGCACACACGCACACACGCACACGCACGCACGCACGCACGCACGCACGCTCGCTCTCTTTACGTTACAGCCTTTAGTTTACTTGCGGGCCAAAAGGTGTTCATGTAATAACGGACATGTTACCCTTTGGTATGGCAGCAGGGAATACCCACAGAGATGAGTGAATTTCGCAGTGTGACTTATTATATATAAATTCAATGACAGAACCAGGCAAATACCCCATTCTCATATGTTTAGCAAACATCCATTATAAATATATAAACCCCAAAGCCGCCAACCCAAAGTAAACCCTTTCCCTTCTTGGCACTGTATTTATTCTTCCTATTGCTAACATATTGATTTTGTGTCAGACACGTGGTTTATGGAATGGCATTAAAAACTGCTCCAACTGAAACTACTTGGCAGATGGCACATCCAACAGTGCAAGACCAAGACTGTGCAGCACTTGCTTACTGCAGCCTTTCCAAATCATATTGAAAAGCACACTTAACGGTATAAACGGTATACCGGTATAAACAATGTGACGGTTATTATTGTTCAATTGAGTGGTTCACGGTATCTTTAACGGTATACCGTTACATCCCTAACCTGAAGTTTCATGATCTTGCCTTTTAGAGGTCCCCAGGAGAAGGCTATTGCAGTAGTCCAGCTTTGTGTTAACTATGGCTGCCGCAATCAGAGCCCTATTAGATTCAGATGAATAGGGGCAGATCTGCAATAGTAGGTGTACATGATATAAACACGAGGATTTTAGGTGTGAAACAATCTTTTGAAACGAGAGATGAATCGACGTAGTCCCCCAAAGTCTTAACTGAATCGTACACTGGGATAGAAATCCAATTTATCATGCAGTTTTTAATTTGGGAGTCGAGATTTTTCAATTTGTGGGGGGTTCCAACGATGTTTTCGAGTCTTTTAGTGCCAGGGAGTTTAGGGCTATCCATTTCTGGATTCCCTTGAAGACATTATTTACCTTTTTTGTAGGTTCTCATTGTAGACACCAGATGGCTTAAATACTATCTGGGTGTCATCTGCATAGTTAGCAAATTTCAATCCCAGGGAATGTGGAAGATCGCACAGACAGTTGACATATATATTGATTAAAAGGGGGGATAAACAAGATCCCAGGGGGACACCACATGTTAAAGGTGTCTTCTGTGACCAAGCTTCTCCGCTAGCTACACATGCTTCTGCTTCTTACGGGACCCGGGTAAGTGAAATACTACCTCCTGACACTTGTGAACGCCCAGGAGTACTCAGATGACTTCTGCTCCCTTAGCTTTTCTTGTGCTTGGAGTAGTTTTCCTTAACTCTGTTCTTGAACTGGTTCACTCCGCCGAGCTTCTCTGTCTGTCATCCTCCTGGTTCACATAGAGAGCACCAGCTCTCTCCCACCATCAGCGTCTCTGAGCTTCCTGCTTCTGTGGTTTAAATGTCCCAGGCACAGGTGTGTGCTCCCAGCGACTAGAGTGCTGCCTGTGCTTGTGTCCTCCTTTGCTTTGCATTACTCCAGTCTTCTTCCTCGTCCCAGTATTTTGGTGCTTGTGGGAATGGTAGTCAGTTCTTGGTAAGTTGCACAAACACCTTGGGTGATTGGTCTCAGTGGTTTTAGATGGCTAGTCCGTTTTGGAGGATTGGCATGTGGAGTCTGGGAAGGTGTTTCCAGCAATTTCACAATGCAGGTTATATTTTAAGGGTTGGACTACGGGGCTTGACAAAATGGCTTTTAATACTCTTTATAGGATGAAGAAATGTATGATAATTTGCCATGAGAGTATCTGTTATGGGAGGGCTATCCTCAAGAGAAAATGGGGAACCCCATGTCTCCGACGAAGTCATGATCTCTCCCAGGAGGTTGTCTCCCCCCATTCGATCCTCCCTTGTATAGCTGCCCCCAAGTCAGGATCAGGTAGCGGCTGTCGTCCCCTGCTCACATGGGAGGAGGTCACATCTGGGAAAACATTGATGACTCCATCGGATTCATCAAAGATCCATCTGAAGGATGTCCCCTAAGGTCATGGAGAGGTTTACTCTCCTCTTCTTGATCAGAAGCGAAGAGCAAAGCTCCCATTTCTTCTCTAGGAACATAGGCCATTGGACGGTTGGTGTGAGTAACCATAGGTGCCTCCTTGGGGCTGTCCAAGACCACCAGATAAAGGACCTCTCAAGGTTTTCCTACAAGTTTGATGGGTCCTGTCCACTTTTCCTGTAAAGCTTTGGGCTTTCCTGGAATCATTACAAGAACTTGCTTTTCCGGAGTAAATGTCACAGTGCTTTCCCCCAGACATCAGGAGCAGACCAGCCTGTCCAGGGTACTGGCACCCATGGGGACCTTTAAGGCCCTAACGGATTGCCTAAGGGCTTCCTGGATGAAGTCCTGGCGCCGTTGGCACCAGGCTCATACTGCCCTCTCAGGCAGGGCAAGTTACCAAGTAAGAGAACCACATGCAGACCAGTCTGAGGCTGGCTGAAGGGACTACTTTACCTGGGTACTACTTCTGGGAAGCTATTTAAACCATGCCCTCAGAACAGAACACGCTTCGCGTTATTCTGCACTCCTGCAGCGTAACGCTCACCGTGTCTGCTAACTTCAGGCCAGTCTTCAGCCACGCCCGTCCAGACTCACTCGAGCTACCTGCAAGGAAAGAAGAGAAACTGAACAAGACTCTTACCTGATGCTCCATCTCGATCGCTCGAGAGTCTCTGCTTCTACTGAGCTGAAAGTAAGACATCAGGTTAGCCGCGCAGACCACGCTAAAGACATTGCAACACTGTGCAACGCTGATACTTAACAGAAGGCTGCTCACCTTTGTGATCCATCGAAGCACCATCACTCGATCGTCGCTCAGGACCTGCCGCACTTGTTGAACACAAGAAGACATCAGGTTAGCTGCGCAATGGGGAAGGGCCTCATTAAAGACATTTAAATTTACATAGCGCTACAACTCACCTGAAGGCTGCATTTCCTTGTGGTCCCTCAAGACATCATCACGCGATCTCTGCCGGGAGGTACCGCACCTGCAGAATAGAAAAAGACCAGCTAGTTAGTTGCACAGAAGAACAATACCATATGTTAAGACATTATCGCATAACGCTGGCGTGGAAACTTATCCTGAATTCAGCTAAACATTTCTGGCGAGGAGTCCGCTTCATTTGTGCACCAAAGGGAAACCTGCAAAGAAAAGGCACAAGAGTGATCATTGACAACTTGAACTCTAAAGAGCCATATAATTGGTATAAAGACTTACCCATTTGAGTCACAGTTGTCTGAACTCTTCAGGATCAGTGAAGAAACTAGATCCTTGAACCGCTACACACCCCTGCATACAGTTGCAGGATGTAGAGCCCGCCATTCATAACATTAAGGTGAGACATAGCAGAGGGGTGCACACGGAGGCTACGGGAGGTGGGAGTCGGTCGTTCTCCTTACGGTTAGGTAACATTTTGTTAAACATTTGTAGGCAAATCTGCTTCATGTGACGGAAGGGGCAAACGGAGGGGGCACGTGGAGCCATTCAACATCGGACCGTCCAGTTCCGTTCAGCACCCCTGTGGCGACCAGGTGAGCGTAACAGTAAACTCCACCATGTAAGCTTTCTGGTCATACCAATGTTTGACCAGGGCTTGACCAGTTTTCAGTGGCTTCTATCATCAGAAGTGCAATACTTTTCGTAAGGCCTACCACATAGTCAGTGATGTTCCTAATCAGCGCCAAGGGGCCTCTTACCATAGAGAAGCCTAAAGCCCTCTCCAACTTGAGATATTCCCTGTATGCAAAGACAAGATGTGGCAGTAAAAGGCCCCACTTCCTGCTAAAGGGTTCCTCTAAAGCTCCCATCATGATATTATAGGTTATTTATAACGCGCTTAATACCCAGAGGTTTCCAACCTGTGTTGCTCCGTGTCGTCTTGCTTCCAAGGTGAGCGCGTTGCCCCTGAGCTATCCTCCCGAGACTCTTCAGTGTTTGATTAAACCTCTCTACCAACCCATTTGTATGTGGGTAGTTGAGAACTTGTAAGAGGGTCCACAGGTTTTCCACATGGCCTGCATGTAGTGGTACATGCAATTTGACCCCCTATCAAAGACTACGCCCTTAGGAAAACCTACCCTCGTAAAAATAGCAAGTAGGGCCCTGGCAACTGCCTGAGCAGTGACAGTTCGCATGGGAATGGCCTAAGGGTACCTAGTGGCATGATCCGCTACAAGTATAAACCTGTTGCATGAGGAGGAGGGAGTTTCAATGGGACCAACAATGTATATCTCGACCCTCTAAAAAGGAATTCCCATAATTGTAAGAGGCACCAGGGGTGCGACCTTCTTGGCTCCACTTTTACCAGACATCTGGGAAGTGTGGCAACTTTTGCAGAAAGTATGTACTTCAGCACCCATTCGAGGCCAGTAGAAGTATAGTAAGAGTTTCTCTTTGGCCTTCATAGTCCTTAAGTGACCAGCTAGAGGTACCTCAAGTGCTATCTTCAAAAACATTGGTCTAACTCCTTGGGGTATCCCCATCCTTCTGTTGTCCCCTGGGATTGACTCTACAGGTTCACTATATAAGAGGTCATCCTCCAAATTAGAGCCTGTGCTTTCCAGGGTCTTGCCCTTCAAGCTGGAGACATGCTTGACTGTGCAAGCCTATAAGAGAGGGACACTATCTTTGCCCCGAACTAAAGTCTGCCCGATAGGGTCCACCTTCTGCAAGTAAAGTCTGCAGATCAGGATGGTCTCTATGATCCACATCTTCAAGACAGGGCTGAATCTCCTCCACCTTTGTGTTACTAGCAGGTGGGTCTTATGGGGATTCTGGTGAAGTCACCACAGGCTGAGCTGGAGATAGGGTCACATGTGTTATCCTGAGCTTTTTGAATCGAGGAGCTATTTTCCTCTGGGAAGGATTGGGCTTTGGCCCTTCTTCACTTTGGAGACACTGGATGTCTTCTTGGTCTCAGTTGGGAGGTCTTGGCCTGCCTTGATTGAGCCCCCTTTTTTATTTTATTTTTTTATTTATTGTGCATTTTAGTTTAAAAAAGCTTTTTGCACATTTTTACTTTTCCATTTCAACAAGTTACTTCCATAATATTTAACAGAATTTAGCAACTTTCTTCTAAAATAGCAATCTTAAACATACACCAAAACTTGATTAAAATCAAGAAAAATTATAAAACAAAGCATACAACATCACTGTCCTCTAATCACTCTTTAGCAACTCATAAAATCTGCTGATCATATTACATTTTCAAATCTTGATAAAATAACCAGATATCTGTAAATTACATCATCTAATCAAAGAATCATATCATGGAATACATTATGGCGTTAGTATCTACTAACATTTCTAACATGACCGTTTTACGAAACATTATCTAATTTGAAATTAGGCGCTGGAGAGTGGTTCCTTTGTATCCAATGAGTATCAATTTCCACACACGTTAGGTGTTTGCAACATTTGTTGATTTATTTTTCCTTCAGTAATTCACACATTGGTTGTCACTCTTGTGACCAACATATTCTTTGCTAAAACTTCATATGTGGTATAGAGTATGTGATATACTTTTATTCCATTAGTGCCGACACTTGTTTCAACCTTTTGAGGTCTTTCCCAAGGCAAATGTAGGGTTAGCGTGTTCCCGGATGGTTGGAATTGAAGTTATGATGTTCAGCAATGGTAGAGGGTGACACCTCTTACTCTCCGGTGAGTGTCTGTTTAGTCTCCTGGTCTCGCAGTGATCTGCTTCTGTCCTCTCTAAGAAGAGAGCCTTCATCCAAGCCTGTGTCATCTTACAACTCGGCCAAACGTTTCAAAATTTGCAAGGAACTGGGCAATTCTGCTGCAGTCTCTACCTCTCCTTTCCCTGCCAATCCCTCTGCACGGCCCTGGCTTCACATTTCAGCACTAAAACTCAGGAAACCTGTCCACTCTTTTCCTCTACCTCCTCTTCCTCCTCTACCACCGCTGGCCCCTTTTCGGCAGTTTCTCCTGCTTTCTCCTTATTTCCCTGTTCACCCCGATGAAGTTTCAAGACAAGTCCGATCTATGAAAGTCTCATCAAAGCAGGTTCTCCCCTGCTCATCCAGAACCATCAAAGACCACATTGATACTTTTGCTCCAGCCTTGGCCGATTTCTGCAATCACTCCTTTGCCACATGAACCTTCCCCTCCCCCCTTAAGCACTCCCTTGTGCACCCTCTTCTTAAGAAACCCTCTGCCGATCCTTCCTCTCCGGTTAACTATTGCCCAATCTCCATCATTCCCTTCCTGTGAAAAATCCTAGAAAAGCTGGCCATCTCCCATCTTAATCTGCACACTGAAACTCTTGGTTGTCTCCACAGCCATCAGTGTGGCTTCAAGCTGCGAGAAGCATGAAAATTGCTCTTCTGAACACCCCTGTGAAGACCTGCTCTCTAATCTTTAATCTTACCTTCCTTCTGTCCTCATTCTCCTCAATCTATCCTCTTCTTTTTACACAGTCAACCATGCCATCCTGCTCGATCGCCTCTGTGACAACCTGGGTATCACTGGTCAGGCGCTGGCCTGGTTGACTTCCTTTCTCAGTGACTGACCCTCCCAGGTCCAACTGGGGCCTTTCCTCTCTTTGAGATCTCTCTCTACTTGTGATGGTTTCCAGGGGTCTAACCTTTCTCTCTTGCTCTTAAATCACTACTGGGCACCTCTTGGCCACCGCATCGCTACATTATGCTCTAACTTTCAGTGTTGTGCTGATAACACTGTGCTCTCCTTCAGGCTCCCCTCAGCCACCTCTGCTCCTTCTCTCATACCAGACTTTCTGGTCGCAATTCAGGAATGGTGTGCCACTAATGATCTCTGCCTTAATGCCAGTAAGACTGAGATCCTCCTCATTGGGACACCTGCTCCCTCCTTTCCCCTCTCTCTCTGGCCACCCACACTGGCCCTCTTCCTGCTCCTTCATGTGAGCCTAAGAACCTTGGTGTCCTCTTCAACTCCGCCCTCTCCTTCTCTCCTCACATCTCTGACGTCTTTAAGAAGTCAAACATTAAGCTGCACCTCCTCATAGGTATTCTGCCTTTTCTCACCTTTCCCCAGAAGCTCACTGCCTCCAGAGCCCTGGTACTCTCTAGACTGGACTATTGCGACAGCCTCTTTCTAAATCTGCCTGCCTCTACTCTTCGACCTTTACAACCTATCCAGAACAGGACTGCGAGACTTGTCGTTGGCCTCAAGTCTAGGGATCGTATGTCTCCAGGTCTGAAATCTCTTCACTGGCTTCCTGTGGCTGCAAGGATCAAGTTCAAGACCCTCTGCCTCGTCCACAAGGCTTTCTGTGGCCTGGAACAGCACTACCTCCAACTGTCTCTTCCTAAACCAGGCATAAATTAGTTTTCAAAAATGTATTAGCAGAGTTTGCGAATTAAAACTTTCTTGGTTAGCAGACAAACCCATTTGATTAGTAATGTTGTACTAATATTTGTAAAGCCACCAGAAGATGCTTATAACCTAGATATAAAATGGGCAACAATGCAGCTGTTTTGTGTACAGCTGAAGTAAGAAATTAGTGAGATAAATCGGACCCTGCAAATTCTTTAGAATTCCACTCGACCCGCAGGTCGAGTAACTTAGTTTACTTACTCGACTGAAGATAAATGTTTTAGACCCATGGCAACTGATGACACATTTTAAATGCAATTTCTGTAAAATGGTGCATGTCACCACAAACCCACTTTAGTTTGGCGCACTGCTGCCACCCAGAGGCCAGCCATGCACAGTGAAACTTGTATTTGACATTTACTGAAAACAAAGTAAACCTTAAATAAAAGTTTCAAATAGCCCCTGAAAAATGGTACTGGCCCTTCTTAAAAGCTACTCTACTATGCGAGTGGGTGTAAATACTTTGCGAGCCCAAGATAAATGTCTGTAAAAGGTTAGCTGCATGAATGGACACAAATAGACATGATAAAAATGCTCTGAAACTGTTCTGGCCAGCTCTCTACTGTATATGCTAATACATAATTCAATCCTAATCATAGAGAAAAGCGAGGTCTGGAGGCTAACTACAGTATATGATAGTGTAGTATATCTGTATATGAATAGACTGGATGTACCAATGTATCGTTACTATGCGTAAACATCTAGTTATCGTTGTCTATTCATAATGTAAGAGTAAGGAAAGTAAGAGACTAGGATGGCCTAGCAGGCAGAGAACTGGGCAAACTAGGTGGAATATTGTAGTTTGCCACCATCTTGCTTTCAGGGTAGCTGGTATAAAACAACAGGGTGATGAAATAGAATGTTCAGGACTATGGGATCAGGTCATGGGTTGAGCACCAATTGCATAGATGCATGCAACCAGCCAGTCACAGAACTGTGGGCCCTCAAAAGCATTTGGCTGTGTAATCATGTACATTATGAAGCGCCTGCCCGTCAATATGATGCATCTTCTACAACAAAATTAAATATAGTTGACACTGAGATTTAGATACGCTAACCTACACTTTACTGTTAAGCATGGAGACATTGCAATGTTTTACATGCCAATATTGTGATTATGCATTACGTAATTTACATTTTTAGAAATGGAATTGAATTACTTTTTTTTTTTAAAAAAAAGAACATTCCCAAATACTGATCTTTGGCAGACAGGATTAGTTAATATCCCTGATTACATCTGGTTTGCAATTATATGCCCAAAAAAATCTTGCGTGTTCTCAATGTCTCTGGGCTTAGTAAGATTGTTGTTTTGGTCTCCCTTGATCCCCTCCCTTGCCTCGTCGCGCTCTGAAATACTTGTGTAGGAGCGCAATACAAATAAATATCAATATCAGTGAACAGGATGGGAAAGCCTTGAAGGCAAGAGCAATGCATGGCAAGCTGTGCTTTCCTTGAACAGGCTAACTTAAATAGCTAGCTTTACGACACAAGTGCCGATTTTTATTAGCAAACCTTCAGAATTGCATAGCAAATTACTATGCGACACTGCTTATTTTATGCCTTGCAGAACATCTTCCTTCTCGAGGTCTCCACTCGTACACCTCCAACTCTCTGAGGGTCAGACGCGTCTCCAAGCAGAGAGTGGGTGGCAGATCCCTTTCCTTGACTGGGGCCTCCCTCTGGAACGGCCTCCCTGCCTCTCTCATACTTGAGCAGAACCGCCTCCGGTTCCGGAAGCAACTCAAGACCTTCCTTTTCGCTTCCACTTTCTCTCTTCCTCTCCTCTGCTGAAGTCCCTGACTGCTCCATGCACTGGTCACCCACTGAACTCGACCCCATGCTCCTGCATGTCCAGTTGCCCTCTCACTGCCTCCGGGCCCCATCTGCAGTTAAGGGTCTGTATCTGCAACCCTATAGTCCCTTCTTACTGCACTTATGAGCCACACTCGGGCAGCATTTATTGAGTTACCTGCACTCGCCTCCCCCCCAGCACTTCACCCCTCCCCTTCCTCTTTCCCGCACTTGTGCCATCTGACTTACACAAGGCCTAGTAAGATCGTTGTTTTGGCCTCCTGTTTCTCCCTCCATGTCTTTTCGCGCCTAGAAACTCATGTGTACAGATGCATTATAAATGACATATAGCATATCATACTTAAGGCCCCCTCCGGTGAAGGCCAAGAGAACTCCTCAGCGGGTGAGCATCAAAAGCAGAGGAGAGACACTGCTATCCCCGCTGCATTTTCTGAGCGTTATGGTCCTGAGAGTCGTAGAAGTAGTGGCCTCAAGTTGTACAGATGTGCAACGGGAAGTGGTGTGGAGGCTGACTGTCCCACCAAAGAGAATAGCTCTTCCAGTTCTGTGTGGTACTCCGGTGGCTGGCGAGTACCGGAGCACTCGAGGCGTGAAGCAGACTCCCATCACAGAAGGCGCAAGCACTGGAGTTGTGATCGGAGCAGTCAAACGTTGAGTCCTGATGCTGGAATCAGAAGTTGAACCAGCAGCGAGTCGGAACGAAGCGCAGAAGACTGGTGAGTTTGCTTATGCGAGGTGACCCCAGGGCGCTCCATGAAAGACCGCTGTCTGGAAACATACATTTTGAATGCCGAACTAATGAAGTAAAGTATTTTGGGAATAATTCTTACATAAAGAGGAGTGGGAAAATGAGAGACTATATTAATTGTTGCCGAAGTAAAGAGAGGGCAATGCTTGAGCAGGAGAACCAGCAATGCCTAAGCCAAAGAGGTAATAAGAAATAAGAGGGAAACGCATTTTCCTAGAGAAAGAACACTAAATCGGAGACATTATCAGCAGTTCATTGGTGAAGCAAGAGACCCAAATGTCATCACCCTTGCCCCTGGCCCTCACTGGTGCAAGTCAGCCTTCCAGTTAGGGCCAAGTCAAAGGCCTTAAAACCTCATCCAAGACTCTCTTGGAGTCAGTCCTGGTGCCTTCGGCACCAGGCTCATAACCATCATGATGACCAACATTAGAATGGGACTATTTACTTGGGAATATTTAACTTGGGGGGGGGGGGGGGGGGTTCAGCCAACATGGAGGCACACACACAGCTCAGTTACAAGGAACTGAGCTATGCGGTCTAGTCTTTTGGGTGTGTCAGGCCTGGACTACTTTGGGTGTGTCAGGCCTGGTACTATTTCACCTGGACTACTTTACCTGAGACTATTTAAACCGCACCCAAACAGCAGAACAGGCTTTGCGTTATTCTGCTGTGGGCAGCGTAACGCTCACCGTGTCCAGTTCTTTGATGCCAGTTTACCTTAAACCAAGGACCTGCATAGAGAGAAGGAACACTACGAAAATTACCTGGAACAGTATCCTGTCTTCAATCCATCGCCGACTTCAGTTCTACTCACCTGAAGGTACGAACTCCATCATCCGGCACCGCATGCATCCTGGAATACCATAACCTGCAAAGAGGAAAAAGAAAGACAGCATTAGTAAGCGTTTACTCACGTTTCCTCCCGAATGAAGAAAGCCACACAATTCTTACCTGGGTAGTCCTCTCCTGGTTGGTATCATAGCTGGAACATGACGGCGCTCGGCGAGGAACATCGCAACCTGCAAGGAGAGAAAAGACACAGGTTAGCAATATAAAAGGCGAAACAGCACTGTGCATTGCGCATTACTTACCGGACAGCATCGCGCACACCGCGCTTTCGCCTACCGGCCCATGCTCATCTTCAAACTGCATGACAACAACAAAATAACTTTCCATACCTAAAAGGAAAGAAACAAGACATTATTATTCGAACTAAGAGGAACATAAGAACTGCATATAAAGACTGTAAAGCAGCAAACCTACGGAGTTGCAGCAGGCCTGGATTCCCACAGGGGGCTTGCACCAGTGAAGTAACTTGCTCGCGCCTCGCCCCCCCACATCTACGCACCCCTGCCATGAGGAGCAGGACGGAGAATCCACCTTTTACAATATTAAGGTGAGGAGACGGCCCAAGGGGGAGGAAGGAGTTGAGGCCAAGAGAGGTGGGAAAACATGAAGACAATCTGGTATTGAATCCAGCTCTCCAATATTGCAGACCCATCTTTAACCAGAGGCCTTAACAAGGGACCAGTAGAGGGTTCGAGAGTGCAAATCATCCAACCAGGGCTGGGTGGCGTCCCCGTGGATACCAGGTGAGCGTAACACCAAAGGTCGCAGGAAGAAAAATCTCTTTGTAATCAATATCAAGGGGGAGAGGAAGTTAACCTACCTTGCATGTGGCAAACAAGTCAGAGGAACAAAGGACATCAATGGGTATTACGTCCTTTTCGAAAGAAGTTATAACTCTCAAAGTTCTTGAATTTTGAAGACCTTTTTATGAAGTTTGAAGTAAACCTTAGCACAGAGTACTGGTAGTTTTAGTAGGAGTGTTATCCTGGCAGGTGAGTGTTCCAGGAAAGGGACTTTTTAGTGGTTTGTCCTGGCAGGTTAGTGGACCAGGAAGAAAACATTAAAGTACTGCATTGTGGTTGAAGGTTGTGGTGGAAAGTGGCAAAAACACTAGAAGGTGATGATTTGAACTGTGATAAAAACTCATCCTGACAAATTGTTATTGTGTACAAAGAAAAAGATCTGGAAGGAGTTGGAAGAGGTTTCGTTGAAGCAGAAAATTGTGAAAACTTTGAAAAGTCATATTAGAACAGACCTTTGTGTTGCATTTGATCCATGTGCCAAGTGGAAGACTTATGGAGTCAACTTTGTTGCTTTTTCAAACAGACTTTGGCTATTGAAGCTGTCTTGACTTGTACTTTGATGTAAGAATCCTGCTTTAATCCTGGAGAAGGGGGAACTGACCTAGGTTACAAGAAAGTTTGGTTATGAAGTTGTGTTTGCTAATACTTATTGAATTGCCATCCAATACATGTATGTTTTATTATGTTTGAGGGACCAAAACCATTTTAGAGACTTTTCGTTTAGCCTTAGTTTAAAAGTAAGCTAAATCCTCGGTGGGTTGGGGAAAGTGAGGTGTTTTTCTCACCCTTATTATTTAAATAAAGATGGCTACTTGTGAATAAACTTGATCTACTTGTCTGTCTCGCATTTCTGACATCTCACAAACTTTTTGAACTTTTGGGCACAAGGCCCCATTCAATTTAGGGACTTGCCTCCTAAAGTTAGGTCTTCTATTCTTGTTGATTGGTTTGATCCCTGCATAACTACTTACCTTCCCTTTCCGGTGTTGAGGTGAATTCTATGCATTTCTCACGTAAGGTGACAGAATATATGTTTTATATCTACACTGTTGTGTGATATTACCTGCTTGATTTATTTTCCTATTGTGTTTTTGGGCCCATAATAAAAGTATTATTTTTGTAGAATCATTGTGTATTTTACTGTGTGGACTCATTCTAGACCCCTATCCCCACTCGACTCTCCTGAGACTTAGCCTTGACTACTCTCCATGCTTACCAGGGATACCCTGTTCACTATAATAAGGGTGTCCTTCTGAAATCTGTCCACCAAGCCAGATTTGAGAAATCCATCATGACAATATGTTTTGTATGAAGATGAAAATCTCACTTCTGGCAAATGGGAGTTGTTTTCAGCCTGGTCTACAAATTATCATTAAAAAAAAGATTACCAGTTTCCAAACCTTTTGTTATATTGTTCTGTACACATTACAGATACATAAAACAGAATGACATACAATTTACATATTACTTTTGAAAGGGGTGATCTTCAGTTAACACCAACAAGTGTTTTACGGGCGTCGCAGTCATTTGCACGTGGGGGCCAGAATCTGCAGGGTATGAGTGGCCAATTACAACAAATATAGAACATAATCCCACCAAAGGTTCTTACATAAGAACTGTTTAAATCAAATGTTTTGGAGACAATACAGAACGCTGTGATTAATATTGCATATAATAACAATCAGATGTTCTGCATAATTAGCAAAGAAAGAGAATAATGTTTTTTTGTAATCTGTGTATACAGGACCATAATGTCCTCTATATTGTGTACCAGATATCTGTCAGGATAAATACATTTACCCGAGTGTAATTATTTGCTATTAACCAACATCATATTTGGAAGGGTCTGCAATACCATGAACACCTATCAATTTTTGTTGTTTATATTGTTAAGAGGATAGTTAATTCGAAAACCATTATCAATAAAGAAACATGGTATATCATTGATTTTACTTGCAAAAGAAAGCATAATTTGGCGATAACCCCAATATTGTCAAAAAATGTTCCACAGGAAGTATCTTTATTCAGTGACAATCCACATTTAGTAATTTGTGGAAAGAATCTAAACTGTAGACATGAATTGAGCTGTTTTATAACAAACATTACAATCAGTATTACACGAACTATCAGTTTCTTGTAAGGAGGGAACTAAGCTGCATAAGTAATGCAAAAATGGTTAAAGGAAATATATCTGCTGCTAGCAGCTTGTCTTTAGGCACATCTAAAAGTAACCAAAAATCCATTGTGTAAAAGGTTAGGGTGAAACGCAAACTGCAAACGTATCCAAACTGCACTGCATTGTAAAAGGCTGTGTGCAATGTTAAACCGTACAAGAATTCAAAAGAGAAACAATGTTTCCCAGTACTGATAGTCTGGAGGACTCATCAGTTTCACATCACAATGTGCAAAAGGCAGAGGAAGGGAAGCTGAAGTCTTTCCATCCCTTCAAAAGGTCAGGACAGGATAAAAGCAGAGCAAAAAGAATGGGCTTTCATACAAAATATGATGAAATGGTTAATGACCGGGATGCCACAAAGACGTGTTGGTGTTAACTCGGGATCACACCGTCATAAACTTACACATGAATTGTCATTTAGTTTTATGTGCCTGTAGTGAATGACTAAATGTCGATTCTATTCCTTTTAATTTAGTAAAACCATTTGTCATTTTCATATATAGTAAAGAATTGGTTTTTAGTTATTGGTTGTTATTGCAGTACACATTCGTTTTTTGAAACTACAGAAAGAGTAGAACAATGTTTGGAAATGGGGACTTTTTTTCTTTGTTTGAAATTGCAGTATAATGTTCTTCTTTCATATAGTGCGCACCCTCATTTTCTTTAATTGGAATGATCGTAAGTGAGTTCTTGAAGCTCCAGGTGTAGAATGGGGCAACCATCTGAATACGGGCATTGGCAATGCAATTGGGGCTTTGTTTTCAAAGATCTATACAGAGGTTACATGATTCAAGGTCTCAGTTGTCAGTGTCAAGATGCTAATAGAGACTGCGTACCACTGTTAGAATTGCAACACTTTTCTTTTCTTGTAGTCTTTGGTAAGATAACCTCTCCCTTTTAATTTTTCAGTCGGGATGAGAGAAGGTGGATTGAAAAGCAAAACAAAGGAGCTAGAGCACAAAGGAAAAAAGAAGAAATGATTAGAATCAGAACATTAGTTGGTAAGTCCATGTCAAATTTCACAATTCTCTGTAATCTGTACTTCTGCTTCATTTCGCTGATTGCATTCTTTGTTAGACAGTGCCTATGCCAGTGACCCTAGAATAAAAAAATTCAAAGAAGAAGAAAAAGCTAGGAAAGAAGGTGAAAAGAAAGCCAAAGCGGATGCAAAACGGAAAGAACAGGAAGCCAGAGAAAAGGTATGTTCTCATAGTAGTTCTCTCTGCACCTGTTGCTGCTGTTCCGCTCACTGTAAAGTAAAACCAAGTAAATGAGCAAATACATGCACGCTAGCTAGGTATATGGATTGCCCAACCATTTGGCGCAAGGTTTGATATTACTTTAGCTCCTTGGACACATGCTGAAGTTATTACTGAGGTGTTCACATCATTCGAGAAGTGCATGCCCCAATGAAGGGGCCACTGAAATATTTTACATAAAACAAAGCAACGGACACACAAAAACGACGGTAATGAAACAGATTGAATGCTAAACATATGACAGAACTGTAACCATAGGCTGGTCTAGTGAGAAGCCCAGAAACCTAGAGATTCACTGTGGCCCTGAATGCCCACAGGAAGCATTAAACATCATGGGCGCTGGACCTTTTAAGCACTATTATTTGTTTTTCATGGTTACAGTTGAACAAGGAAGGCCTTTTCTGAAGATCCCAAGGCAGATCTTCTTTCAGCATCAAACTGGACTGCTGGGCTCTACATCCCATAATACTCGGCATGGTTCAGCAGGAGCTGCCAATGAGTTAATGCTGAAACTCATAGGTGCCCTGTTTAAATCATTGATACTCTTTCGTCCTGCCTCCTTCCAAGCAAGTTTGGAAGGAGTGGAAGTAAGAACATACCTTAGTGCTTCAGCTGCATTCTCTACCAGTGTCAATCTCCAGGAGTCACCCGATGTTCTCATGATCGAAACACATTGCAGCCATATTCTAAATATTTTGAGGTTGTCTGAAGCATATACAGTCAAGGGGGTATTTCAAAATGGCAAAACTTTTATTGGCTGCAGTCATGATCTGAGGTCACATGTTGAGTCAGCGGGTCTACCATACCCCCGAGTTGTAAACTTGTGACAAGGTATTATGTGGTCAACTTTTAATGGAAACTCATTTAGCAGAGACTCTCGCTGGATAAACTCTGCATAGTCATTTATCAAAAGTCAATTTACCCACTACCACTGCATTTTGCCAGTCTATTCAGTGCTAGTGTTAAGGATTTGAAACCCACCTGGAACACTATCACCCCAAGTGCTCCAAATGTGGTGGCTGTCTCTGGGATCCTGTAGCAACACCTCCAAATTCAGCTTGTGTGCAGACACACTCACATTTTCGCTCTCTTCAAGCAGATGAGGCTCTTTTAAGGCAGATCATATGTTCAGGCCTCAGAATTTGCACTATCCAATTAGCCAGTGATGATTGACTTTCGGCGAGTAAGAAATGGTGTGCTGTGTATGTGGAGAATTGAGGGGGCACGTGACTCTTATACCTGGCCAGTCGATTGTCGGCTTGAATTTTTTAGCCATGAAAAGTTCCTTGTGGAACTGTTGGGTGCAGCAAAGGTGGTCCTATATTTCAGGCTGATGTTACAAATTGCCCATTACTTTGGAGATGATCCTATATCATGCAGATGACATTTGATGATGTAATTTGTTTTTTATGAGAGTCAAAAGGTTTGATATTTAAGTCTACCGCCAAATAATAAAAATAAGATTATGCAGCTGCACTGAAAACGGAACAGATCCTCCGCCTGGAGAAGAAACCCACACTCAACCTGAATGACCTTTCCAACTATTGCACATCTACTTTTCCTCTGCAAAGTGATGGAGAAGTCAGTGGCCATGCAGTTGCATGCAAAGATCACTCGGCACAATCTCCTACGGGACTACCAATCCGGTCTCCCACCAAAAGGCAGCACAGAGACAGCCACCATCCAAGTCACTGAAGACTCTCTGTGATCCTGCAAAAAGGGGACCACTCTGCTTACTTCTCCTCAACCTCTGTTTCCTTCGATACTGTTGACCATGAAACCCTCCACCAAATCCTTGGCAAGTGCATGGACTTTGTTGAAACAGTCCTGCAGTGATTCACCTCATACCAAGGCCAACTCTTCCAAATGAGACCCAACAGATCCGAGCACTGCCTAGTAACCTGGAGAGTTTCTCAAGGCTTCATCATGCCCCCTAATCTACAACCTCTACATGGAATCTCTGGGGGAACTCATGTTAAATACTGACATCAAGATGCACCAGCACGCAGAGGATGCACAAGACTACTTAAATCTCAATTGCATCTGTTGATGCTAGCACTGCCGGCTCATCGTCCAAGCCTCGCGCCTACTGGAAGTTCAACCTGAGAGACCAAGTACATTCTCTCAGCAAATCCACCAAGCATGCCCCAGCCCAGAATTGTCTGACTGCCATGAAGCTTGATGGATTCATGCTTCACCTCTCGCACAGTGCACAATCTCTCAGCTTTACGATTGACTGAGACCTTAATCAAAACACACATAGCTAAGAAGACCCAGGAAGCATGGTACCAGCGTTCGCGTCTCTCCAAAGGCAAGCCTTTCATCCATGCTCTGAGTTTCAGAACAACTGTCAGCCCAAGTCATCTCCCACAGATGCTACCTTGACCCCTCTGAAAGCCGTCCAGCAGGCTGCAGCAGGGGTCCTCACAGAACTAAGTTAGTTCAACCACATAACTCCCATCCCGAAGGAGCTGCACTGGCTACCCCTTCAAGCGCACGCATCATGGTTAAGACTACCTGCATTACCTACAACGCAGTCACAACCAGCACCAGTCTATTTACTCCAGAAACCAAATGTCTCTGGAGGCCATCGTACCACCGGGAGCCACAACATAGGCTGGGGACAAAGAACTGCAATATAGGAAGAAAAAGGAAAATAGCCTTTTCTTGCCATGCACTGTCTCTTTGGAACAAGCTACCAATGCAGATAAGACTGAGACCTCCCCATCCTATACTAAGGAAAGACCTGAAGATCCTTCCCTTCAAAGAAAATCTCACCAATTGCTGATCACTTCACTCAGTTCTGTTTCTTTCCCTCTGGAGTTAGTCATTCACATCTCATTCCTCTGCTACACCTCCAGCTAACTTGTAACTCCTTAGATGTTTTTGTACAGCATTCCGTGGCTTACCAACTGGGTTTGTGCATTATAAATACTATACATGTATACAGCGCCAGTGAAGATCTTTCAGCGCCAGTGAAGATCTTAAAGGATGGAGTCCTCCTGCATCTTTCTGTCTCTTATCATGCAGGCAACTCTGTTCTGTATGAACTGCTGCTGTCTGATACGCTAAGAGTTTCTGCATATATGCCGTCGCAGCAGTCGCTTTGAGGGGCGAATAGAACCCTGATGAAGTTTAACTTGCATTGGACATCCAAAATCGCAAGATTTTTATCAGCATTTGCAGCGGGTCGAAGGTTGATGTAGATGTTGGAGTCAAAGTGATGGCAACGTTACAGGCTTTGTAGGTTGGGGTGGGGGAGAGAGAGGTATAGAAGAAGAATGACCCGATGAACGGAAGTATGTTTACCACTATTAATACAGAGGGCGCTAGATGGCATCCAATTTTGTATTATTCCTATGAGGTTTGTGAAGACTTGTGTTGATTGTTTCTTGCCCAAAATTTGAAGTATCCCTTGGATCCCATCCATATGTAATTGAAATGACACTTCCAACTGGGTATAGCAGTGCCATGTGGTACATACAGACATTGAAGAGCCACAGAATGATTAATGAGCATTGGTGTTATTCCATATTGGGGAATCTGGTCTGCCCTTCCAGGTTTGGCCCACTTGTACATTTAGGGCCTGTGTTTATGGAATGTTCATAAACCATTTGAGGGTGATTCATCTTCATTGTTGGGGGGGGGGGTGGGATAGAGTAATCTACAGTCTTATAGTTGGTAGAATAGTCAGAGGGAGAGAGCCGCTGGTTGGTTTTCATCAGAGGAGCGCTTTAATTCTATTCCCCTTTTTGAGAACATCATTTAATATGCTAGATTCTCTAACACATCACTAACATACTTAATCAAAGCACCCAGTATCCATTACTTACTGATGGTCAGCAGTTTTACACCAACAATATAACTTGCCAACTTTGACCCGTGCAGCATGTATCTTGGTCTGTTTTCTTATTTTTGCAGTTTTTGTGTAACCGGTTTAAAGTTTTGCCTTTTCAGCAGGGGTTGCAAAGAAATGTCTTGAAAAAATTTAGCTCTGCACTCTTTTGTCAATGTATTTTCTCTCTCTCTCTGCCAGGATTAGCTCCTTCGTTGAAAAAGAGAAACATTTCATTAGTATGTCTCTAGGTTTGTGATTATCGTAAATGGGTCTTAATATGACCCTGTCCCTTTCCATGGATAAGGCCAACTCCTTAGGGCACACTTATTGTATCAGTTCCAGTAAAAAGCTTCTCCAATCTGTGCCTTCAAGTCCCCCATTCAGAATTTCAACATAGAGGTTCCCCTTCCATGATTTATAGATCCTCACACCTATCAGGTCAGATACACTGTGAGGTCTTGAAGGGCTCCTATTCTTCCTGCTGCCGTTTGAGTTTTTTTATTTTAGCAAAGTCCATAATAATTTCTTCATTGACAGTAATGCTTTTTTCCAGTGCTACGTTTTCATGTTCTTATTTAATTCTTCCTTGAATGTTGACATATCTTGTCTAATATTTTCTCCAGACTCGCAGGCAGGGAAGTCCTCCTTCATACATACCACTGAAATTCTCTCTCTAATGTTTGCAGTGCCCAGAGGATTTGCCCTAATTGCTGTAGCCATTTCATGTACCTACAGCAGTGTGTGCTATTCGCTGGATCCTCTCCCAAATGGGACTCCAGTTTTATGTCCTTCGTAGGACTTTGTGTAGTTTTCTCTCATTTTTCATCATTTATCTGCCTTGCAAGGTGTACCCTTCCTTCAATTTCCAGCACTCCCTAGAGCATGCCACCAGTTCCCCTCCAAGTATAGGAGTGCTCCACCTGCCACCCCCTGCGGCAGCCTCCCTACTGCGGGAAGAATGGGCTTCTATGCTACTGTGGTAAGTGAACTGTGTTACCCACCTCATCCTAAAGGCTTCACTGACAGCACAGTCACTATAACTGCGAGAGCCCGAACTAGGCCTTTGAATGTGGCCTGATGCTACCGATTTCTGTGGGTCCCCTACTCAGCTGCGTCCACGTCCTACTTCCTCTGCCATCCATGGCACCACCTATCCTTGCTTGGTCCTCCTGGGAGCAGCATGGCAAACATGGTCCTCTGCCCCTACTGCTATTTCCAGTGCCACCTAAGGGGTCTACTTGGAGTGTATCTCTATCCATGAATTATCACACCACTGCTGCAAAACTGAAATACACACAAGGAGAATCTTTATCAATGCCATACAGGATATGAGAAAGTAGTAAGGATCTCCCCGAGTCACTGCATACTAGTGTTAAAATGAAATTCTGATCTGCTTTGATATGATCTCTTTTGACTCTAAAATTGTTAATCTTGCAGAGCCTGCGGGAGATCATTCCAGAGCAATGGTGCTTGTGCTGACAGGAATTGGGAAACAAAATGGTTGACTTGTTTGTTTGGATCCTTCAGAGTTTTTTGTAGATAATCCAAGGGGTGTGGGTGGCTGGTAATGGGTGATTTTGTTAGCAAGATAGCATGGCCCTTTGTCCCAAAAATGTGTTTGATAGGCACAGGACTTTCATTTGAATTTTGTTTTATGGGTAGACAGTTGATGGAGTTTAGGGACTTTGAGATGTCTTTTTTTTTTCTTAAGGCCAAACACCAGTCTGGCTGCCCTATTCTGAATTCTATGCATGTGTTTATCAGAAAGGCCAAGAGGCAAGATGCATACTGTTGCAGTAGTCGCATTTTCTCAACATGAGGGTGTTAAGTAGTGCCACTTTGATTCAATGCCAGAATAATGATTCTTTAATGTGTGGAGTTATTAATGAGCTCTGTTGGTAAGAGAATTGATTTGCTGATTAAGAGTGTTTGGAGAATATCACCAAATGTTTTGCTTTGTCCTTCTTTGACTGTTGCGCTACATATCTTCGTTCATATGAAGGGGAAAAGGTGTATAGGATTAATCGCAAAATAGATGGTGATAGTTCTTGCCACATTAAAGCAAAGGCAAGTTTGCTGACATCCAGCTTTGAATTCTGCAGACATTCTGAAATGCCTTTGTTTGGTAGTGTTAATACGGATGTCCACAATCAACCCTGGGGTGGATTTTGGGAGGCCAACCTATTATGGGGAACAGGAAGACACTGAACTCTAGGCAACTGAACCCAGTCAAGGTAAGGTAGAAGAGCGGCAAGACTTAGACTCTGGAGGGTTGAGGGAGGCCCAGGGGCTGTGGGTGCAGAGAGCAATTTAGGATGCAAGATTTAGTTTTGGTTGGTCGCGGTGCTTAGAAATCCGTTCCAGACACCAGCAGAACACATAAACAAAGAAAAGATTAAGACTTCTGCATGGCAGACCACCTCAGGACACCTACAGGGAGTGATGTAGATAAGTTGCAACAGGAGTCATCACGTCTAGGTGATCCTCAGTGGACGAACAAAGGAGCAGCCCAGCACAACTTCTGTCGCTGCAAGTAGGCTGAAAATGCATGAGCATGAGTCCTGTTGCACAAATTGAAGGTCCTTCAACTTCCAAGGATGCACTCGGAACGGCAACTGCTGCGGCGAGGTAGCCCAGGGGAGAGATGGTCAGTCCAAAGGTTGGTCAAGAAACCAACAGGGGCCATTCCAAGGCTTTCGGAGGAGGGTGCCATTGTTGCCAGGGACCCCAATGCAGCACGACGACCTCCAGGCAAGAATGAACTGACCAGGACGTCTGGTCCCACCCGTGCACCCCGGTGGGAGGCAGGATGGCAAACTTCGTCATCGTGTGGAAGACCATCTCCACCAACGTTTGAGTGCTGGACGCTCTCTCCCACGGACACACTCTAGAGTTCCAATGGAAGTGTCTCCAAATAGCACCGTGGCCTGGCAGGAAAAACATGTCCCTCAGTGGCTGCTGGAGGTTCGGGCCATTCTAAAGAAAGGGGCGATAGAACTAGTTCCAAAATTACTCCGGGGCTCCAGAGTTTGTTCAATGTACTTCCTTGTGCGAAAGAAGACCGGGGGCTGGAGGCCCATTCTCGATCTGCGATGACTAAACAAATACATAAAATACCAGAAGTTCCGAGTGGTCACTCCTCAACACGTGCTTGGGCAGCTACAAGAGGGAGACTTTGTCGTCGTTGGATCTGGAAGATGCATACCTCCACATCCCCATTCACAAAGGACACCGCAAGTTTCTACACTTCATTGTTTAGGGGAAGCATTACCAATTCAAGGCCCTTCCCTTCGGGATGAAGTCAGAGCCCAAGTGCCAGGCTCCGGTGCCGGCCCATCTGCGTCTGCAAGGGATCCATGTCTACCCTTACTTGGACGACTGGCTCATCCGGGCCAGATCAAGAAACATTGCTGTCGAGGACAGTCCACCTACTGACGGATCTGGGGTTCTCAGTGAATTATGCAAAGTCCTGCTTGACTCCATCGCAGGACACGCTGTTCCTGGGATCCTGGCTCAACACGGTGTCATGCCTGGCATCCCCGTCGGAGGAGAGGATAGCAGCCATCCTGGGCAAGGTGCAGCGTCTGCTGGCACTGAAGATCGCCACGGTGAGGTCCATCGAGTCTCTGCTCGGCATGATGTCATGCATTTACCTCCTCTGTCTCTGCAGGTTACGGATGCGCCCGCTGCTGGAGTTCCTTGACGCCCGTTGGATCCAGGTGTCTGGAAGCTTCCTGGACAGGATCGCTTTCGACGAGGGGTTCAGTTGTGCTATAAGGTGGTGGGGCGCGCGCTCGCAACGGACCGGGGCTGCAGATTTCCAGGCCCCTCTACACCAGGAGACTGTCACGACGGACGCTTCCCTGGAAGGATGGGGAGCACATACCAGAAGTCTTCACGCAGGAGGCCTGTGGCTGCCAGAGGATAAGACGTTGCATATCAACCTTCTGAAGCTACGGGAGTGTTTTGGGCCCTCAAATCGTTCCTGCCGTCTCAAGTGCAAAGTGGTGCGGGTCCTCATGGACAACACCTCAACAATGTTTCACATCAGGAAACGGGGGCGGGGGGCACCAGATCCCCAGCGCTCTCCAAAGAGGCTCAGGATCTATGGCACTGGGCTGTCACCCAGGGGATGTTCCTCATTCCGTTTGCACATGGTCGCCAACTCCCTGAGCAGGGAGCTCCGCTCTTGCCACGAGTGGGAACTTCGGCAGGATCTAGTGGAGAGCCTTTTCCCCAGATCGACTTGTTTGAGATGGCAGGGTACACCAGGAGCCGGAGGTTTGCCAGCAGGTTCCCCCAGCAGGGGAGCATGAGGACGCATTCTCATTCCCTTGGGAAGGCCTCTTTCTGGATGCTTTTCCTCCGTTGCCGTTGTTACTTCGAGTCATCAGTCAACTCATACGGTACCGGTGCCGAATGATCCTCGTCGCACCAGCGTGGCTGAGGCAGATCTGGCACCGGACCTTCTCAGCATGTCAGCGTTCCCACCAGTCAAGCTGCCAGTGGTCGCGGATCTTCTTGCCAGGGAAGGGGGCGCAATACTCTTACATCCCGTCCCATTTCCTCCATACTGCATGGCTGTCCCTTCCAAGGGACGGTAGACGGAACCTTTTTCACCAGAAAAAACCTGCTTCCCTTTTAAATTTAGAGGTGCGCGAGGGTGCAGGCCAGGGAGCATGTGCTGCCCTGACTCCGCCCTCTGGCGCCACACCTTGATGGGAACGGGCTGAATTCACCAGTGCTCCTGGGTTTTGCTTCGCCCATGTAATTCCACGCGCAGATCCTTCTTCTTTGTCTTTTTATCATTTAGGTACTCGGTCCTCGGGCGTCCCGCTCCTCTCTGGTGCATGTCAACTTCCACAAGGTTCAGCAGGTGTCCATCCTGCTATGGGCTCTTCCCAACTTCAGACCCTCACGCCCTCTGCCTACATTGTCTTGGCCCAGACCACGGTTGGCAAGCTTGTACAGTGTGTGGCTTGCTATCCTCGAAAGCGCTAAAGAACAGACTAGCCAGGTGGAGGGAGCTCTTCCAGAAGTCGCCTCTAGAGGACCTCAAGAACTTTGTGAAACATCGAGCCAAGCCCAAGGTAGGGCCGATATTCTCCATCGCACCCCGCAAAGGAGACTCCTTTCCAGGGACTCTCCACGCGGGAGGGACTAGTCGGGTCCTTCTACCAGCACGTGCACCGAGGCTGCAGCTACCCGCCTCCGGGCCGAGGGATCCTCGGATCCTCCCGATAGTAGTGTTGAGGGACCGGAAGGTTCTTGTACCAGATTCCGCCCTTGTACTGGCAATATGGCCGAGGAGCTACGCCCTAATACCGACAATACGACCGAGGGGGTGCCTAAACACAGCTCTACCGACCCTCGGATTGAGGGTGTCACGCCTACCGAGCCTAGGCCCGAGGAGCAGGGTAAGTCTCGTGATCCACATGCAAGAGTCTTGGACTAGGCCGGGCCCAGCGGGCTGAGCAACACATTGCAGGCAGCCAGACAAGATGGCTGCTGCGCCAGACAGAGGCACCCGACCAATGCCATTCCAGGAATTTGGCGAAGAACGAGTGCCAAGGTGGGTCTGGCCTCAACCAGGTACGTGGCCTACAGCTTATCCCCTTTTTGCACAGGGCAGCTTCCCACTGCGGGCAGGGTATGGAGCGGCTCCAGCAGCTCCTCTGGGCTACCCCGTCACCACCCCCTACCACCTCTTTGACCAGTGAAGAGGGGTTCTTCAAGGGGTTCTTCAAGAGGTTCCTCTGCCTCGTGAAATCACCTCGGATGGGGGTTATCCTCAAAGAAGCCATCAGGGAAGTCCTTCCCGCAATGCTAGCGGCACCACAAACGCCGGTGCCACAGACCCCGGCGCAGCCGCTGCCTCCAGCTCCCCAGCCGACTCCTCAGGCGGCTCTGTACCAACCTCTGCCGCTTCCTCAGACTCCGGCCGCGGTCCCTGTACCCCAGCCTCAGGCACCAACTACTATTCCTCCTCCACGGGATCCTCCTGATCCACAGGTAACTGATGAGGAGGAGAATCCGGACATGCCATCCTCAGCCAGGGCCTTCCACGAACGTCTTGCTGGGCTGGCAGAGTATCTGGGCCTACCCCAGCCCGAGGTCAAGTAGCCGGCAGCAAGGGTTCTGGCGGAAGTCCTCACGTGGGGCCCCTCTGCAAAAACGGGGATTCCACTGCAAACCGATGTAGTCTCCCTGGCCAAGACGGGCTGGCTCAAACCCTACTTGACCCCAGCCAGTCAGTTGACGCCTGTATGCCAAGTACAGTCAGATGGAGGGGGATACACTCTTGCTCTCGGCCCATCCTCAGCCACACTCCTCTGTGATCGCTGCAGCATCACTATATTCAAAGCCTCAGTCGTCCTCCGGCTTAAAGGGACTACTTTACCTCAGGGACTCCTTTCCTCTCGGGTGGGGCTGTGGAAGAATACTTACCTGGGACTTCTTCCAAGGCTATTTAAGCCACACCCAGACAGCCACACGTGCTTCGCGTTATTCTGCTTGCTGCAGCGTAACGCTCACCGTGTCTTCAGCAGCTCCAGTCTTCAGCCACGCCCGCTTCAGCTCTGGAACAAGAAAAGGAGAAGGAGAAGAGGTCAGAACAAAATCCTTACCTGAATACTTGATCCAGCACATCGTCGATCTGGAAGAGAGAAGCCTTCTCAGGTGCATTGCCACTCACCTCGCAGAGCCGCGCTGAACTCACCAACCGGGGCTACATTCCTTTACTCCATCGCGAATCCAGCATCTCCAGGCCATTCTTCAACACCTGGGGGAGACGAGAACAGATAGGTGAGCAAGGGCAATACAAACCACCCCCAAAGACTTACCTGATTTACCACAGGGGGGTACTCACCTCACCTCATCTCGGGTCGGCGTAGTCAATTCTTCATCACTGCCGCACCCCGGCCCCTAAGGGGGAAAAAGCCAGGACAATACAACCTAACCCCAAAGACTTACCTGCTTTACCACAGGGGGGTACTCACCTCATTTCGGGTCGGCGCAGTTAATTCTGCATCATCGCTGTACCCTGGCCCCAAAGGGGAGAACCACAATAGACTTACCAGGATCTTACCAATTGCCACTTGGAACTCTTCTGGTGGTTTAAATCCGCAACCTGCAAGGAATCTGGCAGAGTGAAGATCAGACTTTTGAACTCTTACGAACAATTGGACTTAGAGTCAATACTGGAACTCACCAATTCCTCCACGCCAGTGAAGTAACTGGTCGTCTACGCGCCCCTGCGCTCGACGCAGGATGGAGAGCTCATCTTTCCAAATCTTCAGGTGAGATTAAGAGGGAACTTCAGGAGTGTTCTGTGGGCAGACAAGGAGTGGGAAGGCGGGTTAACGCTCAGATTACGGGAGGCTAATTCCCTTTCTCTATTGCAGAAAGATATTCGTACAAGTCCAACAAACAAAGCTAAGTGGGTCTGTCCAGTCTGTCATCTCGGCTCTACGTGTTACTCTGGTGGAAGCAACAGCGGGCCAGTCCAGATCGACGCCCCCGTGGGAATCAGGTGAGCGTAACAGCGGCTTCCAGGAATGTAGATCCAGGCAGCCGGACCACTCGCCGTCTCGGAACCGGTGCAAGCAACACAAAGGGGGATTAGGGGTATGAGTAAGGGCTTTTCCAAGTCCCCCCTACTCCGCGACAGCCTTCGAGGGAAAGAAGGCATGACATGCCTCTTCAGGTCCACGTGTCTGGTGGGGGGGCAGGCTTGCTCTCCAAGCAGGTTTCTGGCACCAGAATTTCACGGTTCCCTGGATCCTCTCCATAGTATCCATGGGGTACCGCCTCCCTATCCCAGCCTCTCCTCCCTCCTCCCCTCCACTCCCACAGGTTGTGACAGCAACTCTTTTGGCAGAGATCCGGTCGCTCGTAGAGAGCCAGGCAGTGGAGGAAGTCCCTGCCTCCCAGCGAGGCTTTGGCTTTTACTCCAGGATTTTCGCCATACAGAAGAAGAACCAGGCGGACCTGAGAGTTGTGCGGGACCTTTCTACCCTCAACCTTTCCTTACCCCTGCAAAAATTAAAGATGGTCACGCCAGCTTTTATAGCGGAGACATTGGCCAAGGGAGACTGGATGTGCTCCCTGGATCTGAAGGACGTGTACCTACACGTCCCGATTTGGCAGCCCCATCGTTCTTTGCTGCGGTTCAGGATCATGGTCTTCCATTTTCAATACAAGGTCCTTCCTTTTGGGCTCAACTGGGCCCCCTGGTCTTTACGAGGCTCATGAATGCGGTAGCGGCCCTCCTCAGAGCGCAGGGCCTCAATGTCTACCCTTACCTCGACGACTGGCTTGTCAGGGCTACATCTCCGGAAGCGGTTCATCACTCTTCCCATGCCCTTATGAACACACTGCACGATCTGGGCTTCTCGCTCAATCTCAAGAAGTCTGAGCAGCAGCCTACGCAGACTCTGACATTCTTGGGCCTCATCTGGGACACGTGCTCCGAGAAGGTATTTCCGTTGAAGGACAAAATCTCGGCCATCAAGAGGGCCTCCGCCCACTTCCTCAGTAGAGAACTCGGCCTGGTAGTACCAACATCTCCTGGGTCTTCTGGCAGCGGTCTTATTAGCCGTTCCACACACGAGACTACTAATGATGATGATGATGATGATGAGGAGGAGGATTCAGCTGCACTTCGCGGTCTCATGGAACCAGGAGCGGTGCTCTCAATCCGAGATGATCAACGTTCCTCCATCTCTCCACCCGGACCTCACATGGTGGCCCAGAGACTGCAACCTGCGGACAGGCAAGCCCTTCTGGCCGCCCACTCCGCAGGCCACCATCACCACGGACTCCTCACTCTAGGGCTGGGGATCCACCCTGGACGATCTCTCGGTCCACGGCACCTGGACCCGACAGGAGCAGGAATACCACATCAGTTGGCTAAAGCTGAGCGCCATCTGGCTGGCGCTCAGGGCATTCCTGCCACTTCTCAGGGGCAAGGTTGACCTCATCCAGATGGGCAACTCGACCAGCATGCACTACGTCAACAAACTGGGAGGCACCAGATCCCCTCGTCTGTGCAGACTGGCGATCAGCATGTGGCAGTGGGCCCTGGAATCATTTGCCTCACAGCAGTCCACTTCCCAGGGGAATCCAACCTGCAAGCGGACATGCTGAGCAGGCTGGGAGCGGACAATTACGAGTGGCAGCTAAACCACCACGTTATTCAGGAAATTTTCAACAGGTGGGGGGGGTCACCCCCAGGTGGAACTCTTTGCCACCTGGCATAACAAGAAGTGTCTCCAGTTCGTATCCTGGCAAGGTCAGGGCCCCAGCTCTCTGGGCGGCGCATTTCACCACCAGTGGACCGGCATGAAAGACTACGCCTTTACGCCCACTCCCCTGATTCACAGGGTAATTTTCAAAATCAAGGAGTCTCGCCATCTCCTCATCATTCTAATAGGTCTCTGGTGGCCGGCCAGGCCATGGTTTTCGGAGCGGCTCAGTCTCTCGGAAGTGCCCCCAATTCACCTCCCGACGGGCCCAGCACATCTTCTGGCACAGCAGGGGGGCAGAGTCATCCACCCTGCGTCAGGGAAACTAGCTCTCACAGCATGGTACCTGAGCAGTTAACGCTTCAGCACCTTAGCCTCTCACAGGTCAAAGCTATAAGTGCCCAGTACAAAAGCAAATGGACCAGATTCTGCCACTGGGCAGACTCCAAGGGAATCCCCTGGTGGGCACCTTGGATGACATGCTCTCCTTTTTGGCGCAGCTTGCCCATTTAGGCGTGCAGGTTGACACTTGCTGTACATACCTTGCAGCCATTGGGGCTTACAGGAACTCGGAGAGGGCATTTTCTCCTCCTCCAACCCTATCGTCAAACATTTGACGGGACACGCAAGGCTTTACCCGTCCGTCAAGAGACCGCACCCGGTGTGGGATCTTAACATAGTCTTGGGCGCGCTGGTGCACAAAACGTTTGAGCCAGAAGACGGCCTTACCTCGGCTCGTACAGTCGGCGAAATCCAGGCGCTGGTCGCCTCTGAACCATATACCACCTTTCACAAGGACAGAGTAGTCCTGTGGACACACCCGGCATTTCTGCCCAAGGTTCCGTCTGCTTTCCACTTGAACGAGGAAATAGTCCTTCCTACATTTTTTCCCGATCCCAAGGACAAAGCACAGAGAGTGCTGCACTGCCTGGAGGTCAGGCGTGCTCTGAAATTCTACTTGGACAGGACCAAGAGCTTCCGCAAATTGGGCGCCCTGTTTGTCACTTTCGAAGGTTCAAGACCAGGCTATCGGGCCTCTAAGGCTTCCATATCCCGCTGGATGGTCTCTGCCATCAAAGAAGCATATGAGGGCCTGCACAAGCCGCTCCCGGCCAACATGCATGCCCACACAATCAGGGCCTAGGCAACGGCCATCGCATTCCAGCGCCATGTCCCTTGGCAAGTCATAAGCAGGGCGGCCACTTGGGCCTGCTCCCTCGGTTTTCTGCAAGCATTACTGTTTGGATGCTGGCTCTAGATCTGATGCGACTTTCAGACAGGCGGTTCTCAGGAACCCATTTGTTTAAGGAGGATCTCCTCTCCATCCTGGGGCTACAATCAGTTGTAATCGCCCATACAGTATGGAGGAAGGGGGACGGGACGTAAGAGCAATTATAAGTTACTCACCGTAGTGACTAACGTACTTAGTCCATAGTCCCTTTTCCTCCATATGTCCCACCAACCTCCACCCTAATAATACTGGTGTCATTAGGCAATGTTAAATCTATTGTCGATGCGTCAATGGGGGCTGAGGTGTGGGGGCGTAGTTAGGGCAGTGCATGCTCCCTGGGCCGCACCCCAGCGCGCCTCTAAATTTAAAGGGGGAAGAAGGTTTTTTCTGGTGAATAAGGTTCTGTCTCCTGTTCCTTGGTATGGACGCCCATACAGTATGGGGGAAAGGGGACTATGGACTAAGAGTACGTTAGTCACTACGATGAGTAACTTCTAATTTAGTGCTAAAGTCCTCCCACCTTAGAGACCCCCAGCTCTTTTGCTGGACTTAAAAACTTTTTAATTTTAACCATGGGGTGAGTGAGACACTTTTTTAACTCTCATGTGTTTTGACTTGATTTGGATTGTGTTTCCACTGTTTGTTTTTGGGTCTGACAAACTCCATAGGCATCTACTTTTTCTATGGTGACACACAACACCTTTAGTGAAGTGTCACAGAGAAATCCTTTAGATTTCTCATAAAGTTTAAATAACTTTTCTTGTGTGAACTACCGTTCCCAAGAACAGTAAAGTGAAATTGGCTTTACTTGACCGTTTCTCTATTCAGTCCAGCACACACCATCTTATGTGGAGTGCTGGGGGGGGGTTACTTAGTAGCCCCTTACCTACCTACTCATGTAACCATTTTTATGTTACCCTGACTAATTTAAATGGCTGTTAGCAGTGGTTTAATTTTCCTACCTTTGTGCTTTTCTACCGCAGGCTGAATCGTTCGCTGCAGTATAGCACCCATTGGTGACTATTTTGTCATAATGGTTGCGGTCTTCTTTTTTTTACTGTTTTGCGTTTGTGAGGTCTTGCTTGGGTTTTACTCTGCGCGCCAAGCCAGGTTTGAGCCCTTTGTTCGTTTTGCCTTTGGCAAGCGTCAGTCCTGAAACCCGCTTCTGGCTCCAGGGAAGTTCCTGAAACTCCCCTGTCTGCATCAATTCTTACCCAACACTGGTGGCAGGCTATGGGATTGGCGTACAGTGATTAAATTGACTATTTGCTGTACTTGTGACCAATTAAACCGGCCACAAGGATAAGCTCCAGCAAAAAGTTAAGCAATTGTAACATGCCAAATATGGATAACTTTGATGAGGTAGCCCCGATTGTCCTAACCATAGAACAGCGGAAACATATGTGTAAAACCAGGGGTCTGACTCTGAAAGGAAAAAAATGTGAATTGATTACAAGGTTGTTATAACACCAAAGTTTGAGTAGTATCCATGTAACCCCTATTCACCCAAGTAATGTGGAAGATAATGATGAGGATGCTAGTTTAGAGACGCGCTCCAATCTGCAGGAGTCAGAGCAGGTAGCAGTCTCAGGAAGAGAGGTCCCCTTTGCCACAGCCTGCTCTTGTACCTCAGCCACTTCCCATTGGGACCCCACAAGGTCACCTTTAAGCCCAGAATATATTTTGCTTGAAAGACTAAGATTAGAGTTGGAATTCAAGAAACCAAATGTCCAAGCTGAAGCCAAACAAGAAGAGGTGAAACTAAGAGAAAGAGAGATGCAACATGAAATGGATATGAGAGGGATGTTGACTCTGCTTCCCCTTCAGGGTGTTCTACATCTGCTAGTCCCAAGAGGCCTTGCCGTTCTAAAGAAGCAGTGGGTATGTATGAACCTAAACTTGATGTGCTTGATTGGCTGGGTACGTTTGAATACACCTATTGTCTTCGAGGAATACGTGGGAATGATTTAATCACATGGCTCCTGTCTAGGCTTCCCCTGAATGGCTATGATGGAATTGGGTACCAGTGAGAGAAAGGATTATGAATCAGTAAAACTGCCATTAACAACCAGATTTGGAAAAACTCCCTCCTAGTACCTTAAGAGGTTTAGGACCCTCAAAAAGACTGATGGTACCCATTGGGCTACCTGGCTATGTGAATGTTTGAAAAGGGGTACATAGTACAGACCTTTGAAGGAATAAGGAATCTTTTCTTGCTAGAATCTATTTTTGATGCCTGCTCTCCTGAGCTGAGACAGCACTTTGCTGACTCAAAAGAAATTGATCCCAGAAAGCTAGCACAAGCAGCTGACTCATGGGTAGCCAACAGGGCCATTCATAAGGATTCTGGGGCCACCCACAAAAAGGAGGAGGGAAAGCAGCATAGAAGTGAGGATAAAGAAGTTTCTAATTCTAACCACCCAGAAAAGGTCCACAAACAGCATAAGGGTAGATCCAATGGGAAACCGGGTAGGTCTAGTGAACCCTCTGGTGCCCAACCAGAGGGAGGTCAGCAGAAACACCCGTTACAGAGAGCATTTGGGAAATGTTTTGTTTGTGGGTCTATGGACCATATGAAAGGGGATCCCAGATGCAAACAGTAAACCTGCAGGGGTCAGCACTGCCTCCTTAGCCTTCATCCCAGATGGAGAAGTTCAAATGGCTAGTGCACAGTTTCACTTACTGGCTGAAGAACCCCTTGGAGTTCAAGCCAGTGTATCTTTAGTGTCCCTGGGTCTGTGTAAAAACCAGAGTATGGATGTGTGTAGCTCCATTCCAGATTACACCAAAGTTCATTAAATGGACAGTGTTCTTGTGAATGGCAAGGAGACCCCTGCCATGAGAGACACTGGGGCCAGCAGAACAGTTGTGGATGAAAGTTTTTTTCAAGCCTGAGGATGTGGCTAAGGAACCCAAAGGTCCCGCTAGATTTGCTGGAGGCTCAATCCAAATGGTTCCAATTCTACCAGCTCTCATTGAATGCAACCATAATGACAGTATGGATGTGGATGCCTGTCAGTGTTCAGAATGAGGTGCCTGGGAGAATCCTGTTGGGGAATGACTTAAAAACTCCAGGAGTGGTGTCCGGTACCCCCAGGCCTCCTAGTAGGAAGAAACAGGAACAAACCAAATAGGCTAGGGAGGCAACCTTAAGAGACCACCCTGAGCCTGTGGAACCCTCTACAGAGAACCCCACTGTAAGTCCTTGTGTTAGTAAGTTAACCTCTAACCAAGGCAAACCCAAGACTACAGTATTAGGGAAATGGAAGCCCAAACCATGCTCCATCATTGCCACTCCAATTATATAGTCTTTGACCCACACTGGTTCTGGGGAAGAGATGGATAGACAAATTGGGCCCCTATCTAGGCCTGTGAGAACTGGTAGTTCTCAAAACTGGTGGAAAACCAGGAAACCTAAGTCTAAGGCTAAACACCTTAAGACTGTTGGATCTTCTGTTGAAGACTCCAGTATCAATCCTAGTGTTAGGAGGGAAACTTCGAAACTAGGCAAAACAATATCTGAGAGGCGGTGGAAGCATGTACCTTGCTTGACCACAACCCCTCCAACAAAGATACCAGTGACCCAACCTGCTCTTGTGAGAGAGGTGATGAGGAAACATGGAGGACCCTCTAGGTCTAAGGGATTTCTTTCTAAGAACCCCTTGAAAAAGCCTATTGTAGGTTCAGAAGTTGTCACAATTTCTGAGGGGACTGTTACATCAGATCCCCTATACCCTAAACAAGAGATGTACCCAACCGTATTTGTAGGTCATATAGCTTGCAAATGAAAACCAATGTTAAAAAGTTCCATGGCAATGGTTACTTAAGATTGCCGGTGTTCTCAGCAAACAATGTAACCGACTTGCAACAGGAGATCCTTCCTGGTGAGGATTAAATTATCCTGTCCTTTAGTCTTGGGTGTTGGGCGGGGGGAGGAGTGTTAATGAGAATTTTCATTGTAGTGCTATATTCCTCCCACATTATAGACCCCCAGCTCTTTTGCTGGACTTTAGGACTTTTTAATTTTAACCTTGGATTGAGTGAGACCTTTTTCTCACTCATGTGTTTTTACTTGATTTGGATTGCGTTTCCACTGTTTTTGGAGTCTGACGGGCTCGATTGGCATCTACTTTTGGTATGGTGACACATAGCAAACAGAGAAATGCTTTATATTTCTCTTAAGGTTTAAATACCTTTTCTTGTGTGAACTACTGTTCCCAAGAATCGTAAAGTGAGTGAAATTGACTTTACTTAACCTTTTCTCTTTGTAGATCCAACACCCACCTTCTTATGTGGAGTGTTGGGGGGGGGGGGGGAGGGGTTACTTAGTAGCCCCTTACCTACCTCCTCATGTAACATTCTTAGTTACTCTCACTACTTTAAATGGCTGGTGGCAGTGGTTTAATTTTCCAACTATTGTGCTTTCTACCGGAGGCTGAATCCTCAGCTGTAGTATAGCACCCATGGCTGACCCTTTTGTCAAAATGGCCCGGTCTTCTTTTTTCGCCATTTTGTGTTTGTGAGGTCTTTCTTGGGTTTTACTCTGCACGCCGAACACATCTTTCAGTCCTTTGTTCTTTTTGCCTTTGGCGGGCTTCAGTCCAGAAACCCGCCTCTGGCTCCAGTGTGTCTGGAAGGGCAGGAAGTGAGGGAGGTGCCCGAAACTCCCCTGTCCTTTGTCTATAGGAGTGCCTGAATGCAACCAGTCCTGATAGGCTGGCTGGCTGTCTTTTCAGGACGAGCTACCCTGCTTTTTGCGTGACAGTTAGGCTGTGCATGCATGGGAGAAACCTGCTTAAAAGGCGAGTGTTTTGGGACTAGAGGCAGAGTCCACCACTGGGAAGAACACCTGATGAAACTGTGAACGAAATCTGCTGCATTCTCCTGGGCCTTTGAATTGCTCGGTGAAGCCCTGCTGCTGTGCTGAAACTCCTTTTTTCTGATTGACGAGCGAAGCTCTGGAAGGGACGACTCCTTCAGTTGGGTTAGTGGAACCAACTAACCCCAAGACAAACTCCACTGGACCATCCTCCTTGACTGGCTGTACTTCTTTGCTGCTGCAGGAACCGAGTGCTCGGGGTCGAAAAATCTGTAGTCTAGTGCAACGTCTGGAAACCGGCCAGAAGCTCCAGGAATCTCCTAAGGACCCTACAGAAACTGGATGACCAGAGCTAGAATCCCCTCACCAGAGTGCAGGACTCAAGGAGTGAAGGAAACCCAACCAGTATCCAAGATCCACAGTGGTGCTGTTTACCGCACGCTGAAACAGCAAAGTGCCTCTGATCCGAAAATGGCCCGTAGCTGCTGCCGACCTTCAAATTGCTGCCGCAGGACTCCTCCAGTTGTTCTCCATCTTGTCCACATGACTGAGGCTCGGGAAACCAGGATCTGCATCGCTGCAATAGGACAGACGCCAGCTGGACCACTCTTCTTCAAACCAGAGGTACTGTTCAGGCTTGAGGTACTTAACTGTGTCTTTAGCTTTGCTCTTCTCAGTTGAGACTTGCAGTAGCTACTATTGTTAGTTGATTTCAGTTCTTCTCTCCACAAGTGTAACAGCTTGTGACCCTAGAGTGATTTTCTACAAAACTCTCTAACTTTGTACAAGACTTTGATTAACAATGTAGTGCCTCGGCTCCATAGGGCGTGCTCCAATTGACTTTGTCTGTCTTGGCTCCCTGCAGGCTCTTCTAGTCCATTGACTTTGATATGCTTTGTCCCACAGAGGTGATAACTTGTTTTTAGACTGTTATTGCTGGGAAAAGTTTTGTCTAGACTTCATTGGAAGATTTATGTATACTTGCATGCCCTGAGAACATGTTTAACCCTTTTCCTTCCTTTAACCTTTCCTTTCTGCAACCTCAGAATCTGCAAAGTGTACTAGTGATATATAAATGCCATTACTGTACTTGTGAAAGAAGTCACCTCCGGGTGTAGGAAGTTTGTGAAAAGCATCTCTAAAGAGTATCTACTAAACCTATGCTGCTTCTGGAAAAGGATTTTAAAGTATATTTGATTGTTACATTTCTTGCCCTCTTTAAATAAGGCTTCTGTAAAAATTAGTTAAATAAAAAACTATTTATAACTAAAACCTTGAGTATGTGTTACTTGGCTACTTGTATTTGCGAATTTCATTGCTACAGCTCTACAGCTCACATTTGGCCCTCTGCTCAGTCACACTACCAGCTTATGTAGTACAGCCCTGTACCAAAAGTTGGGTTACCTAATATCAAGTAGACAAGTGTTGTGTAGTCGCACACAGTGTTACTACATCAATTCTTGCCTAACAACCACCTTATGTGGAGTGCTGGAGGGGTTACATAGTAACTCCTTATCCACTCCTCATGTAATTTTTTGTTACACTAGCTAACTTGAATGGCTGGTGGCAGTGGGTTCTTTTTACTACCTTTTGTGCAATGTATTTGCAGGGTCATTTCTCAGTACAGCACCCAAGGGGGACCTTTTTACCAAAATGGCCACCGTCTGCTTTTTTCACCCTTTCTTGTTTAAGTCCTTATGGGCTTTTACTCTGTTAAGATCAGGGTTAAGTTGTGTATTTTGCCTTTGGCGGGCTTCATCCCTGAAGCCCGCCCAGGCTCCAGTGTGTATGGGAAGGCAGGAAGTGAGGGCGGAGCCTGAAACTTGACTGGCCTTTGTTTGTAGGCATGCCTGGCTGAAACCAGTTCCAACTGGGCAGGTGGCTGCCCTAGAGAACTACCCACAGCCCCCGTTTGATTGACAGCTTAGTGGGACCATTTACAAGTGCAACGTCTTCAGTAGGACAAATCAGGCTGAAACTTTGCAGGCATCCGTGTGAGTCTACAGAAGCAAGAACATCCAGAGTCCCCACACCAAATATTCGTACCTCTTTGGCACTGAGAAAAAGGTGTAAAAATCATAAAGAGCCCCTGAAACGAGTGGAATCCATTGCTGCAGAGTCCCTCTCGGGAGTGCTGCTGAAGAAGCCCGCCAGATGTCCTTCCTTTCATCACCACAACCAAGGTCAAGTAACAAGGGTCTGCATCGTTGCATCAAGAAGGAAGTCAGCTGGAAAATCTGCTTCAATTCTTATGTACTGTGGGGCTTTGGGTTTAACCACCTTTAGTGAAATCTAGTGCTTCCTAGCTTGTGGAGTACTCCTCATTAATTACTCCAATTCCCTTGTGCAGGCCTAACCGCTTGTGCACCTCAGGTAGGCTCACTTGAGCTCCTGGATTTTCCTTCAAAGAACTATTAACAGTTCAACTAACTTTTTCTAAGAAGATTGCATCAGAACTAGAACTGTCCTATTTACTTGGGCTGTCCAGGCTCCCCAAATGCATCCCTTCTGAAACCAATTGGCTTTGGCAGTGCTTGTTCCCTATAAAGGTGTTCATTGTTTGACACTTATTGCTGGGCAAAAGACTTACTACATCCCTCTGGGGGAAAAGGCTATTGTTACAGTGCTCTGTTCTACTGTAACACTGTCCCCCTCCAAACTCAATATTGTATGGTGAACCAAAAGTGCTACTACTGACCTTGATTGATGTCACTGCGTGTGCTGGAAATTTTTTTGTACAAAAATGTGTTCGCCTGCATTATTGCTGCTTGAATAACTTGATTCTGAAATTCTACTTGATGTTACTATTAGTTGCTGCATATCTAGTGTGATTGTTTTGCTTTGTGTATATATAAATAATTTTAAAATTACTTTTAAGCATGTAAGTGTTTACTTGAATACTTGTATTTACTGATTTCATTGTACTGCTCTACAGCTCACAGTACCCCTTCTAAGATAATCCTGGCTGCTCAGCCACGCGACCGACTTGTGTAGTACAGGCCTATGTTAAAAGTTGGGTCACTAATACCAAGCAGATAAGTCTTGTAAAGTCGCACACCAGTTGGACTCTACAAATCTTACATAACAGAGGCACGCAAATGACATTTGCCCATGTATATAATCTGCGAAGAAAAAACACGATTGATACTTGCTTTTTTCGGTATTGCCCCCCAGCACCTTATCTGATGCATTTGGACTGAATAGTTGCTCAAGAAAATATTTGGCAAATTCAAGTACCATGCTACTATCCTACCTAATGAGACTCCTGGGTGCTTGATGATCTGTAGCAAGGCTTACCGCACATATCAGTATTACAAGTTCTGATGTTTGTTAATCTGCTTAGAATCACATGCTGTGCATAGTCCGACATCCAGTGGTCACTGCCGAGTATTGCATTTTGTTTTTCGTAGTCGAAAAGGGGACGTTGACATAGGCGTGTCTGTAATACTATCCCTATAGTGACATGTAGTGTACCCAAAATCTCTCACGCATCGAGGTCCCTCAGATTGTTTTTTTCCATCCAGAAAACTGGTCGCCTTAATGCGGAGCTCGTAAGAGACATTGCAATACCATTTATTCGACTGTTGGTCGTTGCTTGTCAGTTATCTTTAAATCTAAACGGCGACGGCCAAGCTGTTTCCCCGCCGAGTCAAGATCTTCGGTGGCGGTTTCGACAGAGGCGATCCTATCGGCGCTGCTGAACATGTGGCCCGGCCTCGGTGGTATACAGTAGGGAGAGTGGGGATTGTGGGGACACTTCTGTTTCCATTCTAGAATGCCTTTCTCTTTCACCCCCCTTTCCTTCGGGGTCGTTATCACTTATTCCTGTATCCTCAGCTATGGAGAGGATTCTTTTAGATTTTGCCCGCGTTGTAACGGCAAATTCACGTGAAAGGATAAGCATAAGCGGTGTAACCGCTGCTCACCCCTCGACCACAACGAGGACGGCTGTGAGGCCTGTAAACTCGTTCGCCTAAAAACTTTAAAGGACCGCAGGGTCAAGAGGTGGGCAGCCTACGCTGTGTCAAAGGCTGATTCCCCTCCCGCTGCCGACGAATGTGATGAGGGGGACTGATAACGCTACCTCTGTATCGGACGTTGTCGACCTCTCTAAGGAGCGCTCCCGCTCCTTCGCGTCTGTCCCCGGCCCCGACAGGTTTGGCTCACGCCCTAATTATGGGGATGTACACCCCGGCGACGCCGACGCACATGGAAAGCATAAAACTAAACACACAACCCACGGCCCTCCTTTGACTAAGTCGAAGAAAGCCCTAGCGCCAACGGAGACGCCGGATCGACCGACAGCCTCTGCCGACTGTAAGGGTCGCAAGTCCTCCCCGCAACCGCATGCGCAGCTAGCGACCTGGGCCGTCCATAAATAAGGGCGAAACCACCAAAACGCCAGATGACACGCCTCGTAAGAGAGCGACCGTCGGCGAAAACGTCCCAGCACCGCCAAAGACCATGCAAAACGAGCCCTCGACGGACAGTTTAGACGCCGATAGCTTGGCTAGAATAGTCTCCTCTGACGCTCAGAGACAGATGGCGAGGGAGTCGCCGAGTCCCGCTCACAAGGCCAGGGAGACGCCGAAACAGACGGAAGGTATGCCGGTACCTCCCCCTCCGTCAAAGGAAAGACCTAGAGATACACCCCCAGTGTCGCACCCACAAGAAGGTTTCTCGGAGGGCGAAGGGAGTATATCCTCCACGCTATGGGACAGATCTTGACGGCTACAGGCGGAAGAGCATCCCTTTCCGCCTCCAGACCTTTCAGGGTTACCCCAGTGGACTTTGGAAACATTTGAATCGTGTATGGACAAACTAGATAGGTGTAACATGTTCAGGGGTGGACATAAACCTAAGAGGCCAAGGGAGATACTTCATGAAGATCCCAGGGCCAAATATCCAAGACTCTTTGACCCACTTCAAGAGGAGGGTAATGCATATAACCTCACTGAAGATGACACTCACTTTCAGGAAGATGAAGAGTTCCTAAATATTGAAGATCAACAGGACCCTGAAGAGGGCTTTGAGGAATACCCAGACATGGGTGGGGGCGGGGAATCTCCAGGAGCATCAACGGACCCTGACGTTCTTGATCTGTCCCCTCCTCAGACCACACCAGTCAGAAACCCGTCACCTGTAGATGACCAACCCACTTTCAATGCACTGCTACGTAAAGCAGCAGCGCATTTTGAAATTGATACAGGGGAGGATTACTCCAGAGATAGACTTTGTGGAGAAAATAATTGAGGAGAAACCACCTACTAGTAAGGCCATTCCCCTTCTCGCCTCGGTCAAGAGACGACTCATTCCATATTTATCAACACCTGCATTGGTTCGAGGGGTCAACCTGAGGATTGAGAAACTTTAGTCCTTCACCGTCGGACCCAATATATATTAGGGGTCACTCAATACCTGATTCCTTGATAGTAACCACCACAAGGAAAAGGGCAGGGGTTCCGCTATCTACTAGCGAAGCACCCCCAGACAAGGAGGGAAAAAAGCTTTATGCCTTGGGAAAAAGGATTACATCCTCAGCAGCTTTTTCCAACAGAATTGCCAATAACAATAGCTTGCTGGCAAGCTACGCTGATTCCCAATGGGGAAAGTTACGCCAAGACCTCGAAGTTCCTGAGCCCTTACGAACCCGTTTGTCAGCCACTGTGACAGAAGGTACTCTGGTTAACCAAAGCATCATTATAAACACGCTAGATGGGGCGTTGCTTGGAGCTGCCTAGGAGCTCCTGGCTGGCCCGATGCGCAGTAAGCAATAACGCTGTTTGCATCCTCCGTTTCCCACCAAAAATAAGCCACAGCATGTGGGAGGAGTAGCTGCTGCTGCATGGCGAGTGATTTCCTGGTAGGTGACCGAATCTCCGAGTTCGGATGCATTTTTTAAATCGGGGGAGCTCCCGGCGACAAAATGGCAGCTGCACCACTGATCCGCGCGAAATGGGGGTGATGCAGGCGGTTGAAAGCAGAACGAGCCGCCGAACGAACTGACTCGATCCAGCACTGCCTTCAAGATGAGCGACTTATGTTTGAAGCCCAGCGGAAGCGGTCGAGAGGTGTGCGGCTCCCCGCTGCTCAAGCTGCAGTAGTCCTGCAGTAGTCCTGTGGCGGTGTCCCGGAGCGGAGTGGAGGAGAATCCCGGCGGTTGGAGCCCGGACCTGGAGGGGCCTCCTTGAGAAGGTGAAACGCATTTCTCCTCACCCGGGGGACAGCAGAGACTCCGACCCACATCCCCGAGTCGCTGAGCCCTCGAGTGAAGCAGGAGACGCTCCTGGCACCGTTCCGGGACCTACCGGGGCGTGTTCCATCGGCTGCGAGCTACCGCGGAGCTCATGGAGCTACTCTCACGGCGGAGGAACCACCCGTGGCGAAACTCATTGCTGGCCGGATTGCTGTTGGTCTTGCACCGGGGCTGCGGTTGTGCTGGAGACAGGCGTAGCAAAGGCCTCACAAGGATCTATGGCAGTCCCGTGGATACGAAGGGAGGAGTGCGACTACCTGTACCCCCAACACATGGTCACAACAAGGCACACCACGAAGCTTGAGCATCTGGCCATAGCTGCGGGGGGGCCTGCACGGAGAAGCAGAGCCGCAGCTACCTGTGGGAGAGGCCACGCGAGCAGCCGCTCCAGGGTTTGCATGAAACAACGCTCTCCCGACCCTGGAGCCAGAACGACCAAATAAATGGTAAAACATTACCCTTGCACCAGTTTCGGCCTAAAGCACCTAAGAGGCAGTAATATATAAATGATGTGCCCCTCTGCCACCTCAATCTGAAAGGGGGGATTAGCTGGGTGCGAACGCTCGCAGGGCGCCATTACGCAATATCTTCAACCGGCAGCGTGCAATAGAACTCCTTTGGGGGACTTGCCTGCTTTGCTTGGTTCCCCTCGCATACTACCTATCTCCTGCTCCCTGGGGCAGATCAAGCAAGCAAATACATTGCAGAGGGGGAAAATCAGGGGGTTGGCGGGAGCGAGGATGTCGAGGAGTGGGAAGATGTCCAAGCAGACGGACATTGCGGCATTGATGGCTAGTGCCTCGAATGCCTTGAATGATCGCTTCAAAAAAGGGGAAAAGCCTGAGGTTCCCGCAGAGGATGAGGTCCCTATCAGCGCACCATCAGCTAACAACGCAGCACAAATGGTGACCAAGGCGGACCTGCAGGAACTACTCACCACCCTGACAAATGAAATTCACAAGAAGTAACAGGAAAAATAAACTCCCTGGACAAACGAGTGGTGGAGGTGGAGAGACAGACGGCGGAGCTTGAATCAGAAGTTTGTGATCAGCGGACGAGCTCGACAGAGACCGAATCAAAGCTCTGGAGGAGAGATGTGACCTTATCGAAGCCAAACAAGAGGATGCTGAGAATCGGTCGCAGAGAAACAATATCCGCATCCGGGGGATTCCATCGTCCATACCAAACTCGGTGCTGGGAAACCAAGTCTCGGGGTTGCTCAGATACATCCTAACCCTGCCGGATGATGCATCTTTAGAACTGGACCGGGTGCACAGGTCGGTCCTGAGATCCGCATCCAGCTTCCCCCCGGATGTCTAGGTAAGGGTTCATTTCCACCAAATAAAGGAGGAAATCATGAGTGAAGCAAGACAAATGGGTCAAATAACATTCCAGGGATCGAAAATATCGCTATACCAAGACTTGGCGAATTCCACACTACAGAAGCGAAGAGCCATGTGGTCATTCACGGAATGGCTGCGGCGGAAAAAGGTTGGCTACCAATGGGGATTCCCCACTTCGGTCCAGTTCACAAGGGAGGGAACTCGGAGACAAATTCGATCACTGAAAGAGGCCGACAAATTCATGGGCCTCGGAGTAGCGGGGGGCGGCTCAGACTCTGAAGGACCAACCCAATCTCAGCACAGCAATCCTCCTGACGGATCATGGTCCAAACCTGCCCGACGGCATAGACCTCGAGGCCCACCCAAGAAAAACTCCAATCCTGGGTGATCTCGAATTAAATTAAAGCAACAACGGCGGGTAACGGAGTCTTTATTCCGGAACTAGTCGATTGACAAGCGGTGCTTTAGAAGGATATACAAATCCAAAAGGAGATGGAGCCTCACGTTGAGTCTAATTCCTCACTCAGGCACTGAGAGCGATATCCTGGCAGTGCGGATATAGTGCATCAGTCCTAGTTCACAGTTGGTTCGGCGGCCCAGTTGGCCAATATGAGCGCATTGAGGCCACCAGTTTCCCAGTGGCTGTAGGATGTTGCTCTTCCTACTTGTTCGTATCAAAGGGGGGTTGAGGGATTTGGGAGTTCACTGAAAGACAGTCAAATACCCAGGGTCTGGGAGCTTCATCGGTTCGACCCTGTGCGTAAGCTCACATCATGACATTGCGGCGACATCAATGAAGCAATACCGAAGCATCGAAGTGGCCTCAGGCAGGGTTGATCGAGATTAGCAGGCGAGAGCGTGCTTAATCTTAGACCAAAAGGAATAAGACTATGGCTGACACAAGTGAAATAACAATCCTATCATGGAATGTGCAAGGACTTAACTCGCCACGGAAACGGAAATCAGTTGAACAAAGACTTGGGCAATTAGGCGGGGATATTGTCTTTCTACAAGAAACTCATCTACTGCAAGAAGATGAACACAGAGTAAGATTTATCAAGTACAAAAAAGCATTCTTTGCCACCTCTGGCCAGAAGAAAAGAGGAGTGGCCATACTCCTGAGTGACAGGATCCCCCTAACAAAAATTACTATAAAAAGCGATCGAAACGACCGGTTCCTCTTACTCAAGGGGCTATTTGAGGAACTCCCGATCACCATAGCTGCAATCTATGGTCCCAACTCGGCTCAAACTAAATTCATCACAAATTTAATCCCAACATTTTTGGCATTTCAAGAAGGGCACCTAATCATGGGCGGAGACTTCAACTCGATGCCAGATCCCCAAGTGGACAAAACCCTGCCACCCACTAAATCTGACTTTATACAAGCATTAGCATTAGCCAAGCCATTAAGGGAAACGGAAACCGTAGATGCCTGGAGGCTCTTCAACGGGACTGCAAGAGACTACACCCATTATTCCCAGGTGCATAAAGGCTTCTCGAGAATCTACTTAATACTGATCTCAGGGGTTCTTTACCCATGCTTGGATGCAATGTCAATACAAACATGCATGATTTCGGATCATGCCCCGGTGACTGCAAAATTAGCTATTTTGGGGCAAAAGCGCCCGGTCCAAAAACAATGGAGAATGAATGACGCTCTGTTACTGGACGAATGCATGAAATGGAGGTCGAGAACACAATTGTTAACTACTTCAAAGAAAACACAATTGAGACATCTCCTATTAATATCATCTGGGATGCTATGAAGGCAGTCGTCGGAGGTGCTCTGATTAGCGCGGGAGCTGAACAGCGAAGGGTTTCGAACATTGCTGCATCCAAGCTCGAGGAGAGCATGAACCAACTAGAAGCAGAGCTGAAAAAGCGATATTCCAGAAAAGTCGAGAGAGCTCAGAAAGGCTAAAACTGCTTTGGAAATGCATTGCGCCGATCGTACAGCTAAATCCTTAGCATTCACAAGACAGTTTTATTACTCAAAGGGGAATAAAGCAAACAAAATACTAGAGCAAAACTGTAGAAAATCAGAAGCAGGAACAATATCCTAACACTAACTGGGGCTGATGGGAAAACCCTCTACACCGATACAGATAAAATAAATGAACTATCAAGATACCATGCAGATATGAAGGGATCACCAACAGCATTAGACAACTTACCGAAGTACTTGCAGTCCTTACCTAAACAGCACTCGACTGGGCTGGAGCACCTCGAGCTGCCCATTTCGGTGGAGGAAATAACGGAAGCCATTAAATCATTGAAATCCACAGCTCCTGGCCCCGATGGTTTATCCGCATCCTTTTACAATAAATACTCAAGGCTTCTGGTTCCTCAGCTGATGGTATTGTTCAACTCTTTTCTGTCGTCTGGCTCAGTCACCGGAACAATGGCGGAATCAGTAACTGTCCTGCTGCACAAGCCAGGGAAGCCTCCAGAATTGGCCGCTTCTTACCGCCGGATCAAGCTTATGAACAATGACGGTAAGATTTTCGCCAAAATATTAGCGGGCAGGTTGGGAGCGGTTTTACCAGGCCTGATCGACAGTGACCAGATGGGGTTCATACCAGGGAGAGAGACTCACGACAATATTCGGAGAACAATAGACATAATTGAACATATCCACAGATCCGTGGACACGGTTGCCATGATATCATTAGATGCTCATAAAGCATTCAATCTGATGGACTGGGGGTATCTACGTGCAATCCTGGAACATTTTGGATTTGGCCCAAATTTCATCACATGGGTAATGGCCAGTTACCAAATCCCCATGACACAGCTGCGAGTTAATGGCAGGAGATGCGAAGCAATACAAATCTCAAGAGGTACTAGACAGGGGTGCCCACTCTCTCCTCTGGTTTTCGCTCTGTCAATGGAACCCTTTGCAGCCAAAATCAGGCAGAATGATAGGATAGGGGGGATTAAGATAGGAACTAGGGAATATAAAATAGCACTCTATGCTGATGACGTATTAATAACAGCATCAGATTTGGCCTCCTCCCTTGAGTCCTTATGGAAGGAAATTAATGAATTTGGGACATTGTTGGGGTTCGAAATTAACCTAGACAAGTCATCAGCCCTGGCGATCAGCATCTCTAAACAAGAAAGAACCGCCCTCAGCCAATTGATGCCGATCCCATGGGTGAAAGACGCGATCGAATACCTGGGGGTACGGATCACTAAAGACCCGGCCCATCTATATGCTGCAAGCTGCCCTCAACTTATTACAACTCTTAAGAAAGACCTAAAGACATGGTCCTCTCGGGAAGTCTACTGGTTTGGGCGAATTACGGCCATAAAAATGAATATAATTCCCAGGTGGCTACACTTTTGCACCGCAATACCGACCCGCATTCCGGGCCCAGTACTGGTGGATATGCAAAAGAAATTGCAGAGCTTTGTCTGGGGGGAAAAGTCTCGTATTGGTAAGCGAATAATGTTGCGAGACAAAAATCTGGGAGGGCTAGGAGTGCCAGACATAGTCAGATATACACTAGCAGCCCCGCTATCACACCTGTTCTCCTGGGTGAGAAGAGGACACGCCAAAGTGGACGCAGATCGAGGGGAGCTGGTGTCCGGGTAACCCCGCGGACTTGCCACATCTGCCAGAAATGAAAGCGCAAGCGAATAAAGGTCCCCTATCGGCCACGATAACAGTTGTCCGAAGCTGGAAGGCAGCAGCGTGGAAATGGGGTATAAGGGGCACACTGGGCCCACTAACCCCTATCTGGAACAACCTGGAGTTTTCAACATGCTGTGATACCAATAGCTTTCAGTCGTGGCGGGAGGGTGGTCTACTTAGGACGGGTGACTTTCTGGAGGAGGGTTCCCCCATCAAATTTGAAAGATGCAAAGGAAGTTCAGGGTAAAAGAGAGATTTCGCTACGCCAGGATACGACACTGGCTGTCTCATAGAGCGGTTCGGGAGAAATGCTCGAGAGAGCTAACAGCTCTAGGGATCTCCCTCACAACCCCAACAAAAAGAGGTAAAATCTCGGCTTTGTACCACCTCCTAGGTAGGGCTGACCCCACGGAAAAACAAAGATACATGATTGAGTGGGAGGAGGACCTGGGCCGGGAAATAGAAATTGAGGAATAGGCTAAAATTTGGGCCAGACTGCACAAAAGCTTGCAATGTATTATAATCAGGGAGGGAGGTTACAGCTCTGTTATAGATATTACGTTACCCCAGTACAGATCAATAGAGCAAATCCAAATATCTTTCTGATCGCTGATGGCGAGGCTGCTCCACCCCTGGTTCCCTACTTCACATGGTTTGGGCTTGCCCAAGGGCGGATACATATTGGAGGGAAGTTACTAAACACATTAAGGATATCACGGGAATTATCATACCCTGGGACCCAGGAATTATTCTCTTGGGGGAATCGGGAATCGGGGGGGGGGGGGGGGGTGGCCAACGACAAAACCAACAACAGTACTCCTCAGCAAGCAACTGGTCCTCCTCCACTCAAGGAACCAGTGCACAATATGCTCAGAGAGGGCAACGTCGTGGCAAGGGAAGAGGTCGGGGCCCCACTCCTAGAGGCTCCCTGGCTACCAACACCAAATGACCCGAAAGTTCGGGTCCCCTCCCATGCATCTCCAGTCGGGGGCCGGTTAACATCATTTCTACCAGCATGGGAGGGAATTACCACAGACCGATGGGTACTGTCAACCATAGCCCACGGTTACTGCATCAAATTCAGTCGGTCCCCTACATTCAGGCCCCCAAGGGGAAGACGCCTGTCACCGGAGCACCTCGCCATCCTTCTTCAAGTCGAACTGCTACTAGAAAAAGGAGCAATAGAGGTTGTGCCTCTGTCACAGGTAAAGGAGGGTATTTATTCAGTGTACTTCTTTGTACCCAAAAAGGATTTAACCATGAGCCCTGTACTAGATCTTCGCCCAGTGAACAAATTTGTCAAACCTCAAAAATTTCGTATGGTGACTTTGCAGGAAGTAATTCCCCTGCTCTCATAGGGGGATTACATGGCAACACTGGACATGAAAGATGCATACTTTCATATTTCAATGTTGCCAGCGCACAGAAAATACCTCAAGTTTATGATAGAGGACAAACACTACCAGTTCAGAGTGCTGCCCTTCATCATAGCGTCAGCGCCGAGGGTATTCACGAAGGTACTGGCAGTGGCAGCGGCCCACCTGCGCAGGTAGTCCATTCCAGTATACCCTTACCTTGATCATTGGCTCATGACAGGGGATTCTTACGAGACATGCTTCTCAAATACCCAAAAGACTGGACCTTTTGTTCCAACTAGGCTTCTCCATCAACGAGAAGAAGTCCAGCCTAGACCCCAGCCAAGTCAAGCAATTCCTAGGGGCTCTAATTCGAACAAAGGACGGTCTCGTCTTCCCCTCCAACGAGAGGGTCCAAAATATGCTGTTTCAGATCCCTCAATATGTAGCCGGTCGAGAGGTGACGGTACGCAAAGCCATGCGATTGCCAGGAATGATGGCGTGTCAGGCCAGCGGACAATGGGAGGATCTAGTGGTGGTCTCGCAGGCCCTAGTTCTCTCGCTGCGGTGGTGGTCGAAGGAAAACCTAGTAATAGGGAAACCATTCGTCACCCCCACAGTGGAAGCCACTCTAACCACAGATGCATCTATCACAGGATGAGGTGCTCACCTATCCCATTAGACTGCACACCGAGTTTGGACTCGGGAGTGTAGCGTCCAAACACATAAACTTGCTGGAACTACTGGCGGTCTTCAAAGCACTGAAGACTTTCCAGACACACCTTCAACAGAAGACAGTGCTAGTCCTCACAGACAGCACCACAGCCATGTGCCACCTGAACAAGCAAGGGGGCACTCACTCTCCAGGACTGTCCAAGCTGTCCCAGAACATCTGGAAGTGGGCTCTCAGTCACAACATGTTCCTGTTATCTCAAAATGTACCAAGGGAACTCCATCTTCTGGCAGACAAACTCAGCAGAGACTTCCCTCTGCCCGCAGAGTACGAATGGCGATTACAAGACGGCATCGTCTCCAACGTTTTCGCAGAATGGGGTTTCCCAGAAATAGATCTGTTCGCGACTCTGGAGAACACCCAATGCCAAGATTACGCCTCCAGGTACCCCCAGAACCGCTCCAAGGGGAACGGTCTCTGGATTACATGGTCAGGGATGCACCAGGAACCAGTTACCATACTAGTGGCCCCAATGTGGGCCCGGCAACCCTGGTTCGCTCACCTGATGGAGATGTCACTTTCTCCACTGGTGAAACTACCCTGCCTGTACAACATGCTGTCACAGGACAAGGGCAGAATGCTGCACCCATGCCCACAGACCCTGAACTTAGCAGCCTGGCTCCTGAGGTCATAGAATTTGGACATTTGCAGCTCCCACAGAGATGCATGGACATCCTTAGAGAGGCAAGAAAACCGAACACTCGTTACTGCTACTCTAGCAAGTGGAAACGGTTCGTCATCTGGTGTGGGGCTAAAAGCATCAACCCTGTTGACTGCTCTCCCACACAGATTGTTCTATACCTGACTCTCTTGTTAGACTCAGGATTAGTCTATAATTCTATTAAAGTTCACCTAGCTGCACTCTCCGCCTACACCACATCTCAACATAAGGTGTCATAGTGGAAAGTTCCAATCATTAAAGCCTTCATGGAGGGAGTTAAAAGAATCCACCCTCCTATATCTAAACCAGCTCCCGGATGGGACCTAAATGTTGTACTGACCAGGCTTATGGGTTCTCCCTTCGAACCCATGCACAAAGCAACACTTAAGAAACTCACTCTTAAAACCTCTTTTTTAATAGTTATCACCTCCATTAGGAGAGTAAGCGAACTACAAGCGCTCTCCATACTAGATCCCTTTGTAACTGTTCACAAAGACAAGGTGGTTCTACGCACACACCCTAGGTTTGTACCAAAATTAATTTCGAAATTCCATGTCAACCAGTCTATAGAACTACCAACGTTCTTTCAAAACCCATCAAACATGGGAGAAAAAAGCCTGCACACACTTGATGTGCGCAGAGCAGTCGTGTTTTAAATGGAAAGAACTAGACCACTGAGAAAAAGGAATCAGTTCTTTGTCTCGGTGGCGGCAGGAAGAGAAGGAGATGCAGTTTCCAAATCCACTATATCTAGATGGATTTTCCAATCCATCACTCTGTTACACTCTTGCTAAGAGAGAACTACCCTTCGAGCCGAGAGCACATTCTACTCGAGGCACTGGGGCTTCCATAGCATTCATTGCAAATGTTCCCCTTGAGTCCATTTGCAAAGCGGCAACCTGGAGTTCTGTACACACCTTTACAAAACACTACTGTCTAGATGCCCATTCGAGATCTGATTCCCAGGTGGGACAAGCAGTACTAAGACATCTTTTATCTACTGTTCCTTCTCACAACCCACCTCCAACTCAGGGTGCTGCTCGCTAGTCTATGCACAGCATGTGATTCTAAGCAGATTAACAAACATCAGAAGACATGCATTACTCACCGTAAAAGCATTTCTGATGATTGTATCTGCTTAGATTCACATGCGCCCACCCTTCCTCCCTGCTCAGATGGAAGGAACATAGACATCGTATTACTTCTCCCTTTTCTGTACTCACTCATGTCTAATAAGACTCCCTCAGGGCAGAAAAAAATACAAACAGAGGGACCTCGATGCGTGAGGGATTTTGGGTACACTACACGTCACTATAGGGATAGTATTACAGAAACGCCTATGTCGACGTCCCCTTTTCGACTACGGAAAACAAAATGCAATACTCTGCAGTGACCACTGGATGTCTGTCTATGCTCAGCATGTTAATCTAAGCAGATACAATCATGAGAAATGCTTTTACGGTGAGTAATGCATGTTTTACTCACTATAGGGAATCTTCTTGTGGTATTCGGTTTCCGCCTTCCTAGAGATGTTTCACCCATTATCCTCCGATTCTCTGAGTTGTGTTGTCCGAGAGCGAGCGACTACTGTCTATAATAAGTTGTGTGCATAAAGAGGGATTTAGCGCACTCGTGGGACAATGAATGCCAGCTCACAGGCTTCCATTTGTGCTCTGCAAGAAAAGCTCTCATTATGGTATGAAGAGTATTTATCCTGCGAGTAGAAAGGGGACCTGGACTACCAAGTACATGGGTCATCATATGTAGCTTGTACTTTCGCCTAGTCTAAAGATGTTGGGGTCGGATCGAGACTGATTTGTAAGTGTTACTCCCGTTTTGTAATGACAGAGTTAAGCTGTAAAACTCTAGAATAGAATGCTGCTACGAGGAAGTGAATTCATCTACATTATCACTTCTTTCAACAACCTCTACATGGTGAGTTTGTATCATGCACCCCCTCATTGACATCTGTTAAGAAGAAATGGGTAACCAAGTTAAGAGGTGCTTTGCTTTTGAATGCTTTGCTCTGCTGGTTTTGATCTGGTAATTTAAATCGGACTGTTTAAGTGTTTAATCTATAGGCCTCCGTTGTCAAAAGCATTTTGTAAGTTAACTTGCGATAGAGAGAGACTGACTGTTAAAAATGATTTATATTTTAGCAAAAGCAAGCAGAACTAGAAGCAGCACGGTTAGCAAAGGAAAAAGAGGAGGAAGAAGCAAGGCAACAAGCACAACTTGCAAAGAAAGAAAAAGATATACAGAAGAAAGCAATAAAGAAAGAAAGGCAACGATTGCGAACCACTTGTAAGGTAGGCACGTACTGCTAATCGGGATGACAATATCATAGACTGACAGTGGTTTACAGCTCCAGCTTGCAAAGTGTACACCAACATGTAGCATGGGTTAATCACTACCAATATAAATGTGGAAAGCAAATTGCCTACATATATGTATGTTTTACTCCAAACAAGTTGTATTGGGTTTTGTATCCCCAAACCTCCCTGGCATTTGGTTTTTTGACCAGTTCATATTAAACACCTGGACATGTAATTATTTTCCTGATGGACTCTTTGTTTACAGTTTCGTTCCATAAATAATATATTTTTGAATTAATTTTGAGTGGCATTTCATATATAACAAACAGTAATGTACCCCCCCGCACCTCTCCCTGATTCAACTCTAGCAGACCCCCGACCCGTTGGCACGTTACATATTGACGAAAAAGGAAAAAAGGTAATTGAATGCCCATGATTTGAAGGTGCTGAGGACAGTATCAAATATAATCATTTTGTAAGAATGTAAGTACTTCCGACCAGTCCTGTGAACATTTTGCTTGATCTCCTTGAATAATGTACGTGATCCATTCAAGTGCGACAACGCTCCATACTCTGAAAAACCATTCAGCAAAGTGCAGTGATGCTTTAGATTTCCATTTTTGTGCTATGCCTAATAAAGCAGCTAGTTGCAGTATAACAAAGGTTTTACATTTCTGTTTCGAGCAATGTTTCATTTTTGACTCAAAAATCAACAAAAGATTAGACTTAAGAGTATTAGGTTTCATTATACCAAATATGTGCGCCAACTTATCGATTTCTGCCAGTATCCCTTCAATTTCGGCAGCTCCACCATATATGCCCCAATCCCCAATTAAGCCACACTGTCTCCAGCATTACGATAAAATAGCTGGTCTCCTTTTATGTAAACAGGCTGGCGTGTAGTGCCATTGAACTAGCAGCTTGTACCAAAATTCCCTTATTTGGATTGAGCAAGTACATTTGGGAATATCTTTGTTAATGTTAAAGGACATTTGTACCGCACACTATCACCAGCGGAGTGGTCCCCTGGCACTCCGGCGGCTCTGAAAGAGGAGGGGAGGTCGAGTTCGTGGGCGGAAGCAGGAAAAGTGCCAGAGAGCAGTGATGTGCTGTTGGCGGCCTCAGCCCGGTGGGTCCGTTGGCTGGGCCTGGGGTGTTTGCGACCAGTAGTCGTCGTGTACTATTGTGCGAGTTTGTGTCTTTTTTGTTTTGTTGTTGCAGTGTTATGAAGTTTGTGCGGTTTGTTGTGCTGAAGGTTTTGGTTGTGTTGGTTTCGAATGTGAGAGGTGTATGCAGAGGGGAAATTGTTAGTGGAGTTGGTTAGTTGGCATCTCTATCCTGAGTTGAGGCGCTGGGCTTGTGTAGTCTCCCCTGATGCGCCTGTCCTTATCTGGGTCCCTCTGACATTCAAGGTTCTTTACTCCTCTGGTCCCCGCCTCTATCAGGCTCTCTAATAGCCCACCTGTCCTCCTTTCATACTCCTGTGGCCAGTGCACCTGTCAATGTCAACGAGTCAGGTTGTGTGCGAATTGCCAATATCTCGGCAATTCCACAACACTGTGGTACCTGTTGGTAACTGAGGGGCGGGTGGAGTAGTTGACTCAGTCTCCGAGCGTGTCGTCTGAGTTCCAGTCTATCCGGTGTCACCCGTCCAGGCCCCGTGGGAGCTTCACCGTCATTTGTGGGGCTGTCCGTGTCCTTTCCAGTTTAGTCATCCTTTTCTCTTTTTCGGTTTTCAGTTTGAATCAGTGGTGTTGGAGAGCCAGGTTTTTAGTGATTTCCTGAATTTTAGGTGATCTTCGGTGTTTCTTATTTCTTTTGGGATGTTGTTCCAAGTTTTATCCCAAAGTTAGCTGCTATCTAGATACATATAATGGGGGAGTAGCTGGAGGGGGGACCTCTGCAATAATTTTATATAGGTTTGAGATTAGGGCCTTATTCCCTGGGTTGGAGCTAGTGAATTTTTCAAAAGAGGGTGGGCTCTCTGGTGTCTGCCTGTTTGTTCGGGGGAGCCAGTATCCAGTGCTGTACCTGAAAGTACTGAAAGCGAGCAAATTCATTTAATCCTAGTTTTATTTTGCATTGAGTAAAAGACTTGGGATCTGTTCCCTGAAACATGTCTCGCAATTTTGTGCCGCCAGCCTGTTTCCACGTACTAAATGCTGTGATTCTAGGCTCGGGGTGAATTGAGCATTAAAAAATAGGGTGTGAAGGGTGAGGGGAATGTAGTAAATTGGTATTTATTAACCAATATGTCCCAAGCCTGTAATCCTACTCTTGGGGATATTATGGGGGTGGTCCCTTTTGGTGAGCCATAGATTGTCTGAGTTGCGGCCCCCTATCACCTGATCCATTTGCACCCACATTTTCTCTGAATCCTTACCCCACCAGTCCTTCACTATTCAAAGTTGTGCAGCTTGATAACATTTTTGCATAGTTGGAAGGCAGCCCAGTCCTCCCCTATGTGTAGAAGTAATTAAAACCTCATATGCTCCCTTTGGAGATGTGTTATTCCAGACAAATGTAGACTTCATTCTCTGTAGCTTTTTAAAGTAGGGGGCTGGAACACGGATTGGGGGAGCCTGTAAAAAGTAGAGTAGTTTGGGGAGGATTACCATTTTTATCGTATTAATTCGGCCAAGCCAGGAGATTGTCAACGGGCCCCATTTACTTAGTTGGACCGCTATTTCTTTCAACAGTGGAAGATAATTAGCTTTGTACATCCCAGTTAATTCAAGAGTTCTTATGACACCTAAGAGTTTGATTCTATCTTGTGCCCAGCCGAATTATGTTTGCATATGTAGTACCTGTAGAAACGGGGGGAGGGAGGGAGGGAGGGAGGGAGGGAGAGTGGGAGAGATATGTATGGTTAATTTTTAAGCCTGCCACCAAACCTTAATTCTTAGGCTCTTGATCAAATGAGGATACAGTTGTTAAACGTATCTGTTATAAACCACATATCTCCTCCAATGTATTCCACATCTTTGACATGTAATGTCTGCAGCTGTGCACTTCAGAAACTTTTTCAGCAGAGGGCGTTCTGTGTCGATGACGTTGGGTCGATGTCCCTCGAAGGACTCCATCGAGGGCGACGTCACCGGATGTTAGAAATAGGACGCACGGCGCCCGTAGCCTCAGTTCTGTTTTTTCTGCGAACGTGTTTCTTCGTGAAACTCGGCACGCCTAGTGTTTCATCGTTGAGATGTCTTTTTCTTCGGCCCCTCCGACTCCGTGGTCTGGCTTCAAGACTTGCCGTGACTGCAAGTCGAAAATGTCGATCACTGACCCGCATCGCATTTGTTTGTGGTGCTTGGGCGAGAGTAACGACACCGACGATTGTTCAAAATGCCAGTCGCTAACTGCTTAGGCCTTGAGGGAGTGTAAGGGGAAGCTCCAGGTAGGTAGGTGTGCTAAGCCCAGTAAGTTCCGTAAATCCAGTCGAAATGCAAAGTGGCTGAGTGGTTCCCGCCATTCTTCTTCCTCGTTGCAGCATTCTCGGAAGCGCCTTCCCCGTCCTCCTCGGAGGATGGAGCTGCGAGGAAAGTGGAATGCCCAATGAAGTCCTCGACTCAGGAGGAATGGGCTGCCTTTTTAAGGAGCAAATGTTGGCGATATTTCAATCACAGAGCACAGGTCCGGTCGCGTCTTCTCACGAAGCCGGCCAGGATCGGTCTCGTACCGTGGCTCGCACGCCTTTGGGCTCAGGTCTGCGATGCGACTCGCATCGGGAACCTTCGAGGTCCCGTTTGGACAAGGCTTCGGATAGACGCAAGAGACCTGTTTCTAGGTCTGTCCTCGTCCCCAGCGAGACTGCTGCAACCTACTAAGTGCACAAAGCCAGCGTTGACTGCCCTTCCGTTACCGACCTCAGCTATTTATCCACTCAGCCCACTCCCAAGAGTTTGGTGGTTCAGGTGGCTACGCCCACCGCGAGGCAGGCGGCGTACCCTACCATCCTTCCGGATAGGGACAACAAGCGCTTCAACGGCTGGGTTCAGAAGATATTTTCTGCGGGGAGCATGGCATTGAAATCGGCCAACTCCACCTGTACCTTAGCAAGGTTCTCACACACTCTGTGGAACTGTTTCTTTAGCGGCTGAGCATATTCCTTAGGGGGAAGAAAGGGATGGCTTTCTGCCTCTTGTGCAGGACGGCAAGGATGCCATGTGCGAATCCCTTCAGTCAGGTTTGGATACAGCAGACCGTGTTAGCCGGTCCATGGCTGCGAGCACCGTTATACGCAGACTTGTGTGGTTGCGGAAGTCTGGTTTTGCTCCGGATGTGCAAAGCCATCTTCTGAACATGCCCTTTGATGGCGCACATTTGTTTGGCGAGAGCCTTGAGAGGTTGCAGACTTCAAAAGCTGTGGCATAATCTTTAAGCGCAGCTGTGTGTCAACCTCTGCCTTTTCGTCCTAGGGGACAGCAGTGGAGGGGAGGTTATTTTCATTACTACTCCTCCTTTGGTAGAACGAGAGGGGCCGCCAGTCAAAGATGCCAGCGAAAAAGTACCCATGGTTTTCGGGCAAATAGAGGTGCCAGAGCAGCTTAGGCAGCTGCCTCTTTGCCTTCAAGCACTGCCACAGCCACTTCCAAACAGTAATGAGGCCATGTCCCAGGGTTGGATGGTTGGAGGCAGACTGTCTCAGCATCTCGAAGAGTGGTGAGCCATTACTTCAGATGCGTGGTTTCTGGATATCGTAGCCCACGGCTACTGCCTTCCCTTCCTACAGCGGCCTCACGACAATCCACCGGGTAAAATCTTTCTCCAGCATGGGGTCTGGCATGGATTCACATGCTCATGAATATTCCCAGTCGTCGTGCTGGGAATCCTCGGTAAAGAAAAAATCAGTTTGTTTAGTTTCTGAACTGTCTTTCTACTAATAACCAATCACTGGTCTCTGGGTCATACTGCCCCCAGCCAATGACTGCCCTCTACCTAAGCCCCTCCTCTGGCAGCCATCTTCAGATTTTTATCGCACATTCAACTGTTGGGAGTCCTCAAGCTTTTACTGCGTTTTGCCTTTTTCCTATTAGTTTACTCTTATTTTTCGGTCAATTCGAGCCTCAAGCTCCACCGATTCTTCTTCCAATCAACGGGGACCCGTTTTGGAATTCTTTTTTTTTTTTTTAAACGCCCCTCAAGGGCGAATTTTCGTCGAGTTTCTCTTCATGGAGGATTCCGGAAGATCTTTGAGGCCTACCCCGCGTGGAAATGGCCCATGACAAAGGAGACACAACGCCGGTTGGATCCAAGCTGTTTAGGATCTGCCCTGTATGTGGATTACAGAATGTCTTTGAGGATGAGCACTCCCGGTGCCTCTACTGCCTTCACAACGACAAGTCACAAGTGGAGGAGAACTGGGCGTTCTGTAAGAACATGTCGGTTGGACATTGAAGGACCGCCAGACTCCACTCACTCACTAACTGGCTGGAGGGAAAGAGCCCCGCAGCAGGTAAGAAGTCCGAGTGGTTTTCTAAGACCTTTGAGGGAGCTCTGGTGACGGGGGCCCAACAAAAGGCAAAGCACTGCGAGTCCCCGGGCACCGAGAGCACCGTTGGTTCGGGCTCCTCGGCTGCCAGGCCGGGTGCGGTGTCCCCGACACCATCAACCATGAGCCAACGCTCTGGCTCGGGGGGGAAAAGGAAGTCGGAGATACCGGGTAAGCTTCGGGAGAAGCCCCGGTCGATCCCAATGGAGAAAGCCAAAGGGGGGTGAGGCGGTGACCCTCCCCCTAAGGTGAAGGCCCCAGACCGCCCAAGGTTGTGAAGGCCCCGATTCACCCGGCGAAGGCCTCGATTGAAGGAGTCGTGCGACCCTGGCAAAGCCTGTGGAGGCTACCCCAGTCAAGACTGCTTCAAGCCTAGAGTTTCCCTGCCACCCCGGAGGGAATCGTCTTTTCAACCTATTGAGAAGACCCCTGTGAAACCCTGAGACGAGAAAGAGGGAGAGGCACGGTAGCCATAACGGACACAGATACCACCTCCGAAGATGAGCTGGCTGACGTCAAAAACATCCTGGACAAGAAGTTTGAGGAAGTCGGGTCCTACAGGAGGGATCCAGTCTAGGTGGACAAAGAGAGCAACGGTGGGGCCGACGAGGCGCAGCAGGCCGCGGAGGAAACAGATGTCCCTGCACCCCAGCCGTCACTCCCGTCGCAACCAATGCCTATACCACAGGCCAACTCAGAAGCAATCTAGATGGCTATCCAGACCCTGTGAACGGAGATAAGGACAAGGTTGCCCTTACCCCCGGCGGACGATCCAGCGGCGCCTGGACCGTCGGGGAGCCCAACGAACAAGCAGAGGTGAATCCACCCTCCCCCCTCCTTTCCAGCCTTCACCTCCATCCCCTCCACCGAGGAATGAGACGGGACCGGAGACGGCGACGGACGATGGCGGTGGTGACGGGACGGATCTCCCATCACCCTCTGCCCCGGCACCCCCTCCTCCCCCCTCCCCCCCTGAAGAAATTGGCTCCTTTCACGCCATGATCGCCAGGGCATTGGAGCTTTTTCAGCTTTGTCCCGAGGAGCAGAAAAAGAAGGGTTTCCTCTACCAACGACAGGAGGCCAAGAGGAAGAACGTCCTATCGCTCCCATTACTGGACGACATCTGGAACGAAAGACTGTCTCTACTGAAGAACCCGTCCACGGCTCCTGCGAAGAGGGACCGGTACGAGAAGTAGTACCGGGTCCCAGGCACTGCCCCTATGTGCCTCAGAGCTCAGCCGTCCCCGGATTCAGTGGTCTCCGCGGCAGCCAAGAAGTCGTCGGCAGGGGCCACGGCATCACCTTCCACTTTCCCACCGGACAGTGAGGGGAAGAAGCTGGACGCCATGGGACGAGTCTCATCTTGTTGGCGCAGATGACCATCAAAGCGGCCAACGCCCTCGCGATCGTGGCACGCTACTACAGGGAGCTGTGGTTCAAGATCGCTCCCCTCCTGGATTTCCTACCAGACAAGAGGGCAGAAGCCCTTGAAATCCTACAGGAAGGTGAAGTGGCTTCGGACCACGCCATTACGGTGGCCACGGACATCGCCGACACCGGCTTTCGCCAGATGGGCAACGGCGTTTGTCTTTGCATGCGTGGTTGGCTCAGGGCCACTGATTTCCATCAGTACATGCAGACCATGGTACTGGACGTGCCCGTAGACAGGAACAACCTGTTCGGCAAGGCAGTGGACGAGTCACTGAAGGCCGTCAAGGCAGACTGAGTCAGCCCGGGCACTGGGTTCTCTCTATCAGCGACAGCTGTCCTTTCGGATCTCCGTAGCCAAGTCACAAGGTGCCTGCAAAGGATTTGGTGGCAGTGCCTTGTCGTACTGCCAGGCAGCCCACTCCTCGTCGCAGGAAGCCTACAGAGGGCGCAACAAGACAGGAGCCTTGAAACACTTGCGTATAGGCACGTTATAAATGCCATATCATATCAAGAGGACATTGTCGTCGAGGCCAAGGTGGCAAGGCCTCGGAAAAAACAATACTGAACCGGCTGTGACGTCAGGCCCCCACCTGAGCACCCCGGTGGGAGGCTGGCTGGCCCGGCTATACTCGCGGTACTTCCTTGTCCGAAAGAAGACCGGCGGCAGGTTGCCCATCATAGACCTTCGCCACCTCAACAAATAGATGAAGTCCCAGAAGTTTCGGATGGTCACCCTTCTGCACCTACTGGGACAATTGGAGGAAGGCGACTTCCTGTCGTTGCTGGACTTGAAGTATGCTTACTTCCACATCCCCATAGGAGAAGGACATTGAAAGTTCCTACGGTGCGTGGTCCAAGGGCGGCACTACCAGTTCAATGCCCTGCCCTTTGGGTGGAAGTCAGCGCCAAGGGTCTTCACCAAGTGCCTGGTACCAGTGGCGGCGCGACTGCGCCTGCAGGGGATCCGCGTATACCCCTATCTGCATGATTAGCTCATCCGAGCAAAGTCAAGGGAACTTGCCGTTGATCACACAGCAACAACCGTCCACCTGCTCAAGGAACTGGGATTCTAGATCAACTTCGCAAAGTCCCACTTGGTACCGTTGCAGGATGCCTTGTTCCTGGGAGCTAGACTCGACACAGTGGCACGGTTGGCTTCACTGTCGGAGGAGAGGAAGAAAGCCATCTGGGCAAGGTACAACGGCTGTTGGCCATGGAAGTGGCCACGGTGACGTCCATAACGTCCCTGCTCGGCATGATGTCATCGTGCATCTACCTCGTGCGTTTGTGCAGGTTGCGGATGCGGCCACTTGTTACGCTCACCTGGTATCTACGGGGACGCCACCCAGCCCTGGTTAGATGATTTGCACTCTTGAACCCTCTCCCGGTCCCTTGGTAAGGCCTCTGGTTAAAGATGGGTCTGCAATGTAGGAGAGCTGGATTCAATACCAGATTCTTTGATTTCCCACCTCCCTTGGCCTCAACTCTTCCTCCCCCTTGGGCCCTCTCCTCACCTTAATGTTGTAAAAGGTGGATTCTCCGCCTTGCTCCTCGTGGCAGGGGCACGTAGATGTGGGAGGCGAGCTGCGACCAAGTTACTTCACTGGTGCAAGCCCCCCTGTGGGAATCCAGGCCTGCTGCGACTCCGTAGGTTTGCTGCTTTACAGTCTTTATATGCAGTTCTTAAGTTCCTCTTAGTTCGAATAATGTCTTCTTTCCTTTTAGGTATGGAAAGGTATTTTGGTGTTGTCATGCAATTTGCAGATGAGCATGGGCCGGTAGGCCAAAGCGCGGTGTGCACGATGCTGTCCGGTGAGTAATGTGCGGCGCTGTTTGTCCTTTTATATTGCTAACCTGTGTCTTTTCTCTCCTTGCAGGTGGCGATGTTCCTCGCCGAGCGGCGTAATGTTCCAGCAATGATACTGACCAGGAGATGACTACCCAGGTAAGAATTGTGTGGCTTTCTTCACTCGGGAGGAAACGTGAGTAAACGCTTACTAATGCTGTCTTTCTTTCTTCTCTTTCCAGTTTATGGTATTCCAGGATGCATGCGGTGCCGGATGATGGCGTTCGTACCTTCAGGTGAGTGGAACTGAATTTGCGATGGTTTGAAGACTGGATACTGTTCCAGGTAAGTTTCATAGTGTTCTTTCTCTCTCTGCAGGTCCTTGGTTTCAGATAAGTGGGCATCAAAGATCTGGACACGATGAGCGTTAACCGCCCACAGCAGAATAACGCAAAGCATGTTCTGCTGTTTGGGTGCGGTTTAAATAGTCTCAGGTAAAGTAGTCAAGGTAAAATAGTCCCAGGCCTGCCACACCCGAAGTAGTCCAGGTAAAGTAGTCCCAGGCCTGCCACACCCAAAAGACTAGACCGCCTAGCTCAGTTCCTTGTAACTGAGCTATGTGTGTGCCTCCATGTTGGCTGAACCCCTCTCCCCCCCACCCCCAAGTTAAATAGTCCCAAGTAAATAGTCCCATTCTAATGTAGGTCTTCATGATGGTTGAGCCTGGCGCCAAAGGCGCCAGTACTGACGCCAAGAGAGTCTTGGATGAAGTTTTAAGGCCTTTGACCTGGCCCTAACTGGAAGGCTGACTTGCCAGTGAGGGACAGGGGCAAGGGTCATGACACCACTGCAGGAGTTCCTCGACGCCCGTTGGATGCAAGCGGCGGGCAGCTTCGAAGAAAAGATCTCTCAATGAGACTTCCGCCAAGCAATCCGGTGGTGGGGAAACCGCGCATCTATCGGCAGGCATGGACTTCCAGACCCCGACACATCAGGTAACAGTGACGACGGACGCCTCCTTGGAAGGATGGGGAGCGCACACTGGAGATCTCCATGCAAGAGGCCTTTGGCTCCCAGAGGAGAGGTCACTACACATCAACGTCCTGGAGCTCCGAGCAGTGTTCTGGGCCCTCAGGTCGTTCCTCCCGTTCCTCAAGGGCAAGCTGGTGAGGGTCTGCACGACAACACCACCACGATGTTCTACATCTGGAAGCAGGGGGGCACCAGATCCCCAGCCATATCCAAGGAAGCACAGGATCTGTGGCACTGGGCCGTTGCCCACAGGATGTTCCTGGTACCCTTCCATCTGGCAGGAATAAAAAACACCATTGCTGACTCACTCAGCAGGGAGCTGCGCTCTTGCCACGAGTGGGAGCTTAGGCAGGGTCGAGTGGATCTCCTGTTCCAACGATGGGGCATTCCCCAGATCGATCTATTCGCGACAGCGACGAACACGAAGTGCCGGAGGTTCGCCAGCAGATTTCCCCAGCCGGGAGCATGGGAGATGCATTCTCATTCCCCCGGGACGGCGTGTTCCTGTATGCGTTCCCGACGTTGCTGCTGCGACTCAACAGTCAACTCAGACGGTCCCAGTGCAGGATGATCCTCGATGCACCGGTGGGGCTGAGGCAGATCTGGTTCCCGGACCTTCTGGACATGTTAGCTCCCCCTCTCCCAACACCAGTCAAACTGCCGATGGACGCAGATTTACTTGCCAGGGAAGGAGGCGCAATCCTCCACCTTTACCCGGGATCGCTGAACCTGCATGCCTCGCTCCTGCAGCACTAGAGTTCTGAGGGTACGATATCCCGGCAGAGGTGCTTGCAAAGGCCAGGGCGTCCTCGACTCTTAAGTGCTATGGACACAAATGGAAGAGGTTCTCTGTCTGGTGCCATGCACAGAAGATCAACCCTCTGCAGATTATGGCCACTCAAGTGCTGCCGTACTTGCTGTCGCTGGCCAAGTCGGCGCTAGCGCACGCGTCCCTCAGACTCCATCTGGCGGCGATCTCCTGCTACACCAGAACTCCGGGTGGTCATCTCTGTGGTCTCATCGCCTGGTGAAAGAGTTCATGAAAGGACTGTTCCGCTCGTTCCCGCCAGTGAAGGCTCTGTCCCCGTCGTGGGAGCTCAACGTGGTGCTGACCAGGTTCATGGGCCCGCCATTCGAGCCTCTGCATTTGGCACAGTTGAAGTTCCTATCGTGGAAGACGGTGTTTCTTGTGGCCATCACCTCTGCACGACGAGTGGGAGAGATCCAGGCCCTCTCTTGTAAACCTCTATATGACATTCCACGAGATGAGGCTAGTGCTGAGGACGCACCCCTCCTTCATGCCCAAGGTGCCGTCGGATTTCCATCTCAACAAGCCCTTGGTGTTACTTGTTTTCTTCCCGTCGCCTTCATCGCCGTCTGAGAGGACTTTGCACTCACTGGATGTGGCTAGAGCGCTGAAGTTCTACGTGGACCGCACGAAGAGTTTTCGGAAGACATCACAGCTGTTTGTGAACTTTGGCCCTGTGTACCAAGGGAAGGCCCTCTCGAAGGCTTCCATTTCCAGATGGCTCTCCGGCTGCATCATGCACTGTCACCGGTTGGCAAACCGACCCTTGCCCAGCCGTCCGAGAGCCCATTCAATCGGAGCGATCGCTGTGACTACAGCATTCCTGTCTGGTGTGCCCCTGATGGACATCTGCAGGGCTGCGACGTGGAGGTCAACGCACACCTTCACTAGATTCTACTGCGACAACCGGGATTCCAGGGAAGAATCCAGAGTCGGCCAGGCAGTGCTGCGCAACCTGTTCGCTTGAAGGTGAGCCTGGTGAGGAGGTAAGAGATGCTTAATGTTGAGCCTTGCGAACCCTCCCTTCAACCCCTATGCGGCTCTTCTCTTTGTCCTATTGCCACTTTACATGCTACCAAATCTGAAGATGGCTGCCAGAGGAGGGGCTTAGGTAAAGGGCAGTCATTGGCTGGGGGCAGTATGACCCAGAGACCAGTGATTGGTTATTAGTGGAAAGACAGTTCAGAAACTAAACAAACTGATTTTTTCTTTACCGAGGATTCCCAGCCTGACGGAATATTCATGAGCATGTGAATCCATGCCAGACCCATGCTGGAGAACAACAGTTACAGGTAAGTAACTTGTTCCTTCAAGCTTCCAGATCCGCTCGTTGTGCAGGAAATCTTAACCCTGCTGGAGAAAGGCACTATAGAACTGGTGCCTGTAGCGAAGAGGAACAAGGGATGGTATTCCCCTTATTTTTTGATCCCCAAGAAAGACTGGGGATTGAGACCCATCCTGGACTTGCGTTGGTTGAACAATTTTCTCAGGAAGGACAAGTTCAAGATGGTTACTCTTTCTCAAATCCTCCAGGCCCTTCAACTTCAGGATGGGTTGGTGTCTCTGGACCTACAGGATGCTTACTTTCATGTGTCGATTCATCCCAAGCACAGAAAGTACCTGGGGTTTGCAGCTGGAGACTCGCACTTTCAGTTTTGGGTCCTGCCGTTCGGATTGACCTACGCCCCAAGGGGCTTCACCAAGATAATGGTGGTGGTGGCAGCAAACCTCAGGCGAGTGGGGGATTCAGGTCTACCCCTACCTGGGCGACTGGGTGATCCGGGCACGCTCTCCAGTGCAAGCATTGGGTCACCTGGGCTTCTCCCTCAATTTCAAGAAGTCGCATCTGACACCTTCCCAACCGCTCCAGTACATCGGGGCTGGGTTGGACACATCCTTGGGGAAATGCTCGCCTCCCAAGGTGAGGGCTCATCACATTGTGCAGATGGTGGAGAAGTTTCAACAGGCCCAGAGTCTCCCGGCTTTCCAATTCTTAAGGTTGCTCGGCCTCATGGCATCCTGCATTTTTCTGGTGCCAGAGGCCAGGCTGAGGATGAGATCCCTGCAATGGGTCCTCAAGATGCAGTTGTCGCAGTTCTCAGACAAGATGTCGGATCCCGTTCAGATTCCACTCTCGGTCTCCCAGGATCTTCTGTGGTGCACCAACGAAGGGAACCTGATGAAGGGGGAGCCGTTTTGGCAACCATGGCCGGAGGTGACTGTAGTAACGGATGCTTCTCTCACAGGATGGGGCGCTCATGCGATGACTTGACGGCCGGCGGTTGTTGGTCTCTGTTGCAGTCCAAACTCCACATCAACCTGTTAGAGCTGAGGGCCATCAGGCTAGCCCTGAAGGCTTTTCTGCCGGATGTACAGGGGAAGAGTGTCCTGACGGACAACACTGTGACCATGCATTACCTCAACAAAAAAGGGGGGGGGGGGGTAAGGTCACTCCCGTTGTGCAGAGAGGCAATGCATCTCTGGTTCTGAGCCATCCAGCAGGGAATTTCGATCTCGACAGATGAACTGGCCGGAGAAGAAAATGCAGCGGCGGACGCACTGAGCAGGCAGAGCACAATCTCTCACGAGTGGGAGTTGGCTCAGGAAGTCCTTCAGGAGATCTTTGCCCTTTGGGGAACCCCGCAAGTGGATCTCTTTGCCACCAGTGTCAACTGGAAGTGCGAGATTCTGCTCAAGGGAATTTCCTTCAAGAGGAGCCTTAGGAGACGCGTTCGTAGTGGATTGGTCATTCCCACTGCTGTACGCGTTTCCTCCAGTTGCTGTCATTTGGTTTTCACATGATCCTCATTGCTCTAGATCGGGCCAGGAGCGCGTGGTAACTGGACCTTCTAGAAATGCCCATCTGCCCTCCACGCTGTCTTTGCTACCGAGAGGATCTGCTCTCACGTGCGAGGGGGGGGGGGTGGGGTTCAGATTCGCCATCCAGAGGTCAGGACTCTCAACCTTCATGCTTGGTATCTGAAAGGTTGAGGTATTTAAATTTGGTTTTAAAATTTCTCATATGTGCTCCGTTTGAACCTTTGCACTCTTGTCCTTTGAACTTATTGTCCTTCAAGAAAGTGTTCTTGGTTGCGGTTACTTCCGCTCGCAGAGTCGGAAAATTGCAGGCACTTTCTTCTAAGCCACCCTTTACTGTGTTCCACAAGGACAGGGTAGTACTTCGGGCGCATTTGTCCTTTTTACCTAAGGTAGTTTCTGAATTTCATATGAGTCAGAAGGTGGTTCTTCCTTCATTCTATCCTCCTCATCCTATTAAGGATGAGGAGCGACTCCATAGGTTGGATCCTAGGAGAGCTCTGAGCTTTTATATTTCTAGGAAGTCCACGGTCAGAGATTGTCGATCAACTCTTTGTAGGATATGCTGGACACTGATTGGGCCAGGCTGTTAACAAACAGACCTTGTCCAGGTGGATTATCCTCACCATTACGAAGTGTTACCGTTTGGCGGGTAAGGACCCTCCTGAAGGGTTGCGAGCTCATTCCACTAGGGGCATGGCTACTTACACCGCCCTTCGGGGGGTGTTCCTATTCGTAATATTTGTGATGCCGCTCCATGGGCTTCGATCCACACCTCTGTTAAGCATTACTCCCTGGATACAATCCATGGTCAGGATATGGCCTGTGGTAAGGCGGTTCTTTATTCTGCCATCTGATTGGGTACTCTAAATTCTTTTCCCTCCTCCATTTACTGGTACTGCTTTGGGAGTCTTTCAAAGATGTAATACGTTGGAGGGCACAATCCTTTCAAAGAACAAGTTACTAACTGGTAATGTCATTTCTTCTGCATGTTCCTCCAACGTATTCCACACTGCCCTCCCTCCCAGCCTGCCCCTCCGGAGAATTTCCTATGCGATTGCAGCTTACGTTTCCACAAGGCTATGTGCAGTCAAGTAGGCAAGAGTCTGGTACCACATGTTCTGAGGGAAAAAACTTAAACTGAGGCTACTACGGGCACCGTGCATCCGAATTTATAACATCGGGTGACGTCGCACTCGACGGAGGCCTTTGAGGGACATCGATCCAACGTCATCGACGCAGGACTCCATCTGCTGAAACTTTCCAAAGTGCACAGCTGTGGACATTACATGTCAAAGATGTGGAATACGTTGGAGGAACATCCAGTCGGAAGAACGTCACCAGTTGGTAAGTAACTTGTTCATCTGCAAAGGCCATAATTGTATGTGATAACCCCACGAACATTAGCCCTTGTATGTCTTTGGTTTGGCAAACCTTTGTGTGAAACGGCTCAAGACAAATGGTGTAGAGCAGCGGTGACATTGGGCATCCCTGCTTTGGAGTATAATAGAGAGGGAGAGTTGTCCATTAATCAGAAGGCAGGCCATATGCATTTTGTAATTTACCTTTATTTTCTCTATGCATTTCGGGCCGAAGCTCATCTTCATTAGCGTTAGAAAAAAAAAAAACGACCACTCGACCAGGTCAAAAACCTTCTCGGCATCGAGGGTGAGTAGGACCGTGGTTGTGCCCTTTTTCCCAACTTTTTCCAAAATGACAAGTATGTCTAACATTTTCATGGGCTTGCCGGTATTTTATGAAACCAGATTGATCTTGGTGTATAATTGTAGGAAGTAGGCTCTCAATCCTATTAGCCAATATTTTGGAATACATTTTTGCGTCTATATTTATGAGTGCTATAGGGCGATGGGATCCACATCTGCCCTTGTCCTTCCCAGGTTTTGGAAATTATGAAATGGAACTGTTTTTGCCTCTTCCATAGTGGAGGAAATATGCCCCGACAGTGTAAACAAATTATATACATATACTAGTTTTGGGGTCAGTACCTTGTGGTATGTTTATTAGAACAAGGTGTAAAAAACATCTGGGCCTTGAGATGTATTCCCGGGGAGAGAATTTATAACCCGAAGTACTTCTTCTGAAGTAATGTTCTCCTCTTGGCTTTCCCAACCCTCCAATGTTATTCAGGGGAGATCGATTGCTTCTATGTACGCCACCTGAGTTTTTTGGTCTGGAAACTGAGCGATATAAATTAGAGTAAAAAGATGGTGAATTGCGATATAATTTGGGGTGTTTCTGTGACTATTTCCCCAGAGGGGGTTTGGATGGGCTGAATAGTGTGTGAAGCTATTCTTTGGCTTAGTTGTCTGGTTAACAAACAGTCTGCCCTAATAGCTTTAACATATTTCTGTTTAAGAGATAATGAGGACTTTCAGCTTTTTTTGCTTGGAGTGAATTTAATCGCCAGCCACCGTTCTGTATGCCCTTTGGATGGAGCAGCCAGTTTTCGTTTGCATTTTCCCCATGATTTGTTTTAGCTCTAGCTCCAGTTCTATCTCAAAGGCTGTTTGTTTGCGTCTGTATACCGATTCTGCTATAACTATTCCACGAAGCGTTGTTTTAAAAGCTTCCCAAGTTATATTTGCTGAGGTGTCTTGCATCGAGTTAAACTCTAAGAACTCAATAATCTTGCCTTCAATTTTATACTCTTGCATCCCGTTCTCTTTCCTCCATACTGTATGGGCGTCCCTCGCTAGGGACGGCAGACGGAATCTTTTTCACCACAACCTTTCTGCCCACTGGCGCCACTCCTCAGTCCCCCTTTCCGCCGAACGGGCCGATTTCACTGGCGCTCCTGGGTTTGGCTTCGGCCATGTAATGCTACACGCTCTTCCCCGGTTACAACTTCAGTCATTTGTCAATCAGGTACTTGGTCCTCGGACGTGGCTCTCCTCCTCGGCGCATGGCGACTTCAGCAGGTGCCCCGCCTATGAGGGGCTCTTCCCTACATCCGATCCCCATGCCCTTTGCCTCCGCTGCCTTGGCCCGGAGCACGTATGGGAGGGTTGTACCGCTTTCGATGCACTTAATCCACGCGCTTTGAAAGACGGGCTAGCTCGGTGGAGGACTTAAAGAACTTCGTCAAACATCGATCAAGGCCCAAGGGAGGGCCGCTCTTTTCCATCGCACCCCGTAAGGGTGACTCCTTCGCTAGGAAATGCCCAAGCGGGAGGAACCTCTCTAGTTCTCACACCAGCGCACATACCGAGGCTAGTCCAGCTACTGGCCTTACGGTCAAGGGGTCATCAGATCCTTCCAGGGTCGGTGCTGAGGGACCGCAAGGTTCTTTTACCGGGAGTACATGCGAGGGGCAACACCCTAGCACCGGCATAATGTCTCAGGGGGGCGCCTACACGAAGCACTACCGGTAACACTGTTGAGGGCAATACAATACACCTTCCAGGCCCTGGCCTGAGATGCAGGTTAGGTCTCATGCTCCAACATCAAGTGTCTTAGAGGAGGCTGGCCCGGTGAGCCAGGCACCATGACTTAGGCACGTGGCACGCAGCTCGACAAAATGGCCGCCACGCCAGATAAAATGGCTGCTCGTCCGATACTCCTAGGAACAGAGTGGGTAGAAGAACGAGTGACAAGGTTTGACTTGTGTCAACCAGGTACGTGGCCTACACTTTATCCATCAGCAACGCAGGCAGGTTTCCCCTGCAACCGAGGCAGAGTGTGCTCTGGCCCCAGCAGCCTCCAGCCACTCGGTCAATATCACCTGCCACCCCTTCAGCCTCCGAAGACATGTTCTTCGAAAGGTTCCTAGCGCTGATGCAAACTCCTCAGATGAGGTCCATCCTTCGGGATGCTATCAGGGACATGCTCACTCCACAAGCGCCCATAGTCATTCCTCCCATGGCTCTGGCAGCTCAGGCCCCAGTGCAGCCCCCTCTGCCCTTGCCGGCTCCTTCGATTCCAGCTCCCCTACCTCCTACAGTACAGGTGGTTTGACACCAGCCTCCGCAGCAGCCAGTGGCTCTGGTCTCCACACCACAGCCCCTGACGCCCAGTACTCTGCCACCCGCTCCGGACCAGCCAGGCACTTTGGTGAGCACCGGCGAGGAGGAGTACCCCGACATGCCACTGTCAGCCAAGGCCTTCCATGAAGGCCTTACAGGATTTACAGAATATTTGGGCCTTCCTCAACCTGAGGTAGAGCAGTTCGAGGAGGGGGTCTTGGCTGAAGTCCTTACCCTAACACCCCCTACCAGAACAGGTATCCCGATGCAAAAGAGGTAATTGGCCTGGCCAAGAAGGGGTGGCTCAAGCCACACTCGGCCTAACCTGTCAATCAGCGCCTCGACATGAAGTATAGGCGGATGGAGTGAATACAATCTTGCTATCGGCATACCCTCAACTGCACTCTTCGGTGACTGCTACGGCGTCACTCTACTCTAAGCCTCAGTCGTTCTATGCCACCTCCTCAACTTTGCTAGGCAAGGATGAGACCATCTTAGAGGCGTATCGGAAGAAGCTGTACTCGAGCGCCTCCTTGAACCTGTCAATCCAGCGTGGATGCCATGCTGGTAGCTGTTAACCAAAGGCTTTGACGGGAAATAGCGGACTTCCTCCTGGAGCTTCCAGTGCAGAGCCAAGCACGCTTCAAATCGGGCCTTGGAAACGCCAAGCTGGTAGTGCAGGACATCATGGAGTCCACCGTGGCCCATAGCGATACCTCTGGCCGGGCCATATGCACCGCCACGGACATGAGAACGACTGCTTGGCTCTGGGCTACTGAGTTTAACCCAGGAACCTTCCATTCGAGGGTAGTGACCTCTTTCACTCGACCACCGATGAGGAATTAGATAAAAAGAAAAACAGCTTGCAAACTGTGAAGTCTTTATTCTTATGAAAGTCACGCCCAGTCACATCAACACTCCGACAAGGGGCGGGCGTTTCGCGGGTTCCGTGGGTTTGAGACAGCCTGATCGTTCTCAAAGTCGGCACTGGTGCAAACTACAAAAGGGGGTGGGGGCAAGGTCCAGTCCCCCTCCACGGCAACAGCCTCAGAGGGAAAGAAGGCATGGCGCTTCCCTTCGGGTCCACGCGTCTCCGGTGGGGGGGCAGGCTTGCCTTTCACGTGCATTTTTGGCGCCAAAACTTCTGACCCCAGTCTCGTCTCGTAGTTTCCACGGGGTACTGCCTGCTGGTCGCTTCCTCTCCACCCTCCTCCACTCCAACAGATTGGGGCAGCAACTCTGTTGGTGGAAATTTGCTCGCTCGTCGAGTGCCAAGCAGTGTAAGAAGTCCCAGCCTGCCAGAGAGGATTCGGCTTCTATTCCAGGATTTTCGCCATACAAAAGAAGAACCATGCTGGCCTGAGAGTTGTGTTGGACCTTTTCACCCTCATAGCGGAGACTCTAGAGCGGGGAGACTCGATGTGCTCCCTAGATCTGAAGGACGCTTATCTACACGTCCCGATTTGGCAGCCGCATCGTTCCTTCCTGCGCTTCAAGATCGTGATCTGCCATTTCCAATACAAGGTGCTACCCTTTGGCACCAACTCAGGGTCATTACCAGGCTAATGAATGCAGTGGCAGCCCTCCTCAGGGCCCAGGCCCATCATGTGAACCCGTACCTGGCCGACTGGCTCGTCAGGGCGACATTTCCGGAGGCGGTTCAACATACCTCCTCTGCGCTTATGGACACACTCCACAACCTGACCTTCCTGGGCCTTGTTAGGGAGAATTCTCATTACATGGCTAATTTCCCTCACCTAGTAAGTCCCCCAGCAGCTTTGCTGGATTTCTGGAGTTTATTTTTTTCCACTTGGTAAGAGTGGGCCTCTTTTTCCCACTCTTACCTTTGTTTTGCCATGTGTGTTTCATCTGTTTTGTGATTGTGGACTTTGGAGTACACCACTCCAGTAGCCCCCTTCTTTTGTGTGTTACACAGCACCTTCAGTGCAGTGACACAGGGTTGTCTTTTAGACTTTCCACAGACTCCATTTCTGAGGCTCACTACAGTCCCCCAGAAAAGGGTAAAGTTGCCATTTACTTTACTTAATCAAAACACCCCATCTTACATGGAGTACTGGAAAGGGTTAATCCTTAGCCCTTTTTATCTGTACCTCCTAGAGCATTGTTTTGCTCTTTTAACTTTTAGACTTGGCTGGTGCAGTGGTATCTACCCTAACTTTTCTACCGTTATTATACTATATAAACGTGGTCTTGTTTTAGGCTATTATATTGGCTTCAAACATAAACCCGCTTGACCAAATACTCTTTCTTTTGGCCCCGGTCGGGTTTATTTGCCATTTTTCTTTGTTTAAGTCCTTGTGTTTTACTTTGCGTGGCAAACCAGGTGTGCCTTCTTAGTTCAGTCTTTTGGCAGGCTTCTGCCAAGAAGCCGTCCTCCAGGCGCCTGGGTGTCTAGGTGGGCTGAATGTGAGGGAGGGGTGTAGTCACCCCCTGCACATGCTATCCTAGGAAACCCAAGTCGCACTTTGCCATGATTGGCTGAGGTGGTTGTCTGGGGTGGACGACCCCCCTGCTGTGTGATTGACAGCCAGGCTGTGTGAATGGGGGATATTCCCATAAAAGGCAGGTCTCTTGGGCTAGAAGTCAGTCGCCACTGGAACGACAAGGAACTGAAAAGAAGCAGAGAAGAAGACGACTGCTGCAACTATCCCGTCCCGGTGAAGCCCTGCTGCAGTCTTCAGCTATCTACCCTTCGACGAACAGGGAAGATCCAGTCCGGAGTCGTCTTCGCTTGAGCCTGATGGGGATAACCAGCTCATCTTCTACAGTTAGAGGATCCTCTGCTTGGTCGAAATCGCTGCATACTGCTGTGGTCCGGATAGCCATCTGAAGAGCCTCTTCTGTTTTTAAGGAGCGCACCTTTTATTCACCGTCGCTCTTGCCGGCTTCATCCCTATGTGGTGCAGACACCTCTAGACGTCGTCCTTCGTACCGAAGCTCCAGGAACCATGGGTCTGCAGGAAACTACCAGGAACAACTGCCGTGGAACCAGCTTCTTCATTGAATAAGGTACTGTGTTCTGCTTGAGGAATTAGGGTAAATCCCTTTTCTTCGCCTCCAAGGCTTGCCCTTGTCTTCCCTCCTTCTTTTAACTTTTGCTTCCTCTGTTGACAATATCTAAGTACTCCTGTCAATGTTGAATCTTGAACTATCTGACTGTGTGATCCTCGACAACAGGAACCCGGTTCCACTTGACACTGGCTCCGGCCTATTGACTCTTGAATTTCTGTCAAACGAGTGTTCTCTGATTCTGTATGCCTTGACAAAAGTATTGCATATGATTTTTGCCCCCAACTCTCTCTGGTTAACTCGGGTGCTAAGAGTGTTTTGCCCCGGTAACATTTCTTGCCGCGGATACGCGTATCTTTAGTAAGACCGAACTGTCATTACTGTCAAAAAGTGGTCGCATATGTATTCCCGGTTACGTCTTTTGTTTCATAACACCGATCCGTTAAAACATAGGGTACTTAACTTGAGTTAGAGTGTACCAAGTGAATTGGTTGGTTGTGGTGTATTTTACGTGTGGTTTTGAATTAATAGAAGTGTTGTGTTTATAACAAATGGTTTAAAAATAAATGTACTTATATTTTTTTACCTGAAACCTCGAGTCAGTGTTTGCTTGAGTCACAGTAATTGTGGTCCCTTTGTGTAATCTCTGCTACTGCTCATATACTCTTGAGATAAGCCTGGCTGCTCCGCTACTGCTACCACTTTAACATAGCCGTACAGGCTTGTACCAAAGGTGAACTTGTATTACCACTTGTAGTCTTAATTGTGTGTAGTGGTCCCTAAGGGCACTGCACGGGATTCTGCCTAACAGGCCTCATCTCAGACATGAGCTCCGAGAGGATCTTTCCCTCTGAGAACATAATCACAGCTATCAAGAAAGCCACTACTCACTTCCTTACCAGGGCAGTGACCTCGGCCTGGTGGTACCAACACTTATTGGGTATCATGGCGGCGGTTCTACTGGCCGTACCCCACACAAGACTCAAAATGAGGAGACTACAGCTGGACTTCGCAGCCTCATGGAATCAAGCGAGGGGCTCCCAAGTGGAGCCGGTCATCATTCCTCTTTTTCTCCACTTGGACCTCATATGGTGGTCAACGGACTGCAATCTGCGGACAGGCAGGGGGGGGGGGGGTACCAGGTCCCCTCCACTGTGCAGCCTAGCGATAAGTATGTGGGAATGGGCCCTGGAGAACAACCTCTACCTCACGGCCGTTGACCTCCCGGGGGTGTCCAACCTGGAAGTGGACAGGTTCAGCAGACTGGGAGCGGACAATTACGAGTGGCAATTGAACAACCTGGTGCTGAAGGAGCTCTTCCTCAGATGGGGTCATCCTCAAGTGGATCTTTTTGCCTCATGGGACAACAGGAAATGCCAGCAGTTCACCTCTTGGCAGGGGCAGGTCCCCGGCTCCCTGGGCGACGCTTTCCAAATACAGTGGGATGGCCTACACCTTCCCGCCCACACCCTGGTCCACAGGGTGATCTGCAAGATAAAAGAATCCTGTCACCTCAGCATCATTCTGATAGCTCCATGGTGGCCGACGAGATTGTGGTTCTCAGAGCTTCTCAGCCTATCGGACAGGCCACCCATTCACCTACTGCTGGGCCCAGCTGATCTCCTAGCAGAGCAGGGAGGCAGACTCATCCACCCCACTACACACACATTAGCCCTCGCAGCGTGGTTCCTGAGCAGGTCACGCTGAAACACCTGAGCCTCTCTTAGGCTAACCTAAGAATCATTCAGGGCGCGAGGAACAAGACTAGGAGGAGTCAGTACAAGAGTAAATGGTCTAGCTTCTGTCATTTGGCCGATTCGAAGGAGATTGACCCTTTTAAGTGCACTTTGGACGATATGCTTTTTCTCTGCACACCTTGCTCACTCTGGCATGCAGGTGGACACATGTCGCACCTATTTGGCTGCTGTAGGGTCTTACAGAAATTCAGAAGAAGGGGTCTTCGCCTCTTCCAACCCTGTGGTCAAGCGACATTTGGCGGGCCTCTCCAGGCTCTACCCACCGATGGAGACCACACCCAGTGTAGGACCTCAATGTTGTGTTGGGTGCCTTGGCGCAAGCCAATGGCGTCCACGGACATCAGGCTGGTCACCATTAAGACTGCTCTGTTGGTGGGCCTCATCTCTGCTCGCAGAGTCAGCGAGATACAGGCACTGGTGACATCTGAACCCTACACTACCTTTCACAAGGACAAGATGGTCCTCCGAACGCACCTGCGTTTCTACCCAAGGTAGCCACCTCTTTGCATCTAAACGAGGAGATAGTCTTACCCAGTTTTTTCGGTGACCCTAAGGATGAGCCTCAGAGGGTCTTGCACTGACTGGATGTCAGACGCGCTCTGAAATTCTATCTGGACAGGACAAAGGACTACCGCAAGTTGGACACCCTTTTTGTCACCTTCGGGGGGAGGGGGGTGTCAAGGCCCCGTTATCAGGCTTCCAAGGCCTCTATAACAAGGTGGATGGTTTTGGCTATCAAGGAGGCCTATGAGGGGGCAGTATAAGCCGTTGCCAGCTAACATGCATGCCCACGCTGTCGGAGCCAGGGCCATGGCCATTGCATTCCAACGGCATTTACCGTGGCAGATCATCAGCAGGGCGTCCACCTGGGCCTCCCCTTCGGCTTTATGTAAGCACTACTGTTTGGACCCCGCCTCTACGACGGACGCGGCTTTCGGGCAGGCGGTTCTAAGGAATCTATTTTCTTAAGGAGGGTCTCCTCTCCACCCTAGGGCTACATTCAGTTGTAATCGCCCCTACAGTATGGAGGAAAGGGGATGGAACGTAAGAGTAATTAGGTTAGTCACCGTAGTGACTAACACACTTAGTCCATAGTCCCCTTTCCTCCATACGTCCCATCATCCACCCCTAACCCCTCCACCCCCCAATAATACTGATGTCATTATGCAATGTTAAATATTGTCAACGTGTCTATGGAGACTGCGGAGTGGCGCCGGTGGGCGGAGTCAGGCGAGCGCATGCTCCCTGGGCAGCGCCCCCTCGACCCTCTAAATTTAAAGGGGAAGAAGGTTTTTCTGGTGAAAAAGGTTCTGTCTCCCATCCCTAGCGACGGACGCCCATACAGTATGAAGGAAAGGGGACTATGAACTAAGAGTACGTTAGTCACTACGGTGAGTAACTATTCATTTTTCCACTATAGCATCCCCCAGGATTTTCGATGGGGGGGAAGTGCCATGCCCCCCAAACCCTCTGAGCTGCTCCAGCTATGTTCAGATCTATAATAAGAGGCGCACGGTCCGAAAGTGAAATCGCTAGACCTGAAATTTGGATAACTAATCCCAAAAGTGGCTTTGAGACCCATACCTAGTCTATACGGGAGAAGGTCTTATGAACATGTGAATAGAAAGTATATCCTCTTTCCTGCCCCTTAATTGTTGGCCATACATCCACCAAGGTAACATTTGCAAACTTTTGTTTTAGGGCTTTCAATGGCACGGATTGCCAAGAATAGGTGGCGGCGCTGCGAGATTGGAGAGGGTCCAAGCCAAATTAAAATCGCCAATGAGGATAATTTTCCCCCCTCCCCGAAAGCTTCCAGTAGTGTAATGGTTGATTTTAAGACCCCTTCCTGACCAGTGTTGGGAGCGTAGATTGATGCCACTGTTAACTTCTTTGGGCCAATGGCCAAGACTGTGAAGATATAGCAACGCTCTGTGTATCTTCGTACGGAGCACCTTGATATGTGGAGCTGCTCTTATCGCTATCAGCACCCTGGCCACCTTACCCACCGCATTTGACTGTATAACCACCGGATATCGTTGCAGGCAAAGCTTAGATCGGTTTGCCTGACAAATGTCTTTCTGGGAGCGGCACCAAATCCGGTTGGTAATGCCCCAAGAGTGCTTCTAACTTCCTGTGTTTTGCCAGGGTATAGAGGGCGCTGAATATTAGGTGTTAAACACTTGAACAGTCTTCAAAAACAAGTCTATCGTACCATCAGAAGAACAGTCGAACCCCCACATTCTTCGGAATCCTGTTCGTATACCATGCAATGGACTCCCCCCCCCCAATCCCCCTTTGCAAACCCTCCCTTCCCAAGTGTTGCCCCTGACCCCAACCTGCCCAACTGTGTCCCCGAACAAACTCCCCTGGTGTGAGCCACAGTATCTAACCTTACACGGGGTACAAGACCCCAGCCGTGAATCCAGCTCAACCCCAGGGCAACGTATGGGGCATCCTAGTGCCCCCATCTGTTAACTGAACAGATACATTCCAAGATGGTCTCCTGGTAATCCTTATGTCATTCCTTGATCCATCTGCATAGAAACAACTTTAATTTAACGCAAGTTTATTCTGGTGGTGGTTTGGTGATGGGGCCTCTGAGTCTGGCTTTCTAATCTTCTTGTTGTTTTGCCCTTTCCTTTCTCCCGCGACGGGTTGCAGTTGACCACTCCCAAGGTTTGTGGTGTTGAGCTACTCGCCTACCCTCGATCTCCGCTGAACCTTCCATTTCTTCTTCCTCGATTTGAAGTAGAGCCATACCTGCTTTTTGTGAGGTAACCCTATGTTGTCTGCCCTCTAAGGAAAAAGTGAAGCCAAAGGGGAACGTCCACTTATATTTAATTCCTCTTGATTGGAGTGTTTTGACTACCGGATGCATCTCAAGTCATTTTTGGAGGGTGATCTGCGAGAGGTCTTGAAAAAGTTGGATCTCCGTCCCATTGTAGGTAATTGTGGACGATTCCCATGCTTGCCTTCAGATCTGCTCTTTTTGCGGATATGCCCCAGAGTCAGTTATTTTCAGGCCTGTTCTGTGAAGATGGTCTAAATAGACTGTGGCAGTTTCATCACCCACAATTGGGTCAGTAAAGATGTGAGCTACCGTGTCCTTCAGATCAACATCAGTGATTGATGCCGTAAATTTCTTATCCGAATATTAGATCTATTTTCAAGATCTTCACACATTACCTCAAAATTGTGTGTCAGCCTGGCTATATCTTCAAGGGCAATGTCTGATTGTTTGCTCTTCCGAGTTAGTTCCTGGATAGCCCGCTCATTGTTGTCTTCTCGTTCCCCAAGGACACAATGTCCTTGCCAAAGTCGGAGAGTGATTGTCTGATTTCAGTGGTGAAAAATGGTGAACTGTTGTTGAAATGAGGCAAAAAATGTGTGCTGGAATTCCTGAAAGCTCTATGCAAAGTCTTCTTTAGAAGTCGCCATCTCTGAGTCAAGACTACTTTGCCCCTCTTCGGAGGTGAGTATCAGTGGGTTTCCTGCCAAGGGTGTCGCCTGGCCCAGAGCCCACAGTTTATGTAGCGGGTTCACTTTGGTCCGTCGGTCTTTAGTTGGTCCGCGAGGGTGGGCTTCTTTTTCCCCCCCTCGGCATGTGGTGATGTGGGAGCAGTACCTTTGTGCCAGTGTTCAATCTGCTGACATTCTGCAAGCCTGGAAGGTGCAGCACAGTCATATATTGTCTTGCAGAAATTGCAGTATTGGGTCTCACTTAGCCGCTTGTTAATCCTGCTGGTGTTAAATCCTAATTTTGAGGATTGTGTGGCGAGATACCAGCCTTATAATCCTATAATAGCTTCTCCTTATAAAATCCGTTGGAGAAGCCCCCAAAGGTTATTGCAGACTCCACCCTGCAAGCTGGGTAAGCGCTCGCGTTAAGGTCCCAATTGGAGCAAGGGCGAGCGACGGCCAGATCAAAACTCCTTGGGGCTAAGCCTCTCGTCCACAATCTGGGGCTCAAGATGCCGGTCAGCTGTCCCTCGCTGGGGGGGGACTAGTCCACCTTTATCCCTCTGTTGATTACCAACCTCCAGGTCTTGCGGGCCAAGCCCCACCAGGAGCGCATCTTCGATCTGCTTGCACCGGACCGCTGCTTCGCGTCCCAAATTCAGGGGCTCAATTTGCCAAAGGATCGACCCTCACCGGGGAGGGGGAAGGGGCGAGTTTGTTCTTGTCGCTCCATTTGTTGCAACCTTCTGGATCCAGGAGGCCATGCCCCACCAGGAGCGTATTTTCTGCTTTATTTGTGCCGTGCTGCTGGGTCTTGAGCCGTAGCTCCTCACAGTTCTTGCATGCCTGGGGGCGCCCACTGACATTTACTCATGCTGAATGAGAGTTTAGGAGGACCGATGAAATGCTCTTTGAGTTGCAGGGTTTGTCGGAGCACTCCACATGCATTTCTTTAGGGTGCGGCGGTCATCTTGGAATCCATAAATAATATTTAAACCTGCTTTAAATGTTTTCGTAAGAGCTCTCAATATTGAACTGAAAATGTTTTATTTCTGAAAATGGCGTTGCATTTAGAAGGTCTGTGTCTTCGAGACAGGTGTTTTTTGCAAATGAAATAATAGTTTACTTACTTGTAATATATTACAACATAATTTTTGGATGGTTCCTACATGTCTTCACTGAATTGGTAACATGGCACAAGGAAATGTGGGGGGCCCTGAAAGTGGAGCATTTCTAAAAGCATTCACAGACTTTACAATTGGGCAGGCATCCTTTTATTTGGCTGAAAAATGTCCTGATCTGTTGTTCTCGTGAATTAAAAGTGAAAATAATATTTTATGGGAAACTGTCTGCTCTTGCATCTTTTTTATTTTATACAATACATTTATGCAAGCAATATGACTACACATTAAGTTGGCTTTTTCTGTCATAAGGGTACTGGATTTCTGTAGTGCAAATCCTGGAATACCTAAATCCTACAGGCAACGCAGGTGTTGTATTGAATTTGCATTCAATAGTTGGAATCCGTTATTTTTGGGTGCAGGAAGAAGAAAATATTTTGATGCGTAGATATTTCTGTAAAATATTTAGATTAGGTGTTCAGAGATATATTGAGCAAAACAAAAACTGTCCACTCTAATACTGCCACTTCAAAGTCCAGTAGCTTTCAAAAAGTAGATGTTGCCCTACATTTGCATTGTTTGTGGCTTATAGCGTAGTTCTAGCCGGTCTGATAGCACAGCGAGTAGAGCGCTCGCTTTGACATCCGTGCAGAGCCTGCTGATGCAGGTTCGAATCCCGGCAGGGCCATACTCAGCCTTTCATCCTTCCGAGGTCGATAAATGAGCACCATACAACGTGGGTAATAATTAGTAGCGCTCAGATGCCTGAGGGTTCGTAATGCTATATAAATGCTACATTATTAAAATATGCAAACTGTTATACATAAATATAATGCTCTTAACACCTTATGGAAATCGAACACTGATCATGATTGTCGTAGCTCTTTCTCTTGCAACATTCCTCCCCTATAAAATGTTATTTTCCATCTGATTAACCAAATCAGCCTATTTTGCGCCCACACCCTCACCACCCCTCCTTTCCTAACATGTCCCCACCTTCGTCTCTCAGGGAAGAGACCAAGTGTGAAACCAAGAGCATCTACTTTGGCTAAAGCAATCTATTGTGTACATTCTCCCTTCTGTGATAGCCAGGATTAGAACAGGGTGTCTGACTCAGAGAAGGGATTAGTACTTTGTAATGAGAGATATTGTACTGCTCTTAACAAGGACATGCAGGTACTTAATTTAGTTGCCCTAGTTTCCATTCTCACCCACTGTTGGGCAGAAACCTGTGCAGTTCCCTCTGGGACCACTGCAAAAGATTTAAGACTACAGGTGTTTTGCAGTAAACCCACTTGGTAGCAGTCTGTACCACACAGATTCACTGGGTAGCTGTGGCTGAGCAGTCAGACTTCCTTCAAGAAGAGTTAGGCAGCATACAGAGTATTCACAATAGGTCAAGAGAACACAATAGAACAAGTAAACGCTGACCAGGGCTTGGTGTAAAAGAGACATAATTATTTATTTAAAAACCACATCTAGAAAAACACACAGGCACTAATAGTAAGCAATTCAAAAACACGGTCACTAAAAGATATACACTCCCTTAAAAGAATATTAGAAAAGTCTTAAGTAAAGCCCCACTTATTTTCAGACAGCGGTGAGCCCTTAACGTAGATGGCACTCTAATAGTTTGTTTTTAAAAGGGAGAGAAAAGCAGAGAACAAGTTGAAACAGATCCCAACACTTTTACAAGAACATAAGAGAGGAAGGCAAAGTAAAACGGTGAAGTTAGAGTTAAATAGGCCAGATCCACTTTAAGAGGATCAAACAAAATGTGTCCAAGGTCACACGGTTGCAGTGCACAAAAGTCTTGTAATGGTTCAAAAAGGAGTTGGACCAAAGAAAGGGACCAGTTAGAGGGTCAAGGCGGCCAGCCCAGTCCAGAAGGTTAAGGGGTTATTATTACCTTGTAGCAATCTTTAGAAAGGGAGGCCTGGCGGACGCAGTACCTTAAAGTGGTGAGAACACTCCGGCGGGGGCAGTTGTTCCTGGCAGCGGATGCAAGTCGGTGCTTCGTCCGGGGGAAGAGAGGATCTCGTGGAGGAAGACAGGAGTGAGTTGCACTGCCAGGGAAGAAACCAGCCGCGGAGTTTCTCAGGTACAAGGAGCGGTCCGTTGATTCGCAGTTCAGTGGTGAGTGGCTATCCGGCCACCGGGGTGCTTGGCACGGGCAGTTCGACCACAAACCGGTCTGGGGTGCGAAGAAGGAAGGTAAAACTGGTTGTGCCCACCAGTCAGGGGAAGAAGCCTCTCCAGCCGGGAGATCTTCTGTCGTCGGGAAGTGGTGAGTCAGTTCCGCAGGGCTCCACCGGTGGTGTCGTCGTGGTAGGTCGGCGCAGCTTCTCCCTCGTCGGATTCTCAGGTCCTGTGGCGACTTCTGAAGTTCCAGTCCCCAAAGCCCTGCTTTTATGCAGCATACCCCCATTCACTCAGCCTAGCTGTCAATCAAACATGCTAAGTGGTGAGCCGGCCGGCTCACCACTTGGGCCAATCACACAAGAGAGCGACTTGAGTTACCAAGGTAACTCAGTCCAGGGTGCCTAAACCCCCTCCCACACCCCCTGTGGTACCCAGACAGAGTGGCACCACTTTTGGAGGCTTCTGTGGAGGAGCCCGCCAAAAAGTGGAACAAAGGGCTCGACTTGGGTTGGAGTCACAGAAGAGAACACAAACGCCATTTTAGAATCGAGTCCTCGCAAAAAATACCAACCGGCGAATTAATATTAATTAAATAAACCGGCGGTATGTTCAAGGCTATGAGAATTAAATAATTAAAGTTGGTAGCCTCGAACAATGGGAAAATCCCATAGGAAAATATTCGCGGTTGAATAAAAAAAGTAATTTCCACTGCCACCAGCCAAAACTCGATCAGGGGGGACGGAGATGTGCCCCCTCGACTAACAGGCAATCGAATTGCCCCGACCAGTACGTCCACAATATGATGGTGTGTACTGGTTTCTGTTAATAATTTGGGACTAGTAAAGCCAATGATGACTTTACATGCCCTGGGAGACTCGACTAACAGGCAATCGAATTGCCCCGACCAGTACGTCCACAATATGATGGTGTGTACTGGTTTCTGTTAATAATTTGGGACTAGTAAAGCCAATGGTGACTTTACATGCCCTGGGAGACAGTAGTCAGTCCCAGGGTATGGAGTCTATGGTGGGGTGTCACTATGACACCCCTGTGTTACTGCACAGAGGGTGCTGTGTAACACACATAGTAAAAACACATGAGACCCTATGGAGTAAAGGTTCCCATAGCCCATAAAACACATTACCAGTCAAAGGAACACCATAAATCATGTCCAAGAGTGGGAGAAAAAGAGTCTCACTCTTGGCAGGAGGAAAAAACAAACTCCAGAATTCCAGCAAAGCTGCTGGGGGACTCACTAGGTTAGGAAATTCAGCCTAAAGAGAGAATTCTCCTAACACCCACCTGGAGATAGTGCTTTGAAAATGCCCTTGCATTTCTTCAAAAATAGAGTGGTCTCTCTCTACGCGCCCCACACACATTGCCCCATACCCATCTTCACAACCCCTCAATCGCACACAAATATGTTTGCATCCTCACCAGCACCCACACACCATTGTGTAAATTGTTGACTGTCAGATGTTGGTCACTGAAATATTTTTTTCTTTTTTGCTTAAGAAATTCCGATTTGGGGGTAGTAATTTGTCCTTTCTAATGAGTATTATTGTACGACTCTTTATTTTATGTTTAAAGATTTTTATTGGCGGAAATTGGGTATACATGGCAACTGATACAACCAACGATGTGTCAAAAATTATGGCAAATATAAAAAAGAGACCTAAGAGGAGCAGTAGATTATTAATGCAAATGTAAGCCAAGTATCCTTATATAATATTGTAAAGAGCAGATTTAAGAGCTTTTAAATATAATGGGGGAAGACATTACAAACAGCAGAACAAGACAAACGTGACAAGACATGCTCAAGAGGGGGGTGCGGGCACAAATATAACAGGTGAAATTTGCAGGATAATAAACTTGCAGGTTACTAATTGGGGTCAGCATCGGATAGGATGTCAAGAAAATATTGCCATTTCAACTGATATTTACCAAATAGGTCAGGAGAAGATGCATTACAGCTTTCTAATCTATGGATATTACAAATAGAGTTTCACCAGAAGTTGTAATGAATATGAATTGGTTTTTCCAGTTGGTAGTGATGGTTTGGATCACAACCCAACAAAAAACATGCATGTTTGTTAATGAAAGTGTTATGCAACAGAGAACTTCCTAGGATAAGAAAATCAAAACAGAAATCTTGGTAAAAGTTGAAAATACATTTGATGGTATTCCACACAGAGTTCCAAATTGGCTTCACATGTTGACACTCTATAAACATGTGCTTGAAAGTGCCTTGGGAATGTAAGCAGCTCCAACCATTATCATTAGGTGATAAGCTACATTTGAAAAGAGAAACAGGGGTGATAAAGCTCTATGATAAAAGAATAATTGCGTTTGGATTAGACTGGCAGACTCAGTAATTTTAGAGATGCACTGCCATTGTGGGGGCCACCAAAATTGACGGTCCAACAGGAAGAATCATTTTTCCAATCACTATGAAGACAATCAGCCATTGGGGTAGACAAAGTCAACAGTAGGATTTTATAGTAAATAGAGGCTGTAGTGTCTGAGTTCAGCATATGAAGTAGTCTCTGCGCGTTAGGAATTTTGGAGCTATACATTAACGACTCAGTTTACTACTATTGCAGCAATAATGGCATGATATTGTTTCAGGGAAGCGGAAGGCATGTGGAACTTGGTAGCAAATTCATTAAATGTAAGAGGAATATTTGATGCCTCTGGAGAGCCATGGCTTCCAAAAAATAGATTTACCTTTAATCAGAGGATTAAGCCAAATGAAAGGAGAAATTAGCGAGGACTGTTTAGCTATAGATGGAAACATATATAGTCTAAGGGATAGTGCAGATTGGCAAATACAGGAGTATTTAGTGCATTTATTCTTCCCTCTAATAAGGTATAGATCTGCAAGGGAAATTGGAGAAGCCATAGCTCTTTCCAGGCATACCCCCTTAGGTACACAGAATGATCCATCATGAGTAAACCACCACTGCGTTTGCTTGATAACAAAAGCCATGTGATTTTTTTTGAAGTCGGGGAAAACCCAATACCACCTTGAGAGCGGGATTTTTTTTAATTTAGTGAGAGAGATTCTGTTTCTTTCCCCGCAAAAGAATGTTATTAGGCAGGTATCAATTGATTTTAAAAAAGGAAGAAGGGGAATTGGTAACATATAAAGAAGATAAAGTATAATGGGGGAAATCATCGTTTTAATAGATTCCAGACGGCCCCACCAGTAAAGGTAAAGGGGAGACCATGAGGATACTAGCTCTTTTACCCTGGCTAACAGGATTTCTGAGTTATGTTTACGAATACTATTACTGGCAGCAGAAATGTGAATACCTAAATATTTGAATCCTTGGGGACACCATTTCATACCTAAGGTACAAGTATGATAAGGTGTGCAATGTATGTTAAGGGGGAGAACCTTCGACTTATCTGTATATAGTGTGTAGCCCAGTGCTTTCAAAAACAGAGATTATATCTAGTAGGTATTGAGCACATTGCTCTGGGCTTTTTAAAAATAAAAATACATCAGCGTAAACTGCCCTTTTAATATGTGGAAGGGGATGAAAGAAGAAAATTGACCATTGACAAAGACTGCAGTTTTGGGATTTGAATAGAGGACATTCATAATAGAATAAATTAGGGGACCAAACCCATGCCACCTAAGAGCTTTGAACATAAAATCCCATTCAACTCTGTCGAAAGCTTTTTCTGCATCGAGAGCAACCGCAGCATGGGGATCATTTGATTTGTGTAGTATGTCTATATCATCTAGAAAAAGTCAAATGTTGGAGGACACCCTACCTTTTACATATCCAACTTGATCTTGCTTAAGAAGATTGGGTGAAAAGGGGAGGAGTCTGTTGGCTAAAGTCTTGGCATAAATCTTAATAAGGATTAATAAGGGAAATCGATAGTTTGTGGGAGTTCAGGATCTTTATTGGGTTTAGGGAATACAATTAGCATAGCCTCCGGAAATGAGCCTGGGGCCATGTTTTCTGAGATGAAACGAGTAAAGTTGGTTATGTTTAGGGACTAATAGATTAGAGAGGTGGGCAAGAAAATCAAAAGGAAAGCCATCCGGTACTGGGGCTTTCCCTTTTTTAAGATTTATAATAGCTAAAATGTATTTTGGGGGGTGGGGATAGTTGGAGCATTTAGTGATAGATTTGTCTGGGGTAGTAGTTACGGGGTATATTATGTACAAAATCATTAACAGCAGCGTTATTAGGAGGGGCTTCAGAGGTACATAAATTGGAATAACATTTTTTGAAGGCTTGAACAATTTCCTTATGAGAATTTTCTGTTCCCTGAAGGATGTTTAATAACTACAATGTTTTCTTTTTCTTTTTGAAGTTTAAAGTATGATGCCAAAGATATACTAGTTTTATTGGAGAATTGATATATTTTAGCTTTATATTTAAGCAGGTTGGTACATTGATATTGCCTTATGATTTTGTTATATTGAAATCTTAACTTCAGAATGTCCTTGGGAATAGAGGTAGAATTAGTACGGGCAAATTGGGTTTCAAGGGGTTTAAGCTGTCTGAGAATGGATTCTGATTCAAATTTGAGTTTTTTCTTCTTGTTGGCAACAACGCAAATAATATGACCCCTAAGAACTACATTATAGCAGTTCCAATTATTAGTGATAGATCTGTCTTGATTCTTACCCTCAGAGAACAATTTGTTGTTGTTTTGTGATAAGAATGCGTAAATGATTAATAATGTAATAGGTTAATATTACATCTCCATCTGCTGGATTTGCGAGAGTTTATTGGGGAAGCCATTTGAATGTATACTGGGGCATGATCAGAGATAGTAATGGATTCTATCTGGTCATCAAGGAGGAGATGAATCATGGAGTTGGGGGATGAAAATATAAAGTTGCAAAGGAATTGTGGGGTGTGGAGTAAAAGGTGAATTCAGAATCAGTAGGGTGGGGTAATATGCCATGCACCACTAAGGCCCAATTCAGATATAAAATGGATAAACTGTGTATGAGAGGTGGTATTGATATACCGCACGTCATATTTCCTATCTAGGAAGGGGTCTACAACCTGATTACAATCTCCACATGCAATCAGATTGTGGGGGTTACATTGAAGCACATGATTACTGAGTTGCCTCGAAAAGGTGGGATCTGCAGATGTTGGGCCATAGATATTAAGAATCGTGTATTCCGTAGAGTCTACTAATATCTTGAGAATAACCCATCTTCCTAAATTGTCAGATTCACTGGATAACACTTTACATTTGAGGGCTTTGGTAATAAGTGTAATGACGCTGTTCTTTTTAACATTTGCAGCACTAGAAAAGACCTGTCCCACCCAGTGCCGCTTAAGTTTTGTTGCTTCTTTATCTGAGAGATGTGATTCTTGAATGCAGGCTATTAAGTGCTTTAGTGTATTGAGATGGGATAGTGCTTTTTGTCTTTTGATAGGATTATGTAATCCTTTAACATTCCAAGAAAATATATTAAGAGGCATATGTCTTGAGGGTGAAATCTTGTATATTTTCAAAAACAGCAAATCAAATGATACATTTTCATTAAAACTGTAATGCATGTAAGCATATAATATGTGGATGTACCCAGCAAAGTGGATGGAAACATGAAGGGAGGGAAACAGAAGGAAGAAAGTGAAACAAACAGTGAAGATAGCCGTCCGATAGCACAGCAAGTAGAGCGCTCGCTTTGACATCTGTGCAGAGCCTGCTGACACAGGTTTGAATCCTGTTAGGGCCAACCTCAGCCTTTCATCCGTCTGAGGTTGATAAATGAGCACCGCACACTGTGGGTAATAAGCAGCGCTCATTGATACCTGAGGGTTCGTAGCGCTATATAAATGCTAAATTATTATTAATTATTAAGACATGGAGATCGGTAAAAGAGAAACATATCCAAAAACTATTGATAGAACTGTGGCTGACCAGAACCAGCCGCACCAATCCATGTAAAGATTAATGGGGGAGGAGAGCCGGAAAAGAAAAAGGCCTGCCAATCCCTGCTCCGGTGGAGGAAGTCATAATTCAAAATGTAGTACGTACAATGTCATAAGTTCATTCAAATGATGGGGTTAGAAGTATCCATATTGTTCCTTTTATGAGACTGGATGTACTTTCTTATGTCCGCCGAATTCTGGAAGGTTTAGGTATGCCCATTTCAGGTTACTTTTAGGATAGCAGGATGGATACTGCCATATCTGGCATTTAACTGCCTAAGGGCTGGTCTAAATGCCAAGAGTTCTTTCCTGCTTGCCGCAGTTATCTTGGAGACATCTTGTGTAATGAAGATTTTCTTTCCTTCACATACCAGCTGCTTAATTTTCCTGACTTTTTCCATAATGAGAGTAATGTGGGTGAAATCCAGGAGGTCTAGTATAAGGGTTCTGGGTGGACGGATGGTGCTTAGAGGTGAATTGATGGGACCAATTCGATGTGCTCTTTGAATATTCAGCTGCACAGATGCCGGTAGGTCGAGAATCTGAGGTAGAAACAAATATAAGAAGGCAATAGGATTATCTTTTTCAATTCCTTCAGAAGGACAACAATGCGTAGGTTGATCCTCCTATTCCTGTTTTCAAGATTCTCAGCCTGCTGTTGTAAGGAGGCAATTGTAATTTCCAGATTAGTGATTTATTAGAGGTATATTCTGTGTCGCCAACTCGCCTTTCCATTTCATTCATCTGAGATTCAAAGACAGACCATATATTGTCTAATTGCTGCAATTCAGCATTGGTGTCCTTCATGAAGGGCTTGACGGCCCTTATTTCTGAAAAAAATGGTCTGCATGACAGGGTCCACTGTATCTTCTTTGAATGTCGGAGATTCACTTTTCTGTCTTTTTAGGGTAGTAGGGAACAACAAGAAAGCCTCTTTTGTCTGTCCCTTTTTAGAAGCCATAATATATATGACATTATAAAGACAGTACAATTCAGTAGTATTCCCTGTCTTTCTCTTTCCTTTGTCTTTGGTTTTCTTTCCTCTCTCAAAACTTGCAATGAAAAGTTGAGCATTTAAAGCACACCCATGGAATAGTCTGAGCATCAGTCGAGAAGTTGGCTTAGGGAAGAAATTAGAAGGAAGGAGCAGAAGCTTTGAGGTGGGGCACGAGGGAAAGAAAAAAGTGGCAGTTCTCCCGCAGAAGCAGTTAGCAAATGAAGTAATCCTTCAAAAGGTCAAGAGTCTGACAAAAATTACTTAAAAGTAGCTTAAAATCCTGTTCGAATTGGTCCAATATCAGTGTCCGGGCCTTTAAATGAAGAAAAAAAAAACAAAATGAAAATACCTGTGTTGTGAGGGAAACTGCTATCCCAACGTGAGGCGTGCGTCCCATGTCGCAGCAGCCGACCAACTGACAGGAGACGTCGGCTACTTTCACTGCGGAATGACGCGGCTTCAGGCCCAGCCCACCGGGGGTTCTCACACAGAGATGCGGCCAACATGGACTACCTCAGATGGAGCCCCGGATTTCAGGAAGCTCAGGAATGCACGGCAGGACAACAAAGATCCCCCTCCCCTCCCCCCAAATTGTACTACTCTTAACAGGGATATGGAGGCACTTAATTTAGTTGCCCCGGCTTCCATTCTTCCACTCTCTTCCCCTTGGAGAAGAAGGCCTTTGAAAATGCCCTTGCTGTTTTTTTAAAACAAAAGTCACAAACCCTGACACCCTATACACACATGTGCACAGGCGCACACACCCACCATCAATCGCCCCCACACACGCACCTTCAATCGCACACACAATTATGCAAGTTCGTGAATAGCAAATATTCTTCTCTGAAATATTTGTTTTCTTGCTATGACACATCTACATTACTTGTTAGAGGTCAAAGCATCTTGTGGCAAGCACAAGCCTAGCGTTACCAGCCTTTTCGACTAGGGAGTTAGTCTTTGTCTATGTAAAAAGGGGAGAGGCACATATGTCTTTAAGAATTAAAGGCAATCTACTCAACATTGAAGTCATTCCTACCACTTTTGTGAGTGATGATGGGCCTAATCCAACACCTGTAGACTCAAGGTAAGGAAGCGCAAGCCCACCTACTTCCATTCTCTCTGTAATTGTTTTGTTTTTTTAAGTTTGTTTGGGAGAGGTCATTACACTGTATCTTTCTGGTTGTGGTCTGTCTAGCCACATTGAATAACATATAGGGTAAACAACCTTAACACTGTGAAAAATAACTTTAAGAACCATCTTTCGAATGGATTGTGTACTCCAACGTATTCCTCATCTTTGATTCTCCCTTCCAGTTTCGGTTGCTTTGGAACAAATGTTCTTGGTAGAGGGCGCTGTGCGTCAATACGTTGGGTCGATGTCCCCCGAAGGCCTACGTCGAGGGGGACGTTATCGGGTATACAAGTAGAATGCCCTGGCCCGTTGGGCTCAGTTCCGTTTTTCCGCAGAATGTGTTGCTTAGGAGACTTTGCGTGTCTCGTTAGTATATTTCTACTAGGTAGTTCGTTCTTTCACAGAAAATCATTGAAGATGTCTTCATCATCAACCCTGACTACCCCTCGCTCCGGTTTCAAGAAGTGCAAAGAATGCAGTTAAAAAATGTTGGTCACAGACCTGCATCGATCTTGCCTATGGTGTTTGAGAGAAGGTCACGACACGGAGGCCTGCTCGAAGTGTCAGGCGATGACGGGTAAAGCCCTGCGAGAGTGGAAGGGGAAATTACAGGTGGGTCGTAAAACAAAATCTGACCGATCCTCAACCGTCGAGTCTGTAGTTCATTCTCCTCGGCGCAAGAGTGAAAAATAGAGGTCGAGGTCCCGAAGTGGCTCCCGCCCTCATCGTCTTCGACGAAGAGATCGCAGAAGCAACACCACCGGTCGCCATCGTCATCTGACAATCTCCCAGAAAATGTTGGTGTTCCACCAAGCATTCTTCTGCATAGTGGTAGACATTTCGATTGGAAATGCTTGAAGTGTTCGAGAAGGCCAAGCCTCTGTCTGTGCCTTCATCGTAAGACGGCCGAGAGCGTTCCCGTGCCGAAACACACGCGCCCTCGAGGCCGGTGGATCGAAGAAAGACCTATCGAGAGCCTTCAATGTCTACGATGAAAAAGAGTCACTTGAGTCATGAGCGCTCGAAGGTCTTCGACGCCGTCCAAGGCTCCACATACTACGAAGGTGAAATCTTTGAAGGTGGTTGTCGAGGCCTCGACGCCATCAGCGCCAGTTATCTCGACGCCCTTGTAGACGTCGACACCAAAACCATCGGCGCTGAAGATTTCTAAGGTTTCAGCTCGGACCTTTGAGCATGTTGCAGCAAAAGAAAAAGCTGCTAAGCTTAAAAGCTTCCACAAAACAGACTCCACCTCCTGAAAAAACTAACACTCCTTTATCCAGGAAGGAGTATTTTAAATCCTGGTCTTCAATATTTGAAGAAGAGGAAAGATATGAGGAAGAGGAGGTTCCTTTTGGCCTGGAGTATGGTACTCCTAATGTGCCAGAGTGTTTAATCTCTGAAGAAAGTAGAATGAAAGACCTTATTGACACTGCACAATGCCAGTGGTGTGGATACATCGCCAGTGACTGAGTTTGGCAAATCAGAGCCAGGCGAACACGCTGACTCTTCTTATCGACACCTAATGTCAAAAGTGGTAGACTATTTAGGCTGGGCCAAACCACCATCTCAGTTTATAGGACATTCTAGATCAAGGTCTACCTAAAGACCCACTTTTACCCTTCCATGTGGCCTTGCAAAATAAGGTGGCCAAGAATTGGGAGGCCCCGGATTCTATCCCTGCTGTGGATAAATTCCTCACTAGAAACTACTGCCCTTCCATTAGCGCGAGTCTTGTGGTCCAGGCAGCCACAGCTACAGCTACATCTAACAAAGCAGCGTACCCTACGATCCCTCTGGATAGGGACGACAAGCATGTGGATGGATGGGCATGCAAGGTATTTTCAGCTGCCATTATGGCCTTAAAGTTGGGCAACTCCACTTGTGCCTTAGCCAAGTTTTCGTACACTCTGTGGGAGTGCATCTCCATGGGACCGGAGCACATACCAGAAGGGGAGGGTTTCCTAGCTATCGTTAGAGATGGCAAAGAAGCCATGCAGGGAATCCCTTCAATCTGGATTTGACACTGCAGATAGCATTAGCAGGTCCATGGCTGCTAGCACCGTTATGCACAGGTTTACGTGGTTGCGGAAGTCTGGTTTCCCACCAAATGAGCAGTCCCGTCTTCTGAACATGCCATTTGACAGGTCTCACCTTTTTGGCAACTAGGCTGACGAGAGTCTTGAGAGGTTGCAGACTTCAAGCGGCTACCAAATCTTTAGGGGCCGCTGTTAGGCAACATCAGCCTTTTTGTTCATCAGGACATTCTTGGAGGGGACGATCCTATCGTTTACTATTCCTCATTTGAAAAGGTGAGAGGAATGGCCAGTCAAAGATGCCAAAGAAGAAACCCTTGTGGCGGACGAGGAAAAAGTGCAAAGCCAGCTCCAGGTACAGCTTCCTTGCCATCAGCAGCTGCAGCCACTGCCTCAAAATGGTTTGAGAGCTTGCGTCACGAAACACCAGTGAGGGTAAGGCTGTCACAACATCTGGAAGAATGGCGAGACAATCCAGATGCCTGTGCTCAACAAACAATAGCCCAAGGTTAAGGCCATCCATTCTTAGCGCAGCCTCACAACAATCCACCAGGGAAACACTCTTTGATGATCCCAGATCCGCTCTTTGTGCAGGAGATATTAACTCTGCTAGAGAAATGTGCTATAGAACCGTTACCTCTAGCAGAGAGGAACCAAGGGTTGGTATTCCCCATATTTTTTGATCCTCAAGAAAGACTGAGGACTGAGACCCATCTTCCATTTGAGATACTTGAACAAGTTCCCCAGGAAGGACAAGTTCAAGATGGTTACTCTATCTCAGATCCTTCAGGCCCTCCAACTCCAGGATTGGTTGGTGTCATTGGACCTTCAGGATGCTTATTTTCATGTGCTGATCCATCTCCAGCACAGAAAATACCTGAGGTTCACTGTTGGCGGCTCGCACTATCAGTTTCGAGTCCTGCCATTCGGTTTGACCTCCGCCCAGGGGATCTTCCCCAAACCGATGGTGGTGGTGGCAGCGTATCTCAGTAGAGGAAGGATTCATGTCTACCCCTACTTGGACGATTGGCTGATCAGGGCAAGCTCTCCTGAGCAAGCCCTGGATCATCTGAAGGTCACCTGCCACTCCCTTCACAGACTGGACTTATCCCTCAATTTAAAGAAGCCGCAAATAGCACCTTCCCAACGGCTCCAATACATCGGAGCTGTATTAGACACATCCTTGGGAAAGCGCTTGCCACCCAAGGAGAGGGCTCAAGACATTCTTCAGATGGTTTCCAAATTTCAAAGCGCCCAAAATTTTCTGGCCTACGATTTCTTGAGGTTGCTTGGCCTCATGGCATCCTGCATTTTTCTGGTGCCGGAAGCCTGCCTGAGAATGAGATCCCTTTAATGGGCTCTGAGAACTCAATGGTCCCAATTCTCAGCAAGGATGACGGACCTGCTCCAGGTTCCAAGCAAGGTCATGCAGGATCTCCTGTGGTGGGCCTGCAAGGACAATATTCTGAAAGGAGAACATTTTTGGCAACCATTGCCAGAGATTACAGTAGTGACTGACACCTCACTCACTGGTGGGGAGCCCACGACAACAATCTGACAGTCCACGGTCGTTGGTCTCCATCGGAGTCTAAACTACACATCAATCTTTTGGAGCTGAGGGGCAATCAGACTAGCACTGAAGGCCTTCCTGCCCTCTGTACGGGGAAAGAATGTCCTGATGACGGAGAACACAGTGGTCATGCATTACCTCAACAAAAAAGGAGTTGTAGGGTCACTACCACTGTGCAGAGAGGCAATGCAGCTGTGGTACTGGGAAATTCAGGAAGGAATCTCCTTATCAGCAGTTCACCTCGCCGGGGATGAAAACACGACGTCAGACGCTCTGAGCAGGCAGGGTGCAGTGTCCCACGAGCGGGAACTAGCTCAGGAAGTCCTTCAAGAGATCTTTGCCCTTTAGGGAACCTTTCAAGTAGACCGGTTTGCAACCGGAGTCAACCGGAAGTGCGAAAGGTATTGCTGAAGGGAATTTCCTCCGACAGGAGCTCTAGGAGACGCGTTCTTGGTGGATTGGGAGTTCACACTACTATACGCGTTCCCTCCGATCCCCGTCATTCTTCAAGTAATCAGGAGGTTGAGACTGTTAGGAATACGCATGATAATTGCCCCGGATTGGGCCAGGAGAACGTGGTACCCGGACCTTCTTGACATGTCCATCTGTCCTCCGATTCATTTTCGGCAGAGAGAGTATCTTCTCTCACAAAGGGGGGAGGACAGGTTCTCCATCCAGAGGTCAACACTCAGCCTTCATGCTTGGTTTCTGAAAGGCAGAGATACAAGGATTCAGACCTCCCGGATGACGTCATAGAGGTGTTGCTTTCGACAAGAAGGCCAGCAACAAAGTCCCTGTACCATTGCCATTGGAACAAGTTTTGCGACGGGTGCAGGGAAGAGAATGTTTATCCTTTTTCTATGTTCAATTCCAGAGGAGTTATCTTTACTCTTACCATTGGCACATAAAGGTCTCAATGTTGGGACCATTAAAGGTTACCTGGCAGTGCTTTCCATCTTCAAGCGCTCTTCGGAAGAATGCTCCTATTTTAAAATTACCTTGGTGATTCAATTCTTAAACGGGCTCCCAAATGTTTTCCCACCTTCTTCTTTTCAAGTCCCAGTTTGGGACCTTAATCTGGTTCTAAAGTTTTTAATGTGTGCCCCATTCAAATTCTTGCACACATGCCCATTGAGCTTGTTAACCTTTAAAACCATATTATTGGTCGCATTGGCATCTGCACGTAGAGTGAGCGAGTTGCAGCCACTTTCTTCCAGGCCCCCCTATACCATGTTCCACAAGGACATGGTTGTGTTGAGAGTAAGACCCTCCTTCCTACCTAAAGTTGTATCTGATTTCCATCTGAATCAGAAGATTATTCTGCCGGCTTTCTTCCCCCCCCCCCCCCCCCCCCAGGAGGAAAATCTCCATGGGTTGGACCCTAAAAGAGCTTTAAGCTTTTATATTTCTAGATTCTCCAAGATCAGAGTGGATGACCAACTATTTATTGGGTATACCATATGAAAATTGGGTCAAGCTGTTTCAAAACAGACCTTATCAAGGTGGATTAAACTTGCCATCTCGGAATGTTACAAAATGGCAGGCAAGGACCCGCCAGAAGGCTTAGAGGTATAGCCTCTTCGTCATCAAGGGGTGTACCTAATCTATCTGTGATGCTGCAACATGGTCATCACAGCAAACATCCACAAAGAATGACTAGATGTTTCCCACTCTCAGGATGTTGCCTTTGGTAAGGCAGTACTGTATTCGCCCTTATAAAATGCTGACAATCTCAAATTCTACTCCCTCCACCAAATTCTGCATACTGCTTTGGGAGTCTATCAAAGATGAGGAATACGTTGGAGGACACAATCCATTCCAAGAACAAGTTACTTACCAACTGGTAACGTTCTTTCGATTGGATGTTCATCCAATGTATTCCTCATCGCCCTCCCATCCTACCCCTCTGTAGAATTTCCTATGTGGTTACAACTTCAGCTCTCGCAGGGCTGTCTACTGCCTGCCTACACTGACAATCAACACGAACCGGAGGGAAAAACAGAACTGAGGCCAACGGGTGCCACACGTGCAACTTGTATACCCGATGACGTCACCCTCGACAGAGGCCTTCGAGGGACATCGATCCAACGCCATCGACGGACAGCGCCCTCTGCTGAGACAATTTTTGCTGAAGCTGGACTTTATTATCAAAGATGAGGAATACGTTGGAGGAATGTTACCAGTTGGTAAGTAACTTGTTCTTTTGTGTCATGGGATGAGCAGTGAGAACAATATCACACAAACGGTAAAAATCACTCAGCTGCCGCTAGCTTGTCCTAGGTACATTGACAAAGAAACCAAAAAGCCATTAGGGAAAAAGTTGCATTTATCCCAACTGCTCTTCACTGTAAGGTCTTGTGTGCGATTGCAAAAATACAAGAATTCCAAAAGAGAGCCAACGTTTCTCAGTACTGATGAGTCAGTTTCCCCATAAGAATGAGCAAAACAGGCAAGGGAAGTAAAGACCGCCAAAAGTCAGGTTAGGGTTACAAAAATAAGCAGAAAGACTGGGGGTGCCATAGGAATGTATGGAGGGAAAAAAAGGTGCAAAAAGAAAATCTTTCCTAAGCGTCTGTGAAGAAACAAGCCATTCAGCAAAAAGCCTTCCTCCAGGCAGACTGTACTTGCACAGCGTACTTCCATGCTCCGTGTTCCAAGTGGTTATTAGCTCGTAGTGCAGCAGAGTTGTCATAAGTGTAGAAACAAGGCATGCAGCAAAAAGCCTTCCTCCGCGCAGACTGTGCTTGCGCGACCCAACCACCTATAGTTCAGGATAAGTGCATTCTGTTGTATGTACTATAAAGAATCGCTATCCGGTGTATATTCACAATAGTTAACGTACAGATATTGATTTTAATTCACTGTTTACTGATCTGTGAAGTTTTCCCTTCGGAATATATTCTTACTTATGCATTTCCAGACGTGCATCTTTGGAAGGGCCCATGGGAGTGGTTGAAGGGTAGGGTGGACTGTGAGCACGTATGGTTGAAATTAAAATGTGCAATCATTTTTTTTACAGGGTCTCTAAAACCTGACTGAATTAATTTCCCTTGTTGACCTTTTTGATGTTTTGCATACTTTATTTGTGGATATTTTTGTTTTATTTAGATGTGCAATGCTTTGCTGTATGGAGCTCAGAAATATTTTCTTTTTATTAATGTGTGCAGGTAAATTAAATAGTGATGATTTCTTTTTTTTTGTAAAACTCGATGTATCAAGTTTACACATGTTAAAAATATCTAGTTTAATTGTTGATTCATATAGTTTTGATGGTTTCACATGGAAAAATATTAAGCGTTTCAATTATTATATTGTACAATTCATATATTTTGTTTGTTTTGACTGCAGAACTGGAATTATTTTTCTGACAATGAGACAGAGAGCGTTAAAATGATGGAAGAGGTAGAAAAACTGTGTGATCGCCTTGAGCTGACTGGGTATGTTACTGTTTGTTCTCTCACTTGTTAATTTTGTGTGTACATTAATACCATTGTACTTGAAATTGGCAGAATCACAACCTGAGGACGGATTATGAAACATTTGCAATTTACACACGCGCCATTGCATTTGCTTTTGTTTGTTTATTCATTTTTAATGCAAAGGCGCACCAGACCCGGGGGTATCAGGGCGCAGCAGATTACGACAGATGCAAAGCTTAAATTATCTGTTAAAAAACATAGGAAAGGATACAGCATATGTACACATTGAACAATATTACAGGATATAGGCAAGAGTATGGCAAATTATCAGAATTATACACAGAGAGAAATCTATACACAGGATACATGTGTGCGAATTAAACAATGTTACATGATATGGGCAAGGGTATGGCAGATGATCAGATTATACACAGAGAAAAATCTATATACAGCAAACTTTAGGTTAAGAATATTTGATTGACTATACATACATAATACCGAGGAGTAGCCAGGCCTACAGGTTGGTGGATTTGAGCCAGTTGATGTAGTTGCCTCTAAAATTCAGGTATGGTTGATCTTCCCTGAGTGTATGTGGCAGAGAGTTTCAGAGTTTGGCAGCTTTCACAGGAAAGCTATTGCCACCTACCTTAGTGAGTCTGAATCTGGGAATGGTGAGGCAGTTCCTGTTACTAAGTCTCAAAGGTCTGATGGATGTTCTCCTGTGGAATCTATCCATAAAATTGCTTGGGGCAGCATTGTTAAGTGCTTTATGGGTGAGGGAAGCAGTTTTTAGGAGAATTTTGTTTTGGGTCGACAGCCAGTTATGTTGGCGCATAGTCACTGAGATGTGTGATCCTCTGATCACACCCAGAGCAGCTTTTAGGGCATTATTTCGGAGGATGTGTACCCTCTGAATGATTAATTTATTTGCGCCATTGTAGAGGGTGTTGCAATAATCTAGCCTAGAAAGTATCAAGGCTCTGGCTAAGATCATGCAATTGTCATTCGGCAAAAAGGGTTTGCCTGTCCTAATGAGTTTACAGGTGTAAGCGATGGCCGAGGCCATTGACAACACCTGTTTGTTGAAGGAGAGGGTAGAGTCAAGGTAGAAGCCAAGGGGCTTTACTCCTTGGCCACCTTGATGAGGTTCCCATCAATAGTGAAAGAAGAGAACTCCTGGCCTAATTTCTTTAGGTTGGAGTGCGTGCCCAAGATAAGGAGCTCGGTCTTGTCATCATTCAGGCATAGACCGGGGATAGCCATCCGTCCCTGGATGATGAGATACTCTATTCACCAACGCCAAATCCTTGTCGTAATCCCCGGAACGTGGGAGGAGAATCTGAGTATCATCTGCATAGTTGGTGTAGGTGATACCCAGAAGGTCCAAATCATCAAACGGGCTTGGTGAATATATTGTATAATGCAGGGGAGACACAAGAGCCCTGGGGGACACCGCACCTGATTGGAGTAGGGTCCGCAGCTGCTAACGGGGTGAAGACCCTCATGGTTCTGTCGCTCAGGAATGATTCTATCCATTTGATGGCCTCTGTGGAAAAGTGGGCCATCGAGTCCAGGTCGAATGCGGATGAGAGGTCTAGTAATAGGAGGAGAGCCGTTTTGCCTTTTCTCTTAGCTCATCGACCTGGGATTTCAAATCAATGAGGGCGGTTTCTGTTCCTTGCAGGGGGCAGAAGGGTATCCAGTCATTATGTCGAATGCAATAATTTCGAAAAACAAAAATGTCGACTTTTTTCGACTTTTTTCGATTTTATATGTTAATAATAAATATTTTATTAAACTTTTTTTAAAAAAAATAATTAAAGGTATTTCCGTGGGGGGTGGGGGTGATGGGGAGGATGGGGGGGGTTGGGGATAGGGGTTTGGGATGGTTTTTTTAATAATTAATTAATTATTTAATATTATATTAAAGATGTTTTTAAAATAATTAAAGGTATATCTATGGGGGGTGGGGGGGATGGGCAGGAGGGGGGGGGTTGGGGTAGGGGTTTGGGATGGGGGGGTTGGGGGGGGGACCCCCCCCCCATAATAAATGTTACTATCTGGGTAAAAAAAAAAAAAAGTGTTTTGGGTTTTCGATTTTTTTTTTCGACATTTTTTTTTCGAAATTATGACTTTTCCTATTATATGTATGTATTTTCGACTTTTTTTACATTCGACATTTTTTTTTCGACATTTTTGTATTTCGATATTATTTTTTCGACATTATGACTATGAACCGGGCAGAAGCCTGATTGTCTTGCTTCCAGGAGATTGTGGAGTTCCAAATATTTTTGGATCTGAGTGTAGGCAATCTTATGCAGTATTCTGAGCAAGAAGGGTACCGTCGTGATGGGACGGTAGTTAGTGGGAATTAAACAGTCTAATGTCTGCTTCTTTAGCAGTGGGAGCACCCAAGATTGTTTTAAGTTGCCGGGAATGATGAGGCATTGACAAGTTTGGAAATAAAAGGAGCAAGATCTCTTGCAGCGTCTTTTGTGATCTGTGCTGGGCAAAGGTCACCCTGGCAATTGGAGGGCTTCAGTGACATAACTTTTTCTACCTCAAGTGTAGTAGTTTTCGTAAAGTAGAATCTAGCTAGTTGGTCAGGTGGTGTCTCAATGGAGCAGGGGGGCTGAGTTATTCAGCTCTAGTAATAAGTTAAGGGAAGCTTTTTTTGGCTATGTTGTTCTGTAGAGTGGTTACTTTATTGGACAGTGCCTATTGGATTTTTGAGCACCATATTTTGTTTTTGGTGCAGATATCAGGTGTGTGAATAGGTGACTCTTAATTCGTTTGGTGAACAATTCCTACATACTGGAATTGCCATTAGATATACGTTTGTTGTAAGAATTGTGTTTAGCCAGGCATATTTCCTTTTTGTATTGGGCTGATGTTTTGGTTAGTTCGGACTTGTCTCCTGACGCAATTTCATTTGCACTCGTGCAAACAGTGCTTATTAAAATGCCCAAAGTCAATGGTAATTTAACTCATGCTGAGCTTTCTAGAGACAATCTTCCATGTTTCATATCACTTAGTTGGGGTTATCAGTCAATCTTTGGATTTCATCACAGTTTGCAAAATTCCACAAGAATGAGGAAATATTATTTCACAATTTGTACCATAGCATCATATAGGCAGACATCAAATCATTAATTTCACAAGAACCTATCTGCTTAACAAGTGAGGTCACCATGGTGAAAAATATTTATCCGTCAAGAACGAATTTCAGAAAATTCAAACCATGGCATATTTCTGTATTCATTAAATTATAGTTTGCGCAGTGCAAAACAAGATAGTAACAGCCGGAAAGCCGAGGTATAAAGTACAAAGTAAAAATGGCCCTCTCCAGTGTTAACAGTTTACCCAAAGGGACTTCATAAGATACTGTTGGGGAGATGTATCCGTTTTATGCTTAATCCCTTCTCCTAGTGAGACCCCCAGCACTTTTTGCTGGACTTCTGGACCTTTTTCTTGTTCTTGTGAATGAGGGGAGCCTTTTTCCCCCCTCATCCATTCCTTTTGCTATGATCATGGGAGCCCTGTTCATTGTGTTTTTTACTCTATTTTATGGAGTCATACTTGCCTCCATCATTTTTAAAGGCATCCGTGTTTCACTTTTACAGCACCCTATGTGCAGTTTTGCTGGGAGCCCTTTGGGCTCTCCTTTTTATATTTCATTTCCCTTAAGAACTACTGTTCCCAAGGTTAGAGGGATACAATTGAACCTTCTTGGCTTTTCCTTTTGAGAGATTAGCCCAAGTGCTGCAGGGATACCTAGTATCCCCTTTCTCTCCGCTCCTGTAACATTTGTGTTACAGTAACAACCCTATAGTTATGGCTGGTGGCAGTGGACGTGTTCTACCGACTAATGTGCTATTTTTGCCCGCAGGCTGTATTCACAGCTGCAGCTATACACATTATGGTCACCTTGGTTCCAACATGGTGGCTCCTTTCTTTTTTCGACATTTCTTGTGTGGTTGTCCTTTCTTGGCCCTTCTACCATCCTGGGGGGAGGAGGTCCTGATTTCAGTTTTGTCTTCGGCGGGAACCCTTTGTGTAGCCCACCCGAAACTCTGCTATCCTTTGCCTTCTGGTGTGCCTGAAAGGAACCAGTACCCACCGGGGGGGAGAAGTTGTCCCGATTGGACAGCCACCTGGCCCTTTATGTAAACTACAGGGCGAGTTTGGTTTGCAGAGGATGAGTGTGAAATTCTGATAAAAGGTGAGGTTCCTGAGGCAGAAGGCAAGTTGATTACTGGAACCGAAGATCTGAAGAAGACGACCAGAGACACCTGCAGCCCCTTCCTGTAACCGTGAAGAGACCACTGCTGTCCTGACCCCATTTTTGTTTGTTTATTAATTTGTAAGGCGCACCGAACCCAGGGGTAACTGGGCGCAACTAATACAAGTATAATTAAAGCTTGGGTTACATGGTCAAACAGGTTACATATATATATATACAGGAAGCAGATAATTGTGCAAAATAAGCAGCAATACTGTACATTAGACAGGTTGCCTGTAGCTGCATGGAAAACAGATTAGTGCAAGATAAACAGTAGTGATATACATTAGGTGGCAAAGTTAGGTAGGTGCTGGGTAAGCAGGACTCAGTAAAATGTATTAATTCAGGCAAAGTGTGTCATGGGAGTGAGAAGGTTGCATGTTAGTGTGCAGAAAGGATGGGTCAAATGTCATTAGTTCGCAGCCAGTTTAAAATGTTTCGTCTGAAGCTAAGGAAGGATTGGTCTGCGCTAAGAGCAATCGGTAATGCAGTCCAAGACTGGGCAGCTTTCACTGGGAAGCTATTTCCTCCAGATTTTTTTATCTTGAATCTGGGTAGTTTGGACAGAAGGCATGTTCGTTCTAGAGGGGCGGGTGGAAGTCTTTTTTAACAGTTCTCTCAATTAAGTAAGGGGGAGCTGAATTGTTAAGGCACTTAAATGTGAGTGACACTGTTTTGAGAAGGACTCTTAACTTTTATCTTCAGCCAATGGTTTTCTCTTCTAATTTCTGAAACATGTTCTTTGTTGGGTATGTTTGGAGCGGTTCTTAGTGCATTGTTTTGTAAGATTTGGATTTTGTCCAGGATGTACTTGTTTTGACAGAGGAGCTCTGAAGAGGAAGACTCCTTCCCTTTGGCTGGGTCGACCAGCTAGCCATAAGATGACCTGCAGCACGAGCCATCCTACGATGTGCTGTGACCTTCCTGGGGGTTCCAAACCAGCAATACCAGGGAATCTCCGACCCAATTGCAGTGCATCGTCTTCCTGTGAAATCCTACAGGAACTTTGGTCAGCTCAAGTTGGGCCTCCAGAGACAAGGTCCCCCTCCTCAAAGTCCCCACTCCAGAGTGCAGGACTGGAGAATCCAGGCGAATTGACCAGGCAGTTAACTTTCTTCCTGGGAGCTTGTTAAAAGGCACTAAACCTGCAGACCGACGTGGGAGTGTGAAGAATTCCTTGCTGAGAGTCCTTTCTCTTGGAAGCTGATGCGACATCCCTTCCAGAGTCCTGCCTTTCATCACCACGGCCAAGGAACAGGAGACTGGGTCCACCGCTGTAGCACTGTGAAAGAATCCAGCTGCATCTTCATCATTCCTAAGGTACTGTGGCACTCTGGGGTAGTACTTATTACCTCAAGCCATTTTGTCGCTCCTGTGTTACTGGAGTTCTGATTCCGATGTTTGGGTGTTCACCCATACTGTTCCCCAGGCCTAATGCCTGTGCGCCTATAGGGAGTCCTTAACAATGTCCCTGATAACTTTATGACCAACATAAGCATTCTACTTTTAATCGGATACTTTAGCTTGTCTGCTGCTGCCTTACCTGCATCCCCCCCCCTCGCTCCCCCATTCAAACTGACTCTGAAGAACTCCTAATTAGTTAGGGATGGACTACTAAAACCCTGTGGCCTGTGGAAAGTATTATAAGCCTATGAAAGTATTGAACTGCTATTGCTGGTGGTGAATAACCATTTTCATTCCTACAACAGAATCTTTTCTGAGTGAACTGTACATTTCATTACTATTAACTTTCCCTCCATATTCCATGTACCCCCAAACGTTTTGCTTTAGTTTTACATCTTGTCCTGACTTTTTACAGAGAAGTGACGCCTTCAGCTTTGCCTCCCTGGCCTTTTTGCTAATTTGTCATGGGTAAACCAGTCCTTCAGACTGTCAGTACTGGGAAACTGTTTTCCTTTTGTCTTTTTACATGTTATCTGTTTGGGTAACTTTTTCATATTGCACAAAATATCGTTCAATGTAGTGATTTGGGCATACTTTTGTATCACCCTAGACTTGCATCAAAGGGATTTTTGGTTAGTTTTAAATGTGCCTAAAGACAAGCTGGTGGCAGCAGTAACATTTTTACTATTTTTGCTATATTTGTAGTTGGCTCTCTTGTGCTTACCACGTTTGGCTACTAACTGTGGCTAGTGTCCTAAGGTGGCTGTGCCACGAGATATTTTGTTTTTTCTTTGTCCTTCTTCCTTAACAGATCAGGAATGTCTTTTTATGGTCATGCATTGGCCTGGGAAAGTTGTGGTTTTGCGGCTAGTGTGTGTTGTGACCCAGGAAATGGGTTGGGACTGTCTGATCCCAATCCACATACTGGTCCCAGTATGTCTGAGAGTATATGCATGAGTCAGACCCACAGTGGTCCCTGATTGGACCCCTGCTGCTGGTGTGCATGTGTGGGGCAGATTTTTCCATTGAAGGGATGAGTCTGATCACTCACCTGAATTTGTGATAAGAGGAGTCCTGCAGCCATACCAGCAGATCAGAAGAGGAGGCAAGTATCCGGTGTAGGAATGCACATGACAGAAGAGCCAAGGACGAATTCTAAAGAGGCCTGGCGACCATTTCTTGCTGCTGTCCCTGTGGAGCCCTGTCTGGCTACTGATCTGCGAAGACCCTTGCTGGTGCTGCAACCTTTTGAACTGATGGGACCAACCCGTTTCCACGCCTTCTCACAAGCCTGGAGCTTTCGGAAGCCTCCCTGGACCACCCGGAGTACTGACTGACAGGCTCTGTTTAGGGCTACTGTTTCAGAAGAGTCGCCGTTCCGCATTTTTGCCTGGGACTTCAGTGGTCTCCAGCTAGTCTTGCGAGTTGTTTTCCTGCCAAGTTTCAGCATCCCAACATCGATGTGTCCTGTTCTGGAAGGCTTTCTTTGTTCACGACTAGTGAGACGCCTTCTGTCGTCTGTGTGCGGTGACTGTTGCTGGAACTGGCCATCCCCCATCTGTAGAGTGTTTGAAGAGTCGTGCATCATCGGTGCTGGCTGCATTTATTCACTGGAAAGGGTTGCACTCTGCTCCTAGACCTGACCAGAAACTTGATTGCACCCGCAACTCCTGGGCAGATTCTACTGGATCCAACGGTGGGAAAACCTACCTCCAGAGGCCCCCATTCGACCTGCCAAGTCCTTTGGGAAAATCAGAGTAAGTGCAGTCAGTCTCCATGCTTACCGGTTCCCCTATCTCCTCCATTATAAAGTTTGTGAAGAACTTTGGATTTATATTCCATTCCATTGCTTTTTAACCGTAGTTGAAAAAGCTACTCTAGAAGCCAAGAAACTTTTATCACTTAACTGTAAACCCCTTTGAAAGACTTCTGGAACAATCTTCATACCCACAGGAACATTTCCCTACTGTTTCTCAACTTCTAAAGGTACTTTGTGAACTCTTGGGCACCCGTCCCCATTCAACTTAGGGTTTGACTTCTAAAGTTAGGGCTTTCATTCGTGTGTATTTCACTGTGTGGAATCATTGTGGACCTCTGACCCCACTCACCACTCCTAAGACGTAGCCTTGACCACTCTTCCACGCTTACCTTGATTGGTTTTGCTTAACTTCCAGAGTTCCCCTGTTCACTGTAACTAGGGCGGCTTCCTAAAATCTGTCCACCAAGCCAGATTTTAGAAATCCATTTTAACACCTGTTCTATGGGTAGGTTCCCACTTGGGATGGTCTACAACCACTTTTGTATCACACTAGGGCGTCTTCTTCGACTCTACTCTGTACTTCTCTTATCACATCTGTGACATTTTCAAAAAGTCACACTACCACCTGCACCTCCTCCGAGGTAATCTACCTTTTCTTACCTTCCCCCAGAGGCTCACTGTCTCCAGAGCCCTAGTTCTCTCCAATCTGCAAGTCTTTCTCAATCTTTCTACTTCTTCTCTCCGACCTCTTCAACGTATCTGGAACAGAACTGCAAGTCTTATTCTTGGTCTCAAGCCCAGGGACCACATCTCTCCGGCACTGTAATCACTCTACTCGCTCCCTGTGGCTGCAAGGATCAAGGTCAAGTCCCTCTGCATAGTCCCCAAGGCTTTCTTGTGCCTGGGCCCTTACTATCTACAACGCTTTCTTCCCAAATACTCTACTTATAGAGCCCTCTGCTCTGCATCCTCCAACTCTCTGCGGGTGAGCTGCTTCTCCAAACAGATAATTGGGGGAGATAATTATCTGCAGGTGCCTCCCTCTGGAACACCCTACCTTCCTCTCTCCGTCTTGAGCCGGACCGCCTTAAGTTCTGGAAATTCCTCAAGACCTCCCTCTTCTCTTCCACTTTCTCTCCCCCTCTCCCCTGCTAACCTCCTTTCTCTTCGCTTCTTCCCCTCCTTGCCTTCTCTTCCCCCACCTGCTCAGTTAGCTGACTGGTCACCTGGGGCACCTTCAGAGACTCACAGGTCACAGGCTCCCCGGCCAGTCCTGCACTTGCCTCCAGCCTCTGCAGTCTGCCTGGCACTACTGCAATATGTTCCATGAGAGGGGCAACCTCTCTGCACTTAACCCAGGTAGAGTTAAGACGCCCTTGTCTACCTCCCCCTCCTACGCACCTCCTGTTTTGCGCACTTGCACGAACTTGACTTGAAAGTTCTAAGCCTTGCAGCTCTGTCTGTCTGGTCCTCCCTCTGTGTTCCCTCCCTAGCTCGGTCGTGCTTGAAATAACTCCTGCATTGGATGACCAACCACCAAGCAATCTATGTTGCCAGGCCAGCACTGTAGTTCGATATGTATGTTCATCTCACCCCCCCCTCCCTCACCCCTTCTCTCCCCTCACTCTTTGCTAAGCACTTCACTAGTAGATATGCCTCCAGCCTAGCATGCTAGCTATTGTTGGATGATCATTCAGAATCTTCAAGGCCCGAGAAGGACAACTGTATTCCGTTGTTCCCTTCCAGCCTTTGAAGCACTTAACTTGTCTGTGCTTACAAATAAACAATGACTAGTCTCTTATACTTCATATTTTTGATTACTTTTTTCTGATGCTTGTTAATCTCCTTTGAATCACATGCTGTGCATATGGTCCGACATCCAGTGGTAACCGCAGAGTATTGCATCTTGTCTTTCGAGGATCGAAAGGGGACGTCGGCATAGGCGTCTCTGTAACACTATCCCTATCGTCTGTGTAGTGTACCCAAAATCCCTCACGCATCGAGGTCCCCCAGATTGTTTTTTTCCGCCCAGATTACGGGTCGCCCTAATGCAGAGCTCTTACATAGAGATAGCGTTACTGTCATAATTATCGACTTTGGTCATTATTCCCGTTAAGTCACTTCGACGTTTGATTGCTGTACAACACCGAAAACTGCTGCAGACTTTCGATGCCTGTTGATCCGGCCGGCGCTGCCGTCCACGTGGCCGGGCCTTCTGGCCGGCCTGTACAGTAGGGAGAGTTGGGTCGGGGTGGACATATTCTTTACAAGTATGCATTTTTTCTTTCACCCTCTTGTTCCCTGGGTTTTGTCATCGCTGTACCTGTCTTGCGCTATGGACAAGACGCCATTTATATTTTGTCCCTCGTGCAGGGCCAAATATCAGTGGAAAGTCTAGCACCCACAGTGCAACAACGGTCTTCCCCTCGACCATAACGAGGCGGCTTGTGCGGCTTGTAAACTCCTTCGCCCCAAGACGATTAAGGAGCGCTGTCTAAAGCGATGGGGGGACAACGGCATGTCGCGGGTGCGAATGCCCATCTCCTGCCACTGCAACCGCCGAAAGTGAGGGACTAGCGATGACCAGGCCTTCGTTTCGGATGCCATTGACCGGACGGTTCTCAGTCCGCAGCGCTTTTCCCCAACAGGCACGACGCTAGTCATGTTATGGGGGGGAAAAAAACGGCGATAGGGGCACACACAATGTAAACACTAAACACCAAAGCACCAACGGATCCGTCGAAAATTTCGACAGGATCTGCTGATCTGTATGATCGGCAGCCTTCCCCGCAACCGCGGCCGCAGCCTGCGACTGGGAAATCCAAAGTAAAGGGTGCTAGCGCAGTCTGCCAAGCCTCACCTGTGGTTGATCAAATGGCGTTTAACTCCATCTTAAAAAAGGCGGCTGAACATTTTCTGATCGCCACACAAGAGGCCTTGCCGGATTCTGATTTTGTGGAGGACATCCTCAAGGAAAAACCTCCGGCCAGTCAGGCCATCCCTTTGTTGAACTCTGTCAAGAGGAGATTGGCACTTTCTTTGTTGATGCCAGCTCAAACCATGGCGGTGAACCCTAGGGTGGACAAGTTGTTTCGTCCTTCTCCGACCGAACGACCCTGCCTACATCAAGTTACCACTACTAGAAAACTGGCTGGTGTCCCCCTGTCTACAGGAGGGGCACCACCCGATAAAGAGTCCAAAAGACTGAATGCACTGTGGAAGAGGATCATAACTGCTGCTGCGTTCTCCACGAGAATAGCCAATAACACCACGCCATTGGCCAGCTATGCAAACGTCCAGTGGAACCTGCTGCAAGAAGGCCTTAAGGAAGTACCAGAACCTATGCAGTGGAGCCTGCTGCAAGAAGGCCTTAAGGAAGTACTCGTTGAGGAAACCAACCTGTTTGGCAAGGCAGTGGTCGAAGCACCTTCAACAGATTACCCAGAAACCCTCTCCACAGAGAGGGTGCGACTCTTGCCGGTCCTTTCGAGGGCAATCTCGCTTTCCCCGAAACGAGTATGGTGCTGGGAACAACTGGAATTCGGGACAAGTGCCTAATACCTCCACCTCCTATCCACCCAGAGGACCGCGACGTGGGAAGGGTAGAGGCCAAGGTTTACCCCCAGGGGCTCCCCGGCCTCTGGTCCGAAATGTCCTTCAGATCCAGGTCCCCTCCCATGCCACCCTGGTCGTGGGGCGTATAACATCTTTCCTTACGGCATGGGAGGGGATAACTACAGACCAGTGGGTTCTCAAGACAGTCACCCATGGGTACTGCATAGAATGTTGCTGACCACCTCAATTCAGACCGCCAAAATCAAGACGCCTGACTCCGGAACACCTACGTATCCTACTGCAAGAGGTGGAGATCCTTCTAGGAAAGGGCACCATATAAGTCGTCCCGATTCTACAGGTAAACGAGGGTATTCATTCAGTGTTCTGCCTTGTACCCAAAAAGGATCTCACCATGCGCACTGTGCTAGACTTGCGAACAAGTTAGTCTAACCACAAAAGTTTTGTATGGTCACTTTACAGGAAGTAACCCCGCTGTTGAAATAGGGGGATTACATGGCAACACTGGACATGAAAGATGCATATTTTTATATTTCAATGTTGCCAGCGCACCGAAAATACCTAAGGTTCATGATAGAGGACAAACACTATCAGTTCAAAGTACTCCACTTCGGCATTGCCTCTGCGCCAAGGGTGTTTACAAAGGTACTGGCAGTAGCGGCAGCGCACCTGCGCATACTATCCGTCCCGTTTTTACCCTTACCTCAATGACTGGCTTATAACAGGAGAGTCCTACGGAACATGCCTATTGAACACTCAGAAGACAATAGACCTTTTATTCAGTCTGGGATTCTCCATCAACTAGAAGAAATCCAGCTTAGACCCCAGTCAAGTCAAACAATTTCTAGGGGCTCTAATTCAGACAACAGACCCTCTGTACCTCAGAGACCCCCCAGCACTTTTGCTGGACTCTAGGACTTTTTCATTTTTCCCTGGAGAGAGGGAAACCCTATTTCCCACTCTGTCATGTATTTTCATGTGATTTTAACTCTGTTTTTTATGGTTTGTGGAGCCTGACAAACTCCATAGGCATCTTTTTGCATTGTGTCACAGCACCTTTTGTGCAGTGACACAGGTAAGAGTTTTCAGATTTCCTTTCGCTTGGACAAATGCTGTTTCCAAGAGCAGTAAAGTGAAATTGACTTTACTTACATTGTAACTCTCTAGACTCAACACACACCATTTTACCATAGAATGCTGGAGGGGATACTTAGTAGCCCCTTTGTCTAGCTTCTCGTGTAACATTTTTTATGTTACCCGTTACACAATTAATGGCTGGTGGCAGTGGTTCGTTTTTACTACTGTGATGTGTTGTTACCGCAGGCTGCGTTCGCAGCCTCACTAAAGCACCCATGGGTGCCATTTTTGTCACAATGGCCCTGCTCTTTTTTCGCTGTTTCTTGTCGTTTAGGTCCTTCTTGAGATTTACTCTGCGTGCCAAACTAGGTTTGGTCCCTTTGTTTGTTTTGCCTTTGGCAGGATTCACGAGTGAAGCCTGCCTCTGGCTCCAGCAAGTCTGGTGGGGACAGGAAGTGAGGGAGGTGCCCGAAACTCCATGTGCTTAGTCTCCTAGGAGACCCGAATGCACACTCTGGTGATTGGCTGGATGGCTGTCCGGCAGGGGAAGCCACTCTGCTGGATGAGTGACAGCTAGGCTGCAATTAATGGGAAAGAACTGAATAAAAGGCAAGTCTTTTGGCTTGGAAGGCAGAGTCGACCACTGGACAAAGGAACCGAAGAAGAGCTTGAAGAGGACGCCTGCTGCAACTCCTGGACCGTTGGTTTGCCTGGTGAAGCCCTGCTGCAGTGACTACTTGCCAAGACCACGTTGACAGAGAAGCCCCTGCAAGGACGACTTCTCCCTTTTGAGTTGGTGGGACTAATCCACTCCAAAGTAAGCCACCTGGACACCCATCTCTGAGCTGGTTGAATTTCCTGAGAGTGCTGCTGGAAACCGTATAGCCAGGGAGAGGGACACCAGATTGTGTGCATTACTTTTAAGCTGGCCTAAAGCTTTTGGAAGATCCTCCGGACTCCCACGAAGCAGGAGTGACCAATCCTGAGCCCCCTTAGCAGAGTGCGGAACCCAGAAGTGAGGACAGTCCACCTTGATAGCCAGGAACCACGCTTATTGCTATTTGCTGTAACTGCAAGGAGCTGAAACGTGAAACGGCCACTGAAAGTAAAGTTTGCCGGTTACCAGTTTTGACATGGCTGGTGCAGTGCAGGAGTCCCCCGACGTCCTCCCTCTTGTCCTCACTACTGAGGCCCAGTAACAGCAAGATCTGCAGTGCTGCACAGGAACAGAAGTCACCAGCTGCATCTTTTCTGCTTTACGAAGGTACTGTAAAACAAGTCTAAGAGAATTTACCTCTTACTTTAGAAGTGCTTGTAACTTTCACAAGTTTAATCCGCTTGTGGCCCTACATTTCATCAGACTCCTAAAACTTGTGCAAAGACTTTTCCATTACTTGCCAGAAGTGCTTTATCCTATCCAAGACCTTTGCCCATTGACTTTGCTTAGCCTATTGAATTGAATGACTCTTCTAGTGAACTCTAAAAGTATCTGCACTGCTTAAGGATATTTGTGGTATCTTGTGTTCTAATAACCTTTGCCTTTTACCAACTTTAAAGAGTGTTCTGAATGCCAACAGTAAGATATTAATGTCCCCAGCACCCTTGTTACTGAAGTCACCTGTGGGTGTAGGTTGTGTCTGTGGGCCATCCCAAAAGGGCCTGGTCTGATTCCGAAACTCAAAGTGTACAGTATTGAAGTATATTTGTGTGTTACCATTCTATTGCTCCCTTCTGAAGAAGGCTTTATAACTGAGTGATAAATTATGTATTGTTTATGCAAGAAACCTTGAGTTTAAGAGTTTATTTGAATACCTGTAATTGTGAATCTTTATGTAACTCCATTATAGCCCACATTTCCCCTCTTGAGATAAGCCTGGCTGCTCAACACACTACCAGAACTGTGTAGTACAAGCTTATACCAAAGGTTGGGTTGCCTATACCTGTAGTCATAGTTGTTTTTAATGTTCCCAGAGGGTACTGCATTCAAACTTTGCCTAACAGGAGCAGAGTCTTCCACGAGTGTAGCTAGCTCAGGAAGTCCTTCAAGAGATCTTCACCCTTTGGGGAACCCCGTAAGTGGATCTGTTCACGACCAGTGTCCACCGGAGGTGCGAACTGTACTGCTCCAGGGAATTTCCTCCAAGAGGAGCTCTAGAAGACGCATTCGTGGTGGACTGGGAATTTCCACTCCTATACGCATTTCCTCCAGTCCCTGTCATTCCTCATGTGAGCAGGAGGTTGAGAAAGCTCGGGAAACGCATTATCCTAATTGCCCCGAATTGGGCCAGGAGGACTTGATACCTGGACCTTCTGGACATGTCCATCTGCCCTCCAATATGTCTTCCACAAAGACTTTAACTTCTCTCGCGAGAGGAGGGTCGGGTTCTCCATGCAGAGGTCAAGACACTCAGCCTTCACGCAGTGTTTCTGAGAGGCTGAGATACAAGGATTGGGACCTCCCGGATGACGTAATGGAGTTTTTGTTTTTGGCCAGAAGGCCAGCAACAAAGTCCTTGTACTGCTGCCCTTGGAACACATTCTGCAGCTGGTGCAAGGACAAGAATGTATACCCTTTACTATGCAAGACACCAGAAGTATTATCTTTTCTACTATACCTAGCCAATCTGGGGCTCCAGATTGGAACAATTAAGGACTATTTGGCAGCGCTATCTATGTTGAAGTTTTCGTCAGGAATCTTTATATTTCGAGATCCCACTGGTGACACAATTTCTAAAGGAACTCAGCAATGTGTTCCCCCTATCTCCTTTCCAGGTTCCTGTTTGGGACCTTAATCTAGTATTAAAATGTCTTGTGTGCACCTTTTGAACCTGTACATTCATGTCCGTTAAGATTGCAAACATTTAAAACTATCCTCTTGGTGGCATTAACTTCAGCCCATAGAGTGAGTGAATTCCAGGCACTATCATCCAAGCCACCCTTTACTATTTTCCACAAGGATAAGGTGTTCTTGAGGGTTAAGCCTTCATTTTTACTTATCATTTCAGATTTGCATGTAGAAACAAAAATGGTATTGCCCACTTTCTATCCTCCACCTCACCCTGGCAAAGAGGAGGAGAGATTACACCGATTGGATCCACGTAGAGCTCTAAATTTGTACATATCTACATTATCCAAACTTCGTATTTATTATCAGCTTTTTATAGGCTATAGATGTCACAAACTGGGCCAGGCTGTGACTAAACAGACCTTATTCAGATGGATCATTCTGGCAATTTCAGAATGCTACAGGCTGACGGGCAAGGATCCTCCAGAATGCTTAAGGGCCCATTCCACCAGGGGCATGGCTACCTCTACAGCTCTGCGAAGGCGTTTCCCGATAGAAAACATTTGAGAGGCAGTTATGTGGTCTACTATACACACGTTCACAAAACACTAATGCCTTGAGTCTTGCCCCGGTCAGGATGTAAGTTTTGGAAAAGCTGTCCTCCATTTGGTTCATGGAAACCATTAATAACTAAATTATTATTTCCCACACCAAAACAAACTCTGCTTTGGGGGTCTAGCAAAGATGAGGAATACGTTGGACACAATCCATTCGAAGAACAAGTTACTTACCACTGTTAACGTTCTTTCGACCAGATGTTCCTCCCAAGTATTCCTCATCGCCCTTCCAGCCTACCCCAAAGTAGAATTTCCCCTGCTTTTACAGCTTTCGCTCTTTCCAAGCTTAGTACAGTCAAACCTGTGCGTTTGCGGGTAGTTTCTTCTGTAATGCATGGAAGGTGCAATTAGTTTGCTTATTCTTAAAAAACAAGAGGTGTTGGCTGGACGGTTTGGAATTAATCCCAACCTCTGGCATTACTCTGGGCAACCCTCCAGACCATAATTTTTCACCTGCCGAGCCATTACAAAAGTGGAAATACCATATGCAAATCCGGCTTGGTCCCACCCCAAAAGGGGCAGTCCAGCCCGAACTTCTTGGTCACATCCCTTCTGCACAAGACCAAAAACATCTCCAAACATGTTTAGACCTTATTGGGCCTCATCAGTGAGGAGTAGCTTGGGTCTCTTAGCCCAGCAGGCACGGGACCCACGTCTGGGCATACCCGTCCCATTCGAGGTGACCTACGCAAAACAAAAGGGGTGATGCCCGGAAGGTTTGGAATTAATCCTAACTACTGGCATTGCTCTTAGCCATGTTTGCGACAGTGGAAAATGAGATAAATGTTGAGTCGGCTTGCTGAGGTGCAAGGTATGGGTTTGCGTAAAATGGTACATTGCATGTGTTCAATATTTAGGCAATAAGCCTCGAGCCAGAGAGCCTGAGGGGGCATTACCACGTCGGGTAACTTCCCTGGTGAACAAAGGCCCTGGGGCATTACTTGACACAGTAATGCCCCCCTGGCTCAGGGCTTATTGCTACTAGTACCCCAGTCAATTGGACTGGGGTACTAATAGTGTTTTTTTTTCGGTTGCAAGACGCTTAGTAGTCCGTTCTCCCTTTCTGTGGCGGCCTGATGGAAGAATGAAAAGGAACTGAGAGGGATGCACGCCGCTTCCCTCGTCAGGTAAGTCTTTGTCGGCCGGGTAATGCTCCGGTGAGGGTCAATGAGCCTGGTTGTTACAAGCTCATTGACGCTCGCTGGGTACTAATACAAATATTCATAATTATTCATAATTTGCAGCCACTGCCACAGCCTACTCTCCTCTCCAACCTAGCACGCTGGCCCACGTCTCAGACCAGAAAACCATCTCACACCCCATAATTCTCCTTCCACGCCATCTCTGATCATGACCTGGCTTCCCTCATCAAAGGGCTCAAACCTTCACGCTTTAAAGGCGACATCTGTCCATTACCACAGTCTCCTGGCTCCTCAGAATTGACAGAGCTGCCTACCTACAAATCCAAGAATTCCTGGAAACTCGCCACATTATCAGCCCGAGCCAAACAGGCTTCAGTCGCAGTCACTGGACAGAAATAGCTCTCTTTGACATAAACAAAACAGGTATACATCGCCAACAATGCCTGTAATCCTTCGCTACTCATGCTCTTGGACCTATCTACCACCTTCGATCTCGTTGATCACCAGACCAAATGCCAGCACCTCACCATGGCTGCACACTTCTTCCCTGAAACCACTCAATGACTCCCCTCCTTCCTTGCCAACACAACCTCTAGTCTTCTCTGGCGAGGCGTCTCCCGCTCCCACACCAATCACCTGCAGTGTCCTGCAAGGATCTTGCGTTTTTCCAACACTGTACAATATCTGCACCAGACCTGTCTTTGACCTCCTAGATGCCATCGGAATCTCTTACACGAACTACACGCAGATTCTCATCCCTCTCACTGATGTCTACGCCTAATACTCCCAAAAAGTAGATGCATCTATGAAACTATCCAATCGTGAATGGCATCACACAAGCTCTGCCTCAACAACGTGAAAACGGAGCTCCTCCTCGTTGGATCCCCATCATGCATCTCTAAACTAGACCCTGACTTTCAATCCTTCAATATCGACGGACACAAGACACCCGTGTCCTCATCTATGAAACTCTTGGGCTTTGCCCTTGATGCTTCCCTCAACATGTTGGGGATCATCTTTCCCATCGCCTCCACAGCAGCCTACTCCACGAAATGTATCTATGCAAGCAAACCATTCCTCTCCTCTGACAGCCTGCTCACCATTGCATGCACCATTATCTGTTTCAAATTGGGCTATTCAAATTCGTCTATTGCAATGCACTGCTGTACGGCACTTCTGAAAAGAATCTGGACAGACTGTGAATATACTGTTAGGACCATTTTTTTTAAGTCCAACTAAGGATATAGTAAAGCCATTCAACTGCGACAGTACAAGACTCCATGCTTAATATAAGGCTGTACCACCTGAGTATATGGTAGCGTAGCCCGAGAAGCCAGGCTTATCTTAAGAGGGAAAGGGGGCTGTAGAATCAGTACAAAGAAATTGTAGTATACATAGGGGCCAAAGAAACACTGAAACACTATGTATTGTTTACATAAATGGTTTATTTAAATACAAGAAGGCTCAGATAAATCCTAGGGTAAATGGGTACTATCACAGATCATAGTAACAATTGGGAGAGTCAGCATACATGCACTGACACTTATCAAATAAGGAAAAACATGAATAAATGATGACAATGCAATCAGTAGGTTCCTGAAAACATGCTGAATACGCCGGATTGAGGCGTTCACCAACATTCCTAATGGAATTCTCTCATCTATTGACTTGGTTACGTGTACTCAGAGCGGTGACTCTGTGCTCTGGCCAACTGCCACTTGCTCATATATTATAATACCAAACTACTATGGGTTCGCCTTCTGAAGCGTCCCAATGTGAATGGACACTATAGAAATATGGTTTGGTTCATAGTCATAGTTTCGAATCAAAAGTTTCGAAAACAAAAGCTGTGACATGCTATGTTTAACATGCAATGTGCATTTCGAAGGGATTGTGTCCTCCGACGTATTCCTTATCTTAGATATCTCCTTCCAGCTCTGCTGGCCTCGGAAAATTTTTCTTTAGAGGGCGCTGCGCGTCGACGTCCTCCGAGTCGATGTCCCTCGACAGCCGCCGTATCGACGTCAACGTCATCCTGCCCATAAAGGCTGCGCGCAACGTCCGTTGCTCAGTTCCGTTTTTCCGTGCTTACTCAGTGCCTCGGAATACCGTTGCTCAGTTTTGTCAGGTTAATCCCATTTACCTCGAGTTATTCGATCCGTACTCGATGGCTTCGTCGGAACCGACAACTCCTCGGTCCGGCTTCAAAAAATGCCGAGATTGTGGGAAAAAGATGTCGCTGACTGACCCTCACAGAGTTTGTCTGTGGTGTTTGGGAGCTGAACACCATTGTTCGGAGTGCGAGGACTGTATGTCCATGACAGCTAAGGCCCTGAAGGAGCGTAGGGGGAAGCTGGAGAAAGGTAAGACTTTTAAAGCTTCTTCCTCGACGAAGTCGAGACATTCGTCTCCTCGTCACCATTCGCGCTCCAGGTCTCGGAGTGGGTCCCATCACTCCTCGAGATCGAAGCACTCGAAGAGGAGACGTCGAAGATCCCCTTCTCCGTCTTCCTCTGTTTCTCCAAAGAGAATCCCTTGCCCCACAAAACATAGTTCCCGGGCTGAATGGGAGGAATTCCGCAAAAATATGATGTGCGTCTTCGAGAAAGCGGCCTCGACCCCCTCGAAGACTGCTGAGAGCGATGCTCTGGTCGAAAGACCCTAAGGTCAAAAACGCCGCGAGTCGCAGTACCCGGCGAAGGAAATTTCTCGAGCGCGTCTCGAACCCTCGAGTAGGACTATGACCTCAAAACCTTCTTCGAAGGTTCCGTCGACGCCGAGGTCGATGTCTTCGACGCCGTTGTCAAAGGGACCTTCGACACACGGGTCTGTCGACTCGACGCCATCTTCGACACCGGCGTCGACGCCAAGAAAAGTCACGGTTACGACACACCCAGTGACTATCCCCAGGTCTTCGATGACGATGGCGTCTAGATTGTCGAGCAGAATCCCAATTCTGTCGAGGTCGAGGCCTCCGCCTTTGTTTTCGACGCCACGCTCGAAGCCTTCGACGTCGGCGTCGACGACATAGTTTTCGAGGCCGATTATGACAAGTTTGGCACCCTCTGCCTTGGAGTTGGGGTTTACAACCTTTATGAGTTCAGAACAATTGAGAACTATGTCCTCAATTATGGAAGAGGGTGAATTGTCTGAACAGGAAGACACATTTGAATTGCAGGGACCTGTTAGCCCAATTAGAGAGGAGTTTTCCTCTGAAGAACGCAGGTTAAAGGATCTTCATGATTCCTTACATGAGGCAAGTGGGTTAGACACTTCCCCTGAGGTGGAGTTTGCTAGGCCAGACCCGGGGGAGCATGCTGAAACCCCCTATAGAGCCTTAATGGCCAGGATCACAGAGTTTATGGGGTGGTCTGCACCTTCACAGTCTTTCCAACAAGATGACCTCACGGATATTCTTGACAAAGGCCCACAGGAGGATCCTGTGGTGCCCTTTCATAAAGCTCTTCAGAGGAAGATTATGACGAACTGGGAAACCCCAGATGTCGTCCCGGCAGTAAATAAAAAACTGTCTACAAAATACAGGGTATCTTCTACAGACCCGGAGTTTTTGTCAAAACACCCATCCCCAGAAAGTCTGGTGGTACAGGCAGCATCTTCTACGGATGTCAAGACGGCTTACCCTACCGTCCCACAGGACAGGGACGATAAGAAATATGATGCTATGGCAAAGAAAGTTTTTTTGGCATGTAGCATGGCGTTAAAATCTGTTAATGCTACTTGCACCCTTGCTAGATTCAGCCATACACTTTGGGAGTGTGCTTCTACAGCGGCTGACTGCATCCCGGAGGGAGAAGAAAGGGAGGCGTTCCTGAATATCATACAGGACGGTAAAGACGCTATGTGCGAATCCCTCCAGGCGGGCATTGATTCGGCTGACAGTATCAGCAGAGCAATGGCGGCAAGTACAACAACCAGGAGATTCGCTTGGTTGAGAAAGTCTGGTTTTGCCCCAGATGTGCAAGCCAGGCTCTTGAATATGCCATTCGATGGCTCTTCTTTGTTCGGGAAAAAGGCGGATGACAGTTTAGAGAAACTGCAAACTTCAAAAGCAGCAGCAAAATCCCTAGGCGCTGCAATCCGTCAGACACCTTTTCGTCCCACAGGAACCTCTGCGAGGGGCAAGTCCTTTTGCTTCTACTCCGCATTCGGAAGAGGTAGAGGACGACCGGCTCAAAGGGGACAAAGAAGAAGTACCCGAGGTGGACGGGGTAGATGTTCAAAAGCCGCAGCAACAGCAGGTGCCTCTTTACCATCGCCATCTGCATCAGCCGCCCCAAAACCACTCTGAGGACTTCCCTCACAGGACACCTGTAGGAGGCAGGTTGACTCAACATCTGGCGGAATGGCAGGCTATCACGTCAGATGCTTGGGCATTGGAAACAGTTGCCCAAGGTTACTGCCTGCCTTTCCTACGCATACCTCAAAGTCATCCACCGGGGATCAGCTCTCAGAAAGCTCCAGATCCGCTCCTCTTGCAGGAAATTTTGGACCTGCTAGAGAAAGGTGCCATAGAACCGGTACCTGTAGCGGAGAGGAACAAGGGCTGGTACTCCCCTTACTTTCTCATTCCAAAGAAAGACGGAGGACTGAGACCCCTCTTGGACTTGCGAGAATTGAACAAATTCCTCAGGAAAGACAAATTCAAGATGGTCACTCTTTCTCAGATCCTCCAGGCCCTTCAGTTCCAGGACTGGTTGGTATCTCTGGACCTTCAGGACGCTTATTTCCATGTGCCTATCCATCTCAAACACAGGAAATACCTGAGGTTTGCAATTGGCAACTCTCATTATCAATTTCGAGTGCTGCCATTTGGGCTGACCTCCGCCCCGAGGGTCTTCACCAAGTTAATGTCGGTAGTGGCGGCAAGTCTAAGGAGGGAAGGGATTCACGTCTACCCCTACCTGGACGATTGGTTGATCAGGGCTGTATCTTCGGAACAAGCTCAGATCCAGCTAAATCACGTGTGCCACTCCCTTCACAAACTGGGCTTCTCCCTCAATTTAAAGAAGTCACAAATGATACCATCGCAGAGACTCCAGTTCATAGGAGCGATCCTGGACACTTCCCTGGGAAAAGCCTCGCCACCAGAGGTGAGGGCTCAAGATATTCTACAGATGGTTACCAAGTTCCAAGATGCCCAACGTCTCCCAGCCTTCGACTTTTTGAGGTTGCTAGGCCTCATGGCATCCTGCATTTTCCTAGTGCCAGAGACTTGCCTGAGAATGAGAGCCCTCCAGTGGACACTGAGGACTCAGTGGTCACAATTCTCAGGGAGAATGACAGATCTTCTTCAGGTTCCCGACAGGGTGGCTCGAGACCTTCAGTGGTGGGCCTGTCAGGAGAACATTCTGAAAGGAGAACAATTTTGGCAAGCCTGGCCGGAGATAACAGTAGTCACGGATGCCTCACTCACGGGGTGGGGAGCCCACGCCAACGACTTGACCATCAGCGGTCGTTGGTCTCCATCGGAGTCCAGACTACATATCAACCTGTTAGAGCTGAGAGCCATCAGACTTGCGCTGAAGGCGTTCCTGCCAGCTGTACAAGGGAAAAATGTCCTGATAATGACGGACAACACGGTGGCCATGCATTACCTCAACAAAAGAGGAGGCGTAGGATCACTACCCCTGTGCAGAGAGGCGATGCAGCTCTGGTTTTGGGCAATCCAAGAAGGAATCTCTCTATCGGCAGTTCACCTAGCCGGAGAGAAGAACATGACAGCGGACGCTCTGAGCAGGCAGAGCACAGTCTCCCACGAGTGGGAGCTAGCTCAGGAAGTCCTTCAAGAGATCTTCGCCTTTTGGGGAACCCCTCGGGTGGATCTGTTCGCCACCAGCCTCAACAGGAAATGCGATCTGTTCTGCTCAAGGGAATTTCCCCCGAGAGGAGATCTGGGAGACGTGTTCATAGTGGACTGGGAGTTTCCGCTTCTGTACGCGTTCCCACCGGTCCCTGTCATTCCTCAAATGATCAGGAGGTTGAGAAGATTGCGGAGAACCATGATCCTAATTGCCCCGGATTGGGCCAGGAGAACGTGGTACCCGGACCTTCTAGACTTGTCCATCTGCCCTCCAATTCGACTTCCACTAAAAGAGAGAACCTACTCTCACAGAAGGGAGGTCAGGTTCTCCATCCAGACATCAAAACCCTCAACCTTCACGCGTGGCTTCTGAAAGGCTGAGGTACAAGGATTGGGACCTCCCTGATGATGATATGGAGGTGTTGCTTTCGGCAAGGAGGCCAGCAACAAAGTCTTTATACCGCTGCCGTTGGAACAGATTTTGCAGCTGGTGTAGAGAACAGAATATCGACCCCTTTTCATGTGGTACACCAATGGTTTTGTCCTTCCTACTATATTTGGCGAATTCAGGCCTTCAAGTTGGCACCATTAAGGGCTATCTCGCAGCACTATTCATCTTTAAGCGCACTGCAGAAGAACCATCCTATTTCAAGTTACCCTTGGTAATACAGTTTCTAAAGGGGTTAACCAATGTTTATCCCCCAAGACCATTCCAAGTTCCCCTATGGGATTTAAACTTAGTCCTAACTTTCCTGATGGGCACACCTTTCGAACCACTCCATTCTTGTTCGTTAAGATTACTTACTCTTAAAACTGTTTTATTAATAGCACTTACATCTGCTAGAAGGGTGAGCGAATTACAAGCTCTTTCTTGTAAACCCCCTCATACAATCTTTCACAAAGAAAAAGTTGTCCTGCAAGTGAAGCCTAATTTCCTCCCAAAGGTGGTTTCTGAATTCCATATCACTCAGAAGATTACCCTACCATCTTTCTATCCTCCTCCTCATCCGGTGAAAGAGGAAGAGAGGTTACACAGGCTAGACCCTAGAAGGGCTTTGTTTTTACATCAGTAGACTAGCCAGGATAAGACAGGCAGACCAGTTGTTTGTAGGTTACACAGGTCACAAGCTGGGGTTACCAATAACTAAGCAGACCATTTACAGATGGATCATTCTAGCCATTCTGGAATGTTATAAACTGGCAGGGAAAGAGCCCCCTCAAAACCTTAGGGCTCATTCGACCAGAGGTATTGCAGCTTCATCGGCCCTCAAAAGAGGTGTGCCGGTTAAAGACATCTGTGCGGCCACTACATGATCGTCTATCCATACCTTTACACGATTTTACAACTTGGATTCCTCCTCCAGTTAAGAGACTAGGTTTGGAAGGGCTGTACTGCACTCTATTCATCAATAGAAGACAGCGTGAAGTCAGTACTCCCTCCTCCAATAATAGAATACTGCTATGGGAGCCTATCTAAGATAAGGAATACGTCGGAGGACACAATCCCTTCAAAGAACAAGTTACTTCTTACCTTGTAACGTTCTTTCGACGGGATGTTCCTCCGACGTATTCCTTATCGACCCTCCCATCCATCCCCGCAGTTCTACTTCCCTTGTTGTTGCAGCTTACGCTCCTTCAGGGTGATTAGTCTAGTCCAGACAGAAATACTGTGGGCTACAAAACGGAACTGAGCAACGGACACTGCGCGCAGCCTTTATGGGCAGGATGACGTCGATGTCGATACGGCGGCTGTCGAGGGACATCGACTCGGAGGACGTCGACGCGCAGCGCCCTCTAGAGAAAAATTTTCCGAGGCGAGCAGAGCTGGAAGGAGATATCTAAGATAAGGAATACGTCGGAGGAACATCCCGTCGAAAGAACGTTACAAGGTAAGAACTAACTTGTTGTTCTTTCTAAACCAATCTGTCGACAATAGTCATGGATTGGTTTCAATTGAAATGCACTTTTACATGTTAAAAGTAGCATTTCAGTGCTTTTTTTTTTTTTTTTGTAACGTTGAAACGTTTGATGGAGCTGTCCAGTGCTGTAATTTCAGCACTGGACAGTTCCATGTAACGTTTCAAGGTTTTAGTGTATATTGAGGGGGGGTGGTCCCAATCCCCACCCCACGCCCCATGTCGACAGCACTTTCAAATTTTTTCAAAGAAATTGTCATTTGAAAGAATGGCATTTCGAAAAAAAAAATTCGAAAGATTGCCTTTCGACACTTTTGCATTTGGAAAAATGACTGCACACCATAGAATATATGATCTCTTCGACATTTGACCCGCATTCATCACCATTTGCCATAACGCTTTGTTCAAGTTTAACAGCCAGGAATTCACTAAACTCAAATTGGATTTTGTTTTCGTGCCTTAAGAAAGACCTACATGGTCGAAACACGTGTCCTATGATCAGTATTCTTAATATTAAATCAGCCACTTGCACTTATGATTCCATTGTCATCATTTATTCATGTTTTTCCTTATTTGATAGGTGTCAGCGCATGTATGGCAACTCACCCAATTGTTAATCTCAATTCACATGTGAGGCAGGGGTAGCCTAGTGTGTCGCCATCTGCAGCAGACAACACTATATACTATTAGTTCCAACATCTTGATACAGCGCCCATAGTCTTGGTAACCCAAAACCTTAGTATAGGGCACACCGGTTCATGGGGAGTAAAACCATTAGTTACTTTCAGATTACTTTACAGTAATTCAAGGGTAGTAGACTGTCAGTTATGAAGTGACACTCAGTTAAGGAATCACATGAACCAACCCTGTTACCAGGATACTTTTCTGAAGAGTGGCACACTCATTTAAAGAACAGTGTATACCTATAACTACATTTATGATAACAGTTATGCTAAGTGAGTTAGACCTTTTTGTGTAATATACAATTACAGTTGCTTTTCAGCTCAGTGGGTCACAGTCTAAGATGAGCACAAACTCTTTACACTAATTTAGGACGCACCAGGCAGACCCAGGTCAGCTACACCTACAGAACACTTTTCAACAATGGCACACAGCTATTCGAGGCAGGTAAAACCTAATGTTGTGGTATACTATTACAGTTGTTTGTTAGATCAGTGGAACACAGACTAAGGTAAGCAATAACTGTTTAACATATTTTAGGATGGCACACAGGTAACTCAAGTTAAGTAAAACTGATATACTTTTTAAAGGAGCTATCGGTAACTTAAAGATTTGTATAGACCTAAGACTGTTTTAGCATCTGTATAAAATAGACAAGGGAAAGCGAAACTCAATGTTACACTTTTTGAATGACTGTGTTATTCTAGGTAGGTACAACCTTTGGCAGACTTATTCTAAAGAGGCTATACAGCAAGTTAGGGAAAGCAAGACCCAGTTGGGGAACTTGTACACCTATTCTCTGAAAGAAATTCTTCATGACTGGATGCGGCTCTGTGGTTTTGGCGTCTATTTAGGAGCCAGAAGAAGACTGAATATCACTGGTCAGATTCACGTCGTTTGCAAGGTACAGCACTCTGATGAGGGGACGTTTAGGACTCAAATCATGTCTCTGGAGGTCCAGCAGGATGCCACCAAGTTTCAGCTCGATTTGGAAGACTGTGCACCGCACAATGGCTCGAGGTCCCAGGGTATTGGCGTATTGCCAACTGTATAACTGATGTAAGGCAACCGTCCTTGCCCAGGCTATTGTTAGACACGCTCTCTCTGTAACATTCACTGTCGATTGCATCTTGCACTGAAACTAAGTCATCTTCTTGAAACAGCGCTGCGATGCCTCCGGGCTGCGTGGCACTTTACAAATGCAAAAATAAAAATAATAAATTGTAGCCCTGCATGGTCGCAGCACATAGTGGGATAGCTCAAAATGCAGGACTACTTGAGTATGGTGGATCTCACCATGCTCTGGGCCAGGCTCGTCTGTTTCATGAATCCCCAGGCCGATTGGAAGGAAGGGTTACAGCAGGCTCCGGTCACACAGCAGGCTCTCCAGTCGCTGGAAATCACTACAGCCTTTGTTTCTTCATCTTCCTCTTCGGTTTCAGCTCCAGTGGTCGACTTGTCTGCAGCTTCGGGGTTCAGAGTTTTTATCAGGCACTACAGCACAACCTCTGCATGCTCTCCCCGCATTTTACAGCAAGAGGTGGTCTGGCTGTCTAATCAGGGCAGCCAGCCCCCCACTAAGAGTTTTCCTTTCAGGCAAGGTGGAAGACAAAGGTCTGTGAAATGTTGGACTCCTCCCTCACTTCCTGCCTTTCCAGACACTTTGGAACCTGGGTGGCGAATCCACAGGATTCCGCCAAAGACAAAACAGCCACTGAGGTCGTTAATGCCTAGAATGACAGGAGAAGACCTCAGAAACAGCAAACGCACAGGAAATGGCGAAAAAAGAAGTATCCCATCATTTTAGAAAAATGGAAGCCCTTCTGTGCATTACTGAGGCTGAATTTACAGCCTGCGAGTAATAAAGACTAAAAGCCATAAAGCTAAATCCACTGCCACCAGCCATTCATGTAAAACTTGCAATTAGAACAAAATGTTACCAGGTAAGTAAGAAAGGGGATACATTGTATACCCGCAGCACTCCACATAAGGTGGGGTGTGCTGGCTCACTATATACAATGTGAAGGGGTATGAAAATCCCTCTTCACTACTCGGGAACTGTAGTTCACCCAAATACATGAAAGAGAAATTACAGGGGGAGCCCATGGTTGTAACCCAGCCTAAGCCCAAAGGATGTAGTAAACTATAACTTCAACCGTGCACTATGGAGAGACATTAAAAGGTCACCCATAAAAAGAGTAAAAAACTAGGCGAGAGGTGGAAAAGTTTCCCCTTCACCCAGGGACAAGGTAAAATAGTTACCTAGTCAAAGCAAAATGTTCTGGGGTTGACACAGGTCAGGACGATTTATCATTGATATGAAAATCTTATCTAACAATTACGTGCCGCACTGAACCTGCAAAAGCCCGATCATATCGCTGAAGCCACAAGGTCTGTTGACTGGCTGCCCATCAGAGAAAGGATCAAATTCGAAATTCTTTCACTCGCGCACCCCTGCCTCTCGAAAAATGCTCCATCCTTCCACGACCAGAGACTCTCTAGACACACACCGACCAGACCCCTGTGCACCCAACACAGCCACTGCCTTGTCACCCCAAGATTTGACTGCAAAAAAGCAGGGGGCTCGAGCTTCCCCATGGCTGCAGCCACACTGCAACAATCTGCCTTGTTGCGCTGAACCATCCTGCCTACCCCCTGTTTAGAAAAAAACTGAAGACCTACCTTTTTAAGTAACCTCCTGTTGTACTCTGTGTATACTTGCCTCTCAAATGATTTCTATGTCTTCTAACCGTTACCTCATGCCTTCTGTTCGTAACTAGCGCCTAGATGCCCAAGGGCTTTGTGCGCTGCTACAACTGCAAAAATAAATACAAATAGAATATGTACCGTATTTTAATGTGAAGTCACCAGATTACTATGGACTCTGTAAGCATGTGTTCTTAGAACAGTGTCTTTTATCTACGTTTTAATTGACAGTTTTATGACAAAATAAAGGACCTTTGAATTCATACTGAAATGGAATATAAGTCGTGTTTTTCAATCCATTAAGCTTTCAGATTTTAGATGTTATTACTTAAGTAATATTTGTTTGAATCGAATTTGCCTTAAAGATGCGAAAAATGCATCCTGCTTATACACAGATGTTGAATTGTATTCTGATTTTGAGACGATGGTAAAATCGTGCATGTTTCCATACATCTTTATTGTCTGAACCCTTTGCCCATTATCTCTGCGAATCTGGTGTGATGTATTTACTTAATAACATTTAATTTTGTGCCTGTGTTGTATTGCTAAGATTCAAATGTTTTTTATTTTATTATGGTTAGTTTGCAATCATTGAACGAAGAACTTGCATCAAGTACAAAAGATGATGGAAAGGCTTTTGTGGAAAAACAGGTAATTTGAAAGTGAATATCTACCACCCCATTTTTGAACCCTGTCACATACCCATGGTTTTAAGTGGATGCGATATTGAACATCAAATTGAAAAGCACATATGACGTGCAGAACGTATTAGGTCCAGAACTTGTCACATACCTTTTTAGTACCAAACCACTGCATGGGGTTACTTAGCTTATGTAGACTATTTAACCGTTCATGCTGATTTGAATTTGTCTCTTGTTTAATTTTGAATGCATGCAGTATAATCAGTTGCTTTAATTTCTCTATGAAGAGGCATGCACAAAGTTTAAAGATTTGAAATTTGTTTTGAAAAAGTCTATTGTAAATGGTCACTAATTTGCCTTACAGACTGAAGCCTTAAGAAAGCAGTGCAGGTGCTGTTTTCAGAATGTTGTTTTCATCAATAACTTTGTACATTTGTAAGCCAATTGTTGCATCATTATCTCCCTCTTTCCAACTGGTTATTTTAATATATCCGTTCCCAAGATGGACTTCTCTTCAAAGTCTTCTGGAGCAACCTAACTGGAACCACTAAGGAAATTTGGCAGGACTAAATGTCTGCCTGGAGAGCATACACTGGCAAGAACATTAGGTTGTGAACTTCAAATTGGATCCAACTCCTACTGAAAAGTGACTTCTATGGCTGGGGGCCCAGCACATATGGTGTGGTGCACAGACCTCTCGGTTTAATGCAGCAGTCTGAAAATGTTTGATTGCACAGTATGCTGCAGTAACTCTTCAATCTCTAAGAAGCAGCCGGAGGGGAGTTACACAATATAAAACAACAAAACAAGTAACAATCTCACACAATAACAGATTTTTATGGCACATTTGCACCATTGAATAGAAAAGTTTTGCAGTATTCAGTTCTGTTAATTTTGTGTCAATGCCAGGATATAATAGCAATCGCCCCCAAAAAATGTGCTATCTAAACTTACTCTTCTTCCTTGAGAAGTGTGATGCTGGGTTGACCATGGTGGCCAGGTGCTACCAACGGCTGCATGATGTAGGGCAAAATGGGAGACAATCGGAGGGCCTCCCATCACCGTATCTGAAAGAAATGCCCTGTCGCAGAACCCCAGACGATGCCAAAATCGGGGGGAACGGTGCAGGACCTCAAGTATTGTTAAGGAAACGCTGATGAGATCAGATGGCAGGAATCACCTACCCAAGATGGAGAGGATGGGAGAATATTCAAAATACTCTTCCCCCACCAAAGTAACCTGCAAACGCCACAATCACTAGAAAGGAGGAAGGGGTGCCTTTTTTTCCAGGAATTCTTTTTTATGCTACAGGCAGTGGTCGAAGTGGGCAGGAGCAGTCGGGAGCGGTGCTCCTCTTATTTCTTCTAATTCAGTTTTAAAGTGTAGGAAGAAGTTGAAACTTGCACTTCAGGGCACTGCACTGAATGTTCCCCTAAACAGCACGTACATGTGTTTTGGGGATTGTATTCTGCGTGGGAGGGGGGTGGCGATGGGGCTTGTGGGGGGCAGTACAGGCCAGTAGGGAACATAGTTCCACTACTTCTTTTTGTACACTTCGATCACTGGCTACAGATGGCCTTAAGAACACATCCACTCTCTAAGACATTTCTTTATTAAGTATTTTAATAGGATCTAACTAAGGGATGTCCCTCTCGCTCATCTTCTCCAGGTCTCTCTCCACCCATGCCCAGATTTCCCTACAGCTCACTAGAGATCAATAACCCATTTTGTCTAGAATCTGGCTGGCTAGAGGGCCTAAAGGCAGCTGCCTTATCTTTCATACTCATGCCAGGGCCTTCTAGGTGGATCCTATTCTGAGGTCCCACTAGGAGAATAATATCAAGAAGTGGTCCCTCCCAACCACCCAGGTCTCACTCGATCCTTAACTCCCACACTGCTGGCCCTGATGTTCTTTACTTCCTTTACTCTCCTCCTGACTTTCCTTTCTTTCTCTCCTTCTCTGTCACTCCGATGTACTTATCTCTCTCCTCTACTCTTTACTTCTATCCTCCACTCTAATCTCCACTACACTCCTCTCCCACTACACCCTACCACTTGGCCCTCCCCCCTATTCTCCCCTTCCACTAGACCCTACTATTCCCCACTCTCCTCCCACTTTACACTAAGATCCACCCCTCCTTTCACTCTTGCATTCACCTTTCTCACTCCCCTTAAGCTAGCACTTAACCTCAGTTGCTCTCTTCATACTCCAGAAATGCACTCGCACCCAAGCACCGCTTTTCCTATCATACCAATACCTCACCTTGCACACGCACACTGTAATTCTCTTCCACGCTCTGCTCCAATGTCCTTCTTTTCTTCTGGTTTCTTGCCCACCCTCTTCTCTCTTGCCCTCACCCAAACATCCCACACTTCCTTGTTCTTCCTGTCCCCTTTTATTTTTGATCTGGTTTCACGGGACAGTGTCGGCCCTTGCACTTCCCCAGGGGATGGCTTACAGCGATGGGAAATAATCAAGCTCCTCTTAAACCCCCTCTACTTTTTCAGTGCAGGTCGCAATGGTGGCCTGTGTTAGGCAAGATTTGGTGCAGTACCCTTTGGGTGCACTACAACAACCTTGTACACCTGGCAATAGGAACCCAACCTTTGGTAGAAGTCTGTACTACACAGTTTGGTAGTGTGGCTGAGCAGCCAGGCTTATCTCAAGAGAGGTCAATCTGAGCAGTAGGGTGGTTACACAGATTTACAGTTACAAGTATACAAATAAACACTTATACTGAAGGTTTTTTCATTAAACAATTATTCATTTTTTTTACAGTCAGTTTGAATAAGCCTTTTTCAGAAGGGGCAATATATCAGTAACGCACAAATACACTCCAAAATACACACTCTTAGTTTCTCTAAATCAGCAAATACCCATTGGGGATGACACACAGACACTTCCTATACCCTCAAGTGACTTACATAGTTAGGACACTGTGTACATTAATATATCACTGCTGCCTTTAGAGCAATACTGAGAAGAATGTCAAAGAAAAGGGTTATATAATAAAACAAGAGATCACACAATTATTCTGAAGCAGGTAAGTACCCCAATGCAAAGTAAGTTAACCACTTCCTGGCAGGATAGGTAAAACACAATGTCAGAGGAAAGAGTCATTCAGGGAGCCAGGCCAGCCATTATCAATTGGACAAAAGTCTAGGTGAGCTGAAGCATGTTTTGTAGGTAAGTAAAAGTCTTGCACACTGTTTTAGAAGTCTTTGTAGAAAAAGTAGAATCAATATAGGGCCACAAGCTGGGAGGCTTGTGAGAGGTAGAAGATGCAAGCAACACTACAGAAGCAACCAAGACAAGTCTCAACTAAGGTCAAGTAAGGCTACAACAAGAAGAGTTAAGTCCTCTCAAACTTTACAGTACCTTTGGTTAGAAGAAATGGTTCCAGCTGGCTTCTGTTCCTGTGCAGCTCTGCAGATCCTTTTGTTCCCGGGCGTCAATCGTGGGGGCAAGAGGGAGGACGTCTGGGGACTCCTGCACTGCAATGGGACAGTCCGCAGCAGAAAAAGACTAACTTCAATTCAGCTGCACTTCACGGTTTCAGCTCCTTGCGTCTCAGCAAATGGCACCACCGCTGTCTCTCGGATTCCACGCTGGACTTTCCTTGCATCTGGGGTCCAGCACTCTGTTGAGGTGGCCCAGGCTTGGTCAGTCCTGCTTACTGGGAGTCCGGGGGATCTTCCACAAGCTCGTGCCCAACTTAAAAGTGATGCACTCCGTTTGCTGTTTCTCTCCCTGGTACTTCGGTTCCAGCAGCAGTGGCAGTACAGCCAGCTCCGAGAGGATGTCCAAACGAGTTCACTTTGGAGTTGATTGGTCCCACCAACTCAAGGGGAGAAGTCGTCCTGGCAGGACTTCTCTAGTCGAAACGAATTCGGAGCTTCAGCACAGCAGCAGCGCTTCATCGGGCAAACCAACGGTCCATGAGTTGCAGCAGGCATCTTTTCCAAGTTCTTCTTCGGATTCGTTTGTCCAGTGGTCGATCCTGCTTTCCAAGCCAAAAAGCCTTGAAAAAACGAACTGGGAACAAGTGGAAAGCTGGCTGCAAGCTCCGACGCGGTCCTTGCGTAAAAAAAGGTTTACTTTTATGCAGGTTTCTACCATTCATTCCAGCCTAGCGGTCAATCACACAGCACAGTAGCTGTCCTTGTCAGACAGCTAGCCGGCCAATCACCTTTGGGTGTATTCCTGTAACCAAGGGGATTAAGCACGGAGTTTCGGGCACCTCCTTCACTTCCTGCCCCTCCCTCACTTCCTGCCCCTGCCAGACATACTGAAGCCAGAGGTGGGCTTCACTCGTGAATCCTGCCAAAGACAAAACAAACACATTACCAAACCTGGTTTTGGAATGCAGAGTAGATCTCAGGATGGACCTTTCCAGCAAGAAATGCCAAAAAAAAGACAGCGGCCATTTTGACAAAATGGGCATCCATGGGTGTCTTCCTGCAGCTTCAAACGCAGCCCGCGGTAAACACACTCAATGGTAGTAAAAAGTAAACCACTGCCACCAGCCATTAATTATAGAAAGAGTAACATAAAAATGTTACACGAGAAACCAATTTCACTTCACTGCTCTTGGAAACAGTAGTTTATCCTAACAAAGGTATTTAAACCTTTGGGAAATCTAAGACTTCTCTGTGCCACTGCACTGAAGGTGCTGTGTGACCCAATGTAAAGATGATGCCTATGGAGTTTCAGACTCCAAAACAAAAAAGAAACTGAGTTCAAATCACAGAAAATTACATGAGTGGGAAAAATGGTCTCACTCTCTCCAGGTTAAAAATCAAAAAGTCCTAGAGTCGAGCAAAAGTGCTCGGGGTCTCCAAGGTAGAGAGGAATTGGCACATTTCTGAGAATTCTCCCTAACAGCCTGCTACAGTCAGTCTTTTTCAGTTTATTTACTGTGTTGGACGAGTGTTAGGTAGTTTTCTAAAGCCCACATGTCAACGAGATTTATCAATTTTATGTTTAATCCCCTCTCCTAGTGAGACTCTCAGTACTTTTTGCTGGACTTCTCTACCTTTTTCTTGTTCTCCTTAATGATGGGAGCCTTTTCCTCCTCATTCATTCTTTTATGCTCTGATCATGTGGACCCTGTTCTGTATGTACTCATATGTCCCGTCCCCTTTCCGGCATCCTTGTGGGCGTCCCCCATCATGGGGACGGTACCGGAACCTATGGAAGCAGAACAATTCGCTTCCTCTTTAAATTTGGTGTAGCACATGCGCGCGGCCTCAGCCGTTTTAACGCCCCACCCTCTGGTGCCTCATCCCTGTCCTTTTTTTACGCACGGACGGTGTCTGACCTTGCAATCTTTATTTCACTTCCCTTTAGAGCCTCACCTCCCTGGTGCATATCGGCCGCAGGGGGATTCACAAGGTCTGCCTCTTGCGAACGCTCGTTCCTGACCTCGGACCCCCCGTGCACTCTGAGTGTTTGGGGCCCGGCCACCGCTGGAATGCATGTGCGGTCTGCAGCGCTCTCGGTCACAGGGCATTGAAGTATCAGTTGTCGCGGTGGAGGGACATAATCCATACTTCTCGCCCTTTCCATTTTAAGGACTTCGTCCCCGGGACCTCTCGTCAAGACAAGGTAGGACCTCTCAGCACGACTCCACAGTGCGGAGACTCCTTCCCTGGGGTTCCCATGGATCGTGGTTCCTCACATTCATGTTCTGGTAGACCCGAGGTCTCTAAGGCTACCGGCTCCCAAGCCGAGGGGGCCCTACCAGGTTGTCTTCGGACATGGTTTGTAAGTTTTTACCAAATCTAAAGATTACCATTTACAAAAAACCCAAAAAATGCTAACACCAAAGGTTCGAACACCAAAAAAAAGTTTGAACCTTTGGTGATAGCATTGTAGGTAAGTACATAAAAACAAAAAGACTACGGGGTTGTTCCCCGCAGCACACCCAAAAAAAAAACCACGGGGCTGCTGGGGTGTCCTCAGCAATACCCCGCTCACTCTGATCTAAAGTATAATGAGCGGGGGTTGGGGAAGAAACCCCTGCAGCTCCCAAAAAAAATAACCACAGGGGCTGCCGGGGTGTCCCCCGCAATACCCCACTCACTAACTCACTATACTCTAAAGTATAATGAGCTGGGGAAACCCCTGCAGCTCCTGAAAAAGGAAAAAAAAAGACCCTGTGGCGCCGGTTCCCGATCACGGAAGTGAAAGGGAACTGGCGCCGCAGGGTCTCAGCGTGAAGAAAAAGCTATGTAGGGTTTGTTTATGTGGGGGGTGTGTGAGTATGTAGGGGTTTTTAACATGTGTTCGCACATTTCTCATGCAAACTTTCCGGCCGCAGGGAAAATCAGCCACGGTCGGATCACGTAGATCCTTTGGGCATACGATCAGGCTCGTCCTCTTCTACCCCAGGGCGTAAGAGATCGTCGAGTGCCACCTCCGAGTCGTTCCTTTGCTAATTCCAGCACGGCTACCGGCAAAGGTGCCGAGGGCTCCAAGCCTACCGGAGCTCGCTCCGAGGCAGTCATCCAGTGCATTTCGACCTCCGGCATTCTGGCAGAGGACTCAGTGTGGCTCTCTGAGGTCGATGTCCCTGCTTCCGGCGCTAGACCCAAGCTGTATCCTCTTGTGTTTGAGGCCTTCCTTGGCTCAGGGCCTTCGTGCCCTCACTCCCAGGGCATGGCGCAAGGCTTCAAAATGGTAGTGCGGTACGTGGCGGGGCCTGCCAGGCAGGTGGCCATCTTGGATCCGGCTCAGGGCCCGCAAGTACTTTATCTGTTCGAGCGGGCTTTGCAGGATGATTTCAGCCCCCTTCCTTCTGGAAGCAGCAGCAGATCCTGCAGTGTAGGGTTTTGGTCCCTGCAGGGGTACATTTTCCCATCACAACCCTACAACTAAACGCACCAGGCGCCTCATCGCTTTGACCAGGAGCGGAGGCCCAGGATGATAAGGATGACAGTGACGTCCAGGTTGAGCCCTTGGCATCCGTTAAGGCCTTTCATGACCGCCTCCAGAGCCTCGCAGAGTTCTTGGGGGTCCCTCTTACTGAGGAAGCCCCCTCCCTCCCCCAGAGTCAGGTGTGCTCGCAGAGGTTTTGGGGAAACACACCACAACCCAGTCTGGCATTCCACTCCAGAAGTATGGTGTTGCAGGTAGCGCAGAAGGTCTTGCAGAAGCCCAGGGCCAATGCCCAAAGGAAGAAGTTGGACAGCAGGTTTAGGCTGACGGACGGAGAGCCAATCCCCCTTGCCTCCCACCTGCAGCCCCATTCCTCTGTGGTGGCCGTGGCCTCCTTATATTCAAAACCATAGTCGTCTTCTTCTTCCACGGGAGCCACCTCCAGTTGCCTCTCCAAGAAGTACAAAGTCCTCGAGTCCATGGGAAAGTGCTGTTACTCCATCTCAGAACTGCATCCGCAGCAGGCCAAAGCGAATGCCCTCTTGGCCGCGTCTAACCAAAAGCTGTGGTGGGGACTCAGGGAATTTCTGCCTGACCTCCCTTCGGACAAACAAGCCTCCTCCAAGGACGGTCTGGCAGATGCCCGGGCCATTGCGCAGGTTCTCATGGAGTCTTCGGTCTCCCACATCGACACAGCCAGCAGAGGGCAGCCCTTCTTGGAACTGGCTCCCCTGGGCCAGGCTTCTTCCCCTGCTCCAGTGTTGTGGACTGCGCTGGTTGTTGATACTGCCCCTGCGATAATACGAGAGGCCGTGAAAATGCTGTGATATGGCTGTGGTTTCCCTCAAACCCTTATTCCCAGAATGTGGTGAGCATGAGCCTAACCATATAGTCTCACCTGTTTATTTATTAGGTCGAGCTCTCTGTCCTGCTTCTCAGCTGCAGGGGTGCCTTAGATAGACCGTTTCTTCACTGGTCCATGTGTGTGGCAGCCCAGACCGGCTGTGGCTGATCCAGTTCAAAGATAAGTGTTCTTCAACATAATTGTCCGTATTCTTTTGCAATGTCTTTTTTCCGTGATTATTGTCCGTATCCCTTGTAATGTCTTTTCTTCTCCCCAATAGGTGATGAGAGGCCCAGCGGAGTCGCAGTGCTGGAAGTGAGTCCCAATGGAGACGTGAGGAGATTACGATGTCCCAAATAGATGGTAAGTTTGGTTCTAAGGTCAAGCGTGAGGATTGAGTTGCATGCAACCTTAGCGTAATGTCTTTGTTGTTTCCAACCTTTGTCCTTTTCTCCTTCAGGGATGGCCTGGCGAAGTCAGACGAGGAGCAGCTATCCGAAGATCTGCTGGCGAGCGATGGATGGCTGGATCCGTGAGGATGCTGGCCGAGATGAGCTCCCGAGTAAGTGTTGGAAGCCCGGAACAGGTAAGGATGCTTTCAGACTGCGGTGACTGCTGGAATCAGGTAAGATGCGCTGCAAGCGATGGTATTGCTGGAGTCAGTTGAGATGCGCTTCAGGCGATGGTATTGCTGGAATCAGGTAAGATGTGCTTCAGGCGATGGTATTGCTGGATTCAGGTAAGAAGCGCTTCAGGCAGCGGTAAGCGTTACTCTTGTATGCGGGCGGGGCAGGCTTAGCCTGGTCCCAGCCACGCCCCTTTGCTCTGCCTTGTGGCCCCCACCCTGCCACTCCCAGAAGATACTGCATGTGCAGCCCAATGTATTCCTATGGCCACGCCTGGCCTGGATACACGTGGAGGCCCTGCAAGGGAGGAAATAACACATGCACCAGAATAAAAGTGTGTAGAGAACACTTTCTCATGAGTCCTGGCACCAAAGGCCAAAAGCGCCAGGACTGGGTCCAATTGGACCCTTTATTTGATGGAGCTTGTGGTCCTTGCTCTGTGGCCATGACAACAGAAGGAAGCAGCAGAGTATGTTGTGCAGGTTTTTCCGCTCCCCCTCCTTTGCCCCCACCTCTGACACCAGGAAGCAGTAACGTCCAGGTCGGGGAACACAACTCGCCTGTGGCTCTGTTCCAGGACACCTGGAAGCGTCTTTTCAGCAACCCGTGGATCCTCTCCATAGTCTCCACAGGCTTCAGCCTTCCTCTGCCTCTACCATCCTCTCCTCCTTTTCGTCAGCCCTTTTACAGGAGGTCCTTTTGCTCTTGGAGATGTAGGCTATTGAATCGGTTTCTCTTGTAGACAGGGTCTTCGGTTACTATTCCCAGATTTTTGAACTCAGGCCCTCATGTCTTAACGAAGTTGATGAATGCAGTGGTGGGCCTTCTCTGCTTGGAGGGCCATCATCTATACCCTTATCTGGACGACTGGTTGGTGAGGGCGGGGTTCCCCGAAGGGTAAGGGCGCTCCTGCTGGAGATTGGCCTACACCCTTTATCAGCAGGGGTTTTCCCTCAACCGGAGGAGGTCGCAGCTCAGGAACTGGTCTTCCTAGGGGTACGTTGGCACACTACCATTCAGCGGGTGTTCCCACGCCCGAGATGCTTATGTCCCTCCGCAGGGCGGTGGGGCACTTTCTGTCCAACTCAGCATGGTAGTTCCAGCACATTTGGGGCCTGACTGCCTCCTGCGTGCTGACTGTGCAACATGCCCGTCTCAAGGTGAGGTGCCTCCAGCTCCAACTGGTGGTCAACTGGGCTCAGGAGAAGGGGTCTCAGTTGGACAGGATCCCAATACCACCCCTCCTTTTGACCGACCTTTGCTGGTGGATAATGGACGGCAATGTTTCAGTGGTAGCCCCCTTTACCTGACCACAGCCTACCTTGGTGGTGATGACGGACTCCCTCTCTTTCAGGCTGGGAGGCTACTCTGGGGGAGGAGGGCGTTTCATGGAGCATGGTCCAGGACGGAAGCCCTCCTACATATCGATCTGCTCAAGCTCATGGCAGTGGGCCTGGCCCTCAAGGCCTTTTTTCCCCTAATCGGGAACAGGTCGGTTCTGGTCAGGATGGACAATTCTACTACAATGTTTTACCTGAACAAGCAGGGTGGCACCTGTTCCCCTCCCTCCCCCCTCTGCATGGAGGTGGTTTCGGTCTGGGAATGGGCCCTCTCCGAGAGGATGTGGATTTCTGCAGTGCATCTGCTGGGGTACAGCAATGCAGAAGCGGATCAACTGAGTCACTTGGTGTTCAACACCTACAAGTGAGAGTTGCACAATGACTCCTTGTTGCCACTGTTGCAGCATTGGGGGTACTTGGACCTGGACTTGTTCGCCTCTCCTCTGAATACCACGTGCCCCCAGTTTGCCTCATGGGCACATCTGTGGTCACTGGGAGACGCCTTCCAGATCGGCTGGCACACCCGTAGGTGCTACGCGTTCCTACCCACCCCTTTGCTCCAGCAGACCCTCCGCAAGTTCCGTCCTTCCGTGGGCTGCAGCCGCATCCTGGTTACCCCCTACTGGCCTTAGAGACCATGGCATTCGGATCTGCTGCAGTTGTGCTCGCAGGGTCCCGTCCATCTTCCAATCCCCAGCAGGGGATTCCTGACACAGCAGGGCGGAGCATACAGACCCAGCCAACTGTCCCTGGCGGCATGGCTCCTGATCAGGTGAGGCTTCAGCGTGCTCGATTTTCCGGTGACAACTGCGAAATCGTTCAGTTGGCCCTTGGCTCGGTCTCAGTATAAAAGCAAATGGACTAGGTTCTGCCATTGGGTTCGCGACAACGGTCTGGACCATGTCACCTGTCCTCTGGATGACGTTCTGACTTTTTCAGCACTCCTGGCTCGTTCTGGAGTTCAGGTGCACATATTTGGCGGCCATCAGGGCTTAGAAGAATTCCCTTGAGCGTGTTTTCTGCAGCCAACCGGTGGTAAAGGCACACCTTAAGGGGGTGTCTACGCTTTTTCTTACAGTGCATAGGACGCACCCGGTCTGGGACCTCAATGTGTTTCTTGCAGCTTTGCAAGGCAAGTCTTGTGAGCCGATGGCCTATGTGGACATCTGCTTAGTGACACTGAAGACTGTTTTATTGGTGTCTCCCACCTCTACGCGCATGGTTAATGAGCTGCAGGGATTGTCTTTGTGCGATCCCTTCACCACGTTTCTCAGCGACAAGGTCATCTTGCGCACTTACCCTAACTTCTTGCCCAAGGTGGTCTCCCCGTTCCATCTGAATCAAGAGATCTGCCTGCCAGTGTTCTTCCCGAACCGACAGTCATAGGCAGAGAGGGCCCTAGATTCCTTGGAACCTCTAGAGGGTTCTCAAGTTTGATCTCCCTCGGGAAGTCTGAGGCACGGTTCGTGGCTTTTGGGGGCTCCTCCCCCTGGCTCTCAGGCATCCAAGACTTCCATCGCCCGTTGGATGGTCCAGGCCATTTCAGAGGCCTACACAGCCATGGTTAAAACTGTTGGATTCATGCCCATGCAGTCAGAGCTAATGTAAGTGTCCTGGAAGACACAAGATGCATAAACCACCAATCTGCGACATAACCATTGAAGAGTTAACAGACATGCATTTGATCCTCAAACTAGAAGACACTGAAGACATTGAGGGTATTTCAAAAAAGGAAATACAGAACCTCGAGATAGAACGGAAAGTGAATATCGCAGAAATTAAAAGATCATCCAGATTTACACCAATCTACAAGGGGGCCACGCCATAGACATTTTCCAAAAAGCACGAACAAGAGATCTACATAATTTAGAGGATCAAACAACCAAAACAAGGAATAGAATATACAGGAACCTGTGTAATTCTAACTGAAGGCTTTAGAGGAACTGAAGAACAAACCCCATATAGCAATCAAGGAGGCTGACAAAGGGGGGGGGGGGGGGGGGCATTGTCATATAGAACAAAGACCAATACATTAAAATGGCAACCAACAACCTGGAAACACGAGGTGCTAAACATTAGCAGCTAATCCAACCACTATGATAGTAACAAAAGCCAAGGCCATGATCCTCCAATGGCACAAAAGAGGGTTACTAACAGATGACGAACAACGATTCCTAATGGTGAATCACGCCCGCATGCCAACAATCTACTTCCTACCCAAGGTGCCCAATTGATTCAACAACATACCAGAGGGCAGGCAGACAAATGAGTGGCATCGGATGGGTAACGGAACCCATTGCAGAATATATCAACAACATTATGGACATTAAAATACCAAAAATCATGACCTACCCAGGGACGTCATTTTCGGGTAAAAAGGGGTTGCAACTGCGATCCATGAGGTCTCCCTTGCTACCCCTGTGGTCTCCAATGCTACCCATAAAAATAAAATCTTTTTTTAATTTTATTTTTTTAATTGAGGCTCCTGGGCTGTGGCCAGCAAAATGTGGCTCTTTGTTTCTAGAGTGGCTGGTTTTCTGATAGCTATAGCTGGTAAGCTAGTTCAGTGGGTTGAGCGCTCTCTGCTGCAATATGTGTGATCTGCAGGTTTCAGGTTTGACTCCCAGCAATGTCAACCCAACCTTTTTCATCCTGCTGAGGGTGATAAATGAGTACTAACACAGGTTGGGTGATATTAACGATACATAAGTAATCCATTCTTGTATGAAATGTATATCACTTTACAGTGATATCGTAACCATATTCTTCCTAGTCTACTTTGAAACAATGCTATGTGATGCCACTTCCTGTTTTATCAAGGGGTGAAAGGTTGTGTTCCACCACTTCCCGTGATGTCACTTTGGGTGGGGTCAAATGACATCACTTCCTGTGATGTCAGAGGTCAAGGGTTGTGTGATGTCACTTCCGCTAACCCTGGCATTTTGGTGAAATGACGTCCCTAGACCTAGCTCAGAGCTACGATGCATTGTCTGCAGATATTACTGAACATTAAATGGAAACCCAAATCTCATAGCCACCCTTGATATATAATCTCTATACACATCAAACACACACTGGCGCAACAAGCTTTTGATTTTACCTATGTTACCTATGTTAAAGCCTCAGCTTCATTCTTTGCCCATTTGAGACTAAAGAACTAGTAGAATTCTCATTGGTGAATGTCTTTTTGTTCGATGAACAATACTTTCAACAAAGTCAATTTTAATGGGGGCTACATGTGCTCCAGCCATTGTGAACCTGTTCATGAACCACTATGAAAAAGCGCACGCAGTGACCAATATGGAATTCAACACACAACGATACATCAATGATGTTGTTCTAATATGGTCTGGAACTCCAGAACAACTTGCTGATTTTGTCAAGTACCTTAACAGTAACTCATTTGGTATAGAGCTAACGTAAAACCACAGCTATGAATCCATCAACTTCCTGGATATCAAGGCCACCGCGAGCCAAGCGGGACTGCAAACCAGAACCTTCAGGAATTCTACAGAGGTGAACTCTGCATTAACGGCTACAAGCTTTCAGAGGAAATCAACAATACTGAACCCCAGAGGGGAATATATTTGTGCTAAAAATAAACTGCAACAATGAAGTTGTATACGAAGCAGAATTCAAACTTGTCAAGAATTGCTTCACGGATAGAGGCTACTCAGGAAAGACAATTGAACAAGCAAACAGAAAGAACAAGATACGACACTTAGGTTTGTAACACAATATAACGATGACAGCGACAAACTACAACAGTTGATCAACAAACATTAACACGTCTTGGAAATTGGCCAGGACATCAAGAAATTGGTGTCAACCAGACCTGAATTTTCATTCACCAATTCTCAGAACAAACCTGAGCCCGTCCTTTATGAGACCATCTGCTGATCCAGCCACCAATTGGCTATAGAAATTACATACTGCCGGTTTTTATAAAAGCGGAATGTGTTGCATGTGTACTCATGCCCAGGCCACTGAACAAGTACTTTTCAGCAATCTGAAAAGCCACAAAATACCGCAAATTATTAATTGTAGAAAAATGTTTATCTCATCATTTGTTGTCTGTAAACTAATTTCTGGAGCATGTGGCTCAGCTTAGATCACATGCTTTGCATAGTCCGAGTGGAAGTCAGAGTATTACAAGATTTGTTTTCGAAACTCAAATGGACGTCGACAGGGCACGATTAGTAATGCTATCCCTAGTGTGATGTGTACTGTACCCACAGTCCTTCATGGGTCGAGGTCCCTCAGACTGTTTTTTTTTTCCGCCATCTTAAGTCCGTCGCAAATCCGGAATGCTCTTTTAGACGGATGCCTTTGATTTACTAAAATAATATTGGTAGAATGTCTTCCTTCCTTTTATTGTTCGCCTCGCTGCACGACTGCTCATCCACTTGATGGCTCCTGACGAACACCCACAGCATCGACGACTGATCGATTGACGCCCAGACTCTGCCTTAAGGGCCTCCACAGGCTTTGCCCCATTACAGTAGTAAGAGAGAGGGGGGGATGTTCTCTATGCTGACTCATTTTAGAGAATGTTTATCCTATTAGCCCCTTTCTTTTTTTCGCCCAACTGCCCTGTTTAAACATAATGGACAAAACTCCATTTAAATGTTGTCCCTCCTGCCATCGTAAATTCCTGTGGAAAGACACGCACCGCGTGTGCAACCACTGTCTCCTGAGGGATCACGCTGACAATCACTAAATCTGGTCAGCTTTTTTGGTTGAAAATCCTAACTTTGGGCGGACGAAACACTGGGCCACTCACGCTATGCAGGCCGAGGCTTCCATAAACGTGACTGAAGACTCCAGCAAGGGCAGTTACGGAGTCATGAGGGTGATCGCGATCCGTCAGGACCCCAAGTGCAGGTCCCCGACTCCAAGAAGCAGGAGGCGATCCTGTGATGGAGAAGATACCCGGCAGCCACGGCACACACAAGCACAAACGCGCTAAAGACATTTCCCACGACCGACTCTCGAAGACACTGTCAAGTGTCGAGGCCCATGCAATGACCGGGGATAAAGCCTCAGGTTCCTCACTATCCTCTGGGCCATTGTGCACACTTTCGCCTATTGACAACTCACAGACACTGAAAGAAAAGGTTAGGTCGGACACCGCATATAAAAAGTCCCTCCTTTCTCGCATTGAAGAAAAGGCGTTGAAATGCATCTCAGCGTCTCCTAAAAAATCCCTGAAAATACAAGCGCTAATTCAAAAACATGTTAGCGCCTCTCTTCTAAAGGCAAGGTCACCGAAAAACTGAACATTTCGACGCCATTAACTGCCGAGGCAACCCAGACAGTCTTCCACTCCCTTAGACACCCTCTGGGGCTATGCGCCATAAAGACCGCATTCCCACGAAAACCACCCCTACTAGAGATGTCACGCCTTCCCCGAGATCCGCCATATTGGGCTTCCCACCAGAATATCATTTTACTGCAGAACAATTGAACAAGATCTTAGGGCAAATGTCCTGTTTCGTGGACTTCATGGAGACACCCAGATCAATTAACAATACTCGGAGATGCCTCGCAGCCAGGGGTATCAGCAGAGTCACTCCCTTCCAAAATAAATCTTGCCGTGAGCTACAGCCCAGCACCTCTGCTCTAACCACTCTGGCATCGGCACCCCAAGACATCACTGAGTATCAAGACCCATCGCAAGACTCATTATTATGACCAGGCAGGATCTCAGGGGGATCTGTATAGCCAGGATCAAGACCAGTACTACGATGATAATAACATTTATATAGCACAGTCACCAGACCATCAGGACCAGCCGTTTGCAGACTAGCCAGTTGACAACCAACTGCAGTATAATGATTTGTTACTGAAGATGGCGCAACATGTCAACATTGACACTGAGGAGACACAAGTCGATAAGGACTTTCTGGAAAACATCCTGGGGGACAAAAAGGCAGCCACACAATTCATACCTCTCTTGCAGTCAATCCAGAGATATATTCAACCATCCCTCATAACACCTAATCTTACAAGGCTGGTGTAAAGACTGGTAGGGGGTGTCTGTACTTCTGCTCTCTATATGGTAGAGGAGAGGCACAGAGGACCCCAGCCAAGATTCTCTATAAGGTAGCAATGGACGAGCAATCAAGGCCTAGCTTCTCAGGAGGGGATGCGGGCTGGTTCTTAAGTACAGTGTGATCCCCGAACCCCCACAAAGGAATGTCCACACACTGTATTACTGAAAACAGTCTTTATATAATTAATATTCAAAGGTATGTACACGATCACAATAACGCACTTTGTACTTGGAAGTCAATAATGATAAATATATACACGTCTAGAGTGGTACCACTAATGTTATGAAATCTCATTAAAGTGCATCAACTGTACGATTAAAATGTCACACAGATCAAGAACGAGGAAACAAGCAATAGAGATAGGAAGGAATGCAAGAGGGTTGAAACAATAGGCAGTTTACGACCCCTACCACTAGGCACAGTTCTGTGTGGAGATCCCCCCCACCTGGGCAACCTGTAAATAAAGATATATCGCACAAACCCAGTCCATATGTTCAATAGTCTCACTTCTTCCTAGTAAGGTTTTACCCCCCCGCCCCAATGTACCTGATGGAGTAGAGTTCTCCGACGATGCACCGACCGATCCTTCTTGAGTGCCTCCCTTTCAGGCGGGAGCCACGGATCATCGAGAGGTGTCGGGGAACATGGCGTTCGGTGTCGGGGAATCGACGGCCCTTCTTGAGTGCCCTCCCTTTAAGGCGGGAGTCACGGGTCGTCGAACGTCCGACGGTGAACCGGGTGAACTACGGCAAGGAAGTAACAGCTTTGTTCCTAGCGGTGCTCGTCGACGACAGAGCGTTGGCATCCTGCAAGGAAGAGGCGTGCGGGGCACCTCGGTGACAATAGTTCTGGACCGCAAAGAGATGATGAAGAACTGTGGCCCAGCAAGGGCGTCGAGTCGTCGGTGTCTCTGCGGTCTGTAGGTGGCGGGAAACTCACTGGTGGATACTCCTCGGCGCGTCGACGGTCGGGCCTTCTCAAGCGGGAGACAAGCGGGTGACGATGCAGACGAGAGCATCCGATGATCAATGGAAGTTCTTAGGCAAACGGGAGCATGGCGGCGCCGGTCGGCGACGGCGGTCGTTGACAGTGGCGGACAACAGTCCGAGTGCTTCTCCTTGGAGTTCCGCAGCAGTCCCCGTATCGGGTCGGCAGCCTGTCGAAGGTCTGTCTACCAGGGAACGTTGGCAAAGATCAGCTGTGCACGAAGGTCCATCGTAACTCGGGAAGAGGGTGCCTTACCAGGTCGTCTCTGGGTCAGTCCTTGGAGGCACAGCAGCTTTCAGATTGTGAAGGAGAGCAACAGCAATTCTTCTCGTCCAGCAGGGCTTCAAGGTCAAGCGTCAGTTAATCCAGTTACTCGTCGTAGTGGACTTCAGCTTCTGAACAAGATTCCTAGCAGTGAGAGGTCCCCAGATATACTGTTGATCTCCCATTCATTCCGCTGGGTCACACTTAAGCATCCAATCACGACTACCGGCATTCATGCAGGCAGGCAGCCAATCAGGCACACGAGGTATTCAGGCCATTCACTTCTCTCCAGACACTCACAACAAGTTATGTGTATTGGGACAAGTACCGAGCCATTCAACACTCCAAGCTACACTCGTACCGGTTTCGGGCAGGGTTGTCTCAGTCATTGTGTCAACCACCAGATACTAGACACCCACAACACAGAATGCATATTCGTCACACACTCGATTCACCCAGGTGCCACCTACAGGAGGTACCCACAACATACATCACCGGGAAGGCTCCAGCTAGTCTGACTGGGCCTTCACAACAACACTATATATGGCACTTCCCTCCAATAGCCAGTCAGGGAGAAGGGACAGAGTCAGGGCTTCCCTGGACTTTGGGAAAACAAGGTAATGGGTAATAGAAAGCAAGAGGCCACAGGGGCCATCTTGTTTTTCATCGGGAATCAACTGATCCCAATGGCAGGGCCGGGGTATCCCAAAATGGAGGTTACACCGCGCACCTGTCAAATTCAGCATGGAGCTGCCACCAGCCCATACCCTGCTCTGTGGGCCACCCACAGGTGCCCAAAAACATACACTAGGGGCACAGGGTTGTACCCCCACCCATGGGTGCCATAAGGGTATCCCACGGGTCCGTTCACCAAACCAAAAGAAAGCGAGCTGCACCGCCAGGAGTCCCACATGAACTCCTGCGCGGAAAACACGACAGAACACACGATAAAAAGCATTAAAGGACAAGGATACGGAGGCCCTGTCCCTCCGATGCATTTCCAGCATCACAGTTGGTCAACCCAAGAATAGAAAAACTGTTCAGGCCTGCACCCACTGACCCCCCTGTACACTAGGGGCCAGCTCAAAACCGATTCGCTGGTAGTTTCCACCACCAGAAAGTGGGCAGGCACTCCTCTGTTGTCGGCAGAAGCCCCGCCAGACAAGGAGAGTAAAAAATGTACATGTTTGGGAGAAAGGTAGGTTCCTCTGCAGCGTACCAGACAAGAATTGCTAACAATACAACCTTGTTAGCTAGTTACAAATGCCACAAATGGGACGAGCAGGAACAACTACAGGCCGCCCCAGAACCACTAAAAGCCCAACTGCTTAACTGTTTCATAAGGCAAACAAATCTCAAGCTGCATCCTGAAAAACGAGCTTGATGCCTCGGACAACGCAGGACGCCTCATAGCAGAAGGGACGCTCATTAAGCAGCATGCCTGGCTTAGGCAGTCGGATTCAAGCTAGAGACTCAAACAACCCTCCTGAACATGCCAGTAGAACCAAACGCCCTGTTGGGTAAGGCCGTAGAGGACTCCCTAAAGAGTGCCAAGGATGAGTATGGCACAAGTCCCTTGGGCAGCTGACTAACAGGCCTTATTCCCAACGGGGTTCCCCAAATTCGAAGAGATTTCGTGGACAGAGCGGTCGAAGTTCCTCGGGCTACTCTCAGGGAGGACAGTCCTTGTCCTGGAACCAGTTTCAAGGCGAAGGTTCCTCGTCCAGCTTTCAAAGGGGGACTAAAGGAGGCAGAGGTAAAGGCAAAATATCACCTGGGAGAGGCTCAGCACCTCCCAAACAATGACACACCGTTTCAGGTCCCCTCCCATGCCAGGAGGCCAAATCACTCAATTCACCCACGCATGTGAGTGGATAACCTCAGACAAATGGGTGTTGGCCACCGTGGCAGGCGGGTGCTGCATCGAGTTGCTTCAGAAACCACCTTACCGCCTACCAAGACAGAAGAAACTAACAGACCAAACAGCCATACTGGAGGAAATGAAGGCGCTGCTCGAATAGGACACAAAAGAAATCGTCCCGGCGAACCAGGTAAACCACGGTATCTATTCAATGTACTTCCTTGTGCCAAAGAAAAACCTTACCATGGCCCACTACTAGATCTGCACCTCGCTGACAAATATGTCAAACCACAGAAGTTTTGCATGACCACGCTTCAGAAGGTGATTTCACTCCTGAAACGGGAGATTACATGGCGACATTGGACATGTGATGCATGCTTTCATATTTCAATGCACCCTGCGCACAGAAAATACTTGTGTTTCGAGATGGCTTTAGTACTCTACCAGTTCACAGTACTCTCATTCGGCATTGCTTCCGCACCAAGAGTGTTCATCAAGGTGCTTGCAGTAGTGGCAGCACACCTGCGCAGAAAGTCCATTCCGGTATACCCTTATCTGGACGACTGGCTGATCACCTGGGAATCTCCTCAAATTTGCAGGTTAAATATGCAAAAAACTATAGACCTTCTTTTCAATCTGGGTTTCTCCATCAACAAGAAAAAATCAAGTGTAATCCCCAGCCAAATAAAATAATTTCTGGGGGCTATCCTAGACCCAAAAGAGGAGCTGGCATTCCTCTCAAGCGAGAGAGTATGAAATATGCTGCTGCAGATACCTCGATACAAGTTCGGTCACCAGATAACTGTACACAAGGCAATGCGCTTACTAGGGATGATGGCCCCTTGCAATTATTTAGTTCTTCACGCGCGCCTGCGCATGCATCCAATGCAGGAATGGTTAGCAAAACAGTGGTCTCAGGCAAGCGGACCGTGGGTCAATCTTGTGGTTTGTTTAGCTAACCCTGTTTCAGGCTCTTAGCTGGCGGTCCCAGGACAACCTGTTAAAAGGAAAGCCTTTTCACGCTCCACCAGCCCAAGCCTACCTAACTACAGACACCTCATTTGCTGGTTGAGGGGGTGCACTATCTCCACCACACAGCCCACAGACAGTGGACATTTGCTACCTGCTAAGACATATCAACTTCCTGGAGCTCCTTGCAGTCCTCAAAGCTCTTCAGGCTTTTCAGCAACATCTCCAGGGTCAGACAGTGCAGGTCCTCATAGACAGCACCACGGCAAATTTCTATCTGAACAAGCAGGGAGCACACGTTCTCCAAGTCTGTCCAAACTATCCCAGAAGATATGGAGGTGGGCACTCAAGGGGAACATATTTCCAACATCCCAACATGTTCCAGGGGAACTCAATTCTCTGGCAGACACATTAATCAGACACCCTCTACCAGAAGAACACGAATGGCCGCTCGACAGAGATATCCTAGACGGAATATTCTCACTATGGGGTCACCCCCTACTAGACTTGTTCGCCACAAAGCTAAACGCTCACTACCCACACTTCATCCAGGTTTCCCCAGCCAGAGTCCTGTGGATGAACTGGTCAGGGAAATGTGCTTACGCTTTTGCCCCCCCCCCCTCCCGACAGACACCACTCCTGAGCAGAATAGTACACACAATGCACCAGGAACAAGTAACCCCAATCGTTGTTGCTGCTATGTGGGGGCGAGACAGACTTGGTTTCCACATCTGCTCAAACTGGCGATGTGTGACCCTATCAAGCTCCCGTGCCTGTACAACATGTTGACACAACACAAGGGGGCATCCCTCCAATCATGCCCACAATCAATGAACTTGGCAGCTTGGCTCCTGAAGTCATATAGTTTGGCCACTTAAACCTTCCACAAAGGTGTATGGATATCCTCAAAGGCACAAAAACCCAACGCCAGGCACAGTTATTTTAATAGGTTTAAAGGATTTGTGATATGGTGCACATCACAATCACTAAGCCCATAGGAATTTTCTCCAGCTAACATTCTACACTACATGCTTAACTTACTAGACTCCGGCCTAGTATTCAATTCCTTAAAGGTACATCTGGCAGCCCTATCCGTTTACACCACTTCACAGAACAAGGTGTCCTGGTAGAAAGTCCCTGTCATCAAGGCATTCATGGAAGGGGTAAAGAGGCTATACCCCTAATTTCCATCCCTCTCCCGGGTTGGGATCTCAATGTAGTGCTCTCCCGGCTCATGGAGCCACCTTTCGAGCCTATGCACAAGGCCAGCCTAAAGCATCTTACCTATAAAACTGCTTTCCTGGTAGCGATCACCTCCATAAGACGAGTCACTGAGCTACAGGCTTTATCCGTACACGACCCCTTTTTCAAGGTTTTCCTCCCAACACATCCTAGGTTTTCACCTAAGTTCATTTCAAAATTCCATGTAAACCAGTCCATAGAACTTCCCACCTTCTTTCAGAATCCATCAAACTCGGCAGAAAGAAGCTTCCATATACTTGATGTACAGAGGGCGGTCTTGTACTATGTGAAGAAACCTAAACCCCTCAGGAAAACAGACCAACTCTTAGTCTCAATAGCACCTGGTAGAGAAGGCGATCACATATCAAAGGGCGCCATCTCCAGATGGATAGTGAAATGCATACAACTCTGCTATTCCCTATCCAAAAAGGTTTTACCTTTTACCCCAAGGGCACACTTTACCAGAGGTAGAGGGGCTACCTTAGCGTTCATTGCAAACGTCCCTCTAGACACCATCTGCAAAGCTGCTGCATGGAGTTCCATCCATACGTTCGCACAACATTACTGCATTGACACACATTGTAAAGCAGATTCACAGGTGGGACAAGCGATTCTAAAACATCTCTTTGCCGCTGTTCCTTCTAACTTCCCACCTCCTTCTCCAGATACTGCTCGCTGATCTATGCAGAGGATTTGATCTAAGCCGATCCACAAGTTACAGAAGGGATACATTACTCGCTGTAATCGTATTTCTGGTGCTTGTATCTGCTTAGATTCACATGCACCCACCCTTCCTCCCCTACAGGAGTAGAAGTTGCATAGATGTTTTCTGGGTTTTCTGTTTCTTCTTAACAACATATGTACTCACGCTATACTTCATACAACATCATGTCGGAAACAATCTGACGGACCGCGATGCGTGAAGGACCATGGGTACAGTACACGTCACACTAGGGATAGTAGATATTATTACTAATCACGCCCTGTCGACATGCATTTTTGAGTTTCGAAAACAAATCTTGTAATAATCTAAGACTTCCACTAGATGTCAGACTATGCAGAGCATGTGAATCTAAGCAGATACAAGCACCAGAAATACGATTACTGTGAGTAATGTATCCCATACCTAGGAAGTACCATCAGAGAACTGAGTATCAGGATCAGGGAACACCTGAACATGCTAGGCACGCAAGATGCAAGGTACCCACTTGCCCTGCCATGGCAGGAGAACCACCAACTGCACAACAAGAAGGATATTAGATTTGTGGGTCTTGAAACAGTAACCTGTGATACTAGAGACCAGAGGAGACCACAACCTCAGACTATGGCAGAGAGAAGCTAGACTCTTCTGCAAATACAGATGCGCGACAATGGGTCTCAATACAGATCATGAATTAAATGTATTTCTGTAGATTGCATGATCTTTATAACCATGATGATGCAATATTAATGTCTTGTGTGAATGATGTTTATAAAACCATATTGATAGAATTGAGTCATGAGACCACCACAAGTCACAAATATTTTGACTCTGTCATTAACACTCCATCATCCATATAGGGACGCACTGGCCGTTATACCAGACAGGGTCCCCCCCCATCTATTTGACTTATCTTTCACACACCAAGGCAACCATGCCCAGTCACCCAACCAGGCTCGTGGCCCCCTCACCAACCCGCCATCATACCATGCTTTGAACGGAGCACATCCTCTCACAGGATCCAAAACCAGGCTGCCCTCAAACATGCGCACTCCAGAATAAACATATGCCTATTACCTTTAACACAAGTTAAACATTTTAAGCACACTGGGACCCTTTCCACCCTCCCATATTTACTTATCGCCAGCAGACCCACCTGCTCCGCAGGACCCCCTTGCCCATTGGCGTTAAGCCTACCTCCGTGCCGGGGGCAGCATCTCTGACAAACAGAAACCCATGACACATTTTTTAACTTTTAGTCCGCACATCGCTAGATGATGCTACTGATAACAGCCACTCTATTACCAATCAGTAGCAGACACGCACATCAAGAAGAGACCACTACAGCCCCAATCAACGGCATTCGGCACCATAACTTACTTGAGCTCTACTGTGGCTCAATACGCCGCATTTTATGAGGGATAGGAACTTCAACAGTGAAGGGCACCCCCATTTTGCAATTTGTGGCATTTAATAAGAATTGGCTACAACATACAGATGCTTCCCAAACACAGCATGCATTAATGCTAATTACTCTCGGGTGGCAATACGTCATCCAACGCCTCAGACTGTTTAACAACGTCACTAACGTGGAGGCTGGCATTAATGGATTGCAGTGACTGCCGCCACCCACACTAAAGCCCACCCGTGCTCCCAGGTAAGAGCTGTGCTTTTCTAGCGCTCCGATGCATTTTGATGTGCACACACGCTTGTGAGAGTCACCTCACTTTTATACGAGAAACTTGGCCTCGGCCCTTAAAATAACCGCTCGCAGAACTCGCACACTGTGAGTAGCCACAATGTATAGTGGCACAACTTTTTTGACAAAACCCCCTCTTTTACCAAGTATCTCCACCAGCCATCACCCAACCCTAGCTGCCATCATGCTAGACACCCAACGCATGCTGACGACCATCTTTAAAACCCCTTCAGAAACAGGCAGCTACAGGCATAACACAAAATGTACAACGGAGCACAACCACACTAGGTGGATGAGAGACTCCCAGATTCTTAACGTTATTTTTAATGGATACTTGCTCACGGGCCCCCACGGGCGACCCTAGGCCTGCTCCTTCACCACAATACAACCTGGCCAATTTACTAAACTCACTCAGACTAGGGGATACATGCTCACCCCACGCTAAATCAAACTAATCCGCCTCTGCTTCACCAGGGGCACATCATGGACTACACCCAAGCACCTATCGGGATCACACTCCCAGACCAACTTAGGCACACTCTTGCCGCCACACGTTAATGGACCTACTTGGGGCTGCATTCCTTTTCAATCAATCCCACTCTCCACAGACAATGCTAAACAGCAATTCATTAATCAACACGCCGAACCAGGCACCAACGCGGACATTGGCCCACCACTTTAATACAGAAGCCACACAAACTCGTGACTATACCGGGACCAGATATTGACCCTATGCCCCAGACTCATCAAAATATCTCTCAGCAACAACCATACCACGTGTTAAGACCAAGAGCTTAGCACTCAGCTAACATTTTCACAGTAATTAAGCACCAAACCATGCAATCAGCTAATTCACATCCCATTTCTTTCCCTGGCACATTCTTTTTCCTTCAAACCATATGCATATGTATGCACAATTTAACTTATAACATGTGTATTCAACGTTGAATATACTGTTTACCTTAAAACCTCGGAACTTGTAACTTTTAAACGGACCATTATATTATATACTCACCTGTCAGTTGTGTTTCTCATGTTCACTTCCACTCCGGGTGTCACTTAAACTCTGTGTTGAAACTATGTATACACACACGGGACTAAGTCACAATTCAATTCACAGCCTTGATAAAGTCCATGTACGGTTGAAACGCGTGTCTGCTGACCTCTGACAATAAATATAGCACCACCATTGGTTCTTTAAGAGTGATTTTATCATAACAATCGCTTACTGTACAGACCCAGCATTCGGGGGAACACGGTTCATTCTTATATTTTAGATATGAGGCAGGTTGTCTCAGCTCCACCCAATGTTCTTGTTAGTAGAATCGCCCATAATGGCGGGAAGGGGACGGGACGTGTGAGTAATTAATGTTACTCACTGTAGTTATTAGAGTACTCTTAGTCCATAGTCCCCTTCACTCAATATGTCCCTCCCACCTTCCCCCGCTAGTATGCCAAAGGTTTATAGGTAATGAGTAGCCAAGTTTCTAAGCGTCTGATGTGTTCAAAAGGGACTGAGGTGAGGTGCGGAAGGACGGGGCGTTCCCACGCTCGAGGCCGCGCCCTCCGCGTTATACTGAATTTACAGTAGAAGCTAATTCAATACAAGGATGGAGAAAGGGGACTGAGTATTCTAGTCACTGCAGTGAATAATGTTAATTCTTACTCTATTTTATGGAGTCGTGCGTGCCTCCATAACTTTTTAAAGGCATGTGTGTTTCACTTTTGCAGCCCACAGCACCCTCTGTGCAGTGTTGCTGGGAGCCATTGATGCACTCCTTTTTATATTCTTTGATGTTCTTCAAAGAAATACGATTCTTAAGTAAAGCGGGATACCTTATTACCTTCCTAGATTTTTCTTTTGAGAGATCAGCACACATCACCTTATGTGGTGTGCTGAAGGGATATCTAGTAGTCCCCTTCTCTCTGCTCCTGTAACGTTTGAGTTACAGTAACAACCCTATAGTTATGGCTGGTGGCAGTGGACATGTTCTGCAGACTTTTGCACAGTTTTCTACCACAGGCTTTATTCACTGCTGCGTCTATGCACAGGAGGGTCACCTGTGTTCCAACATGGTAGCGCCTTTCTTTTTTTTCCATTTCTTGTGTGGTTGTTCTTTCTTGGTCCTCCTTCTGCCATTCTTGGAAGGGGAGGTCTTGATGTAAGTTTTGTCTTCGGCTGGAACACTTTGTGTAGCCCGCCGAGGGTCCAGTGTGTCTGCGAGGACAGGTAGCATGGGAGGATCCCAGAACACTGCTATCCTTTGTCTGCCGATGTGCCTGAAAGGAACCAGTTCCTACTGGAGGGCTGGCTGTCCTGATTGGACTGACCCTTTCTGTAAACTGCAGGGAGAGTTTGCAGAGGATCAATGGGAAATCCTGATTAAAAGGTGAGGTTCCTGTGGCAGAAGGCAGGTCGACCACTGGAACAGAAGATCCGAAGCAGAAGATGATCAGAGGCACCAGCAGACCTTTCCAATAACCGTGAAGAGACCACTGCTGTCCTAACCCAGTTTTCAAATCGATAGAGGAGCTCCGAAGAGGACGTCTCTTTCCCTATGGCTGGTGGGACCAGTTAGCCATAAGACGACCTGCAGAACGAGCCATCCACCGACATGCAGTGACCTTCGAGGTTTGTAAAACCGCCAAAACCATTGGACCCCCGACACAATTGCAGTGCATAGCCTTCCCATGGACGAATCCTCCCAGAATTTTGGTGAGCTCCAGTTGGACCTCCAGAGACAAGATCCCCCTCCTCAAAGTTCCCTCGGGAGAGTGCAGTACTGGAGAATCGAGACGGATTGACTGGGCAGTGATCGTTCAATATTGGAACTTGTACGTCAAAACCCCAGAATGACGTGGAAGTATGAACAATTCCTTGCTGAGTGTCCTTTCTCTCGACTGCTGCCGCGACATCCGTTCTAGAGTCCCTCCTTTAGTCATCACGACCAAGGAAAGGCAGACTGGGTCCACCGGTGCATAGAAAAGAATTCAGCTGCATCTTCTTCAACAGTCCTCCAGGTTCTGTGGGGTTCGGGGTAGTACTTGCATCAAGCCAAATTGTGTAACGCTCACCTGATTCCCGTAGAGGCGCCGGTCTTGACTGTGCGTATACCGTATCTTCAAAGGTGATGTGTAACAAACGGCTGTCTCTTTGGGCTGGACCTCTGTGCACTGTATGTCTGACTCGAAGGGTAAGATGTCTGCAGATAGAAAATATGGGATTAAGGAACTGGGTTATTGAATGTCTCTCTCTTCTTCCCTTTCTCTTCTCCTGTAGAACCCCAAAGGTTAACGCTCTCACCTTAGGTAAGTGAACGCTGTGCTCTCCATCTGCCTCGGGGCAGGGTGCTGTAACCAGTTTCTTCACTGGATAAGGGGAGCAGGCCTCTTGACTTCAGAGGACTGCTGTCCGTCGTTTACTGCACGAACGGTAAGTTTCGAGTAATTCTAATGTCTTTAAAGTCTTTAGTAATGATGTCTCTTGTTTTGCAGGGTTCCGGCGATGGCGGATGACGGGCTGAAGTGAGTTGAAGATGGAGCCCGTGTGATGAATAGAAGCGCCTGGAAGCACGTAAGTAAGCGCTTGTTGCCTGCTTCACGATGCGCTCTAACTGTCTTTTTATTTTGCAGGTACAAGTTCGGAGCGGCTGCAGGGTGCCGGAATACCCACTGGGTTAGATGTGGAAAGGAGTAATGGCACGTGAGTATTAAAGTTCCCCAATGTCTTTAAACGCACCTTGTTTTGTCTTTCAGATGCGGGATGCAGCGCCGAAGGCCTCCGGAGCGTGCGAAGAGTTGGTAAGCTTTTGTCTTTCAGATGCCGGAATGCAGTGTGAAGACCTCCGGAGCGCACGAAGAGTAGGTAAGCCTTTGTCTTTCAGATGCCGGAATGCAGCGCGAGGCGTTGGTGACAGCCGATGGACCAGGTAAGTGAAGCGCTGTCACTGAAGACCGTAATGCTAACCTGTTCTTTCTTGTCTTTATAGGTGTTGCTGAAGACTGGATTCAGGATGGTAAGCCTTTTTCCTTAGGCCCAGGATCAGATGCAGAAGACACGATGAGCGTTCTGCTGCAGAGGATGCAGAATAACGCAAAGCAAGATTCATCCATCGGGTGTGGTTTAAATAGCCTCCTGTAGTGCTTAGGTGTCTCCTTCCACAGCCACGCCTAGGTAAGAAAAGAGTTCCTGCTTTCCAGAAGAGTTCCAGTGTTCTGAATCTAGGGAGTGGCTCCTGCCCCACCCAACAGGAAAAGTCGTTCCAAACAGAAGAGGATCAGAGGCTCAACTGGCAGGCAAGTAAGCAGCATGGTCTGCTGCAGGTAAGTCCACCCAAGCATTATGAGCCCGGTGCTTCCAGCGCTGGGACTGGGCATATTTATGAGCCTGGTGCCACTGGCGCCAGGACTGGGTCCAAAAGGTCCCAATTGGGACTGGTTGGCACTCGGAACCTGGGTTATGGGTCTGCTTCCAAGGGAGTTGGGAAAACCCTGACCTTTTGGAAGCAGAGATCATGACAAATTGTTGCTCTTGTGTTACAGGAGTGCTGTATCTGGTGTTTGAGGTTTCACCCATACCACTTGCCTAGGCCCAAGGCTTGTGTGCCTATAGGGAGTCCTTTCCAAGGTACCTAGTAGCTTTTTTTTATTTTACCAAAGCATCCTAATTGAAAGTAATTGTAGTATCCTGTGGCACTATCGTTTTCTGCTGCTGCACATCACTTTGCACCCCTTCTCCTCCCCTGACTCTGAAGACCACTAGTTAGAGATTTAACTGTTAAAGTATTGTAATCATTGAACATTATTACAAAGTAGTATATTGCTATTACTGGTGCTGAATAAGTGAAGTAAATTATCATAGAATTGTGTTTGTGAATGGTACATACCATTGCTATTGGTTTACTCACCTGAAAAAGTGTTGCTGATGTTTTCTATTGTATTGATTAGTTTGCATAGTACTTGCATACCTCAATATAACGTTGCCTTGTGTATGTAAAATAAATGTCTATTTTTCCATAATTACAAGTCTGTGAGAGTTTCTTTGGGCCTATGTATTGACCGAGTTCATTGTACTTACCTACAGCTCACATCCTCCCCATAAGATAAAACTGGCTGCTCTGCCATTCTACCAAACCTTTGAGTAGTACAGACTTATACAAAGAGTTGGGGCCTGTATGCCAAGGAATAGTTTTATAGTGTCTCACCTGTTGGTAGACTTTAGGTAAACTCTCCTAACAGTCCTCACCCACGTGTCTTGCAGCAAAATGATGTCATCGTTTTTCAACTATAAACCCAGAGTATTATTCTCATACAATTGTGAGTACCCTCTTGAGTTCCAACAAACCAACTTCAAATTTTTGTTAGAGGCCAGTCACCGGGTAAGGCCCTGTGGTCGGTTACACACAAGGCATGCGAAAACCAAGACCAGTCTGTTTCCTTAAGTGTTGTAGGTTCACTACACTACAGGGAACCTACTTCCCGCCTAACACGATCCCACTTGTGTATCCCAGTTAACATGTCTCTTGAATGAGGAATCCCAGCCTGACAACTTTGACATAACACTGGCTACGACAGGAGAACGTATAGTGTCACATCAAATCCCAGTTGACGCAATAAGGGGGCTTCTTTAATAATTACATCAAGGACTATTTTAGATCTTATGTTCAGAGTGACCAATTCCACCCAGGCATTTTGTATAACATCAACTCTCGAAATGTCAGTGGATATGGCTCGCAGATGGGGGATCTCTGCGGAGAGAAGTAGAACATTCTTTCTATTCATGACAACAGGTTGAGCTTCTCGAAATAAACATTCCAATTTTATTCTGTTTTCTTGACTAAGACTCAGAGGATAGTTCATTGACCCTCAGTTACCGGGACCACCCAAATCTTTCTGTTGCACAAACACCCGTGCCGAGAGTGTTCAAGTATGGTATCCGAAGATCGGGCACCCCTCAAAATACTGAATGTTTGGTTTTGAGAACCATCCTCAAAAACCTGCTTTACTCTTTAAGTATTCATTAAATTCCCCAGGCTGCACCTCGGCACCGCGCCAGCAGCATTATCTACTACTATTCTCTGGATATCGGTACATGGGTATGACACCCTGTTACTCAATGTAATTCTCTCCTGGTAGGCAGCCCCTCTGTGTGTTAATTGGTAAACCAGCTCTCGCGCCCTTCTGATCTGAGGGCTCTGACAATTGTTTAAATATTGCATCTGCCACTACGGCTGCCCTTTGTGGTGCAGGAGCCTGATTACTATCACCCGGCACCCCCTTACCATTACTAGTGCTGGTAATAAGCCACTGGAGCCATAGTTGTTGCTCTTTATGTTATGCCAAAATAGTTGCCAGGTCATACTGTATTTTTCCCCCTAGTTTGTCCGCCAATGTCTTTTTATAATACTACAGTGAGTATTTCCTTGACCATAAGTGTTCTCAAAGGTTGTAGTCAACAACATTCCTGCTGCCTCCTCGACTAAGCCTGGCTGCTCGTCCTTTATTAGCAAACCTTTTGGGTAGTTCAGGCCAAACCTAACAGTTGGAGCCCGGTACTCCTAACAGTGAGTCTTCTACAGTCCTACCTCAGGCGGACCTTTGTAAAATTGCCTTTAACAGCTGGCTGCCACCAACATTCCGACTGCAAACACGGAATGACAACGGTTTTAGCGTGGTAGCCCACTGGAGAGCTGGTCAGTCCAGCGGGTGGTCCAGGGACATTTCCGAAGGCTCAGGACAGCTGGATCCCTGAAAATGTCGAGACTGGTTGGTACCACCAGTCCAGGGGTTGAAGCACCGCACAGGGCCTTTGCAGAGCAAGTATTCCAACAGGGCTTCACCGGACCAGATGCAGGAACGGATGGCGGCCCTCTTTGGGTGTCTTTCGGATCTTCAGTCGCCTGTTCTTCTGCGAGGGTTTGTTGGCTCCAACGCGGATATCCAGAAATGGCTGCAGGCGTCATCTTCTTATCCAAAATCCAGCCTGTAAGCAAGTTCAAGACCACCAATGGTAAGGATCTGCACGATTCAAACAACCAGTAGTTGTCCAATCAGGGACAGCTCTTGGTTTCATTCATGCCTCACACCTATACCACCTATAATCACTGGCACCACAGTTGTGGAGTGAAATCAGACTGTCCCACCCACTTCCTTAGAGACACACACACACACACACACACACTTCCATCACTCTCTACTCGCACTTCACTCACTCTCTGTCTCTCTCTCTGTCTCTCTCTCTGGCGAGTGCATGACTTTATATAGGATTTCTTGACCTGGCAAGGCAGGAAGAACACCAAACAACAATATTGGCAAAGAACACGCCAAATCTTGTGGCCATTTTAGGGTACTAGCCACATTCAGTAGCCATACACTGTAAAAGCGACTGTGAACACTAGGACTACCGCACAATTGGTAAAAATGTAATTGCTGCCACCAGCTTTCTTTAGGCACAGATAATTAACCAAACAAAACATGTGTAAAAGACTAGGGTGATACAAAGGTATGCCCTTTGCACTGCATTGTAAGATGTGTGCAATGTTAAAAAGTAACACAAAAGTAAAGGACAAAAAGGGAAACCTGGTTTCCCAGTACTGTTAGTATGAAAGAGTGATCAATTTCTCCATAAAAATGAGCGAAAGGCAGGGGAAGTGAAGCTGAAGGCCTTTCTTCTCCTCAAAGTCAGAACCGGTTAAAAAAAAAAAGAAAAAAGATGGGGGGTGGAGGGGTTCCATAGAAACAATGGAGGGAAAAATGCAAGAAAATAGGGTGACATTAAGAGTGGAGGAAAAGGAAAGGAGGGACCAGAAAAGAGGGGACGAATATAGGAAGTGCAAAAGAAGCAAAGAAAAAAATGTAGTTCTGAAAAGAAGAGAACAAAGGAAGACTAGACGAAAGACACTTAAAGGAAAGGAGTGCCAGAATTACAATAAGGTGGCATGAAGAAAGTGAAGAACGTGCAAAATAAGAGGAGGACAAGGTGAGCACAAAATCTGGAGAGAAAGGAGAGGTAGAAAGAAAGGATTAGTTTGGCACCCTGTTGATGGGAGCACTGAGAAGGAAGAGGGAAATTGAAAGATGTTGGCTCTAGGAGAGTGAGAAGGTGAAGAGACACGAGACATAAGATAGCTGAGGTCGGGAAGAAAATCCTGGAGGTGCCAGAATAGAAGCAATTTACCTCGGAGAACACCTGCTCCGACTTTATTTATGGAGACTGTGGCAGCACTGTTTTCTGCTACTCATCCTTTGAGATTCCAAACAGGCTTAGTGCAACTTCTTTGAAGCTCTCGGCCCCTCGAGTCGAGCCTTGACAGGTATAAGGGACCACCTTAGACCTCACCATCCTGACAGGATGATGACACCAAAAACTCTCGGCCAACACAAGAAAGAAAAGCAGACCCCCACAGAATGTGAGCGACTTTCACTTGGTATCCAGTGAGATTAACAAACTGAGAATAACAAAATACATTTTAAACAAACCCTAAATACAGATTTTCTTAGCAAAATATATGTATGGGGAGTTGGGTAAAGGATTAAAACTGATGGGCAGGGGGTTGGGGGTTATAAACCAAGTGGGGGGGGAGAGGGAGAGAGGGAGGGAGAGACAGAGAGACAGAGGGGGAGAGAGAGAGGGAGAGGGAGGGGAAGAGGGAGAGAAAGAGGGGGAGAGACTTTGACAGGACATTTTTAGCATTCAATTTTAATTTGTCATCCACTCTTGATTCCAGGATTTTGATACGTGCTAGCATGCCGGACATGTGGTGATTCACCCCTCGTAAGTTGTCTTCGGTTTCCGAGATCCGTGCCTCCTCCTTTCCCATGCTTGAGGTTAGCTTTTGTAGGTCATGTCTTAATAGGGACACATCCGCGCCAATACTGTCCATCTTTTTCTCCATAGATGTTCTAGAGCTGGCAATGCCACTCATTATGTCTCTGAGGGAGATAACATCTTCCATGCAGTCTGTTTCGGTTGATGGCAGCCGTTCTGGGGAGCGGGTCATTGATGTGGTTGCATATTGCTCGATTCTGCTTTGTGTAGAGGTTTTCCTGGGTTTGTCTTTCCCCATTTTGCTTATTTGGTATGGTGGGGCTGGAGGTTTGTGCCCTGCTTGGAGGGGGAAGGTGGGGACCGATTGGATAGGCAGATGTTTCCGGGGCGCCGGGCGTAATTTCACTGGGTCTTGGTGCGGTGTGGATAATGATCTTGTGAATCTGTGACAGATGTGCCTCCGATATTCCGCCTTCGTCTTGTGACTGGGGTGACCACAGGCCGCAGAGCTTCGTCTGCTGTGGTGTGCTTTTGCTGTGGGCTGCAACAGTATATTTGGAGCAGTTACGTGCGGTTATTTGTGCAGTCTCTTTCTGTGGCGCACTTGCCTGATTTAGGCGATTTGATGAGGTTTGTGTGGGTATCTATGGATGACACCAGTAGACCCTTTTCGGATGTGTGCACGTGGTGTTGCGGCGCGCTGGCTCTGCAGGGTTGACGCCAGAGTTTCGGGCGGTCTCTCCCCCGTCTCAGGGTCCAGTATCGCCTGTGTAGGGCTTGGGGAGGGCCCTCTGCTTGTCACCCACCACCAGTGGCGTGCTTTGTTTGAGCGTCTCTTGGGTCATTTGTACGGTGCCTGTCCTCAGCTGCAGGAGGGTACGGCAGAACCGCCGGATTTACTTTATCATGCGGAAGCAGCAGGGGGTCTCGCTTCCTTGGCACCCCCTCTCCACCTCCCGCTCCTTATCGCTCTGTTTTTCTGTCGGGTGCAGGGCGGCAGGATCTGTATTTCAGGATTGAGGGGACTTCAGCAGGCGCTCTAGGCTGTGCGGAGCACCCGCGATCTTGTTATGGGTCCTGGTGGTCTTTGTTGGCCCCCACCACGTACTGTAACAGCGCCACAGAAGCAGATTGCGGCGCAAAAGGGAGAGTGCTGGCGGGGGCTTAGCGTATCTCTCCAGCCACTTATGGTGGGATCCCCCTGCTCACTTATGCCAATTTTCAGGATCAGGGGGAGTGAGTCGCCAGCGATCGCCTCTGGGAGCAGGAGCACTGCCGCGGTGCTCCGCGGCAGGGCCGGCCCGCGGCGGGGGAGCAGCGAAGTCTGTCCCCAGCGGCACCTCGGCTTCTCCGTCAGCAGCAGGTCGAAGGTTGTGTGTATTCCGGTTTTCCTCCGTCCTGCAGGTGGTGCCTACTTTACTTCTCCCGCCGGCTGGCACCCACGTTTTCGTGCCGCGGCCTCCGTCTACAGCACAACCACGGCGCCCATCTTGGGAGCTGTACGCATCTGAGTCCTCACCTTTCGCTCGCCATAAACTCAGAGTCCCGCTCTGATTCTGCTCCGCTCCTACACGAGTCGATGCAGCAGGATTTCATGCATCAGTGAAGTGATTTGGGGCATTTTAGGCAGGATGAGTGCAGGATCTGGCCGGCGGTGCGGGAGCGGTAAAAGCTCAAGTCTCCATCGTTCGGCTGCTGGCCATGCCCCAATTTTAATTTGTTGTTGATGATCACTCAAATCATGTATGTCCATTGATAAATCTCTGCAATGAACAATTTCCACTTTTGACCCTTCTGGTTCATCTAGATGGACCAAAGAAAGATTTGAAGGGTGCGTGGACCGTTAGGAAAAGTTTGTTTCTCTTTCAGAGCAGCCTACCCCCAAGGGACCTCGGGAGGATCCTCACTTTGTGCCTGTTCCTAAATTTCCTAGAAATGTTGGGGCTTCTCAAGAACAGTTCACTTCTATCCACCCAGAAGATGAGATCCAGATGGACACTTATCAGGACATTTATGATGAGGAAGAGGAGACTACCTTCCTACAAGACTAAACTGTGGATGACCAGGCGGATGCCACAGAAGGCTGGGAGGACACTCACCAGGTGGAGACGGAACCATGGAAACTCCCTAATCAAGACCAGGACACGGATGTCCTATGTTTGGATTCAAATGACATTCAATGCTATTTTAAGCAAGGCGGCAGATTTTAAAATCGCCACCCAGGAGGCCCTACCTGAACAAGATTTTGTGAAGGATATTCCTAAAGAAAAACCCCCCTCCAGCCAAGCCATACCTCTCCTGAGTTCCATCAAGGAGAGATTGGCTCTTTCCCTGGTCACACCAACCCAGACTAGGGCAGTAAATCCAAGAGTGGAGAAATTATTTCGGCCATCGCCTACTGACCCTACATATATTAAAGGCCACGCCACCCCCAACTGCCTAGTGGTTACCACCACTCGGAAACGGGCGTGAGTACCCCTTGCTATGAGAGAGGCACCTCCTGATAAGGAGTCAAAAAGATTGGATGCCTTAGGTAAGCGAATTACCTCGGCATCTGCTTTTACCACGCGCATAGCAAACAACACTACTTTGCTTGCCAGTTAAGCAGATGCACAGTGGAAGCTTATGCAAGGAAGTCTCCAGGAGGTGCCTGAACCCGCAAAAACCAAATTACTCGCCATCGTGGCCGAGGCCAGGCAGGTCAACCAAAATGTACTAAAAAACAATCAGACTGCAGAGACAGCAGGAAGATCCTTAGCTCGGGGCACCCTGCTCAAACGACACTCTTGGCTCCGGAACTCAGGCTTCAAGCTGGACACCCAAGCAGCTCTTATTAACAAACCTATTGAGGGGTCGAATCTCTTTGGTAAAGTAGTCGACAATGCTCTAGAGACTGCCAAAAAAGAGCACAAGACTCTTAAATCCCAGCAACAAATCACACAGACCATCTGCAAATCCTAATAAAAGTAGAGGCACTTCTGGGAAAGGACGCCATAGAAGCCGTCCCTATTGTTCAGGTAAACTAGGGTATTTATTCAGTGCACTTCCTTGTACCCAAAAAGGACCTCACCATGTGCCCTGTGTTAGACTTGCACCCAGCAAACAAATTTGTCACACCTCAAAAGTTACGTATGGTAACCCTGTAGGAAGTAAATCCCCCACTGTTGAAACAGGGGGATTACATGGCAACATTGGACATGAAAGATACATACTTTCATATTTCAATGTTGCCAGCACACAGAAAATATCTAAGGTTCATGATAGAGGACAGGCACTATCAATTCAGGTTACTCCCCTTCGGCATTGCCTCGGTGCCAATGGTGTTTACGAAGGTCCTGGCAGTCGTAGCAAGAAGAAATCCAGCCTAGACCCCCCAGCCACATCAAACAGTTTCTAGGGGCTCTGATTCAGACAAAGGATGGCCTTGTCTTCCCTTCCAACTAGAGGGTTCAGAACATGTTTTCTCAGATCCCTCAATGTGTAGCCAGTCGGGAAGTGACGGTACGAAAGGCCATGGGCTTGCTAGCTATGATGGTGTCATGCATTTATTTAGTTCCCCGCACGCGGCTGCGCATGCGTCCCATGCAAGAGTGGCTCAACAGCCAGTGGTGTCAGGCCAGCGGACAATGGGAAGATCTGGTAGTTGTCTCGCCAGCACTCGTTCTCTCTCTGCAGTGATGGTCGAGGGAAAACCTCTTGAAGGGAAAGACCTTCACCACTCCTGCAGTAGAATCCACTCTCACGACAGGCGCATCTCTAACGGGGTGGGGGGTCTCACCTGCTTCAGCAGACAGCACATAGTGTGGTTCCCACAAGTAGCATCCAACCATATAAATCTGTTAGAGCTGCTAGTGGTATTCAAAGCACTGAAGGCCTTTCAGACACAGCTACATGGAAAGACAGTCTTGGTCCTGACAGACAGTACCAGAGCCAAGTATTACCTAAACAAACAAGGGGTCACACACTCTCCAGGGCTTTCCAAGCTTTCCCAGAACATTTGGATGTGGGCTCCCAGACAGAAGAAGTTCCTACTGTCACAACACGTTCCAGGAGAACTCAATCTTCTAGCAGACATGCTCAGCAGAGATTTTCCACTGCGGGTAGAATACGAATGGCGTCTGCACAAAGACATAGTCTCCAACGTCTTCGCAGAATGGGGCTTCCCATAGATCGACCTGTTCGCAACTCAGGAGAACGCCCAATGCCAAGACTACGCCTCCACGTACCCCCAGAACCGCTCCCAGGGGAACGGACTCTGTATAACATGGTCAGGGAAATTTGTCTACGCCCCCCCCCTACTCAACAATATAGTGCACAAGATGCACCAGGAACCAGTTACCATGATCTTTGTGGCCCCAATGTGGGCCCGCCAACCCTGGTTCGCTCATCTGATGGAAATGTCTCTCTCCCCATACACCCCCCCACAATCCCCCCACCCCACCCCGTGAAACTACCCTGCCCGTACAACATGTTGTCCCAGGACAGAGGGGGACACTACACCCATGCCTGCAAACTCTGAACTTTGCGGCCTGGCTCCCGACGTCATAGTTTGGGCACCTTCAACTCCCTCAAAGATGCATGGACATACTCAGTGAGGCTAGAAAACCTAACACTCGTTAATGCTATTCCAGTAAGTGGAAATGCTTTGTCATCTGGTGTAGGACCAAGGGCGTCAATCCCATTGATTGTTTGCCTATCCACATTGTGTTATACCGAACTCATTTGTTAGACTCGGGTTTGGTTCTAGCTGCTCTATCAGCCTACACTACGTCGCAACAGAAAGTGTTGTGGTGGAAAATACCTGTTATTAAGACTTTTATGGAAGGGGTTAAAAGAATTCACCCTCCCCCATTTCTAACCCAGCTCCCGGATGGGATCTAAATGTGGTTTTAACCAGACTCATGGGGTCTCCCTTTGAGCCAATGCTTAAAGCAAGTCTAAAAGACCTTACTTACAAAACGGCCTTCCTATTGGCTATCGCTTCTAGTAGAAGGGTTAGCGAACTACAGGCCCTTTCAGTTCTAGTCCCTTTTGTTACAGTTCACAGGGATACAGTGGGTCTGTGCGCACTCATCCCAGATTTGCACCAAAATTCATCTTTAAGTTCCATGTGAACCAATCAATGGAACTACCCACTTTCTTCTAGAATCCTACTAGCATGGCCGAAAGAAGCCTACACACACTAGATGTGCCCAGGGCAGTCATGTTCTACCTGGAAAGAAAAAAACGACTGAGGAAGACAAAATGTTTTTCATTTCAGTGGCAGCTGGTAGAGAAGGGGATCCTGTCTCTCAATCAGCTATCTCAAGGTGCATCACACTGTTATACTCTTGCTAAGAGAGAACTTTCCTTTAAGCCTAGAGCACACTCTGCTCGGGGCACTGGGGCTTCCATAGCATTCATTGCAAATGTTCCCCTTAAGTCCATTTGCAAAGCGGTAACCTGGAGTTCTGTACACACCTTTACAAAACACTGTTGCTTAGACACTCATTCTAGATCTGATTCTCAGGTGGGACAAGCAGTATTAAGACATCTTATCACTACTGTTCCTTCTCATAACCCACCTTCCACTCTGGGTACTGCTTGCTAGTTTATGCACAGCATGTGATTCTAAGCAGATTAACAAGCATCAGAAGACATGCATTGCTCATCGTAATCGCATTTCTGATTATTGTATCTACTTGGATTCACATGCGTCCACCCTGCCTCCCTGCTCAAGTGGAAGGAACATAGACATCTTACTACTTTCTCTCTTTATGTACTCACTCAGAATAGCCTTGGGCTCCCTCATGGCAGAAAAAATACAATTGGAGGTACATCTGCGCGTGAGGGATTTTGGGTACACTACACGTCACGATGGGGATAGTGTTACAGACACACCTATGCCGACGTCCCCCAAAGACGAGATGCAATACTCTGCAGTTACCACTGGATGTCGGACCATATGTACAGCATGTGAATCTAAGCGGATACAATCATCAGAAATGCTATTACTGTGAGTAATGCATGTCATGTACCCAAGTGCCTGAGATGGATGTACAGAGAGGCTGGGTGCTTGTGAAATGCAGGTTAGAATGAGGAGTGTTTTCTGTGTGAGAGTTCTCGGGATGATGGTTAGGGAAAGGCAAGATGGGAACTATTCGATGGTGGTTGTCTTTCCAGTAATGTCTTAACCTTTTACTTGCTGTAACATCTGCTATGACTAAAGCCTCACCTGTTTGTTACCTGCGAAGTCCAGACTGGTTCTTGCGTCGCGCTTCATATCTCAAGGGCTGAAATACCACACTGATTTACTTCTACTGCATCTCCCCTGCAGTGGGAACTTCTTTTTTGGTGTGGTGCCCATGATTGTCCATAGGACTACCAGGGCATGGTTGCTTATTGAGCTCAACATTTTGTTGCTGGCTGAGAGAACCTGTCAATAAAGTGCATTGGCAAGTAGACTGGTAGTAGCTGTATATTTTGTTTTAACGTCGTATTTCCCAGCCATTTTACTTTGTGGTAATTCTTTGTTTGAATGGGCCATGAGGAATGACCACAATGGTGGTTCTATTTAGATAGACTCTGGACTTAACGTATCCAGATACCTTTTGTGTGACTGAGGTTGGGTTTTAACTGCATGTGGATATCCCCGACTACTCTTTGACATGCCATTGAGTAATAAATGGTCACCTAAACTTTGAACGGTGCAGGGTTGTGGATTGGTGGGCCGGGTTACTGTGTGTTTGTGTATATGAGAGAGACACTATAAGGCTCTGCTTTTGCATGCCTGCAGCCTCCAATATTGTACTAGTAGTATTCCTGTCCTTGTAGTGTCCGCTGGACCGAAGCTTGAGGCTTCTCTGCTGCCTTCCTAGAACCTGGGTGTCATGCTGCTGCGTGCCTCGCCCCCTGCTCCTTAGGGGGATGTCTCCAGCTGCTCTGTGTTGTGGGGCCATTTCTGCTGACTAGGCTATACTTGAACTTCCTCTAACCTGCTTGCTGGGTTTCTTTAATGCTTTTTGTCGCTTCTGCGGTGCCCTCTTCTGTCTGGGATATTTAAAGTGGGTCCTTCATCTGGTTCCTGCTGTCTTGGTTCCATCTTTGTCCTGGACTGTGTTCACACTGACCGGACACCCCAACTATCCAGTAGCCAAGCCCAATTTCGACACTGAAGCTGTTTCACTTCAAGGGAAACTATGCCGGGCCAGCTTCTGTGTTAGCTGCTGTATGATTGCCTGTCACCGCCTGACCGTGGTAACCTTTCCTGGAACAATCCTCCTTCAATCTCGCAGAAGTCTGCAACTTTTCTTCATATGGGGCCACCTTCTGGAAGCTGACGGGAACCATTTGCTGTTCAACGCGACCAACTCCTGTCCCAAAAAGTGACCTCTACACCTGCGAGCCGTGGGCCTTCCTCACCCGAACCAAGGGCAGCAAATTGTGCCCACAACGAATTCCGGAAGATCTGCAGTGCCATCTGGAAGAATCAGAGTTAGGGGGTCGAAGAGGGGGCTGGGGGGGGGGGTGGGGGTTAAGAACTTGACTTTGGCACAAGGCCCCATATGAACTTAGGGTGGTACCTATAAATGATGGAAGCTGTTCTTGTGTTGGTGCTACCTATTTTCTCCTTGCAACTGACTGCTCACCTGTATTGCATTGGCAACTAATTAATATGCAATTCTGTTTCTAAGGGGAATGTGTATATGTGTAAGTGTTTTTGATTGACATACTACCTGTGATTTTCATATTCTTAGTGTGTACCTAAACTTCTAATAAATAAATGTATTTCTTTATACTTACTGTCTAACTTGAATTAAGTGTTGCTCTGTGTGGACTCTTAGCCCTAGACCACTCGCACACTTCTTGCTCACCACCTCTCTTGATTGGGTTTGGCTAACCTCTTAGTGTCTTTGTTATTTAGCATAAATATTGTTATTATTTGGGTATTAATTGAGCACGGGCCTAGCTTCAGGAAGCAACAGAGCTCCCCCCCAGGGCTGAATTTTGGAAATTGATCTAAGCAAATAGCATTGGCAGCATCCAAAAGAATTGTACGATTGAGGTTATTGGCAGCATCCGTTTTCTCTACACCCCACATTGTCTGTTAACGGTATGCATTGACGAAGTGGGCTTAAATGAACTGGGCTCCAAAATACTAATTAAGCTTTAGGCTCTTCGTTTGTGACGCACCGGATATAAAATGCCTCGTAACAAGGCTGACTACTGTGTTGTCAGTTTTAAAATGCCCTTTTTACCAATCTAAACCCCATCAGATTAATTAGCAGTGGATAAAAACATTTACAACAAAGGGGCAGGAGATGCTGGAGGGTGATTTTGAGCATGGGCAAACGTTGGAGGACTATTTCTTAGGTACTGTTTTTCGGTACTCAATATGCATAGTAATTCTGTTTATTCATTGTATCTTAATTTGTGCGGGTCTTCTGAACCAATGTCTGCCCCTAAACATCTTTTTCTTTAGAAATACTGTAATCCTGGCTCAAATTTGCAGAGGATTAATTCATGCATTTTAACCAAACTGAATTGTCAATTTGAGAGATTCTATGTGGAAGAAAAGTTTAACCAATTTGATCAGCAAATGGATTAGCAAAAATGAAAATATTGATAGTGCAGACACTTTTCTTTTAGGATTGTAAGTTTTGATACTATGCTCAAAACAGGTTTCTACACCTAATATTAAATTAATTTCATGCAGATCCAGGAAGTAAATGCACAGATAAAGAAAGAGAAAGAGGAAGCAGAGGCTCGTATGCGCCAGGCATCAAAGAGCTCAGATCAGTCCTCTGGTGGCGGCGGAGGGAGCACTAAACATTACTCAGAAGATGACTTGCAGTTATTAATCAAAGCCGTAAACCTTTTCCCAGCTGGGACAAATGCAAGGTATTCTTTCATTACACTTTAAATGTTATAAGGGCATATGGTTGTATCATCTTTGGCCATTTCGTCGAATGTTCATTTAGATGGATGTAATTTCGGATTGCACACCTAGAATGTTCCTTTAAGTCTTGAAAAGCTTAACCAGTGGAGTATCCCACATATTTAATCTTTACTTCCATTATTCAGTCAGAGTGATCATTTGCGATGCACAAGCTGTCTAATAGTCCTTCCAATTTCATGTTTTTAATATCCTTTTCCATGCCCTAAAACACATACGTCTTGCTATATTTCATGCATGATAGCCCTGTTTGTTAGATCAATGTACACCAAAATAATTGTTCACTTTCCGTGGCTTGCTTTTTAAGAGCTATTCACAGGTTATATAATAGCACTAGACATTCTCCAGCATGGGGTCTGGCATAGATTCACATGCTCATGAATATTCCCCGTCAGGCTGGGAGTCCCTGGTAAATGAAAAAACAGTTTCACTTTCACTTACAAACTGTCTTTCTCCTTTGAACCAATGTCCTCACGGTCATACTGCCCCCATCGAATGACAGCCCTCTCCCTAAGCCCTCTGGCAGCCATTTTCAGATTTTTACTGCAAGCTTCAGTTTGCTCTGTGAGCTACTTCTATGTTTTTTTGTTTTTTCGACAGAATAAGATTCTATTTTTGTTCCAAAAGAGCCTGTATGCTCTTTTCTGCTGACAGAGGGGATCCATTGTCAGTGAATTTGAGCTCCCCTCAAGGGTGAAGATCGTCGAAGTTTCCAGAAGGCCATCGGGCCTACTTCACGCCCTCTGACCATGATGGAGGATAAGGAGCGGAGGTCCCTCTTCAAGCCCAGCACCAAGTGCGGCCTACAGAATGTTTTTGTGGAAGACAATGCTCCTTCAATGCCCCTACTGCCTGCACCCAGACCGTAAGAAAGTGGAGTGCGAGATATGCATGGGGTTCTCCAAGAAGACTGGGAAGGACCGGCACAGTAGACTTGCGGCCTGGCTTAACGCTAAGGCTTCTTCCCTGTGCCCCAAGCAGGGTCATGCCTCACCCAGGACCCGCCGGTCCGGGGAGCGGTCTTCTAAGTCCTTTGAGGGCGCCTCATCCGTAGGCGCCCAAGAGGTCAAGAACCACACGTCTGAGTCCACGGGGGTCGCTGCGAAAAGCAGGTCCCCAGGTGGATAGTGCGCTATCGACGTCATCCTCTGCCTACATTGCCAGCCTGTCATGATGCCTACCCCCGGGGACCCAGACCAAGTACAGCAACCCCAGAAGCAGGCATCAAGTTATCCTAAGCAAGCCCAACAACCCCTGCTAGGGGCTATTTGGGTCCAGTCCTGGCGCCAGGCTCATTTGGAGAGTCAGTCCTGGCGCCATAGGCGCCAGGCTCATAGATTAGAACTTACCTGATTCAGACCATGCTGCAAACTTACCTGATGCAGACCATGCTGCAAGAGCTCCAAGCCAAAAGAGGCTTGGAAGGGACAACTTTACTTTGGGAGTATTTTTTACTCGGGCGGGGCTGGGGAGGAATACTTACCTGGGACTACTTTGGAAGATATTTAAACCACGCCCTAAGAGCAGCACAGGCTTCGCGTTATTCTGTATCCAGCAGCGTAAGGCTCACCGTGCCTGCAAGTCTGCATCCAGCCTTCTGCCACGCCCGCCTCGAGTTTGGAGCTCCTAGAAAAAAGGAGAAAAGGTTAGAACAAGAGCAATACCTTTGAATTCCCGATCCATCGCGCCTTCGAGCTGGAAGAAAGAAGTTATTTTATGCGCGTCGCCTCGCCTGCTGCAGCGCCGGGCTGAACTCACCGGCCTTCACAGCATCTTCACATTCCACCGCATCCTCCTGCATGTTCCCGCCGCACTCCGGCACCTAAGGAGAAGACCAGAACAGCAAGGTGAGCCAAGGGAATACACAGAGGAATATTAGTTGCCCCCATAGACTTACCTGATTTTACCACCGGGGGTACTATTCCTCTTCACGGGTCAGCGCAGCTTCCAATGCATCTTCACCGAACCCCGGCCCCTAAAGGGAAACAAAAGGACAGCAAGGTGAAACATAGGGACTAACAAGGGGAACCCTCCTCAGCACAATAGACTTACCTGACTTTACCGCCGGAGGTATTATTCCCGAGACTTCATACTTTCTCTCAGCGCCTGAATAAGGGAGAAAGCAACAGTTTACATATTGACATTATTTTATCGAACTGTGTTGGAAAATACAAATCCTTACCAGAATACTACCGGTTGCCACGAGGAACTCTTCATTAGGGTCAAGCTGCAACCTGCAAGGAATCGGACAAGAGTGAAAGTTAGGCATTTGAACTCTTACGAACTTTATACTTGTGGCGTCTTGCCGGGAATCTCTGAGTCAATATAGTTCTGGAACTCACCAATTCCTTCGAGCCAGTGAAGCAACTGGTTATCAATGCGCCCCTGCGCTCAATGCAGGATGGAGAGCTCATCTTTTCAAACCATCAGGTGAGACTATAAGAGGGGACATCAAAGGTGATCTGTGGGGGGATTTACACTCAACTCCATGGGTGGTTAATTCCCTTTCTACATTTGCAGAAGAATATTCCTACGGGCCAAGCAAACGAAGCTAGGTGGGCCAGTCCAGTCCGTCATCTCGGCCCTACGCGTCACATTGGTGGAGACCGCAGCTGTCCAGTTCCGATCAACGCCTTTTGGGAGCCAGGTGAGCGTAACACAGTCGGCAATTGAGCTCCTCCTCAAAAAGGAAATCTACCCTGGCTAAACTGTAAGAGAAATCAGAGTGGCCGCGGACGGAGGAGAAGAAAAAGGCCAACTGCCCAAGCCGACCCAATCAGCCCACGTTAAATCGTTGTCGACAATAGAGTTGGTGGCAGCTACTCGAACAATGGCTGAGGGAGCTAACCCTGTGAAGGTGGCCCCAGCAGCATAGAAAGTATCCTTGCCCCTAGGCGCGACACCACCAAAGTGACTTTGGCCAAGTCTGCAGAAACACCAGAATGTGGCAAACCGGCTCATGCCCCGGATCCAGACCCACAGGGGGTTGGGAGAGCCCTGAAGCAGCTCTACCAGTCTGTGGCACAAGCCATAGAGGTCTCGTTCACAGACTACAAGGACCAGGAGTCCTTGCACACGGCCCATGCGGACGAGTTAAAGGACAGCGATGGAGGCGACAGCGATGACGCAGATGACGGCGCAGGGCCTAGTTTTCCGATCCTACCAGCTCAGCCGAGGGATGTGTCTCTAGAAATTTTTGACCTTTCACACCTTGGTGTCAAAGATCCAGAAGAGGATGCCACCGGGCCCGGTTCCTGTGGTCCACCAGGCCCACCGTTCAGCCTCCAACTAGGAAGAGGAAGTGTCATCCGACGCCCCCATGTCAGCCTCCACATCTGCGTCGGGCCCCCTCTTCGAATGGATTCTGTCTTCCCACGTATTCCTCATCTTAGATATTCAATATCCTCAGCTTTACTACTTCAGAAAAATGTATATCCACCATAGGGCGCTGTGCTCGAAGTTGCTGCGTCAATGTCCCTCCTGAGGCAGCCGTCGAACGTCGATGTCATCCGTAGTATAAATGCCTCGAGCCACGCCTGTCGGCTTCAGTTCCGTTTTTCAGATAGCTTTCGCTTCGTATCAAGAAAACAGCGCTTCAGTTCATCGAACTACGTCTTCTTTGTCGAATCCTTCCACGCCTAAAACTGGCTTTAAAAAAATGTCTTTTACCGACCCCCTTCGAAATTACCTCTGGTGTTTGGGTCCGGACCATTGAGTGGACGAGTGCAGTTCCTGTCAGGCAATGACCAACAAAGCCCTCAAGGAATGTAGAGGTAAACTGGTGGTGGAGGAGGAACCCTCAAAGTCTTCTTCGAGACGAAAGAAAGACTCGGCTGAGTTGAGTGACAAACGTCATAAATCGAAGAAATCAAGGTTGAGGAGTCGGTCTAGGAAGTAGTCTTTGTCTTAAAAAATCAAAGAAAAGGCAACACCAATCTCCCTATTCCTCTTCGACGTCATCAGAAGCAGAGGTTTTCTCCTGCCCTTCTAAATATGATTCCCTTAAAAAGTGGGAGTCCTTCTTGAAACCAAGGTCTATACCACAGTAGAAAAGGTTTCATCCAGAAGCTAGAAAGGATTTTTTCAAATCCATGTCTTCCATTTATGAGGAGCAATCCTCTGAGGAGGACATTTCACTTGCTGTTGCTCAGTTTGGAACAAGAGAAGTTCCTGAAGAGTTAATTGACCCTCATTCTAAAATGGCTGACTGCAAGTGGTCTGGACACATCTCCTGAGTTAGATTTTAAAAGACCTCACCCTGCTGATCACGCAGACTTGGGAGACTGATGAATAGAGTGACAGAATTCATGGGATGGAACAGGAATTCCCCTATTTACCAACAGGATGACATGACGGATATCCTTTCTGGAGACCCTCAACAGGATCCCATACTTCCTTTTCACATAGCTCTACAAAGGAAGGTGATGGCTTCATGGGAAACCCCTGAGTCGGCTCCTGCAGTAAATAGAAAATTCACGAGTAAATACGGGCCCTCTTCTGACCCTGAATATTTAATAAAGCATCCATCACCTGAAAGTTTAGTGGTCCAGGCGTCCACATCCACTAGGAAGTCTGCATACACTACAATTCCCCCAAATAGGGATGACACAAAAGTTGATGCATGTTCTCGTAAGATTTTTTTCTTTGGGAAGCATGGCATTAAAATGAACAAATGTGACTTGCACCCTTGCAAGATTCACATTCACATTTGCAAGAATCCCTGTGGGATTGTATGACAGCGGCAGCTGAACATATTCCTGAGGGCGAGGAGCGCGAAGGGTTCCTTACGACTTTGAGAGATGGAAAGAAGGCTATGGGGGAATGCCTTTAATCAGGTCTGGGTACTGCTGACAGCATCAGTAGGCACTTGGCATCTAGCACAGTGCTACGCAGATTTGCGTGGCTTAGAAAGTCAGGGTTTGCACTGGATTTACAAGCCAGACTTCTCAATATGCCATTTAATGGCGTACGGTTGTTCGGCAGCAAGGCGAATGAAAGTTTGGAGAAGCTGCAGGCCCCTAAGACGGCAGCTAAGTCTCTTAATGCCTCCATATGACATCCTTAACAACACCCCTACACAGGCTCATCTTCCTTGAGGGGTCATCCTTTTCGTTTTTATTCCTTATTTGGAACGGGAAGAGGACAGGCCAGTCAAAGAGGACAAAGGGAATTTCCCTGGGGGCGAGGAAAAGGTGCTAAATCAGCAGCTGCATCTGTTCCCTCAGTCGCTGCTGCAGCTGCCGCAAAACCACTCTGAGGTTTTGAACCACAAGACCCCGGTGGGAGGCAGGATCTCTCAGCATCTGAACGAATGGGGGGGGCATTACTTCAGATGCTTGGGCACTAGAAACAGTGGCCCATGGTTACTGCCTTCCTTTTCAGAAGAAACCTCAGGATCACCCTCCGGGATACAACTCTGTTAAAATTCCAGATCCGTTCCTGTTGCAGGAAATCTTAACCCTGCTAGAGAAAGGTGCAATAGAACATGTACCAGTAACAGAGAGGAATAAGGGTTGGTATTCCCCATACTTCCTAATTCCAAAAAAGGATGGAGGATTGAGACCCATCTTGGACTTAAGAAACTTGAACAAGTTCCTCAGGAAGGACAAGTTCAAGATGGTTACCCTTTCTCAGATCCTTCAGGCTCTCCAGCTCCAAGACTGGTTGGTATCATTGGACCTTCAGGATGCTTACTTTCATGTGCCAATCCATATCAAGCACAGAAAAGTACCTGAGGTTCGCGATTGGCAATTCTCATTATCAGTTCGAGGTCTGCCATTCGAGTTGACCTCCGCCCCAAGGGTTTTCACCAAGCTGATGGCTGTGGTGGCAGCGAGTCTCAGGAGAGTGGGGATTCATGTCTAACCTTACCTGGACGATTGGTTGATCAGGGCAATTTCACACTCACAAGCCCAGGTGCATTTGACCATGACCTGCCACTTCTTGCACAGACTGGGCTTCTCCCTCAATTACAAGAAGTCAAAAATGATTCCACTCCAAAAGCTCCAATTTATCAGAGCAGTCCTGGATACTTCCTCGGGCAAAGCGTCGCCTCCCGAGGCGAGAGCTCACCACATTCTGCAGATGGTAACAAAGTTTCAGAATGCCCAAAATCTGCTGGCCTTAGATTTTCATAGGTTGCTCGGCCTCATGGCATCCTGCATTTTTCTAGTGCCAGAGGGCAGATTGAGAATGAGATCCCTTCAATGGGCCCTCAGGACTCAATGGTCTCAATTTTCGGGGAATATGTCAGATCTTCTGCAAGTCCCGACCAGAGTGGCTCAAGATCTTCTATGGTGGGCTTACAAGGAAAATATCCTCGAGGGAGAATCTTTTTGGCAACCATGGCCACAGATAACAGTAGTGATGGAAGCTTCACTCACACAGGGTGGGGAGCTCATACCAACGATCTGACAATCAGCGGTCGTTGGTCTCCATCAGAGTCCAAACTACACATCAACCTTTTGGAGCTGAGGGCAATCAGACTAGCACTGAAGGCCTTTCTGCCCTCTGTACGGGGAACGAATGTCCTGATAATGACTGACAACACAGTGGCCATGTACTACCTCAATATGAGAGGATGAGTACAGTCACTACCACTTTGCAGAGAGGCAATGCAACTCTGGTTCTGGACTATGCAAGAAGGAATCGCTCTGTCGGCAGTTCACCGAGCCGGAGAGCAGAACACAGCGGTGGACGCTCGAGCAGGCAGAGCACAGTGTCCCACGAGTGGGAACTAGCTCAGGAAGTCCTTCAAGAGATCTTTACTCTTTGGTGAACCCCTCAAGTGGATCGTTTCGCGACCAGTGTCAACAGGAAGTGCAATCAGTACTACTCAATGGAATTTCCCACAAGAGGAGCTCTAGGGGGCGCGTTTGTAGCGGACTGGGAATTTTCACTCCTGTACACATTTCCTCCAGTCCTTGTGATTCCTTATGTGATCAGGAGGTTAAGAAAGTTCAGGAAAACCATGATCCTAATAGCCCTGGATTGGGCCAGGAGGACTTGGTACCCGGACCTTCTGGATATGTCCATCTGCCCTCCAATACGTCTTCTCTCGCAAGAGGAAGGTCGGGTGCTCCATCCAGAGGTCAAAACACTCAGCCTTCACGCATGGTTTCTGAGAGGCTAAGGTATAAGGATTGGGACCTTCCGGATGACGTAATGGAGATTCTGCTATCGGCCAGCAACTAAATCCTTGTACAGGTATCGTTGGAACAAGTTCAGTAACTGCTGCAGGGATAAGAATGTGGATCCATTCCAATGTGATATTCCTACAGCACCATCTTTCCTTTTGCACTGGATCAATTTGGGGCTCCAAGTTGGCACAATAAAAGGATACTTGGCAGCGCTATCTATTTTTAAGCGCTCCTCAGAAGAAGTGTCTTATTTCAAAATGGCCATAATTGTGCAGTTCCTGAAGGGGCTCACTAATGTGTACCCTCCAATACCCTTTCAGGTACCTGTGTGGGTTTTAAAATTTCTCACATGTATTCCGTTTGAACCTTTGCATTCTTGCCCACTAAGGCTCCTTACTTTAAAAACAATACTTCTAGTGGCAATTACATCAGCCCACGGGGTGAGAGAGTTGCAGGGCTCTCTAGTAAGCCTCCTCACACCATTATTCATAATGATAGTTATTCTTAGGGTTAAACCCTCCTTTCTGTCAAAAATTGTCTCTGACTTTCATCTGTCACAAAAAATAACATTACCTTCTTTTTATTCTCCTCCTCATGTAAGTAAGGAGGAAGAATGGTTACACAGACTGGACCCAAGCGCTAAATTTCGACAATGTCACCAATTGTTTGTGGGATGTACTGGACACAAATCGTGTTTAGCGGTAACTAAGCAAACATTGTCCAGATGGATAATTTTGGCAATCGCTGAAATAGGTTGGCTGGAAAAGATCCTCCAGATGGGCTAAGAGCTCATTCAACCAGGGGCATGGCAACTTCAACAGCTCTTAAGAGGGGTGTCCCAGTGCAAGAAATTTGTGCAGCAGCCACCTGGTCATCTATGCACACTTTTGTGAAGCATTACTCTCTAGGTTCTACATCATCACAAGGGAGTCTCTTTGCAAAAGCTGTACTTCATACAATATTTCTGGTACTCCCTCCTCCAAATTCATACTGCTTTGGGAGCCTATCTAAGATTAGGAATACGTGGGAGGCCACAATCCATTCGAGGAACAAGTTACCTACCAACTGTAACGTTCTTTCAACTGGTTGTTCCTCCCACATATTCCTCATCGACCCTCCCAACTTACCACGCAGTACAGTTTACGTGTCTTTACACTCAATGTTCCTTGAGAGCGTCCGGTCTAAGGGGTACGCCTCATCTACTCATTTTAAAAATATATGAAAAAACAGAATTTGAAGCCAACTGGCGCGGCTCGAGGCATTTATACTACGGATGACGTCGATGTTAGACGGCTGTCTCCGAGGGACATCAATGCTGCAACCTCGAGCACACGCCCTCTGGTCGAGAACATTTTCTCCGAAGCAGCAAAGCTGAAGATATTGAATATCTAAGATGAGGAATACGTGGGAGGAACATCCAGTCGAAAGAACATTACAGTTGGGAAGTAACTTATTTCCTAGCAGACTTTGACACTGGGACGGACACGATTCCGAATGACGGCGACAGCTATATCGTCATAGCGGGCAGCGGGGTTCCTCATTTGGCTGCTCCACCTAGGGCATCCCCACCGGACGAGGTGGGGTCGGTCCATTCCATGATTGCCAGAGCCTCTGAGCTTTTTTAGCTTGTGCCTAAAGAAACCAGGAAGGAGGGTTTCTTGTACCAGAGGCGCGAGTACAGGAGGAAGACTATCATGGCAGTGCCTCTTCTGGATGACGTGTGGGATGAGGGCTTGCCCCTCTTGAAGAACCTTTGCATGGCTCCAGCCGAACTGGATAGGCTGGAGAAGAAGAACTGGGTGCTGGACTCCGTACCCAAGTGCCTGAGGTCGCAACCATCGCCCGATTCAGTGGTGTTGGCAGCCGTGAGGAAATGGTTTGGTAACCCGTTCTTGTCTTCTGTCCCTCCGGACAGTGAGGGGAAGAAGCTGGACACCCTAGGAAGGAAGGTGATTTGCACTGCGGCGTCCATGATCAGGGCAGCCAACGCACTGGCGATCCTAGCCAGGTACAACAGGGCGCTGTGGTACAAGCTGGGCACTATTCTGGGGTTCCTCCCTGACGATAAGAGGATGGAGGCAATCGCTCTTTTCAAAGAGGGGGAAGATGCGTCTGATCACGCAATTACAGTGGCGTTGGACATGCCGACACAGAGTTCCGGCAGATGGGGCACAGTGTCGGCCTTTGTTGACAAGGCTGGATGAAGGCCACGAATTTCCGACAGGAAGTCCAGTCGAAGGTGTTGGACATGCCCTTCGATGGAGAGAACTTGTTTGGGAAGGTCGTCAACGAGTCCCACCGAGCCGTCAAGGTGGACACAGAGACGGCCTGTTTCTTGGGCACTCTCCAGCAGCAGCGCTCCACTTTTGGCTCCTCCAGGGGAAAGTCGAGCAGGTCTTCCAAAGGTTTCTCCTCTTCATACCGTCAGCCTTCCAGAGCCACGGCCTAGGAAGCCTACCGAGGCCGTTCCCAGGCCTATGGTAGCAGAGGACAGCGTCACCGTCACCCGCAGGGCAGGACGCTGGCTCCGAAACAGGCCTGAACCAGCCAGGACGTCAGGCCCCACGCGTGCACCCAGGTGGGTGGCTGGCTGACGAAGTTCATCAGCAAGTGGAAGATCATCACTGACGGATGGGTGCTGGACGCTCTCGCCCAGGGACACACCCTGCTCGAACATCGCTTGGGAGCACAGGGTTTCAAAACCCTCCATACCAGGAGACGGTCATCACGGATGCTTCCCTTGAATGCTGGGGAGACCACATCGGACGTCTGCACACCAGAAGCATGTGGCTGCTGGAGGAGACGGATCTCCATATCAACTTTCTGGAGCTACGGCCAGTGTTCTCAGTTCTAAAGTCGTTCCTTCTGTCTCTGAAGGGCAAGGTGGTGAGGTTCTATATTGGATAACACCACCACAATGCTCAACATTAGGAAACAGGGGGCACTCGATCCCAAGTGGTCTCAAAGGAAGTGCAGGACGTCGGACGAGAGATGTTCCTCGTTCCTCTTCACCTAGCGGAAGTCAAGAACACCATTGTAGACTCCCTCAGCAGGGAGCTGTGCTCCTGCCACAAGTGGGAACTTCAGCAGGACCAGGTGAATCGCTTATTTGTCAAGTGGGGCAGGCCCCAGATCGATCTGTTTGCGACAGTGGCGGACTCCAAATTCCAGAACTTTGCCAGCAGATTCTACCAAGCAAGGAGCATGGGGGATGCATTCTCCTTCCCGTGGGGAGGCCTTTTCCTGTACGCGTTTCCTCCGTTGCCTCTCCTGCCACGAGTCATCAAAACACTCAGTGCCAATACAGGATGATACTCATCGCTCCTGCGTGGCCGAGGCAGATTTGGTACCCGGACCTTCTCAGCCTGTCAGCGTCGCCTCTGGTCAAGCTGCTGGTAGTTACGGACCCTCTTACCAGAAAAGGAGGCGCAATCCTTAATTACGACCCAGGAACTGAAGGCTAGGCTCCTGCAGCCCTAGAGTTTGGTGGATACGAATTGCCTGCGGACTGCAGAGAGATCCTCGCCAAGGCCAGGCCGGCGTCGACTTTGAAGTACTACGGTCACAAGTGTAAGCGTTTTGCTATGTGGTGCCGGTCGCAGAAGATTACCTTGCTGAGGGACACAGCCCTGCAAACTCTTCCATACTTGCTTTCCTCTGCCAAGGCTAGCCTGGCACACGCTTCTATCAAGGTGCATCTGGCGGCTATCTCCCGCTACACCAGGTCTCCAGGAAGATCTTATCTGTGGTCTCACTGACTCGTCAAGGAGTTCCTCAAAGGACTTTTTTGACCTTTCCCACTGGTGAAGGCTCCTGCCCAGGCGTGGGAACTCAACGTGATTCTGACATGGCTCATGGGGGGGGCCCCTCTTAGAGCCAATGCACCTGGCCCCTCAAGTTCCTCTCGTAGAAAAGGGCTTTCCTTGTGGCCATCACCTCTGCCAGAAGGGTGGGTGGGATTCAGGCCCTATCCTGCAAGCATCAGCTCAATATAGAGGATATATATGAATTCAATAATCTTTCAAACAATCGGCATTTAAAAATTTGAATTCAACATTCTAACTCAAAAATAGTTTTAATGAAGAGGGTGTTGAGGATACACTCTGAAAATCTCAAAAACATAACTTTTTAAACAAAATCATATGTACATACGTATATTAACAATAGCTTGGTGATAAGAATGGAGATCCCAATACTATTTTCACAATGTGTTATTCAATTTAAACATGAATTAAACATTTCTCAAGAACTCAAACAATGGTGAAAAATGTTATACATCTTAAAAACACCCAACATAGCATTTTCAAATCATGTATAGAACTGTTTTCAACACTTCCAGGGTCTATCCAATAGTGGGCCCTATCAGTCTCTACCAGTCTCTACTGTGTAAGCTCCAAAAGTTGTCTTCCAGTGAACAACTTAAAACCAACGCGTTTAGGAAAAAAAATTTCTTCTTCAGAGCTAATGTTTCTTTATCTTTCTAGTTCTATAGCTGTGAATATAACGGGTACCAATACTTAATCAGATTTTCAAAATATACCCAAGTGTCTTGTAAGGCATTCAATAAAGTAAAGTATATTCCCTATCACTGACCTGTGTGTCTTAATTTACTGTGTGCCGTCCTAACAAAACAGCGGGAATGAAGTCCCACTATTGATATGTACAACATATGCCATGATACAGATGTATACAATATCCGCGTCCGGACAGAATATATTCGCGCCCGAAGGCATGCAATAAACATTACTCACCTGCCCTGTCAGTCGCCCCAATTAGGTGCAGGGAGTGTTGCTCCAGTGGTTAAAGAAATACTAAAATGGATCAAATTGATCAAAATGAATAGTCGGGTGACGTCTAAAGCATACTATCTGCATTGTAAAATATATTGAATGTTATCGGTAACTTAATGCTCCGTTAAATAAAATGCACATGGTGTATAATGGGGTCTAATGTGCCCATTCCTTCCTCTCTGTTAGCTGAAATCTCAATTTGAGCTGTGAGTGTATGCCCTGTATACAATGGTTGATTTACATTCCCAATTAGTGCCTGCTACCCAACACTATCGTAAGTATCTCCCTTCATATCTAGCATCCTGGCACCCATCCGCATATCTCTTAACTGTGAGAATCACGAACAATCTCATCAGGGATAGCAGCGCTTATCAAGAGTTACACCGCCAAGAGCTCTAAACACACTGAAGAAGGAAAAGGATTCCGAAATGCGTTGGCTTTAAGTTGTTCACTGGAAGACTACTTCTCCAGCATGGGGTCTGGCATGGATTCACATACTCATGAATATTCCCCGTCGTCAGGCTGGGAATCCTCGGTAAAGCAAAAATCAGTATTAGTTTCGTTTCTGATCTCTTTCGTAGTGGTAACCAATCACTGATCTCTGCGTCATACTGACCACAGCCAATGACTGCCCTCTACCTAAGCCCCGCCTCTGGCAGCCATCTTCAGAATTTTACCGCACGTTCAAGTGTTGGGAGTCCTCGTGCTTAGCTCTCGAGCTTTTACTGTGTGTTTCGCGCTTTTTCAGGTGCATTTTCACATTTTTTCGGTTAATCGAGCCTCAAGCTCCACCGTTTCTACTCCCGTTAACGGCTACCCTTTGCGGGATTTTCCTACGCCCCTCAAGGGTGAAGATTACGTCGAATCAACTTCTTGGAGGATTCCAGAAGATTCGCGGCCTACTTCGAGATGGCCCAGGATGCGAGTTCGTCGCCCGGACCCAAGCTGTTTCGCAGCTGCCCTGGATGCGGGCTGCAGAATGTGTTTAAGGAAGACGAACATTCGCAATGCCTCTACTGTCTTCATGGGGACAAGACTCATGTAGAGAAGGACTGCCAGTTCTGCAAGAACTTGTTGGAGTGGACCATGAGGGACCGTCGATCCCGTCTCGCCAGCTGGTTGGAGAGGGGCTCAACGGGTGGGAAGAAGAAGAAAGGGTCCGAGCGGGCTTCTAAGTCCTGTGCGGGCGCCCCGGCGACGGGGGCCCAACACCAGGCCAAGCGCCGCGAGTCCGCTGGCTCCGGGAGCGCCGAAAGGTCGGGCTCTTCGGTCGCCAGGCAGGGCGCACCTTCCCCGGCACCATCAACCAAGAACCAGCGCTCCGGTTCGGGGAAGAGGAAGTCCGAGACCCCGGGTAAGCTTCGGGAGACGCCCCGTCCGATCTCGGAAGTGGGGGGAGCGAGGCGTCGCCCCTCCCCCGAAGGAGAAGGCCCGGGACGCACCTAAGGTGGTGAAGGCCCCTACCCAGCAGGCAAAGACCTCTATGGAGGCGATCGCGGCGACTCTGGCCAAGCCGGCAGAGACCCCGCCAGCGGAGACTGCCTCCGGGACTAGAGTTTCCCTGCCGCCAAGGAGGGAATCCTCTTTTCAGCCCATCGTCGTGGCCGCCATGATGGAAGAGGCGAGGGGGGGCACGGTAGCCTCCTCGAGCTCGGAGTCAGCCTCGGAGGAGGAACTGACAGAGGCCGTGAGGAACCTCGAAGTCCAATTCGAGAAGGTTCGATCCCGTAAGGAAGATCCTCGGGAGATAACCGAGGAAGACGACGATGGCGAGGAAGAGCAGCTTTCCCTTCGGCGCAGCCGGAACCTAGGCCTCAGGATGGCTCGGCGGCCATTTTGTCTGCGATCCAGTCCTTATGCTCTGAGATAAGGACGAGATTCCCACAGCCCAGGCCGGAGGACCCGCAACCTGGCCCGTCGGGAAGTCCTAAGAACAAACGACGGAGGACCCAACCCTCTCCTCCACTCGCCCCCGTAAGGCCTACAGGTCCCTCATCCTCCCACGAGTCGGGAGATGAGGGTGCGTTGGGCTCGACGACGGGTTCTGAGGGCGACGGCGTCAACGACGGAACGGGTCTCCCGTCGCACGGGCCTCGCCGCCCGACGAGATTGGCTCATTCCACGCCATGATCGCCAGGGCGTCCGAATTGTTCCAGTTCTGCCCGGAGGAGCAGAAAAAGGAAGGTTTCTTCTATCAGCGCCGGGAGGCCAAGAGGAAGACTGTCATCGCGGTGCCACTAATCGATGACATCTGGGAGGAGGGCCTGTCGGTTCTCAAAAACCCCTCCACGGCACCAGCCAAACGGGACCGGTACGAGAAGTAGTACCGGGTCCCCGAAACCGCTCCCCTGTGCCTCAGGGCCCAGCCAACGCCAGACTCGGCCGTCTCGGCGGCGGCGAAGTAGAAAGCGGTGGAGTCAGGAGCCTCGATGTCGAATTCCCCGCCAGACGGCGAGGGAAAGAAGTTGGACGCCATGGGGCGGCGGGTCATTTCGTCGGCGGCGACGATCAAAGCGGCCAACCCCCTGGCGATCGTGGCCCGTTACGACAGGGAGCTCTGGTTTAAGCTGGCCCCCCATATTGGACTTCCTGCCGGACGACAAGAGGTCCGAGGCCCTGGAAATACTGCAAGAGGGCGAGGTGGCGTCGGACCACGCCATAACGGTGGCAACCGATATTGCCGATACCGGGTTCCGCCAGCTGGGCAACGGTGTTTGCCTACGACGACGGGGTTGGCTCCGGGCGACCGACTTCTGTCAGGACGTCCAGACCAGGGTGTTGGACATGCCGTTCGACGGCAGCAACTTGGTCGGGAAGGCGGTGGACGAATCCCTCCAAGCCATAAAAACGGACACGGAGATGGCCCGCGCCCAAGGAGCTCCGGAGGCAGACAGGGTGCCTCCACGGGATCCAGCGGTGGCTCGTCGTCCTACCGCCAGGCGGCACGCTCCTCGTCTCAGGAGGCCTACAGGGGTCGTGGCAAGCAGGGAGCGCCTTGCCGCCGTCGGCAAAGTGGCCAGGGCGGCAAGGCCACCACCTCCAAGCAGGACTGAACCGGCCGTGGTCTCGGGCCCCCACCGAAGCACCCGGTGGGAGGCCGGCTGACGAATTTCGTCGGCGTGTGGAAGTCCATCTCCACCGACCGTTGGGTGCTGGATACCCTGGCAAGAGGGAACTCTATCGAATTCCTGAAGAAGTGCCCTCACGTTCCACCTGTGGCCAGGAAGGAAAATCACGTCCCGCAACTGCTGTTGGAAGTACGGGCGATGCTCAGGAAAGGCGCCATCGAGCTTGTCCCGAAGAGGCTCCGGGGTGTACTCAAGGTACTTCCTCGTCAGGAAGAAGACGGGCGGCTGGCGCCCCATCCTGGACCTTTGTCGTTTGAACAAATACATCAGATCACAAATGTTCAGGATGGTCACCCTCCAGCACGTACTGGGACAGCTGGAGGAAGGCGACTTTCTATCGTCGTTGGACCTGGAGGATGCATACTTCCACGTTCCCATCCTCAAAAGTCACAAAGTTCCTCAGGTTCGTCGTCCAGTGACGCCACTACCAATTCAGAGCACTGCCGTTCGGATTGAAGTCGGCCCCCAGGGTCTTTACCAAGTGCCTAGCACCAGTGGCGGCGCGGCTGCGCCTGCAGGGGACTCAGGTCTACCCCTACCTGGACGACTGGCTCATCCGCTCAAGGACGAGGGAACTCGCTGTCGAACACACCGCAAGGACCGTCCAGCTACTCACAGACCTGGGATTCGCCATAAACTACCCAAAGTCCCACCTGGTGCCGTCGCAGGTGGCCCTGTTTCTGGGAGCGAAGCTCGATAGTGAGGCGCCTGGCGGCCCCGTCGGAAGAACGGACGAAGACCATTCTAGGCAAAGTGCAGCGCCTGCTAGCCACGGACGTGGCCAGGATGAGGTCCATCAAATCCCTCCTGGGGATGATGTCCTCTTGCATCTACCTGGTGCGCCTCTGCAGACTACGGATGCGCCCTCTTCAAGAGTTTCTCGACGCCCGTTGGATGCAGGCGACGGGCACCTTCGAAGACAGGGTCCCCCTCAATGAGGTGTTCCGGCAGGCGGTACAGTGGTGGGGCGTTGGAGCGCACCTCACGGCGGGCAAGGACTTTCAGACGCCGGCGTACCAGGAGACGTGACAACGGATGCCTCCCTGGAAGGTTGGGGCGCCCACACCGGAGATCTCCACGCAAGAGGCCTCTGGCTCCCGGAGGAGAGGCTCCTGCACATCAACGTCCTGGAACTCCGAGCCCTGTTCTGGGCTCTCAAATCGTTCCTCCCGTCGCTCAAGGGCAAGGTGGTGCGGATCTTCACGAACAACACCACGACAATGTTTTACATACAGAAGCAGAGAGGTACCAGATCCCCAGCCCTATCCAAGGAGGCACAGGATCTGTGGCACTGGGCGGTCGCCCAGGGGATGTTCCTGGTTCCCTTCCACCTGGCAGGAGAAAGCAACACCATCGCCGACTCGCTCAGCAGGGAGCTGCGCGCGTGTCACGAGTGGGAACTGCGCTAGGATCAGGTGGATCAACTCTTCCGACGATGGGGCCAACCCCAAATCAACCTGTTCGCAACAGCGACGAACTTGAAGTGCAAGTGGTTCGCCAGCAGGTTTCCCCAGCCGAGAAGCATGGGCGATGCGTTCTCGTTCCCCTGGGACGGCCTATACCTGTATGCGTTCCCTCCGTTGCTGTTGCTGCTTCGACTCATCAGCCAGCTCAAGAGGTTCCGGTGCAGGATGATCCTCGTCGCACCGGCGTGGCCGAGGCAGATCTGGTTCTCGGACCTTCTGGACTTGTCAACGTCCCCTCCCATCAAGCTGTCGGCAGACGCGGACCTTCTCTCCAGAGAAGGAGGCGCCATCTTCCACCACGACCCGGCGTCGCTGAACCTGCAGGCTTGGATCCTGCAGCGCTAGAGTTTGGAGGCTACGATATACCGGCCAATTGCAGAGAGGTTCTTGCAAATGCCAGGGCGTCCTCGACTCTCAAATGCTACAGTCATAAGTGGAAGAGGTTCTCTATCTGGTGCCGAGCACAGAAGATCAACCCCCTACGGATTACGGCCCCTCAAGTGCTGCCGTACCTGCTAACGCTGGCAAAGACTGGGCTAGCCCATGCCTCCATTAAGATTCATCTGGCGGCGATCTCCAGATATACCAGAACCACAGGACGGACGTCCCTGTGGTCCCATCGACTGGTAAACGAGTTTATGAAAGGACTGTTCCGGTCGTTGCCGCCGGTGAAGGCCCCGGCGTGGGAACTTAACGTGGTGCTGACCAGGCTCATGGGACCCCCATTCGAGCCGATGCACTCCGCACCGATGAAGTTTGTGTCATGGAAGACTGCATTCCTGGTGGCCATTACCTCCGCACGACGAGTGGGAGAGATCCAGGCCCTATCCTGCAAAGCACCGTACTTGACTTTCCATGCCTCGAGGGTGGTGCTTAGGACGCACCCCTCCTTTATGCCCAAGGTGCCGTCGGACTTCCATCTTAACAAGCCCTTGGTCTTACCTGTTTTCTTCCTGTCTCCTTCGTCGCCGGCCGAGAAAACTTTGGCTAGAGCGCTCAAGTTCTACGTGGACCGCACAAAGAGTTTCCGGAGGACATCACAGCTGTTCGTGAACTTTGGACCTGTGAATCAAGGGAAGGTTCTCTCGAAGTCTTCTATTTCCAGATGGCTCTCCGGCTGCATCATGCACTGCCACCGGTTGGCTAACCGACCGCTGCCATGCCGTCCGAGAGCCCATTCGACCAGAGCGATCGCTGCTACTACGGCGTTCTTATCTGGTGTGCCCCTGCTGGACATCTGCAGGGCTGCTACGTGGAGGTCGACGCACACCTTCACGAGATTCTACTGCGTCGATCGGGATTCCAGGGTCGGCCAAGCAGTGCTGCGCAACCTGTTCGCTTAAGGTGAGCCTGGTGAGGAGGTAAGAGATGCTTAATGTTGAGGTTTTTGTATTGCTTAATGTTGATCCTTTTGCCAACGCCCTTGGTTGTGCATGTGTGTACTGCTATTTATTCTTATATTCATGAGCATGTGAATCCATGCCAGACCCCATGCTGGAGAAGGAACAAGTTACTTACCTGTAACTGTTGTTCTCCAGCATGGGTCTGGCATGGATTCACATGTGAACCCTCCTGCCTACCCCTCTGCGGCTCTTCACTTGGTCATACTGCCTCTTCACGTGGTACCAAATCTGAAGATGGCTGCCAGAGGCAGGGCTTAGGTAGAGGGCAGTCATTGGCTGTGGTCAGTATGACGCAGAGATCAGTGATTGCTTACTACTACGAAAGACAGATCAGAAACGAAACTGATACTGATTTTTTCTTTACCGAGGATTCCCAGCCTGACGGGAAATATTCATGAGCATGTGAATCCATGCCAGACCCATGCTGGAGAACAACAGTTACAGGTAAGTAACTTGTTCCTTTTGGAGCTTACACAGTAGAGACTGGGAGACGCTGAGATAGGGCCAATATTGGATAGCTACTGGAACTGTTGAAAACAATTCTATACATGATTTGAATATGCTATGTTGGGTGTTTTCAAGAAACTATTTTTGAGTTAGAATTCAAGTTTTTAAATGCTGATTATTGTTGATTGTTTGAAAGATTATTGAATGTATATATATCCTCTATATTGAGCTGGTGCTCCATAAGAGTGCAGGAAGGAGTCCCTGTTGGCAACAACAGCCTTTTGGTTTTTTGTTAATGGGGGGTCTCTGGTGGCCTAGAGACCTCACCTGAAGAAATTCCTTATGATTAAACTAATCACTGTCAATATATACGACCTCTACCACTGTACTAGGGGTGGCAAAATAGATCCTATTAGCTTTCCCATTACTATAGGTTGTGCACTTCTTCCTCTTTTTTTCCTTATACCTATCCTGCAAGCAACCATACCTGACTTTCACGAATTGAGGGTGGTGCTGCAGACGCACCCCTCTTTCATGCCGAAGGTTCCACCAGAATCCACCTCAACAAGCCTTTTGGTGTTACCTGTTTTTTTCCTGAAACCTTTGTCACCGGCTGAAAGGGCCTTGCTCTCGCTGGACGTTGCTAGGCCTTGAAGTTCTACATGAAGCGCACAAAGAGTTTTTGGAAGACTTCAAAACTGTTTGTGAACTTTGGTCCTGTGAACCATGGGAAGGCCTTGTCCAAGATTTCCCTCTCAAGGTTGTTCTCCGGCTGCATCATGCATGGTCATCGGTTGGCGAACCGACTGCTGCCTGGCCGTCCGAGAGCCCACTCCACCAGAGCGATCGCCTGACAACGGCGTTCCTGTCTGGTGTGCACCTGCTGGACATCTGTAGGGCTGATATGTGGAGGTCCACGCACACCTTTATGAAATTCTACTGCATCGACAGGGATTCCAGGGAGGAGTCCAGAGTTGGCCATACAGTGCTACGCAACCTGTTTGCTTGAGGTGAGTCTGTTCCAGAGGTAATAGTTCATTGCTTCTGTTGAGCCTTGCCACCTCCCGTGCTTGTGTAATGTTGTACTGCTATGTATTTGTTATTCATGAGCATGTGAATCTGTGCCAGACCCCATGCTGGAGAAGGAACAAGTTACTTAACTGTAACTAGTGTACTCCTACGTCCCGTCCCCTTTCCTCTATACTGCATGGGCGTCCCTCACTAGGGAAGGGAGACAGAACCTTTTTCACCAGAAAAAACGTCTTCCCCTTTAAATTTAGAGGCCCACATTGGTGTGCCCCTGGGAGAATGCGCTTCCCTGACTCTGCACACCGGTGCCACTCCCCAGTCACCTTTTCCGCGTTGACTGGAACAGACCGATTTCACCAGCGCTCCTGGGTTTGGCTTTGGCCTTGTAATACCACAGGCTCTTCCAGGATACTTTCTTCTGTCTTTTTGTCTTCTTTTTATCGATCAGGTACTCGGTCCTCTGGTGCCATGCTCCTCCCCGGCGCATGTTGACGTCAGCGGGCTTCAGGAGGTGTCCAGCCTGCAAAGGGCTCATCCCCACATCTGACCCTCACGCTCTTTGCCTCCGCTGCCTTGAACCGAACACAGCTGGGAGGGTTGTACCGTGTGCGACGCACTTACACCGCATGCTCTGAAGAACAAGTTAGCTTGGTGAAGGGAGTCGCCTCCAGAGGACTTGAAGGATTTCGTCAGACACCATTCGTTTTTTTCCATCGCACCCCTCAAAGGCGACTCCTTCCCAAGAAAACGCCTGAGTGGGAGGAACCCTTTAGGTTCTCGCACCAGCACTGTTACCGTGGCTATTTCAGATACTGGCCGCCAGGCCGAGGGGTCATTTGATCCTCCAGAGATAGTGGTGAGGGACTGCAGGCTTCTTTTAGCGGGTGTACGCCCAAGGAGCTATGCCCTAGTACCGGCCGAATGGCCGAGGGGGCGCCTGCACGCAGCACTGTCAGTGATTCTGCCAAGGGCAACACGCCTACCAGGCCCCGTCCTGAGGTGCAGGGTAGGTCTCATGCTCCACCGCCAAGAGTTCTGGAGGAGGCCGGACCCAGTGTGCCAAGCACTACGACTTTGGCACGTGGCACGACAAGATGGCCGCTGCGCCAGACAAGATGGGCCCTCGTCCGATACCGCCCCCTGGAGAGGAGCATGTGGGAGAACGAGTTACAAGATGGGATTGGTGTCAACCAGGTACGTCGCCTAAAGCTTACCCAGTCAATATCACCTGCCATCCCACCAGCCTGTGAGGACAGTTTTTTTGAGACGTTCCTCACTTTGATATCTCCTCAGATTGGGGCCATCCTTCGGCATGTGATCGGGGACATGCTCACTGCGGCCCCTCCTCCACGCCTGTGGTCATTCCTCCTATGGCTCCAACGCTGCAGGCCCCGGTGCAGCCCCTGCTGCCCTTTGCCAGCTCATTCGATTCCCGCTCCCCTGCATCCCACAGTTCAGGTAGCTCCACACCAGCCTCCACTGCAACCTGTGGCTCCGGTCCCCACTCTGCAGCCCTCGGCGCCCAGGACTCCTCCACCCGCTCCGGTCCAACCGGACACCCTGGTGGACACTGACGAGGAAGAGGACCCCGACATGCCGTCGTCAGCCAATGCCTTCCATGAACGGCTTGCATGTTTGGCTGAGTACTTGGTGCTCCCACAACCTGAGGTTGAAAAACGGGAGGCAGAGGTACTGGCCAAGGTCCTCACACTACCCCCTGTGTTTAGAACAGAGACCCTTATTCAGAAGAACTTTGACGCCTTGGCCAAACAGGGATTCCTTAAGCCCCACTCGGCCCAGCCTGTCCATCTGCACCTCGAGGGCAAGTATAGGCAAATGGAGGGGGGATCCACTCTTGCTGTCAGCACACCCTCAACCGCACTCTTCGGTGATTGCTGCAGCATCACTCTACTCCAAGTCGCAGACGTCCTCGGCCACTTCGTCCTTGGTGCTTCTAGGCATGGAGGAGAAGACCTTGGAGGCTTAAGGAAATACGTTTTATTCCAACGCCTCACTGCACCTTCGTCAATCCAATGCAGGTGCCATGCTGGCAGCCATTAACCAGAGGCTATGGTGGCAAATAATCTACTTCCTTCCAGAACTTCCGGCGCAGAGCCAGTCACATTTCATGGCGGGGCTGGCTGAAGCTAAATTGGTGGCGCAGGACATCATGGAGTCCACCGTGGCCCACATCGACACCTCTGGCCGGGTCTTTTGCATCGCCACGGACATGAGAAGGACTGCCTGGCTACGGGCTACTAAATTCAACCAGGACGTCCAGGAACACATATTGGACCTTCCATTCGAGGGTGGCGACCTCTTTAACTTCACCACCGATGAGGAGCTAGATAAAAAGAAAAACAGTTCCCAAACTGCAAAGTCTTTATCCTTACAAAGGCCATGCCCAAGGCATACACACAGTCCCATCACCGCTCTGAGGGTCATGCATTCAGTGGATTACGGGGCTTCCAAGAACAGAGGTCTAGACAGCCTGACCGTTCTCCGAGTCAGCCGCGGTGCAAACAACAAAAGTGGGAGGGGGGGGAGCAAGGGCTTTTTTTCAGTCCCCCTCCTCCACACCAGCCTCAGAGGGAAAGAAGGCATGACGTGCCCCTTCGGGTCCACGTGTCTCCGGTGGGGGCAGGTTTGCCCTTCACGCACAGTTTTGGCATCAGAAATGTGCAGACCCTTGGATCCTCCCCTTAGTATCCACGTGGTACTGTCTACCCATTCCTCCCTCTCCTCCCTCCTTTCCCACAGATTGGGACAACAATTCCGTTGGTTGAAATTCGTTCGCTCGTCGAGAGCCAGGCAGTGGAGGCAGTCTCAATCTCCCATCGAGGCTTGGGCTTCTACACCAGGATTTTCCACATACAAAAGAAGAACCAGGCTGGCCTTAGTGTTGTTTGACCTCTCCACCCTCAACCTCTCCCTCCCTCTTCAAAAATTCAAGATGGTTACACCAGCCCTCATTGTGGAGACACTGTGCAGGGGAGACTGGATGTGCTCCCTGGATCTGAAGGACGCTTATCTTCAAGTCCCGATTTGGCAACCTTATCGCTCCTTTCTGCGTTTCAGGATCATGGGTTGCCATTTCCAATACAAGGTTCTACCCTTCGGCCTCAACTCAGCCCCCAGGGTATTTACCAGACTGATGAGGGCCACCACGTCTACCCGTACCTGGACGATCAGGGCGTGATCTCTGTAGCTGGTTCATCACGCTTTCTCCACTCTTAGGATCACACTCCACGAGCTGGGATTTTCTATCAACCTCAAAAAGTCTCAGCTGCAGCCTACACAGAGCCTGACCTTTTTGGGCCTCATTTGGGACACAGAGAGTTTTCCACCTAGAGGACAAGATCATGACCATCAAGAGGGCCGCAAGTCACTTCCTCAGCCGAGATGTGACGTCGGCCTGGTGGTATCAGCCTCTATTGGGTATCATGGCAGTGGTCCTGCTGGCCGTACCACACACGAGACTAAAGATGTGGAGATTATAGCTGCACTTTGCAGCCTCATGGAATCAGGAAAGGGGCTCCCAAGCAGAGCTTGTCAGCATTCCTCGTTGTCTCCACCCGGATCTCACATAGGGGTCCATGGACTGCAACAAACTGACGGGCAAGCCCTTCCTGTAGGCGTCCCCGCAGGTCACCTTCACCACAGATTCCTCCTTGGGAGGCTGGGGGGGGGGCCCACCGTGGACAACCACAGTGTCCATGGGGTCTGGTCCCTGCCGGAGCAGGAGTATTGCATCAACTGGCTGGAACTGAAAGCGATCTGCCTAGCTCTCAAAGCTTTCCTCCCGCTCATTGGGTGCAAGGTAGTCCTCATCCAGACGGACAACTCCACCAGCATGTACTATGTCAACAAGCAGGCTGGCACCAGGTCTCCTCCACTGTGCAACCTAGCGGTCAACATGTTTGGAATGGTCCTTGGAAAACATCTACCTGACTGCCATCCACCTTCCGGGGGAGTCCAACCTGCAAGTGGACAGGCTCAGCAGTCTGGGAGCGGACAATTACAAATGGCAATTGAACGGTCCGGTTCTGCTCGGGATATTCGACAGATGGGGGCATCCTCAGGTGGATCTATTTGCCTTCTGGGCCAACAAGAAGTGCCAGCAGTACGCGTCCTGGCAGGGCCCCGGCTCCATGGGCGACGCTTTCCAGATAGAATGAATGGCATCACTGCTTATGCATTCCCTCCTTCTCCCCTGGTCCACAGGGTGATCTGCAAGATCAGAGAATCATGTCCCCTCTGCATTATTCTGATAGATCTCTGGTGACCGGCGAGACCTTGGTTTTTCGGAGCTCCTCCGCCTCTTGGACAGTCCACCCATTCACCTGCCACTGGGCCCAGCACACCATCTCTCGCAGCATGGGGGGGAAGGGTCATCCACCCTGCTCCACAAAAATTAGCTCTCGCAGCGTGGTTTCTGAGCAGGTCACTCTGAAGCATCTGAGCCTGTTGCATGCTAACATAGACATCATTCAGGGCGCTAGGAGCAAGGCTTCTAGGAGCCTGTTCAAGAATAAATGGATTTGGTTCTGTCACTGGGCAAACTCTTAAGGAGATCGACCCCCCCCTCCCACCCCACTTACTTGCACATTGGACGATGTACTCTCCTTCTCTGCACACCTCGCCCACTCAGGGGTCCAGATTGACACATGCCGCACGTACTCGGCAGTCATTGGCCCCTACACGGAGGAAGTGGTCAAACGACATCTGGCGGCCTCACCAGGCTCTACTCGCCCATCAAGAAACCTCACCCTGTGTGGGATCTCAATGTAGCGTTGGGCGCACAAACCTTTCGAACCAATGTCAACCGCAGACATCAGACTGGTCACCATTGAAACGGCTCTGTTGGTGGGTCTCGCCTCTGCTCATAGTCAGCGAGATACAGGCATGGGTAGCTTCAGAACCCTACACTACTTGTCACAAAGATAAGTTGGTCCTGAGAACACACCCCACGTTCCTACCTAAAGTAGTCACTGCTTTCCATCTCAATGAGGAGATAGTGTTACCTACATTTTTCTCTGATCCTAAGGACGATGCTCAAAGGATATTGCACTGTCTGGATGTCAGACGCGCTCTCAAATTCTATCAGGACAGGACCAAGATCTTCCGCAAATCGGATGCTCCATTTGTCAACTTCGAGTGGGGGGGGGGGTCACGGCCTTGTATCAGGCATCTAAGGCCTCTATAGCAAGGTGGATGGTTTTGGCCATCAAGGAGGCCTACGAGGGGCAGCACAAACCACTTCCAGCTAACATTCATGCCCATGAGTCAGAGCGAAGGCCACAGCATTTGCATTCGAGAGACATGTCCATTGGCAGGTCATGAGCAGGGCGGCCACTTGGGCCTCCCCTTCAGCTTTCTGCAAGCACTACTGTTTGGACGCCGGCTCTAAGTAAGACGCGGCTTTCGGACAGGCGGTTTGAAGGAACTTGTTTTCTAAAAGAGGTTCTCCTCTCCACCCTGGGGGTACATTCAGTTGTCATCGCCATGCAATATGGAGAAAAGGGGACGGGACATAGGAGTAATTAATAGATACACACCGTAGTAATATCATGTTTTTCTTCAAATGTGATTTTCTTTTTTGGGGGGGGGGGGGGGATTTTAAGTACAAAATCTGTAGTATCTTTTATGTAGGAACTAGATGACTGTATTAGAGGTTGGATTACTCTGTCCGCATATTTTGCCAATGGTTCTAATAAGTTCCCAGTGGCAGCTATTATTGCTCTTCGGGGGGGCTCATTTACATTTTTGTGAATCTTTTGTAACACGTATATCACTGCCATCATTGGATGTAGTTTGGTAAGAAAGGGTTTTGTTTTGTTCATTATCCATTCGTTCTGTTCTACTTCATCTGTAAGCGATTTGATTATCGCTCTCACTTGTTTTGTTGGGTCATATATGTCTCTTGAACTGCTAGTTATCTCTGTATTTAGAATCGATATTTTTCCCGGTCCATAATCACCAACGCTCCTCCTTTGTCAGCCGGTTTCAGGATAATCTTTGGATTGTTTCACAACTTTAACAAGGCCTCTTGTCATGTCTGGTGACATTTCCCATCTTTTTCTAAATGAAACATTTTTCAACTTATTAAGTACTTGTTTTTGAAAAGCTTCTAACATTTGATTTTGTATCGCCCTAAGGGACAAACTTTTTGGATTTGTCTCGAGATAATTTGATGTTAACGTGGATTCTGGAATATCTGCAGTTGCAAAGAATAACTTCAGACGCATTTTACGAGTTAGATGAAAGAAGTCAATTTTTTCTTTTAATAGACTGCTACTAGAACAAACGAAATGCCTTTTTGTAATATTTTTCGTTCAAATGGGGTTAATTCGTATTTGGAAAAATTGATTACTAAGTCCTCCTGTATGGAAAATGTACTTTTCTTGGTGGGTTTTCTCTTCTTACTTAGTCTTGTTTTCTGCTTCCTAAATAAAACTCGGAGCTAGAGCTTCCTGTTTTTCCACTTGAAACTGCTTGGTTCTGTTCTTGTGGTAAATTTCTTGACAGTCGATCTTCTATTTCTGTACTAGAGGATTCGGAAGATGTTGCTGTGGAGGTTGAATTACGCCTGGGACTTGGCTGTTTTTGATGGGTGTTGTGTGAGTTGTAGTAATCCTTACACTTATACACTACATCAAGGGTGTCCCATCTGAACTTCTGTATCTTCTTTGCTTCAATTTCTTTTTTGAAATTATCTAATTTCGTATTGATTTCCTCTAAAGTTGTTGAAATGCCTTCTTTGGTCAACAGAGTAGATAAAGATGTTTTAATGTGTTCAATTTCCTCCGTCAACTTAGTTAATGAATTTGCCAGCTCCTCAATAGTCAAGCGGATTAGGTCTAAGGAGCATTTATTTCGGATTTGGCTCCAATGATTCACAAAATGACTCTCAGAATTTCACTATCAATTTAAAATAATCAGTGATTATGGTTTTCTAATAAGAAAATAACCAATAAAGTCTATTCTTGAAGATTGCGTGGTAAGAAGTGAATGGTGGTCAATATACACTTTTAGGGATCTGCTTTGATAATAGTCTGAAATTACAAAAACACATGATAATGTCCAGAGCTTTATTTACTGTAAATAATATTAAAAAATGTCAAGATAATATTTACAAGCTGCTCATGCAAACTTATTTCAAAGCTCTATGAAATTGAAGTCACAACCATTATTAAATATGGAACGAATACACTTTATTATAAAAGAATGACATGAATTAATGAACTAGAGAGGACTCTCCTCACAATTGCCGGTTTAGTCCTAAAATATTGAAAATGTTTACATGAGTCTGAGTTGTATACTCTATCAGAAGAAATAAAGTGGTGGTTACGTAGAAAGGAAATTAAGGATACAAAGTCACTGATTTCTGTATTCTGAAGTTGAAAACATTCCACTGAAGGATCTGTCTGAAACTCTAGTGTGGGATCAAATTAATAAAGGAAATAATTGTTAAATGTATCCTCGGATCTAGATTATATATAGGTCAATGAAGAGATATCATGGAGCTGCCTTTGATAATATTAAACTGGGGGAATGTCAATGATATATTTGTGAACTGCCAGAGGGGAAAATTAGGTTCTTCTTAAATTTACACCTGGCGTTCTTCCCTTGAGGGAGGAGAGTGCCTGTATTAACTAAAACTAGAAGATACAATATGTAGTAAATGTAATGAGGAAATTGAATCAAAAATTCTTATTTTTTTGGGGTTACTGTGGTCCATTTGGAAAGAGGGGGGGTTACCTCAGATGGCTCACGACATGGCCCTTGCCCTTAAGCTGTATCTGCCCCCCCCCCCCACTTTGGGAGGGCATCAACGAACCATTAGCCTTCCAGCAGTGGTATGAAGCAGGCCTCAGCAGGGCGGGGCAGCTCCGGGTGGACGGAACATTTATATCCCTGGGAGACCTGAAGGAGGTTCTGGGACTCAACAACCTCTCCCCATTTCGATATTTACAATTTAAGGGGGCCCTTACAGAAAACAGATGGGGGATACCCTTAGACGGGACCTAACAGACTTCGGGAAATTCCTAATTACATACAAGGGGACCAAGGGTGTAATATTGAGAGACTATGCCTTTTTGCTGCTTTCCGCCCCAAAGGACCCGCCCGCCCAGGTGCAATGGGAAAAAGACCTGGACACCCACATCATCAAAATAAGATGGACCAAGATCTGCAGACAAGCCAGCCACTCCACGGCCGCACCCCAATATCGCCACCAGGCCCTGAAACTGATCCACAGGTGGCACTACCCCCCACAGAGGATAGCCAGAATGAGAAAGGGGTATGATCCACACTGCTGGAAATGTCGCACTGAAAAAGGGGACTATATCCATATGTGGTAGAAATGTAAGGTGGTCCAAACCTATTGGAGTGAGGTGTTGTCCTGGATAAAGGGGGTTGACAGAGTTGAAAGGACCTTATCCCCGTGACTAATGTTATTTGGCATTGAAATAGAGGGAGGCTCGAAAGTGGCACATGACCACATGCTACAGGTCATGCTAGTCTCGGCCAGATGTTGTTTGGCCCAAAAATGGCAGACACCCCGACCCCCGGGGGAAAGGGGACTGGGTTGCCAATCTACGCACCATGTATGATTTGGAGTTCCTGACCCACCTGATTGATGAGTCTAAATCCAATATAGAGGGTTTATGGCTCCCCTTCTTCGATAAATATGGGAGAGTGGCCTGAGTAATGCTGTACACCTTAGATAAACCACTGGACCTGAGTGCCGGCCTTGGTGTACCCCGCCCTGGGGATTGGGGGAGTCGGCCAGGGCAATGAACTGAATTTCTTGAGGCCGGAACCTATGCTTTGATTGTGTTTATGTGGACTCTTGCAACGCATTATAGCGTACCGTGTTAATCCTCTAATGCGATTCTATTCCCAGCTTCCATGGTTAAGTGGGGGGAGGTGCTGAGGGGGGGCACGAGGGTGGGGTGCCCCCTCCTCCTGGTAGGTTCCCCCGACGCACTAAAAAATCTAGATGCCCAATTCAGCCACTTCACCATTGACTCCATTAAAATTCCGGTCTCGACTCTGTCAAAACTCTGGGAGTCTACCTGGACTCCAGCCTATCCATGGATGGACAAGTCAACGCAATAGCCTCAGCAGCTACATATCATGCCAAACTTATCAACGCAGTCAGACCCTTTCTCTCCAAAGAGAACTGCACCAACGTAGCCAGAGCCATCACCGGCTCTAGGCTAGACTACTGCAACGTACTCTTTCTAGGAACCTCCAACAAAAACTTAGAGAGACTACAAGTAATACAGAACAATGCTCTCCGGGCAGCCCAAGGCATTGCTAAAAGAGAACACATCTCTGAAGCCAGAAAACTAGCCCACTGGCTCCCAATAAAGGAAGGGATCGTATTCAAAGCCCTGACACTGACCCACAAGTGCATTCACCTCACTGCTCCAGCATACCTCTCTCAAAGGATCCACCCCGTCTCCACTACCAGGCCAACCAGATCACCGTACACCAACATGCTCTCAGTGCCACTAGTAAAAAGAGTAAAAGCGGGCGGATCCAGCTTCCCCTATCTCGCGCCCACTCACTGGAATGCCCTACCTCCCACTATCCGAGGGGAGGCCTCCCTCACCACCTTCCGCAAAACTCTGAAAACTACCCTCTTCACATAAGGCCCGACACATCAGCACGAATACTTATCATATATGTTGTAATATACGTCCCAATGCAATATCTGTAACAACAGTACGATATCTTGTAGTATTCATAATGTGTTATCAATCGCTTTCATGCCTGTACCATGTAACTAAGTTATTGCAAGTAACAGCGCCTCAATGCCCCTGGGCTTCTTGCGCGCTATATAAATATAAATAAATAAATAAAGGTTGTGATCAGACATGTTTCTTTTTTTTTTCTCAAAGGTTATATTGTTGTTCTACTAATGTCATAACCCAAAAATCTTCAATAAAACCAAATTTTCCAAAACAAATTTTTTTTTGAGTGTTCGAAGTTAAAAAAGGAACTATGTCAAATCTTTGACGTAAGCACAGTTGGATTATCGAATGTTTACATTTTTAAACACTTTTATAAAGGTTACTTGAATAGACTTTGTGCCTGATGTACAAAAAGATTTCCAATGGGATTGCGCCATTATGAACATTTTTGAAAATCAGGCCTTTGCTTTCATTATCTAGGCACTTTTCAGAGATCTTGGTTTTAGTAACAAGCTTATATATCATGCATTTATATATATTTGTAATCTGATTTTTCTATCTAATTTACTTGCATTTTTTAAACCTGGTATTTTAAATATAATAAAATGCATATAAATAATTGCTGCATGCTTATTCACATTGGTCTCATGTTCCTTGCTATTTCTTGTACTCTGATTTCAATTCACTTTAATATAGATATTTCTTATTCACATGTTTATAGAATATATTTACATTAATTTATTGTGTCAAGCTGTACTTCATTAACACCCTCTAGCCTCCCTACATTGTAGCCTTAACTGCTTTATACCATTATTATTGTCCTAAATAACTTATCGGAAACCCTAGCTAACACTGCATGTTGGTCCTTCAAAGTCTATCAGAAAACGTCTCGGCAGTCTCAAAGGAAGATGGTGCCTGCTAGTTTAGGAAAAAGCACATTATAAATGTCTTAGAAGTTCTGTGACCTTTGTCAGAAAGTCCCCTCCTTCACCCTGGGGACGCCCCGACCCAGTAGAAACTCATCTAGTGGTAGATGAGTTTGCTGTGTAATACATGGTCTGGGGACGGTATAAGAGGAATCCCCAGGTCAGATTCCCTTGGGCACTGTCACTTGGAATGTGACAGTCATATTAACACCACCAAACACCTTTCCTCAGTGAAGGACCTCAAAGCCCTATCCCTTTTCCCTAACACCGACAACATAAGGAGTTGACTGATGCACTCTGCAGGATCCCGCAGATTGTCGAACACAAGATCCAGGAGGTTCTCTGACCTGCCCAGGTCTGCAAACCCACAAACTTGCCAATAATTCACACACTACAAGGATAAAATCATCCAAAGCCCTCCCAAAAGATATTTACCCACACAAGATATACACACAGGCTTGTTTTGTGCACATAGGTCATTCAGGTCTTGTGATTGTACATATAATTTCACAGGCAGCTCTACCAGGCCCTCTATACATATACACCTGAAATCCAAAATAGCCACCAGGCTTGATACAGGTTTAGACCAGCCTCCTCGGTCAAACCCAGGGATGTTGAAAAGAACAGCCAGTTCCACCCTTCCAACAATTGGGAACTATAAGTGCAGACCCTCACCCAGAGGGAGGTTCCTATTTGAGTCAGGCAGCTCAGTCTGAGAGTGTGGGTCCTTGGCGCAGGTTGTGGCTAGTGGTAGATGAGTTTGCTGTGTAATACATGGACTGTGTTGGAGGTGAAAGGGTAAGAAGGAGCCAGAAGGAGGTGGTGATGGTCTGGAAAAGAGGCTAATATCAGGTGGAGGTGGTGAAAAACTGGAGGAGATCGTAGTAAGAGTTGGAAGAAGGTGGTAACATCAGGAGGAAGACCTGTTAAAGATCTGGGCAGGGGAGTTTTATCTAGAAGAGATGGTAAGAGTTTGGAGGATGGGGGTGTGATTCTGGAAATGCATTGGAGGGACAGGGCCTCCCTGTCCTTGTCCTGTAGTCCTTTTTCCATTTGTGTTCAGTATTTTCTGCCCAGGAGGCCATGTGGGACTCCTGGCAGTGCAGCCCTTCCTGTTTTTGGTTTGGTGTACAGACCCATGGAATACCCTTATGGCACCCATGGGTGGGGGTACAACCCTGTGCCCCTAGTGTATGTTTTTGGGCACCTGTGGGTGGCCCACAGAGCAGGATATGGGCTGGTGGCAGCTCCATGCTGAATTTGACAGGTACTCTGGGTGTCCTCCATTTTGGGATACCCAGGCCCTGCCATTGGAATCAGTTGATTCCTGATGGGAAACAAGATGGCCCCTGTGGCCTCTTGCTTTCTATTGCCTGTTACCTTGTTTTCGCAAAGTCATGGGAAGCCCTGACTCTTTCCCTTCCACCCAACAGCCAGTCAGGGGGAAGTGCCATATATGGTGTTGTTGTGAGGGCCCAGCCAGACTAGCTGGAGCCTTCCCAGTGACTGTATGTTGTGGGTACCTCCTGTGGGTGGGACCTGGGTGAATGGAGTGTGTGACCAATATGCACTTCTTGTTGTGGTTGTCTGGTTTCTGGCATGAGAGACAAATACTGAGACAGCCCTGCCCGAAACTGGCCTGAATGCAGTGTGTAGTGTTGAATGGCTGGGTACTTGTCCCAATCCACATTCCTTGTTGTGAGTGTCTGAGAGGGAGGAGGATGGCCTGAATGCCTGATTGGCTGATTGACTGCATGAATGCCCTTCTGTATGATTGGCTGCTGAGAGTGACCCAGCAGTGTGGATGAGAGACAGAATAGTATATCTGGGGACCCCTCACCACTGGAAATTGTTCAGAAGCGTTCAGAAGCTGTGTCTACACTTTAAGAGTAACTGGAACTGCTGATCCTTGACGCCCAGCTGGAAGAAGACTTGCTGTTGCATTTGCTTCGACCGATCTGAAACCTGCCGAATCCATCGAAGACTGATCCAAGAGAGGACCTGGTAAGGCGCCCTCTTCCCGTGCTCCGAGGGACCATCGAGCACTGCTAAACCTTCGCTAAAGCTCCCTGGACGCCAGACCCTCGAAAGGCTGCCGACCCGAGACGGGACCGCCGAGGAGATCGAAGTGAAGCACCCGGACTTCGCCGCCGTCGAAGTCCATTGCCGTCGACCAGGGTTCGTAGGTTTGTGTAACCGCTGGAGGCCCGTCGAAGTTGTGTTGCCCAGACGCGGGGACCGCTTGACGCTGTGCCGCCGACGACCGGAGCCGCCCGCTCCTTTGCCTAAGAACATTTGAATCGAAGGACTTCCTTGTCCGTGCCATTGACCACTTTATCCCGCAGGGGAAAGTCGAGGACGACCAACGCGCCGAGGAGAATCCACCGGTGGGTTTCCCGCCACCTCACGACTACAAAGACTTCGGCGACTTGACGCCCTTGCTGGGCCACAGTTCTTTACACTCTTTGCGGTCCAGAACTATCATCACCAAGGTGCCCCGCACGCCTCTTGCTTGCAGGACGCCAACGCTCCGTCGCCGACGAGCACCGCTCGGATCGAAGCTGCCGCCTCATTGACGCTGTTCTACCCTGTTCACCGTCGGACGTTCGACGACCCGTGACTCCTGCTTTAAAAGTAGGGCACTCAAGAACGGTCGTCAATTCCCCGACGCCGAACGCCAAGTTTGCCTTCCTCGACGCCTCTCGACGATCCGTGACTCCTGCTTTAAAGGGGGTCACTCAAGAAGGATCTGTCGACGCCTCTTCGAAGAACTCTACTCCACCAGGTACATTGGGAGGGTAAAAACATTCTAGGAGGGAATAAGACTATTGAACAATATACAGACTGGGCTTGTGCTATACATCTTATTTTACAGGTTGCCCAGGTGGGGGGGGGGGATCTCCACACAGAACTGTAGTTAAGTAGCTGACTCAGTACTCTGCCTATTGTTTCAACCATCTTGCTTTCCTTCCTCTCTATTGCTGGTTTCCTCTTTATTGATCTGTATGACATTTTTACATTGCTATGGATCCACTTTAATGAGATCTAATAATATTGGTGGTACCACTTTAGAATTGTAGATATTTACCATTGTTGATTTTCCTGAGCACAAAGTGAGTTATTGTGACAGTGTACATACCTTTGAATATTATATAAAGACTGTGTTTTCAGTAATACAGTGTTTGTGGGGGCTTGGGGACTACAACTGTACTTAAGAACCAGCCCGCATCACCTCCCGAGAAGCTAGGCCTTGATTGCTCGTCCATTGCTACCATAATAGAGAATCTTGGCTGGGGTCTTCTGTGCCTCTCCTCTACCATATAGAGAGCAGAAGTACAGACACCCACCCTCCAGTCTTTACAGGGGGTAACACCAGGAGGGGTTGGAGTGCTGGCGCAGGTTTTATCAGCAGGAGGTGATGAGAGGCAGAGGTGATCGTGATAATAGGAGGTGGTACTGACCCCAAGGAGGAGGTGCTCACAGCTGTAGGAGGTGGTAAAAACAGCAAGTGCAGGAATGAACAAGGAGACCAGGTTGGCCATGGTAGGCTGAGAAGAAAGGAGGCGGCATGAAGCTCAGAGCAGTGAGGAACTTGAAAGCTGACCATGGGATGCATCCCTGAAAGTAGAAAGGGGGCATGGGAAGTTGAGTCATAGTGGGTACTCCTGGCACAGCCCCAAACAACTTGAGAAGCTTGAGTTGTACCAAGAGCTGCCGGCGGCCAGGCAGAGATTCATCAGTGAGGGATTCCATGGAGCTGACTTGCATTAGGACATGTGGCAGACTATTGGTGTTAGATAGCCCTGGACACCGGGCCCAGGAAATCATGCATCCAAGTGTGCGGAAAAAAGAGCGGCAGTCACCCTGGGCTACCGAGGATGAGGGAATTTGCTTGGTCATCCCTGAGATTAGCTGACTTTTTTGTTCATTTTGCTCTGTAAAGATAAATACTGTAAACCTCATTCTGGAGTCCAGTCGTTGTACGTGCCACCTTTGTGACTCCTTATATAGGAACTTGGCCTGCATTCAAACTTCAGTGACTTGCAAAATCCGTTAAATGTCACTAGAGCTACTTTATACTATATATATTGGTGTACAGTACTAGCCTGGTACAAACAGAATATATCATATGTTGGTAACAACCTTTCATAATCTGGTATTGAAAGTCCGTAAAATAATTGCGTTGATATGCCTAGTCAATTCCCTTTGCTATTAGTTTTATTTTCCACTTGTCTTCTACCCTCACTAATTTTGTGCTTATGTGTTTTAGGTGGGAGGTCATTGCCAATTACATGAATTTGCATTCTACTTCTGGGATAAAAAGGAATGCTAAAGATGTAATTAGTAAAGCTAAGAGCCTACAGAGACTTGGTAACTATATAACTTGTTATTTTTTAAATGCCTTGAATGCATTGTTCTTGTTGTCCTGTAATGAATGGCATAAAGAGGCATGCTACTTTGGTGCTTTCATAATGAAACGAGAGTTTATTAGAACTGGTGTGAATATCAAAGCATTACAAACCACTGTTGCTGTGGTTAAAAAGCAGAGGGCAGAGAAACCTAGTATGAGCCAAATGGGGATATTGGGAAGCCTTTCGAGGCTGGAATGTGCCATCCTTGCAGGGCTTTTAATGAATCTGATGTGTGTTTTACCTGTTTGCGACCTCGTTGTTTTCCATGCCTCTTTCTTCCACTCCCTTTATCACCTTCCTCTGACGTACAGATAAAGTGTGCCTTGGCCACTTTTACTCCCTAAAAATAGGCAAATACTAAAATAGGGAATAAAAGTAGCCCCAACAAAACTAAGAAATACTCATAGGAGCCTGTCCCCCTGATTTCATCCATACTGCTCCATGAATATGTTTGGACCTGTAGTACATGTATTTTGTATTTGTATTTTATTAGGATTTATATAGCGCTTAAATCCAAAGTGTAGTAGCACAGAAAATCAGTCCTATTATTACTTCCTGATCCAAAGGGGTGAACTTGTATCTCTTAATGTTTTAATGTTAATGTTAAAGCGGCTCTGAAAAAGGGGAGCAGAGGGGGTGGGTTAATGGGAGTAAGCTGGAAAAGTGCAAGAGAGCAGTGATGTGCTGTTGGCAGCCTCAGCCCGGTGGGTCCGTTGGCTGGGCTTGGGGTGTTTTACGGTCCGTAGTCATCGTGTTATGTTGTGCAAGTCTATGTGCGGTTTGTTTTGTTGTTGTTTTGTTGTTGCATTGTTGTGAAGTTTGTGCGGATTGCTGCGTATTAGGCTTGTGGTTGTGGTTGTGTTTGGTTAGAGTTTGAGAGGTGTATGCAGAGGGATGGAATTGTTAGTTGGTTGGTTAGTTGGCATTGCTGTCCATTGCAATTAAGGGATTCCATCTAGGTGCGCTACATGCTGACATTCACATTTCTATCTACATGCGACGCAAGCTAAAGTTCAGAATTCTAAGTGTGGTGCATGCTAACTATCACATTTCTATCTAGATACGACGCAAGCTAAAGTTCAAAATCCTGAGTGTGGCATATGCTATCACATTTCTATCTAGATGCGACGCAAGCTAAAGTTCAAAATCCTGAGTGTGGCACATGCTAACTATCACATTTCTATCTAGATGCGACGCGAGCTAAAGTTCAGAATCCTGAGTGTGGTACTTGCTAACTACCACATTTCTATCTAGATGCGCCGCGAGCTAAAGTTCTGTTCCCTACATGTGTGGCACTAGCATATGCATCACAAGGCTACATTTACAATCCATTTACAGCGGTCACAAGTCTTCCTAAGTATGTATTATTAAAGTATATGGCAGTCTACGCTATGGAAGGTAAGGTAGAGTGACAGGGGCTTTCTGGAGTAGAGTAATTGCTCTACACCCCACCCACACTCAGTTTTGTTGCTGTCTGCTGCCTTCATTGGCTTCCCCTGCAGACAGTTTGTGGAGCCGCCTCTGTTGGAGCCGAATAAATGTGCATGAATAACTGTGCACATAAATATAATTGAATTTCTGATGCTTCTTAATCCGCTTAAAATCACATGCTGTGCATATAGGCCGACTTCTAGTGTTAACCGCAGAGTATTGCATCTTGTCTTTCTTTTTAATGCTACTACATTTAGTAGTATTGATTCTACATGGGGTTCGGTTTATAAACCTAACAAACCTTAAATCCCTTATACCATTCATCCCTTAAACCATTCCATTAAACATAAGCCAAAATCCCTTGAACAAAATGTTGTAAAAGATAGTAAAGATCATGTTAATTGAACTAAGAGCATTATGTACTTCCAGTCCCTTAATCCTCTTAGTACTGGGACATGGAAGGGGAGTCTCGAGTTACCAGAATGTAGTATGCAGCCTAGTGGTTGTAATATCCCACACCTGAGCTGGACATTTAAATATTTAAAGGACCTTCAGGTGTGGGATGAAAGGAGGCAGCAGAAGTATCGGAAGCAGAGGAAGGCGTTGCCGCTATACTGAAAGCGGGATGCCATGTGGAGACTGTGGCTGAAGTTGTGGTGCCCAAAAGATGCAGAGGATTCGCAGTGGGACGCAGTGCTGAGACCGGTTGTGCTGAGGGAGAGAAGTACTCTGTGTCCCACATCTCACTCCGCCGTACGTATTGCAGTGGAGTGCGTGTGGAGCAGAGGGAGCGCCATTGACAGACTGCTGGAAGCCGACCATAGCTGTCAAACGTGTGGACTGACCCGATGAGCAGTAAAGCAGAGGAAGTGTGTCCGGAGGAGACGCCAGCATGAACCAGTGAGTTGGCCTAATCAAGGTAATTGTAAAAAGAGAAAGCAGTCTTTGTCTGATTCCGGTGCTACTCCACGTTAAGCAATTTATTGGGGGGGAAGAAGCAGCAAATTAAAGGTCTATTGCCCTCAGACTGCAGAGGTAAAAAGCTTAAAATAGAAAAAACAAACCTAGACCTTGGTGTAACTCGCGCTTCCACAAAGAATGTCACAGTCAACAAGATTATATCAAAAAAAGAATTCACTTCAAAAAGAAATTAGTATGCTTTACTTGGCCGCAATTTAATCCAATTGTTGCATTCTTATCTTCATTGAATTAAGTCATTCAATGTGATGCATTCCAAATTCATTGTGAATAAACTTGAATTGGTTTTTTGCAATACATTATGGCCAGCCTAATACTGACACGTGTTTTCCCGCCTTGAATTTGGCGGTTCCTCAGGGGTACAATAGCTAGTATGAGGTTTGTTCCAAACAAAAGCAAATCATTCTCTTATTTAAATCCGCGTGTCAAACAGTGGTAACCTATTGGAAAGAAGGAAATGGAAAAAGGTGAGGAAAGTATTGTTTGATTGTATGAGGCTATACATGACAGGTTACGGTCATATATTAACAACACTTGAACTCTGTGACTTACATAATTTGACGTGCGTAGAGTATGCAGAGGGTTGTTTCTAAAGATTGTGGCGATATGTCTTCTAAATAGGTGTAATGGTGGCACTGGAAAAGAAAGGTAACAGTGTATAAACATCCCGTTTAGTTGTGTCTGCATAAGGTCTGAAAACATGAGTCAAGGAATAATTGAAGTTCCACCAAAGTGTTTTGATGAACTGGTACATAACCATCCTGACTAAACTAGAAATTTGAATGATCTATCCTGATTCAGGTGGTGGTTATGAAGACGAAATGTAAAGTGGTGAAAACTAATTTGATCTCCTGAGAAAGAAATCGGTTTAATTGACTTTTCAACTTGATATATGAAGAAAGTGGCTTTTTGATTTGTTAAGTGGAGCCTGTAACAATTGCAATTGTCATAAGACTGAGAAACCTTGTGATCATATGGAAGTCCCCTTGTCAAGTGAAGTATAACTTTGATACAAAGAACTTGATATTCTTCTTGGAATGAAACTTGGCGAGGGAAAATAACTTATTAAATTTAAATTGGGTTTAACATATTCTGAATTGATCTGGGGAAGAGGGGATCCAACTCGGATCATAAGAATTGTTTTCTTTATATTTGCATGTATGTTGAAGTTGCCAAATAGTTTGATTTATGTTCTATGTATTAGTGTGAGGGACAGACATTTTGGACACCAAGTCATTTTCTTTTAATATTAGTTTGACAGGCAGGGAAATCCTTGTTAGGCTAGGGAAGGATAGGCATTTATCATACCTTTTTATTATTTAATAAATAGCAACTTGTGATAAAACATGACCTATGTGTCCGCCTCCCATGTCTGAGTCCTCACAGAAAGTGTTCTCTTTTAGAAACTTTCCCTCCATATTCTATGGACCCCACACGTTTTGCTTTTTGTTTTTGCACTTTTTACTGACTTCTTGCAGTGAAATGAATCCTTCAGCTTAACTCTATTGGCCTTTTGCTCACTTGTTATGGGGAAACTGACTAGTCCTTCAGATTGTCAGTGCTGGGAAACTGTTTCCTTCATTCTTTTTACATGTTCTCTATTTTTGGTAACTTTTGCTGTTGCACACAGCACCGTGACGTGCAATGGGGATACTTTTGTATCACCATAGACTAGACTCAGGATTTGTTGCTTACTTTTAAATGTGCCTAGAGGCAGGCTGGTGGCAGCAGTTACTTTTTCACTATTTTTACTGCATTTTATTTGAGCTTTCTGAATTTGGCTACTAACTGTGGCTAGTGTCCTAACGTGGCCATGCCACAACGTGTTTTGCTTGTTCTTTGGCCATTTTGTCTTTTAGCCTTCTTCCTCCTTTGCCAGGTCAGGAAAATCCTTTTAGGGTCATGCATTTGCGCGGGAAACCAGTGCATTTCGTGGGCTAGTGCAGGCCATGAGAGTTGCAAGCAAGGAAATGGGTTGAGACTGGCTAGTCTCAATCCACAAGCTGGTTTCTGTATGTTTGAAGTATATGCATGAGTTTCACCAATACTGGTCCCTGATTGGACCACTGCTGGGGTGGGTGTGAGGGGCAGATCCTCCATTGGTTGGGCTGAGTTTCTGTGAGTTGATAAGAAAAGTCCTGCAGCCATTTCCCAGAGATCTGAAGAGAAGGCAAATATCCTGCATAGCCGTGAAGACTTTGGAAGACTCATGGTCCGATCCAGAGAAGGACTGGTGACAAACATTTGCTACACCCTCGGTGGAGCCCTATCTGGCTACTGATCTTAGAGAAGACCCTTGTGGAGTGGTGGTAACAACCATTCTCTGCATCTTCTTGGTGCCCTTCAGTTTGTAGTCTTCAGAAGCGCTCCTGGGTCATCCAGTGGACTGATGTAACTCCAATTTGGGCTTCCGCGGTAGATGCGTCGCCTGTTTCGTATTTGGAAACTGTGATTTCTAATATAATATATGTATTTTTATTATAAAAATGTATTTGATTTGGTTAAAACATTAACCTTTTCAAAAAATGCAAGAGTCCAGAATCACACAATTATTTTAAATGGAACAAAAGAATAAGAAATATGTACAGCCTTTACATTATAATCAAAATCAGTTACACAGAGTATACAAAATGAGAAGAAATTCTTACAAAAGTAAAAAAAGAAAAGGTATTGCGTAGTTATGACTAAATCAATCTGTCAAGACAAATACTTAGATTTATCTTTTCAAAGATTCAGAGTTTAAAAAAGTGACTAGCTAAATTTAAACATATTTGTTTCCGATGTAAAAATTCTTATCCACATTTCTTCATGTGATAAAAAATTAAAACCATCAAAGAATTAAAAAAGCAAGCCTTTCTTAACTATATCAGAGCTACACACACTGTCAACAGATGTTTCAAGGTTTCACTTTTTAAATCATTATTACAGAAACAACATATATACGATTGCTCCTGATTTATCGAGCATGTTGCCAGCACAGATTTTGTTGGCCAGAGATTCAGGCGAACTCGTAAGAGGGCATTCCTATACACAGGGTGCAGGAATTCTAATGGACATTTTGGTATATCTTTCCATTTTTTAATTCCAAAACAACCAACTTTCATTACATGATATCTCTGACAATCGACCCATAAATTAATCCATTCATTTTCATTTAGCTTTTGTTTCGCACCATCTGGATTTTCAATAAGTAGCTTCTCATCTATGTCAAATGTTTTTAGTAGTGATACGCAATAATCTTTCCAAATATTGCAATAGTTAGTTCTATAAACCTCCGAGGTATACATTTTAATATTAGTGTTGAGTAATATTACCTGTTCTTGGTCATTTTCATAGTGTATTTTTATATCTGTCCAAGTGTAATCTTTGATTACTCACTGTGTGGACCCCTGACCCACTCACTTTCTCCTGGGACTTCGCCTTCACCACTCTCCGTGCTACCTTGATTGGTTTGGCTACAGCTCCCAGAGTTTCACTGTTCACTCTAACTATGGTGGCCTTCTACACATCTGTCCACCAGGCCAGAGTGTAGGAATCCAGTCTAACAAATGTGAAAAAGTCACAAAAGTTAGACACGTGTTTATTTCATATAATTTCAGCCTTTCTACTGATTTTCTGACATTTTAGGAGTCGCATGTTGCAACACGGCTGGCGCTGGGATTTGCAGAGCCCTGGGCAGGAAACAATTTTGTGCCTGAATGTGCATATTTATTAACATCATGGAAGATAATGTCACAAAATATGTTTTGATACTCGAGTGGATCATGGGAAGTTGCATTAACAGAAGTAAGCCAAGCGACACATTAACTTTTTAATGTACAATATATGAAAGATCACTGTTAGTATTATATGTGGGGCAATATCATGAGTGAGACATTATGGTAGTGGCGGACAGTGTGAGACAAATCACTTGTAGGGGCTTCTAATTCTGACAGGAAAGGCATTGTGAGATAAACCTATTTGTCTGGTGTTAGGAAAGATTTATCGTTTAGGGACCTTTTATCTCCATATTCTATGGTCCCCCAAACCTTTTGCTTTTGTTTTTTACCCTGTCCTGACTTTTACAGTGAAGTGAAGCCTTCCCCTCTACAATGGGGATACTTTTTGTATCACCTTGTGTCACCCTAGACTCTTACCTGTAGGATTTTCGGTTACTTTTTAATGTGCCTAAAGACAAGCTGGTGGCAGCAGATATCGTTTTACCAGTTTTGCTATATTTTAGTATGCAAATTCGCATCTACCACGTTGGTTACTAACAGTGGCTAGTGTTCAAAGATAGCCGTGCCACAAGATTTTTCGCTTGTTGTTCGCTGGCTTCCTGCCCTCTCAGTTCAGGACATCCATAATATGGTCCTGTATTCACCCGGGAAAAGCTGCTGTTCTCACGGACTAGTGCATGCCATTTGTGTGTGGACCCAGGAAGTATGTTGGGACTGGGCCCAATTCACAAACTAGTCCCAGCGAGTTAGTGCGCATGCACGAAAGAAAGCCACAATGGACCCTGATTTGTCCACTGCTGGCTGAGTGAGTGGTGCGGGTCCTTGCTATTTGAGGCCCGAGTTTGATCACTCGCGTCAATTTAGGATAAGAGGAGTCCTGTAGCCATTCCAGTAGATCAGCAGCTGAGGCAAGTATCCTGTGTAGCTGTGCAGCTGACGGAAGACCCGTGGACGACTCGTGAAAAAGCCTGGTGACCTTTCCTGCAACTGTCCCAGTAAAGCCCTGCTGGACTACCTGATCTAAGAAGGCCCTCGTGGGTGCTTCGACCCTTGGACTGGTACAGGTCTTTATGCATTCTCACTTTCCTGCAGCTTTGAGCCTTCGGAAGTGTCCCTGGACTACCTGGTGGACTGACCAGCTCTAAACTGGGCTACCACACCAGAAGCATCGCCATTCCATGTTCTCGCCTGGGTATTTGCCAGCTCGTCCTACAAATCACCTTCTTGCCAAGTTCCAGCATCAATGGATACTGTCCTGGAAGACCACCTGTGTTCACGACTGGAGAGATGCCTGCTGCTGCACGTGTGCGGTGGCTGTTGCTGGATCTGGCTCCCCTCCATCTTTTAGTGTCCTGAAAAGGCCTGCATCAGTGCCCTAGGTATTTCTTCATTGAAAAGGGGTTGCACTCAGCTCCTGGATCTGACCAGAATCTTCCTTGCACCCACAGCTCCTGGGAATCTTCTACTGGACTCAACAGCGGGAAAACCTACCTTCAGCTACTGCCAGTCGACCAGCCGAGTAATTTGGGAAAATCGGACCAAAGGTGTGGTGTGAAGGGTCAGAAATGTGAGGCGGACAACTTTGTGAAGGTTTTTCATAAGGCGCCATTTATTTAACTTAGAAGGTTGGATAAACGCCTCACTAACTCTACCCTGATTAGGATTTCCCTGCCTAATATAAACGAAGGAAAACACTCTAACAAACGTTTTCTGTCCCTCACACTTATACATACATGAACTAAACAAGGTAATATATATGTGGCAATTCAAACGCAGCAACTGTAACAGTTAGATTTGCTGTATGACAACTTTCTCTCCTTATAATCTGGGTGAATTTTCCCTTGTCCCAGATACAAGCAGGATTTTGCAAATCTATGGTTTAGCCGTTCCAAAAAGAATAAGGAAATCCTGTCTTGTATAATGTTCCAATGCAGTTCTTTTGCAACAAAAAGTTCCAAAAGTTCAGGATTGTTCAACAAGGTTTCTTTCTCTTCCACTTGTAATATTATGGAAAGCAATCTTCTTTACATACATCCAGAACAATTCTTCAATTCAGTAGAATTAACATAAATTGTCTTTGTCAAAATTGCTTCTTCAACCACATACTAATTAGACACCTCTGCAGCAGTTTGATACAATCCTTTCTTCAGCAATGAACGTTTGTCAGGATAATTTGTGAACACTACTTTATACACCTCTGCAACCTCCACCTGGTCTAATTCCATGCCAGGCCTACTACTTCAATTACAACTGGTTTACTCCCATGCCATGCCTACTACTTCAAAGTTCTCTGTTCGGGTATACTCCCCTGCCCGAACAGGATACAGTGTTCAACTTCTGACCTGGTATACTCCCCTGCCAGGTCAGGCAATTATGAAAAATAATTGCTTCTTTGGTTAAGATCAGCTTAAAACAACTTCACAATGTCACTTTTTTCACAGCACCATGTTTGAGAATTTCTTCAGGGAAGACCAAATGTACATAGGTGCCCTTTATTATACCTCTGTGATTTCCAAGACCTCTGCAAGTTATGCTCCACTCTTTCTGAAACTCCTTTACCAAAAGGGCAGCCTTCTTGCCACTCTCGTTTCCTCACTACTTCATAAACTAAATACTGGCAATAACGTGGTCTTACTTTATCTCTTCTTTGGCAATGTAGGTTTTCACCAGCTTAGTTTATGCACTTGTTTAAACATGTGCCACAAACTTTGCGATTCCTATTCGCCCCCTCTTGACTTTGGCAATATGATTTAGCTTTGAATTGCCTTGGTTTAACTTTCTTTTAGGCTTGGGCAATGGTAATTTGTATTGGGTTCTATGATTGTCATCTCTTGCTGCTGGTTCTCACACAACCCTGTATGCTTAAAGACAGTTTGTTTTACAAAATAATGCTTTCTCTGCTTTTTGTCAATTCGGTATTCAAAATTGCCTTCTTTCAGGGTTTTCTTTCTACTCCGTTGCTTTTTATTATTCAAGTACCTGTTCTGAGCACACAAGCGGTTGCGGAGCACTCCAGGGTCACATCTGCTTAGTGAATTCACTGGGTATGGTGTGCACGTCAGTTTCCCTCGCTGCTCCCAGGTCTTCCTCCTTAGCAGCTTCTCGCGGCCCGGCAATCTGCAACATCCAGTCTGCCGCTGCTCCCGCGCCACTTACACACGGAGCTTCCTTCGCTCCAAAGACTTTCTGGTGCTCGCCTGCCACCGGAGACCACCTTACCAGGGGGAAATCACTCCAAGATTTCGCTTCCCGCTGCGCAGCCTGTGCAATTCAGGTCCCTAGGGGGCAAGCTTCCCTCTCTGATGCTTTCTTTTAGTCGACCTCTGCAATTCAGGCTTCCGGAGGTGAGGTCTCTCTCAGGACCATCTACTGCTCGACACTGGTCCCGGGGTCATCCATCTCCTATCTCTGCTTCTGCTGCAAAGTGGAGAGTTCACAACTCCTCCACCCACAACTACTGCTCTGCTCCTTCTTCTTGACCTGCACCTGAGGGGGTCTTTTAAGCCTCCCAGTCTCTCTCAGGTGTGGGTCATTTTCCTTAACAAGCTGCATTTTGCAGTTTGGGCCCTCTTTGACCAAGTACCCTGGGGATTATGAGACTTGAAGTCCATAGTGCAAAAATCAGTTTTTCTAAGGGAAATGTTTTCATGCTCATTTCTTTTCATTATATTCCTTAATGGAATATCACAAGTATAACTAAACATACTTGACTTTACAGAGGGATAAAGCTTTTTAAATTCTAAATTGGTATTGTTTTCAGATTTTTACTTACTATTCCTCTGGGATGTAGGGGAGCATTTAATTTTATGAATCGTCCTGTTTTTAAAATGGTTTTTATTTCTTCCAGTGGCTAAGGGTCGTTGAATGGTTTCACCCACATTAAGAAGTTCAATTGGGGAAGTAAAAAGTTCTCTCTGGCAACAAGCCATTACAGACTTTGGTATCATTGACATATCTTCCCTGGTGGAAGATGAATACAGCGTCTTGTCCTCTTATTCCCCTGGGCCATTTCTCCTCTCAGGTGATCCTCCTGCAGAACACCACCACCACCAATGTCTGCATCGGAAAATGTCTGCCTTTCTCTGTCCACTTGGGAGGAGACTCTAGGTCGGGTCTTAGTGAGGGATCCGCAGGATTCATCACAGTGGTGAACAAACAAAATAGTTAAAGCCATCCCCTATAATAAACCGTAGAATAAACTTGTGTTTATTCAATTTTTTCGCTTTTTAAACATTGTCTTAAAAAGCTGTACTAACTGATAGAAAAAGTATATTACTTACCAGTAAAATCCTTGCGAAGTCTTGTAGAACATTAGTCACCACCACAAGGACTCTTCCTGCTTTTGTTCCCTCTCCTAAAGGAACTTTGTGAACTTTTTAAGCACAAGGCCCCATTTAACTTGGGGATTGGACTAATAAAGTTAGGGCTTCTATTCTTGTGGACTGGTTCTCTCATTGCATAACTACTTCCCTTCCCTTTCAGGTGTGTAGGTGAATTGTGTGTATTACTATAACCAAAGGTGACAGTAAATATTTTTTATTTTAGGGTGTTCTGTGATATCACCTGCTGGATTTATTTTCCTAGTGTTCTGGTTTTACCATAAATATAGTATGTTTGTACTTAACTGTCTAAGTAGAATCATTATGTATTTCACAGTGTGGACTCATTGCGGACCCCTGACCCTACTCGCCTCTCATGATACTAAGCCTTAACCACTCTCTACGCTTCCCTTGATTGGGTTTGGCTAACCTCATATTTCCCCTGTTCACTATAACTAGGGTGGCCTCCTGAAATCTATCCACCAGGCAATGATATGATATGATATGATAGTTTATTTATAGAGCGCTCGTACACAAGTCTTTCAGAGCGCGGCAAGGCAAGTCAAGGGAGGGGAACATGGTAGAACAAAACCACGATCTTACTAGGCCCAGTTGCATTGAAATTGCGCAAGTGCATGGGAAAGGGGAAAAGTGCATGGAAGGGGGGAAAGTGGAAAGTGCAGAGGATAATCAGATAAATAACAATAAATACAAATAAAATATATAATGGAGCAATAATCAGGGGTGTTGCAGCCAGCAAGTGGCAAGTGCTGTGTTTACGGCAGCAGAACTGGTTAAGTCTGATAAGTGCATAAAAAGAAGAAAATGGTTAATGGGGGACTGTATGGGTACATATACAGTCCCCAGTGCAAGGGGTGGCTGGGAGGCCGTGCAGAAGGGTGGCAGGATGAGCAGGTAACTGGGCCAAGGGGACGGAGGGTGGCCAGATGCACAGTGCCAAGAGAGCTGATCAGCAAGGGAGAGGGGGAGCAAAGGCAGATGCAAAGAGGAAGATCTTGAGGTGCTTCTGGTACCAGAGATGGTTCTCATCAAGTTTTAGAGTGGCAGGGAGGCTGTTCCAGAGGGAGGCCCCGGCCGTAGACAGAGATCTACCACCGGCTCGTTGCTTTGAGAAACGACTGACCCTGGGGGAGTTAGAGGAGCGAAAGAGCTTGAGAGGGGAGGTATTTGCGGAGGGATAGCTGAAGGGATTTGGACACAGGCCCCAGAAAGCCTTGTGGACAATGCACAGGGTTTTAAATGTAATCCTTGCATCAACTGGAAGCCAATGGAGAGATTTCAGTGCTGGAGAGATACGATCCCAGGGCTTGAGGCCAAGGACAAGTCTCGCAGTCCTGTTCTGGATTAGTTGCAGAGGGTGAAGAGTAGAGGCAGGTAGAATTAGAAAGAGGCTGTTACAATAGTCCAACCTAGAGAGAACCAGAGCTTGGGAGACAGTGAGCTTCTGGGGGAAGGAGAGGAGAGGAGAGGAAAGGAAAAGTGCCTCTGAGGAAGTGCAATAGGAAGTTTGACTTTTTGGAGACCTCAGAGATGTGGGCGGAGAAGGAAAGTGTGGAGTCAAATATGACCCGGAGGTTCTTAGCCTCACAGGTGGGGATATGAGGAGGGCCAAGCAAGGCCGGCCAGAGAGAGAGGAAAGGACGGAGAAGGGTTGCCGATGAGGAGGATCTCTGTCTTGCTGGCATTCAAAGATCATTGGCGGCACACCAATCTTGAATTGCAGTTAGGCAATCAGCGATGAGGGAGGGAGAGGAGGTGGCCGAGGGCAGCCTGAAAATGAGTCGTCAGCGTAGCACTGGAAATTTGAGCATAGTGGCAATGCAGTGGGCCATAGTTGCCAGGTATTGGTTGAAATGCCAGGGTGAGAGGTTAGACCCCTGGGGAACACCACAGGTAGAGAGGAAGATAGAGGATGGGAAGGTGCCCAGTTGAACCTGGGAGGGTCGATCAGAGAGGAAAAGAGGTCAGCCTGGCCAGAGCCTGATCAGTGATACCCAGGTTCTCACAGAGACGGTTGAGTAGGATGGTATGGTTGACTGTCTCGAAGGCAGACAAGAGATCGAGTAGGATGAGGACAGAGGGAATGTTGGAATCAAGGTTTGAGAGCAGATCTTCACGGATGTTCAGGAGAGCAGTTTCCACGCTTCTGGCTGCTCTGAAACCTGACTGGTGATCACAGAGACAGCCAACAGAATTAGAATGAAGGTTAATCTGAGAGATGGCCAGCTTTTCCAGGAGTTTGCCCAGAAAGGGAGTAATGGAGATTGGGCGATAGTTAACCAGACAGGAAAGATCAGCTGTGGGTTTCTTGAGAAGAGGATGCACAAGGGAGTGTTTCAGAGGAGAGGGGAAGGATCCTGAAGCAAAGGAATGGTTGCAAAAATCAGCAAGGGCCGGAGTGAGGGTGTCAATGTGGTCCATGATGGTTGTAGAGGAACAGGGATGAACCTGTTTTGACAAGGCTTTCATAGATCAGACTTGTCTAGCAACCTCATCAGGGGAGAAGAGAGGAGAGGAAAGGAAGAGGAGGGAGGGAGGGGGTGGTTAAAGGCCGGGGGGTAGCAAGCGCAGACTGAGGGAGTATAGGAAGGGGAGGGGAGGAGAGGGCAGACAAGATCTCCTAGGTTTTTGAGATAAAGTGAGAGCAAGTTGCAGAGATCTTGGATGGTAAGAAATGGGGTAGAGACTGCAGCAGGGTTGGCAAGCTCCTTGCAGATTTTGAAGAGTTCAGCCGATGTTGTTAGATGCCGCAGAGCACGGTCTTGAATGTGGACACTCTCTTCTTGGTGCGGTCAGAGCGTCGGTATTGCCTTTGGAGCAGGCGACGGACCAGTTTGTCAGAGGATGAACAAGAAGCCCTCCATTTTCTCTCAGCCGCCCTACACTTACATTTAAGTGTTGCTAGGTTGGAGTCATACCAGTAATTACACTTGGCTTTGGACTTTAAGCGGATCCTCATGACAGGGGAAAGAGCTTCAGGAGTATCAGAAATGGAAGAGTATAGAAGGGACACGGTTGTGTCCGGGTGTGAGTCAGCCAGAGGAGGAGAGGGGGAGAGAAGGTAGCGGCGAAAGCCTCAACTGACACACGCTTCATAGGTCGGATGTCCAGGAAGATAGGTGGCAGTGTTGGGGTGTGCTTGGCTTGGGGGGAAGAGTGAGAGATGAGGAGAGAAGGCAGTGGTCACTTCAGGAGAGAGGAGTGGTCAGAGGTATAGATGGGGGGAGGCCAGAGGAGATCAGGACATCAAGTGTGTGTCCTGCAGAGTGCCTCAGGCCAGAGGGGAGGATAGAGAGGGACAGGGAATCACAAAGGTTGCAAAAGAGCAAAGATGAGGAACAGGAGGGATCAAGGTGGATGTTGAGGTCACCAAAGAGGAGGAGTTGAGTGGTAGAGGTCAGGAGGGAGGAGGAAAGGTCAGCCCACTCAGAAAGAAAAGAGATTTGCCCAGGGGGGCCGGAGAGAGTAGCCAACAGTAAGAGAGTGGCTAGGAGAGCTTGAGAGCCTGCAGACAAGGCATTTAAAAGAGGAGTAAATCTGAGTGGGAATGATAGTGGCAGGAATTCACTCGGAAAGATCAGGGCTACACCCTTGAGAAGTCCATCTTAACACCTAGGAGTAAGTGGTGAAGCTGGGAGTGGAGATCAGTCGGCAACTCGGGCACTTGAAGAAATATTTTCCCAGGTGCAGCTGTTTGAAATATTGTTTGCAATTTAGGTTTCAAAACACCATCTGACTTTGGAATACAGTGGAAAAAAGTGATTGTGTTTTGTTAACCAAAGTAAGGTGTTTTAGCAGAGGTTTTATGATTGATTTAATTTGTATGGTGAATATTTGGCCTCATTGTGCAAACTAGCAATCTGCTTTTAATTCAGAAGCTACAGAAGAGGCTTATTTTAGTTTTTTTAATTGCAAATTTTTAACAGATATTCAACATAAACACGCACATGCATCATCCGCATTAGCTTGATTTCGGTTTAGACCATAAAAGTAGCAACTCTGTACATTTTATCATGAAATGCATACATCTAAGGCATCTAATTAATACAAATCTTGCAGGATTAAAAACACATCATCCAAATTTAAAAAATTCACTACTGCACAGCCATAGAAGTACCTCCAATACTGCATGGCTACTGTGATGAATCCTGTGATGTCGTTCCATGAGGCCAGTGTAAGGAAGGCAGTGTATCAATGGCGGACACAATGGATACAAGTTTCGAATACTTTATTTAGTATTTTGGTTGGGTTGGTAGAATTCCTAACTGGCCCTAACTCTAGAATGGGAGTAATCGCGACCATTAAATAAATAGCAAAACGGTCCAAGTCAGTCTTCGTCAAAATAAAAGGGCCTATGCTAAGAACACCTAAGCTTCTCAAAATGACAAATGTGCTAAGGGAATTCAAAAGGAAAAGTGTGTCTCAAAAGAAATGTCAGAATGGCTTTAAGTAACAAATCCCTTCCCCACGTTCAGCACCACAGAGTCTAGAGAGTTTCCTAAAAAGTATAGGTGGATGGCACAGTTCTTTCAGTCTTGCACACTTTGGCTTACTGCCACAATATAACAGTTAAGGCTTGGGCATCAAGCATCTGGTAGTTCAATCACTTCCTTAGGCTTTGTCTGCCTCGTCATAAATATACAATTCCACTTTTGACCTTTACTGCACAGGCTTCCCTCTGTCAGGCTCGAGTCTGGCTTTCTCTTTGTGGGGGTTCCCTTCCCCCAGTTTTGTCTCGGGTGTTTTTTCCACTGCCAAATACTTTTCGAAACTGCAAGGATTTTACATAGACCTCTGCATTACCACTTCGACCTCTCTCTTTCATTCTACAATCCACAATTCTCCTCCTCTTACAACACCAACGCCTCATGGTACTTGTAGTTTCCTATTCTCCTCGGTTTGCCGCCTTGGCTTTTTCTAAAATTCATATGTAACAAATACTTCTCCAGCATGGGGTCTGGCATGGATTCACATGCTCATGCATATTCCCCGTCGTCAGGCCGGGAATCCTCGGTATAGAAAAAAAAATCAGTATCAGTTTTGTTTCTGATCCGTCTTTCTTAGTAGTAACGAATCACTAGTCTCTGGGTCATACTGCCCCCAGCCAATGACTGCCCTCTCCCTAAGCCCCGCCTCCGGCAGCCATCCTCAGATTTTTACCGCACGTTCAAGTGTTGGGAGTCCTCGTGCTGTAGCTCTCGAGCTTTTGCTGCGTTTTTGCGCTTTTTCAGGAGATTTTTCTAATTTTTCAGTTAAATAGAGCCTCAAGCACCACCGTTTCTACATCCGATCAACGGGGATCCGTTTCGGAGTTTTCTACGCCCCTCAAGGGTGAAGATTTCGTCGAGTTACGCTTTTGGAGGATTCCAGAAGTTCCGAGGCCTACCCCGGACATGGCCCAGGAGAAAGGAAACTCGATGCCCGGGAAGCTGTTCAGGACCTGCCCTGGATGCCAGCTTCAGAATGTTTTCAAGGAGGATGAGCATTTGTTATGTATCTGTCTCCATGATGACAAGACGCACACGGAGAAGGACTGTGCATTTTGTGGGAACATGTCAGAGCGGACGATGAAGGATCGCCACCTCCGTCTCGCCAACTGGCTGGAAAGGAAGAGCCCGTCAGGCGAGAAGAAGAAAAAGAAGTCCGAGCGGTCTTCTAAGTCCTGTGAGGGCGCCCCGGGGACTGGGGCCCAACAAAAGGCTAAGCACCGCGGGCACCGGGAGCGCCGAGCGGTTGGGCTCCTTGGCTGCCAGACAGGGCGCATCCTCCCCGGCGCCATCAACCACGAGCCAACGCTCTGGCTCGGGTAAGAGGAAGTCCGAGAACCCGGCGAAGCTTCTGGAGAGGCCCCGGTCAATCTCGAAGATTCCGGCAGAGGGGGAGCGAGGCTCGGACCCTCCCCCCAAGGTGAAGGCCCCAGGCCAGAAGGTGACGATGGCCTTAATTCACCCTGCTAAGACCTTGATTGAGGATGTCGCCGCGGCCCTGGCTCAGCCTGTGGAGGCTACACCAGTGGAGGCGCCCTCAGGACCCGGATTCTCCCTGCCACCGCAGAGGGTCGTCGTCTTTCAGGCCCATTGAGAAGACCCCCACGAAGTCCTCGTTGGAAAAGGTGAGGGAGGGGCTGGTGGCCATCGTGGATACGGACATGACCTCTGAAGAAGAGCTCATCGAATTCGTGTAAGCGGCCCACCCCATCGGGAGGGATCCCGACGAGGGCGACGACGAGAGCGACGGGGTCGCCGACAAGGCTCCTCAAGAGCCCTCGCGCCCGTCTTTTCCGGCGCCGCAGGACACTTCGGCGGCCATTTTGTCAGCGATTCAGTCCTTATGTTTGGAGATAAGGACAAGGTTGCCCCTCCCCCCGACGGAGGTACCTGAGCCAGACCCGACGGGGGAACCGGAGCCAGGACCTTCGGAAAGTCCACAGCATAAGAGGAGGAGAACGCATCGTACGCCACCTCTCCCACCTCTGCGGCCTGCTCTGCCTTCCCCCCGGTCTACTACCCACGGGGATGATACAGGCACGGACACGGCTTCGACAGGTACAGATGACGACGGAGGCGACGTGTCCCCCGTCGCCCCCTGCTCGGGCGTCCCCGCCCGACGAGATTGGATCCTTTCATGCCATGATTTCCATGGCATCCAAGCTCTTCCAGCTCTGCCCAGAAGAGAAGAAGGAAGGGTTCCTTTACCAACGGCGCGAGGCTAAAAGTAAAAGAAAGACGGTGCTCGCCGTACTGCTTCTTGATGACATCTGGGATGAGGGGCTCGCCCTCCTCAAGAACCCTGCCACGGCGCCGGCAAAGAGGGACTGGTACGAGAAGAAGTACCTGGTCCCTGACGCTGCCCCATTGTGCCTTCGGGCGCAACCTACCCCGGATTCGGTCGTCTCCGCGGCGGCAAAGAAGAGCTGGGGGGGCATCGGCCTCGACATCAACTTCCCCGCCGGACGGCGAGGGCAGGAAGTTGGACACGATGGGACATCGAATCATCTCATCCGCAGCGACGACTATCAAGGCGGCCAACGCCCTGGCTATCGTAGCCCACTACGACAGGGAGTTGTGGTTCAAAATCGCCCCTCTGTTGAACTTCCTTCCGGACGCCAAAAGGGCTGAGGCCCTTGAAATCCTACAGAAGAGTGAGATTGCTTCGGACCATGCCATCACGGTGACAACGGACATCGCCGACACCGGTTTTCGTCAGTTGGGCAACGGCGTTTGCTTGAGACGACGAGGACGGCTCAAGGCCACGGATTTGCGCCAGGACGTACAAACCAAGGTTTTGGACATTCCCTTCGAAGGGAACAACCTGTTTGCGAAGGCGGTTGACGAGTCCCTTCAGGCCATCAAGACGGACACAGAGACTGCCCGGGCACTGGGAGTGCTCCAACAACGACGGCCGTCCTTTCGGAGCTCTGGAGGCAGACAAGTTGCCTCCAAGGGATCCGGCAGTGGCTCCTCCACGTACCGCCGAGCGGCAAGATCTTCGTCCCAGGAAGCCTACAGGGGATGCGGCAAGTCAGGTGGTGCCCGTCGTCGGCGGGGAGGTGAAGGAAGCAAGGTGGCATCCAAACTAGATTGACCCGACCGTGGGGTCGGGCCCCTGCCGAAGCACCCCGGTGGGAGGCCAGCTGGTGAGGTTCGTCAGCGTGTGGGAGTCCATCTCCACCGACCGTTGGGTGCTGGACGCCCTGGCCCAAGGGCACGTCCTCGAGTTTCAGAAGAAGTGCCCTCGCGTTCCACCCGTGGCAAGGAAGGAAAATCACGTCCCTCAACTATTGTTGGAAGTAAGGGCAATGCTCAAGAAGGGTGCCATCGAGCTTGTCCCAAAGAGGCTTCGGGGCTCCGGAGTTTACTCAAGGTACTTCCTCGTAAAAAAGAAGACAGGAGGATGGCGCCCCATCCTGGACCTATGACGACTGAACAAGTACATCAAGGCGCAGAAGTTCCGTATGGTCACCCTCCAGCACGTGCTGGGACAGATGGAGGAGGGCGATTTCCTGTCGTCGTTGGACTTGGAGGATGCGTACTTCCACATCCCCATTCTAAAGACACCGAATGTGCCTCAGGTTCGTGGCCCAAGGGCGGCACTACCAGTTCAAGGCCCTCCTGTTCGGATTGAAGTCGGCACCCAGGGTGTTCACCAAGTGCCTCGCACCGGTGGCGGCGCAGCTGCGCCTACAGGGGATCCATGTCTACCCCTACCTGGACGACTGGCTCATCCGGGCAAGGACAAGGGAGCTTGCCGTGGAGCACACTGCTAAGACCGTCCAGCTGCTCACGGACCTGGGATTCTCCATCAACTTTCCAAAATCCCACCTGGTTCCGTCACAAGTCGCCCTGTTTCTGGGAGCCAAGCTCGACACAGTGGCGCGGCTGGCCTCGCCGTCTGAGGAAAGGACCAGGACCATTCTGGGCAAGGTGCAGCGTCTGCTGGCCACGGGCATGGCCAGGGTAAGATCTACCAAATCCCTCCTCGGGATGATGTCCTCCTGCATTTATCTGGTGCGCCTTTGCAGGCTTCGGATGCGCCCCTTCCAAGAGTTCCTCGACGCCCGCTGGGTCCAGTCGACGGGCAGCTTCGAGGACAGGATCCCTCTCAACTAGACATTCCGTCAGGCGATCCGGTGGTGGGGTACCCGCTCCCATCTGTCGGCGGGCACAGACTTTCAGACCCCAGCCCACCAGGTGACGACGGACACCTCCATGGAAGGTTGGGGAGTGCACTCCGGAGATCTTCATGCGAGAGGCCATTTGCTCCCGGAGGAGAAGTCTCTCCACATCAACATCTTGGAGCCCCGCGCAGTGTTCTGGGCCCTCAGGTCCTTTCTTCCGTCCCTCAAGGGCAAGGTGGTGAGGATCTTCACCGACAACACCACCACAATGTTCTACATCCAGAAGCAGGGCGGAACCAGGTCCCTGGCCCTATCCAAGGAAGCCCAGGATCTGTGGCATTGGGCCGTCGCCCAAGGGATGTTTCTGATGCCTCTTCATCTGGCAGGAATAAAAAACACGATCGCCGACTCACTCAGTAGGGTGCTACGCTCGTGCCACGAGTGGGCACTACGCCAGGATCAAGTGGATTGACTCTTCCTACGATGGGGCGAATCCCAATTCAATCTCTTTGCGACGGCGACAAATTCCAAGTGCCGGAGGTTCCCCAGCAGGTTCCCCCAGCCGAGGAGCATGGGCGATGCTTTCTCGTTCCCCTGGGACGGCCTATTTCTTTATGCGTTCCCTCCGCTGCCGTTGCTGCTCCAGCTCATCAACCAGCTCAAGAGGTCCCGGTGCAGTTTGATCCTCGTCGCACCGGCGTGGCCGAGACAGATCTGGTTCCCGGACCTTCTGGACTTGTTAACGTCCCCACCAGTCAAGCTGCCGACAGACGCAGACCTTCTCTCCAGAGAAGGAGGCGCCATTCTTCACCACAACCCGGAGTCGCTGAACTTGCAGGACTGGCTCCTGCAGCACTAGAGTTTGGAGGGTACGACATCCCGGCCGACTGCAGAGAGGTTCTTGCAAAGGCCAGGGCGTCCTCAACTCTCAAGTGCTACGGACATAAATGGAAGAGGTTCTCTGTCTGGTGCCGTGCACAGAAGATTAATCCTCTGCGGATTACGGCCCCTCAAATACTGCCGTACCTACTGTTGCTGGCCAAAGCTGGACTGGCTCACGCCTCCATCAAAATACATCTGCCAGCAAACTCCCGATATACTAGGACTACGGGACGGACGTCCTTGTGGTCTCATTGCCTGGTGAAAGAATTCATGAAGGGACTATTCCGATCATTTCCGCCGGTGAAGGCTCCTGCCCCGGCGTGGGAGCTTAATGTGGTGCTGACCAGGCTCATGGGGGCCCCATTGGAGCCTATGCATTCAGCACCTTTGAAGTTCCTGTCATGGAAGACCGCTTTCCTCGTGGCCATCACCTCCGCACGACGAGTGGGAGAGATCCAGGCCCTATCTTGCAAGCCTCCATACTTGACTTTTCATGACACGAGGGTGGTGCTGAGGACACACCCCTCCTTTATGCCCAAGGTGCCGTCGGACTTCCACCTCAACAAGCCCTTGGTGTTGCCAGTTTTCTTCCCGTCGCCTTCGTCGCTGGCCGAGAGGACTTTGCACTCGCTGGATGTAGCTAGAGCGCTGAAGTTCTACGTGGACCGCACGAAGAGTTTTCGGAAGACGTCACAGCTGTTTGTGAACTTTGGGACTGTGAATCAAGGGAAGGCTCTCTCGAAGACTTCCATTTCCAGATGGCTCTCCGGCTGCATTATGCACTGTCACCGGTTGGCAAACCGACAGCTGCCCGGCCGTCCGCGAGCCCATTCGACCAGAGCGATCGCTGCTACCACGGCGTTCCTGTCTGGTGTGCCCCTGCTGGACATCTGCAGGGCTGCGACGTGGAGGTCGACGCACACCTACACAAGATTCTACTGCGTCGATCGGGACTCCCGGCAGGAGTCCAGGGTCAGCCAAGCAGTGCTGCGCAACCTGTTCGCCTAAGGTGAGCCCTGTGAGGAGGTAAGAGTTGCTTAATGTTGAGTTGTTGTATTGCTTAATGTTGAGCCGGTTGCCACCTCCCGTGGTTGTGCATGTGTGCTATGTATTCTCTTATTTATGAGCATGTGAATCCATGCCAGACCCCATGCTGGAGAAGGAATAAGTAACTTACCTGTAACTGTTGTTCTCCAGCATGGGTCTGGCATGGATTCACATGCGAACCCTCTCGCCTACCCCTCTGCGGCTCTTCACTTGGTCATACTGCCACTTTACATGCTACCAAACCTGAGGATGGCTGCCGGAGGCGGGGCTTAGGGAGGGGGCAGTCATTGGCTGGGGGCAGTATGACTCAGAGACCAGTGATTGGTTACTACTAAGAAAGACAGATCAGAAACGAAACTGATACTGATTTTTTTTCTATACCGAGGATTCCCGGCCTGACGACGGGGAATAATCATGAGCATGTGAATCCATGCCAGACCCATGCTGGAGAACAACAGTTACAGTTAATTAACTTGTTCCTTCTGGGCATTTGTAGTTAATTTTCTTTCGTTTGGATTCTGGGCCTATTTCAGAATTCATATATTTTGCTGGCTTTTCATTCATTCAACTTTCTTTCGAGATCGCCGTTGCTTTCTTGTCTTTGGTACCCCAATCAACTCAGAACATTTCAGAGACTTTCGAATGTGCGCTTTCATCTTGCATGACCACTCTGTTACTTTGTATCCATTCTGCTTATAGTTCAACAATTGTCCTTTCCATTACACGTTTTATCGGCATATGTGCAACCTTCAACTTTTGAGTTAGTTACTTTTGCTTTCAACACAAACCAGACTTTTGTTTTCTTCGATAACTCACTGGTTGCGTTTATCACCCTTCTTTTCATCAGTCGCTCTTCATACCACAAGCAACGCTGTTTCCAGGGGTCACAGGCTGCTTTCAAGTACCTTGACGGTTTCTTTCTTCTGCTCGCTCGGTTTCAGTCTTGGAACGCTTACGGCTTCCCAAAAGCAGGGTTTCTCACCTGGATCCCTCTCGATCCTCCAAACTGCAGATCAGCCTCTTGACCTCCTGACTTTCATCACCTGGTATGCATCAGCACCGAAAGAGCTTGTACCTTATCATACCCAGCCTCGCTCACTGTGTGCCTGTGCGTGCCACATTTTATTTTTCTCAACGGGCGTGTTAACAAGTGACAGGTCTATGTAGTAGGGATTGCGTGCCTGACTCTGCCTGGCCTTATTACAAGGATAGCCAGTGCAAGTCAGTGGAGGTAATCTGCCTGACTGTATTCCTCGTCTTCCTAGGCTCAGTAGTGTGGCCAATGTAAGATGGGGAGGAATAATGGGAGCTGTGTTTCCCATAAAATAAGCAGGGATAGGGGTTAGATGGGTTGTGGAATTAGGGGGATACCATGTCTCGCCATACTGTATTTCTCCCCCTTCCCTGAGGACCCCCTACCCAGGTGATCATCCCTCACTTGTCCACCCCCAGGGTCGGGATCTAAAAGTGATGACCTTTCCCTGGTCACTTGAGTACGGGATCCTAGGGACAAGGTTGTTAAAAACCCTCTGGTGGTTTTCACACCAGGGACGTGAGGCCGCTACCCAATCGTGTCCCTGGGGGTGGTACTCAGTGGGAGGATCTCATGCGGATTGATTCCCCTTCTGGGATACAGGGATCACATCAGGGACAGACGTATTTTCCCAATGTACCCACCTCTTTCATACCTCCTTCCTTATATCTTCCTACTCGTACCAGCTCCCCTATGTACTTATGCCGTACCCATAGTACCTGTAGTATTGAGATGAGGAAGAATAACCTTGACTCCACTGAACTGTCATCTCAGTGTACTGGGACAAGGAGGATGTGCAGAGTACAGAAGAATCCTCAGGAGAATTGAAATGGACATTCTAGTTGCAATCCATTCAGAATAATGAAAATGCAAGGAAGAACTTAACAGATAGTCAGTACCTCGCCAGAGGCAGTCAGTTCCTCCCTGGAGGCACCGCAAGAAAATTTACAATTCTGCGGACGGCGAAGCAGAACCTGCAGCTGCTGACCGGACGTGGCTGAAGAAGTTACGGTGCCCATGCCTGCTCCAATGGAGACAAAAGAACCAAAGTCGAAAGAGGCCTGAAATCTCCGCTGCGTAAGAGCATTGCGGAAGACAGTCCAGTAGATATGAGCATCCGTGCTTCCCGGAAGCGCTGGGATGCCGCATACGGCATGGCGCAAACAGGAACAAAGTCCGAAGAACTATCGGAAGACGCGGAGAAGCCTGAGGAGAGCGAATGGGATCCCACAAGTAAGGTACAGGGCAGCCCGGGAACCACCAAGGGACGAGAGAAGCCAATATACAGGGGTCTGAGAAGCCAATATAAAGGGGTCTGGGACCCGAGAGCCGAAAGCCAATTTAACGGGGTCTGGGACCCGAGAGCCGAAAGCCAATTTAACGGGGTCTGGGACCCGAAAACGAGAAGCCAATATAAAGGGTTCTCAGACACGAGAATGAGAAGCCAAGTCGAAGGGGTCTAGGACCCGAGAAAGTGAAACCATACTGAAGGGATCTGGGACCCAAATAAGAGAAACCATATTGAAAAGGTCTGGGACCCAAATAATAGGAGCCAAGTTAAACGGGTTGAGGCCCCATGTACGAGAAGCCCACTTGAAGGGGTCTGGCATCCACACAAGAGAAGCCAAATCGAAGGGGTCTGGGACCCAGGGCAGTGCCTGGCAGTAGTGTTCCAGCTCTGCCCGCCGAACCACTGAAGTAGTTTTGGTAAAGAGCTAGAGAAAGTCCTTTGAAGGGATCTGGGACCCCACGCACTGCCTTGCAGGTGAGTATACCAGGTCTGCCCAACTGAGCCTTTAAAACCAGACTGAGAAAGGCCAGGGGAAGGGAACATTCCCGCTACTTTGTGGAACTGGAACGCCAGTTGAAGCCTGAGAGAGGCCAGGGAAAGGGAGACATACCCCCTTTTGATGTAGTACTGTCTGTCCAGAAGAAGGGAGTTCTTCTGGACCAAGAGGACAGTAAACCACTTTAGTCTGTTTTCAAGTGATGCAAATGGGATTTTGACACTCGACGGACACTTTATTTTCAGACGTTCTGACATTTCCTTTAAAGTTTAGTTGAGGCAGGGAAACCCCTGTTAGAGCTAGGGAAAGACCGTTTTTTTTCTTCATTCATTTTAGAATGAGACTGCCCAAAATCATGCCACTTGTGTGTTAGTCTCCTCCTTCCACATCCTTACACTACCGAAGTCCCTTTGCAAGCTAACTTGTCAGACTGGCATTTAATCAATGGTATTCTCCTCAGCCAAGTCCTATTAATGTGTTTAGCTAAATATTATCAATATCTTACACTGGACATTATGAAGATAAAATAACTCCACATTTCCAGCATATATGCCATTGTCTTTCCGAATCATTATGCCATCCCATGACAGGAAATGGTCCAAAAACTTGGAAAAGCAGGATAACAGGCCATCTTAGTCATCTATGCAACTTGTCACGTGGCGTCACCAATTTCCATGCAACATGGTTAAATGTCCAAGAGCCCCATCGCCATAGTTGAACAAGTGCAGACTAAAAGCATTCTGGCATGATCCTAAAAGGGTTTCCATACCTTGAAGAAGCTTGTCAGCTCATCCTTCATTATATATGTAATGTTCTCATTAAACAATATGGACCAGATGTGTGCCTACCTACTATCAGGTTCTGAGATCGCATCAGTCTTCCATCAGTTTTGCTATCGATATTATAATCGGTGATCTATCCTCCAGCATACCTTTCGTAAGCTGTTCCCCTGTCCCCGGAGTCTAGGACTATGCCTGGCCCACATGCTTGAGAAGCAAACAAAACGCTGAGTCGCTTCGGAGCATTTTGCCAACGATCAGTTAATGAGCCCTTCCCAGAATTTAATAAGCTTGGGACAGTTCCAATCAATGGCCAGAAAAGTACCCGTCACTCCACACCCTCTCCGACATAACCCTGTAGCCCCTGCAAGAAAGTGCCTTCTGGTGTCTGGAGTGCAGTACCATCTGTTAAGATTGATTTCTAGAATCTGCACTGCTGGACAGATTTTAGGAAGCCATCTTAGTTACAGTGGACTCGGAGAGGTTAGCCATAACACAATCTAGGTAGCAGTGGAGAGGAGTCGAGGCTTATTCTCCGAAAAGTAAGTGTAGTCGGGGGGGGGGGGGGGAGCGTTGGGGGGGGGGGGGCCTCAATGAGTTCACACAGTATGGCACACAGTCATTCAAATTAGATGGTCAAGTATTAAAAAAAAGTTATTATAGGCCTTCTGAACACACTGGAACTATCGCACAACTCTCTGATACAAATGCATACTATTACCACAGGTTCAAATAACTTAATCAGCAAAGCAGGGAAGTAGCTTCGATGTAGTAAATGATGGAACCAGATCACAAGACCATGTCCTAACTTAAGATGTCCAATCCTTAAGATGAATGGGGTTTTGTGCGCAAAAGTCACAGGAGACGCAATGTTTCTCACCAGAATGGCGTCTCTGCAGTTAGGATTCAATCAGTTTGTGTTGGTGATAGTTGTACATTTCTACAATAATTTTACCAGAGGAGATAAAGGGACTTGTTTCTAATGTTATCCTATGGAGGACAAGGAGGGACAGATGCACTGCGTTTACTTACCCCCCTGACTCTGATTTTCCCAGATGCCTTTGTGGATAATCTGGGGGTTGTCTGGGGTCTTGATATTCCGCTGTTTGTTTCAGTGGGAAGCACCAAGGAGTTGACAGTTTCAAGGATTCTTCTGGTTGAATGGAAATGCAAGATGCAACCATTTTCGGAGAAGAAATGCAGAATCCACTGATAGACCTCTTCAGGACAAAGCACAGGTTGGAGGAAGGCAATCTCCAGCAACGGTCTCTGTATACAGGTGACCGTCGTCCTTCCAGTTACGGTCACAGCAGCTGCTTCAAGCCAGGTTCCCAAGAATGTGGAAAGCTAAAATTTAGGGAGAAGGCTGCATGTGGCATAAGCATACGACCACCAAAGTTCCAGACTCAAACATGAAAGGGTGCTGCTTATGGAGAGTTAGCCCACGAGAGACCTGGTCAGTCCACCGTGAAGTCCAGGAACACTTCCGAAGGCTCTGAAGGGATGGATCCTCAAAGGCCCCACTACACCAAAGGCTGAAGCACCACTCTGGATCTTCGGAGATGACAGAGGAGCAGGGCTTCACCAAGTTGGCTACTGGAAGGGATGCTGGGCCACTTCAACAGTCTGCTCTTCTTCAAGGGTTTCTTGGCTCCAAAGGTGATCTGACGAAATGGCTGCTGAGGTCCTCTTTTTATCCAAAGTCCGACCAGGAAGCAAGTCCAAGCCCACCAATGGTAAGGATCTGCACAGTATTTGTCCAATTAGAGAGAATTACTGCTTTCACATTTGTCCCACACCCAGTCTTTCTGGCACCAAGGATGTGGACTTGAACTAGAGAGTTCCCACCCCCTTCCTGGGCCACACACACACCCAAAGGCACACTAGCCTATGAAAGCACAAGCGTTTCCAGGTAAGTGCATGACCTTATAAGGGATTTCCTGAACTGGGAAGTCAGGAAGAGGGCCAAACAACAAAAGGGCCAAAGAACAGACAAAAATCTTGTGGCATGGCCATTTTAGGGCACTAGATACATTTAGTAGCGATATGCGGTAATCGCGAATGTGCACACCAAAAATAATAAAAATACTGTACAAATAGATATGCTACCACCGGCTTTTCTTTAGGTACCTATGAAAGTAACCACAAATTCCATATTTAAAAAGCTACGGTGACAAACTATAAGCAAGAAAGGGATGGGTGGAATATTTTGAATGAATCTGAATCGCAGGCACTGCTATGGGCAACTTTTTTAGCCTATCTGTGCAATTGGAAAGGGGTTCCAACCATATGCAAATCAGTCGGGTACTGCCACCAATGTAAGCAGCCCAGTATGAACTTCTAGACCAGGTCCCCCCTTTGCATGGTGGAAACACGAGCAACCCCAGACATGTTGGGCCCTTGTTGTGCCTCATCAGTGAGGTGCAGCTGGTTCCCAGTGGCGCAAGGCCGAAACATGCCTGGGATTGCTTGTGGTCTCGTGCAGAAGGGATGTGATCTAGCCATTCGGGCCGGGCTGCCCTTTTTGATATGGGACCAAGCCTAAATTGCATATGGTCTTTCCCCTTTCTGTAATGGCTTGACAGGCGAGGAACGATGGTCTGGAGGGTTTCCCAGAGCAATGCCAATGTTTAAGATGAATTCTAAACCTTCCAACCATCGCCTCCTTTGTTTTGCTAAAAGCTAGGGTGAATCAAAAGTATCCCCATTGCACTGCATTGTAAAGTGTTGTGTCCAATGTTAAAATGTACAAGACTTCAGAACGGAAACATGGTTTCCCAGTACTGATAATCTGAAGGACTGATCAGTTTCCCTAAAGCAATGAGCAAAAGGCAAGAGCTTCACTTAAACAAATCTATAGAGGATAGAATATTATGAAGAGATAGTTAGGAAAATACCCCCCACCTCTCCAACAGGACTAGGGAGAGGGGGATCTAATCTACTGTATGGGTTTCCTGTCGGTTATACATCCTGCAAATAACAATCAGGGATTCTGATTGAGAATACAAAATTCAGCCTTAACTGTTAGTTAAGGTCACTTGTTTTCCCACACTCGAACACTTTAGACAAACAACTGTATACACGTGATTCTTTTGTTTATCTCACAATCAATGTGTTACCTACCAGTCCCTAATTGAAGGACACCCTTTCCCTACGTGTGGGTTGTCTGTCCCTAGGCTGAGAGTGGTGGACCACCTATCTAATAGGGATAGCGAAGAAGAGCAGTCCCTAGCTCTACAATGTTGTTCATTCGATAAGAATTTTGATGATAAAGCAAATCACTGTGTAATTCAGTAACGCAACATTTCTGGGAGGACCGATTTCCCGGGGTCCCTAGGCCTTATATATTCTTTAATCGACCTTCCAAGAAGTGTGTTGACCATTTACTGTAGATTAGATGCTCGGTTGAAAGAAACCATAACCACCTTCTCAAAAAGGTAGACTAAATATAAACTAATATAAGTTGAGCTGTATTTTTCAGAGGAGCAGAGTATTTCATATATACGCATTGTTTTTTTATACCAATCAAGGGTCTTGGTTGTTTAGACAACTTTGTCAACTGGTGAGGGGCGAAGAAAGTCTGTTCTTCACTCCAGTGACGTTGGTTTAGTCCCATATCCCGCGAGCCTTCGGGGATATCGTCCGTCCAAGTGGTCGACCAGTTTCGATGATTTTCACAAGTATATAATCTTCTTCAGGACCAATACATTTGGTTTTGTGTGGATCAGATCAGCATTCCCAGTGTATATGGCGGTTTGTCACCACATCTACCTGAAACCCACACAAAAGCCTTGCATGTTTATTTTTGGGGGGTCCTGTTCTCAAGTCATTTATTCGAGATCTAGGAACTCCACTGTTGCCCCCCTGAGTTTTCTGTCCTTAAGATGGCATCTAATAAAACATATAGAATGTTCCCTTCCTTTGTCATCTAACTGTGAAAGGACAGCACCTATCCCAGTGTCAGGGGCATCTTTCTGCATCTGCACTATAAGTCTCTGGTAATCCGGTTCCCTTAGAACAGCAGCCTGACAAAGGGAAGCCTCCTCAGACCAAGGAACGGTTTTAAGGTTCTTTGGAGTAGTGAGGGCAGTCCGAGGGGCATCTATGCAGCTATGGTACTTTGCCATAATTTCTATAGTACCAAGTGAAGCCTAGAAAAGCTCTCACCTGTGTTTGAGTTGTGGGAGTTGCTGTGTCTTTTGCTTTACTGGGTAGATGCTGAATCCTGCCCCCACCAACCTCATGCCCAAGGGAGGTCACTGAACCTTGACCAATCTGGAACTTGGTAGCCTTTATGGTCAAATGCTTCTGCTGAAGGGCCCGCAACACAATCTTGGTGTCTTGTATATTCCCCCCAAATAGAGCTGAAGACTGCGATATGATCCAGCTATTTAATTTAATTTGTTTTTAGCTCAGTTTTTTAAATTTTACAAACATGTGTTATATTTCATTACAAACAAATGAATAACATGTAATACCATTTAAATCATAGTAATAATAATATAATAAACACATTTACAGTTTATAATTTTCCCAACTGTACTTTAATCTGGCACCAGTGGCGATAAAGTGCTTTCAACAACGTGGAAAAAATCCTGACAGACGTCACAGGAGTGTACGAAGTGGATCACATCTTGATATGCAGCGACTTGAACGCTACCTGTCCTGCTTTTGAGATGGAAACGACACCTCAAAATATTGGCAGCTCACAATCAATAGCAAGAGGTTTAGCATTGGCAAAGCTGATGAAATCCCGTGACTTGTACAACTTAAATTCTTTAGAATCCGCCAAATCCAGAACTCCAACATGGGAAAGTGGCGGCAGAGAAAGTACAATTGACTACATCTTCGCGTCAAGACCTATACCTAATAACCAAGAGTTTTAAGGTAGTGAAAACCATTGTTAGTGACCACAACTTATTAACTGCAACGTGGGCAGCAAAAAAAAAAAGACACCGGTGATGATGCCGCAAAACTTAGAAATAAACCAACAAGGAAACCCACTGAAAATCACAACAGAAGCCTTAATTTCCATCACAGTATCATACAATAGACAAACAAACTTGAACACTTCCAAAGAAAAATTGGACTACCGTGCTCTTCTCATTCCCTATCTACATCCACGACATAAAAAAACACAGGACAAAACTCACCTGCATAATCACAATGAAGAACTGAAGACAAAGAAATCAGACCTAAGAAAGGCTACACGGCTTGCACAAACAAATCCAACACAAATAAATCTTGACTTGGCAATCAAAAAAATAAAACTGTACAAATCGTGGCTACAATCAATACGATGGAAACTGTATCAAGCGGATGCAGAGACTATGCTGAGAGCAGTGTGTAAAAAAAAAAAAAAAATCACGAGATTTCTGGACAATAATAAAGCACAAACTTCTACTCACGGATACGAGAACCATAAACAGTGTCTCAGAAGGAAAATGGAGCGAACACTTTACCGATCTATACAAAGATCCAACTCCATTGGAAGCAATAGTGATCAATCAAGACTCTTTCAAATGGATAGCGTGCTCAGAGGAGAACATTTTGGAAAAGATCAAGTAACTAAACAACTCTCGCGCCCCAGGCCCAGATGGAATCTCCAACGTCCACCTGAAACAGGACGCAGAAACCTGGGCTCCGCTAATAACAGAAATCTTTAGACGATCCAGGATTTCGAGAACTATTCCTGACACGTGGAAAACAGCAAACATCGTCCCAATCTATAAGAAGGGCCCGAGGGACGATCCGAGAAACTATAGGCCGATCGCACTACTTGATGTGCTTGGCAAACTTTTCGGATCTTTGCTGTTGGACGAATTTCAGACATGGCAGAAAAAGGCAAAAACAGACCCATTTCAATCGGGTTCGAAAAGAACTTGGGGACGTCGGTTAACATCATGATGATCAGTATTCTAAAATCAAAAGTCTTTGAGGGGCATCCATAAATATTCATCGCCTCGATTGATCTGGTCCAAGCTTTTGACCGCGTGAATAGAGAAAAATTGTGGCGAAAATTGGAGAAACAAAAATGCCCACCATCCATTCTTGAACCATTGAAAGCCCTGTATAGCGAAACGTCTATCAGAATCCGGCTTAACAAAGCAGGCTTGATGTCCAAAACCATAAAAACGGCCAGAGGGGTCAAACAAGGTTGCCCCCTGGCGCCGGCGCTGTACAAGGCATACATGGTAGATAAAGCAGACCCGGAAAACGACACTCGCTCATTTCCTCCACATATAGGCGAATCAAAAGTGACAAGACTGCTGTACGTAGATGATATTCTATTGCTAGACCAAACAGCAATCGGACTTCAGAGACAAATAGACAGCCTCACAACCTATCTAAAGAAAAATGATTTGGAGCTTAACACCTTAAAAAACGAAAATCATGATCTTGGAAAAACCATCGAGACCAGGCAAAAGATTGCAGTGGTTCGCAAACTCTGAAAAACTGGATATAGTCAAAAGCTGCACATACTTGGGGGTGAAACTCTCGTCCAGTAAAATCGACAAGACGATGCAAGAGCATCTTTTTTCCAAGACTAAAACATTAGCAGCTCAGGCATTGTCTTTGGATAGGAAATTTGGTAAATTTTCAATTCTACCGCTAATAAACTTCTATAGAGCAAAGGTCACTCCAACTCTGACCTATGGAGCGGAGGCTATGCCATATTTGCCGAAGATGTTGTGGGCTAAATTGGAAGGCACATTTTGGCGCAGAGTGCTACGACTGCTGAACTCCACGCCCATAGCAATCATTCGATGCGAATTGAGTCTGCAATCACTGGAATCTGTGGTCACGAGAAATAGCCTATTATTTTTAGTTAAAATCATAAGGCAACCTCGACCAAAAATTTTGGACATCATTCTCCAAGAGATGAAGAGTGAAAAAAATCCAATGATAACAACTTGGTACATCAGACTACTGGAACAAGCTGATAAAATTGGATGCTCAGAATGGGACATAGAACGGATCCCAGGAAAAATAAAGAAAAAACTTAAAATACAAGATTGGATCGAGACCTTAGACAAAGCGGAAGACCTCACAGTCTCCACACATCACACAACAAACACCCACAAAATAGATGAAGTAAGAAATTATTTTTAAAAGTTTCCAGATAAACGACTGAGAACAACCTTTCTAAGAGCACGGTTAAACATACTGAAAACCAATGAAATCCTCTTCCGTAGAAAGCAGTCGACCAACAAAAATTGTCGTTACTGTAAGAATTTGGAAACTGAAACATTACGTCATCTACTCCTTTACTGTTCAGGAACGGAAAACCTTCGAAATATACCTCAATTCACACAGACTCTTGCACTTGACCGCAAATGAAGAAACTTGGTGGAATAAGCTAATGTGTGGCGATTCAACAACTCTGACGGTAGCCACAGCGAAATTACTGGAAAGTCTGAAGTTGGAGGAAATCAACTCTTGAGAAAAAACAAATAGAAAACCGCACAACGACTACAAAGGGAAAAAGGAAATATGCCTGAAGATATGGACAGATTTTGTAAAAATTGTAAATACAATTAAACGCAAATAAAATAAAAAATAAGTGCTTTCTAACGAGCTATTATCCACCTATGCCATGCAGAATTGATCTAACCCATTCAGAACATGGTTGAACCGCCTCTGGAAAGTGGCAAGTGCATTCTTGAGACCAAAGAGCATTACCCTTAATGGGAAAAGTTTGTCAGGCATAGAGAATGCCTTCTTCTCTGTGGCATTTTTTGTCAGGGATATTTGCCTGCAGTGAGATCAAAGGTACTAAGTTACTCGGCGGCACCTAGCTTGTCCACCAACTCATCAGATCGTGGAAGGGGATGAGCATCTGCCTTGGAGACAGCATTTTGAGCTCTGTAGTCCATAGAGAATCTTAACTTGCAAGTTCCTGCTTTTGGTATCAAAACCTCTAGGCTGGACCAAGGACTATTAGACGGCTCTATCATCCTAGGATCCAACATCATGTTGACCTTTTGACTTGATGCGAGACCTTACTTTGTCTGACATTCTGTAACTCCTACTTTTAATAGACATATTGTCTCCAGTGTCAATATCACGCTTACACCAAGGTATGAATACTAAAGTTAGGGAAAACTGCCTAAGCAAAGTTTTCACCTCATCCTGTTGTTGTAGAGTCAGTTGAGGGGATAATTTGACAGCCTCAATGGAGCCATCTGAAGGGCTGCTTTGCAACAGGTCGGGGAGAGGTTCAGCTTCCTCTTCCTCCCTTTCTGAAGCCAGAGGCAGGGCCTCCATTTAATCCAGAGGGATGAAAGGCTTCAGTCTATTTACACAGAACATTTTGGGAGCCTGCCCAGGTCTTCCAACGCCCACTAAATAGTTTTCCTCACCCAGTCTTTCAACAATGTGGTAAGGACCAGACCATTTGTCCTCTAAAGCTCGGGCCTTATAGGATTCATGATGAGGATGTATTGGCCTGGCGGAAAATGAACAAGTGAAGCTTTCTGGTGATTACAATGTTTCACAAGTGAACTTGTCGTTGGCCTGTGCCATCAGTAAGGCCATCCTCTACCAATGTTTGGATTATGTGTTAAGTTTGAGGAAATGACAGGAGCAGTAGGCAATTCCCATCCTACCTCGACTATGGCAAGTGGTTGTGAGGGGTCAGTAATGCGAGGCGGACACCTGTTTGAAGATCTTTCAAAATATGCCATTTTATTTTAAAAGAATATGTATCGAAATGCCGCACTTTCCCTAGAATGTTTGAGAAATTCCCTGCCTATTCTAAAAGCTAAGGAAATATACACTAACACAAGATAACTGGCCCTCACACTAAACAACAAACACATATATAAAAGGTATGGCAATGCAACAGAGCATACACAATATGTACATTTTCTAAAAGACCTTCTGAATCCCTGGGTGATTGCCCTTCCCCAGGATTCAAAGTCACTTCATCACAATGTTGAACCTTGGAAAGAAAATGTCTTAACTCTGTCCTTAAAGATGTAAAGTTAAAGAAAAAGTTAATCAACAAAAGGTTCCAATGGTAACAATCGCCTCCTTTTACCACAAGTTACACCAGCAACAAATCTGCTCCTTTTTGGTGAAGTTTTCCACTTTTCACTAAAAGCAAAATAGCCCCAATAGTAATTATGTCCACAATGCTTTGTCAATCACACAGGAAGATTTGCCACAGTTCAAAAGAAAATGCAATATCCACACTGTTAATAGTACACAGTGCTTTATTAACGGTTTTAGGATTCCTTGAAATACGGTTTCAACAACCAAAATGGTATACTTGTCGGGATGACTTCTTAATACTGCTACTTGAACAATTATATTCTTATTTTACCATGAGAACAGTCAATTTTGCCATACAGTAGTTCACCTTGTTTTCGACAACTGCAATGTATCATCTACTGACAACCAAATGTACATCGAGAGTTTCAGTACTTTGGACTACTTACACAACTTCCATTACTTTTTAGACAGAATTTGATAAAATAGCTTTGATAATACTTCAACCTATTCAGGTAGGCTAGGCACTCTTCCTTCAAACAGTTTTCTTCAAAGGGGCAGCCTCTTAGCCTCTCTTGTCTTACTGTCAACAATGGTAACCTGTGTTTGCCTTCCAAGACTCCCTTCTCTCTGGCCTCCACAATTTTGGGAATTACAGGTTGAGACTACTTCAAAATTGTTCATCACAAACAGCCAATTCCCCTTCCCCAACTTTACTTGTACTTTTTCTGCCAGCTTTCAGCCCAACAATTACCCAGAAGCCTTGATGCCACTCTCTTAGCCTCAGGTAACAGTGTAACAGTTAAATATGTGTTGGTTTATGCCAATAAACAGTAACGTCACAGTATTGCTGGATTGTTTTAATCTCTGAGAAAGGTTCAGCTTCACAATTAATATGGGGTACTTCTTGGCTTAAGGCAATGCTTCTTGTTCTACTCAGTCTTGTGTACTCTTGTGAATGAAAGGTATGTCACTTGTATATAAAGTTCAGTTTTTCAAGAGAAACCACAATTGGGCCAACGCAACTGCTCTTTGATGTAGTTTTCCCAAGATAAAGATTGTAACTTTGAAATTGTCACTGTTCAGTTTTCTGTCACTGTTAAAGGAACAAAGGCCTGTGATAGCAGTAGCTTCCTACGCGAGCAAGAAGCCTGTTCTTCAATACGCGTGTCACATTCCTATTGTTTAAAGAATCTTTAATACAGCGGTCCACTTCTACTCGCTGAATATCGTTCGGGCGTGGCAAAGGAGCTGGTTACTGTTACCGGCAAGGCTTGCACAATGCTTTACTCACCGGCTTCTGAAGTGTTTTCTCTGCATGTCGCATTGCTTTCCTGACTTCTACTACAGCTTCTGGCTCGCTGCGGGACCCACAACCTTCTCCTGACTAGGTGTCTCTGGTCCGGCCATATGTCTTGGGCGTTTCCTCAATGTTCGACACACCAACAGCCTGGCCACCACGGCAATCAGGCTCACATGGGGAAAACTGTTTCTTTAGCACATCTTCCGCTGCGCAGCCTGTGCACTTCAGAGTTTGGGAGGACAGGGCGCTCTCATAACATGCATGTGAAATCTGTTTTCTCCTTGTTCGGGTGTACCTCTTGTGCTCCTACTTCTGCTTGGTTTCCCAGCCTTGTGTCTTCCTTCTGCTTCTACTTCCGCAGCCTGCACTCCAGCCAACATTCCAGCTCCTTCCTCCTTTCTCTCACTGAGGGGGACTTTTATGCCTCCCAGGTTCAGTGATAATGTTCAGGTGTGGGCTATTAAGCTCAATTCCCTGACTACTGACAACTGCATGCTTCCTCAGCCCTCTTTCTCGTCGCCGTACCTCTGTAGTTTCTTTCTACAAAGTTAGGTTTTAGCATATTTGAATTAATTTTAAGGGTAGGTTTAATTCCCTTAAAGTTATTAAGGGAGGGGCTATGAAGATTAGCCTTTACAGAGGAAGTTAGTTTATTAAAGGCAACACTTCCACGTTCCTTTATAGTGTACCCTAGTGTTTGAGGAAGGTGTTTAGTTTGGGATACCAAAAAGGATCTTCTTTTGGTAAAGTTTACTCAGATTTTACAACATTTAGGTCCACAACTCGAGATCTAACATGAGTTGGGGACAATAAGCCATTACCTCTTTAGGTACCTTGGGAAGATTCTTCTTTCCAGAGGAAGAATCCTGCATCTCATCCCACAGAATCTCATCACCCTGAGCCCCGTCTCCTACCAGGTGATCCTCTCGCAGCCTTCCCCAGGTCACCTGGGAGGAGACTTTAGGCAGGGTGTCAGTGAGGGATCCATAAGAGTCTTCAAAGCGTCCCCTGATAGGGTGACCAAACACAATTTTAAAGGGGCTAAAGCCAATCCCTTCTTGAGTTACCATTCTGTAGGGAAAAAGCATGGCATAAGGATATTCTGCTTTCTCTTCGGGCTCCTCAAGAGCTCCAATCATGATTTTGAGAGTTCTGTTGAATCTCCGAACTAGACTATTGGTTTGTGGACGGTATGCAGATGAAAATGTTTGACCCCCTACATTCCTTCCACATGGCCTGCATATACTTGGACAATAAGCTGCTGCCTCTGTCAAGCACAATGTCCCAAGGGAAGCCAACCCTAGTAGAAATGCCCAGTAATGCTCTTGCAACTGACAGACAGTTAAGTCTTCAGTGGTATTACTTTAGGATTTCTTGTGGCATGATCAACTACCACAAGGATCATACCTACTGCCAGAGGATGTTGGAGTATCAAGTGGACCAACAATGTCAATCCTTAGCCTCTCAAATGGTATCTGCGCTGCAGTTAGTGGTACCAATGGAGCCTAGAATTTTGTCCCAATCTTGCCGGACAATTGGCAAGTAGTGCAACACCTGTAATGCCTTTCTACTTGTGCCCACTCTTAGGCCAGCATAAGTGTATGCTTAACCTCTCCTTAGTTTTCTTGATGCCCGGATGGACTTCAAGGGGATGTTATGCGCCAATTGCAAGAGAAAGGCCTTGCATGCTGTTGGGGCCACCAACATCCTATCGTCTCCTTCAGGGGGCTCTGTGGGTTCATTATATGGTAACCCACCTTCCCAATAAATCCTGTGCTTCCCAGGGGCTTCACCCTCCAACTGGAATCAGGTCTGCCTCCTTAGGACTTCAAGTGATGGACACTCATGTTGGCCCTTACTCAACTCATCACTTGGGACCTCCTTCTGCCAGCAAACTCTGCAGTTCAGGGTGCTCCTGGTGACTGAGTACTCTAGGCAGCCCCTCTTCCTCGTCAAGTCCAGGGGCTTGACCAACTACCTCAACATCAGTTGTAGCTGAGTTGGGTGGGAATATTTTCTTTTCGTCTTCAGAGTGTTCTTTCTCCTTTAGCCTTAGGGTGGACTAGAAACATTTTAGATGATTATTAAGGTTGCTAATACCATCTATGCTTGAAGTTATTATGCATTTTATATTGCATTGTGATGTACCACTTCCATGCCCCACAAAACATACAAGTCCATAGATCCTTTGTGACCTCCCTACCTATATCTCTCTCCCAAAATGTTTTGATAATCGGTACTTGAGAGCCTCCTCTCTGTAAATCATGCTTTGTTGAACTTCAAGATGGATCTTTTTATACTTTTCTTTTGTCTACTACCTTTAAGAACACTAGGTGGTCTCTACTTGGGTAAAACACCCAAAACAGTGAAGGGCTTAATATTTAATAGCTCCTCTGTATGTTCTCTACTAACAAACATATCCCTCTCCCATAATTGGCCCACTTACACTAAGACCGCCTCGTACCTACTCTGAAAACGTAACGGCTCCTGAATTAGGTTTCTGATCATTGGAGCACAGAAGTAGTTAAATTGGGATGGACGTGTGGCTGCTCCCTCACTATTCTCTCTTCCTTCATATTTCCAACAATATTTTTTTTAATTGGGTGATTGCACACCCTCCCCGGGGGAGACGACGCACTGGGACCCATCATTCCACCACAGTAACTGGCGCCAACACTGGATTTTCAAACCCAACCCACTATTTGTCTATATTACTACGCAGATGGTTAACCAGTACCCTCACTTCTACCACTGTATAATACTACTCAAGATTCGAAAAGCCAGCTTCTCCTTCCCCTTCAGGCATTTCAATGCGACATTCGCTGCCTGGGGATTTATATTATTCAAAAGAAAATTCGACTTGGTCTGTGGTGCAGTGATGGCTTGTTATGTACGCACCAATCGCACAATGCAAGAGTCATGTGTCTCCTATATTAAGGAGACTTTCCTCCTGAGAGCGCAGCCTGTGGATTGATAGTACACTACTTAGGCCAGGAGCTCAGGATTAAAGGCAGGAGGACACACAAAAATGCTATAGGGGAAACGACAACAGCTCAATTACATACATTTACAGGCTGTCTCAAGTCCCATTTTACCTCCCTGAGTACCCGTGTCCTACCTGTATATCGTGCGTCGAGAACAATGAACCTATGTGCATAGTATTCCCCTACTAGACATGAGGAAGTCTTCAGACCAGTAAACCTTCCTGACGCCAGTTGATAGCGGACACACAGTCCAGGGGCACGAGGGCGCAACTACAGAGAACAAGGAGGGTCTAAAGATGCACAGTTCCAGTTAATTCCCAGGATGTAGCAGGGGGACAGTTTCAAAGCGCGGTATCCAAAAAAAGGCCAAATCCAAAGAATATTCAGTAGGCAGGCAAGGATCCGGTATCCAAAAAACAATCCAGTGAAACACACAACCAATGCATACCAAGACAGTCCACACAATAAATCCAAGAGAATAGGCAAGGGTCGGCAGAGAGGGATCAAAGAAGCAACAAGGACCAAGGAGCTACTCCACACTAAACAGCAGTTTAGAAGCACTGATACTGCAGATTGTTCTGCTTAAGAGTAGGACACGCGAGACGCAGTGGTTCCTGTTTGCATCAGAAACAAAGGGATGTGATGACATCAAGCGATTCATCTTGCTGTGGCCCTGTACCAGGGAATTGTAGCTCCCTTTCTTGCTGTTAATTCAGGATGTTGTCCGAGCCACCAGCGGAAACGCCATGCCCTCAGGGTGACATGAGGCGGGCGGTTGAGGGATGATGCCCTGACACTTGTTTTGTTCACTGCACCGCACTCAATCTGCTTTATTCTGAAACTGCAGTATGCTGCAGTGTCAAAAAGCATACTGAAACTTTCAGATGGCAGTGCTATAGAAAAAAAAAATCGGGCCAGGTTTAGGTACAGAAAGTCTTTAGTGGGAAGAGTGGAGTCTGTGTAAACTGGTTTAATAATCCCTCCACTTCAGAGAGATCTCTTTTTTGCCTTTCTTCTGTTAGCGTTCACCTCTCACCACACATTTTCTGTTTCGTGGCAAGAGTAGAAGACAATACGTCTCCATTCGTGTTATCCCATGCGCTCTTTATGCATTTAATTTGGGTTCATTGGTGTAGTTTGTTGGGAACAATATCTTTTTTTGCAACTTTCCCTCCATAGTTCCTATGGGCCCCTATTCTTTTTGCTCTGTTTTTAAACCTGTTCTGACTTTTTGAAGGGAAGCGAAGCCTTCAGCCTCTTTTCTCTTGCCTTTCGCTTATTGTTAGGGGCACTCTGATCAGTCCTTCACACTATCAATACTGGGAAACTGTTTCCCTTTTGAATTCTTGTACTTTTTAACATTGGACATAGCACCTTGCAGTGCAATGGGGATACTTTTGTATCACCCTAGCCTTTTACTTTTGGAATTCCTGGTTGCTTTAATATGTGCCTAAAGACATGCTTGTGGCAGCAGATACATTTTTACCATGTTTGCATTATTTTTAGTGTTCACATTTGCGTTAACAGCGTATGGCTACTGAGCATGGCTAGTGCCCTAAAATGGCCATGCCACGAAATGTTTGCTTGCTTCTATGGCCCTATTGTTGTTTGGCCTGCTTCCCGCCTTGCAGGTCAAGAAATTCCTGTTACGGTCATGCCCTTGTCTGGGAAATCTGCTGCTTTCGTGGGCTAGTGATGCCTTTGTGTGTGGCCCAGGAAGGGGTGGGACTGGAACGGTCTAGTCCCACTTCACATCCGTGGTGCAGAAATTCTATGTGTGGAACCAATGTGAAACTACTAGCTGTTCTAATGGTTCAGATGCTTACCACTGGTAGGCTTAGACATGCTTTCAGCTCAGGTTTTGGATAACTCTGCAGCCCATTTCTTCAGGTCATCGTTGGAGTCAAGAATCCTTCGAAGAAATACAGCCTGTTGAAGATCTGAAGACAACTCCTGAAGGTGGCTCAGCATCCCTTCCTGTGTTTGGCCCGGTGAAGCCCTGTTTGACTCTCTGATCGCCGAAGACCCTGAGCAGTGCTTTAGCCCTTGGACTAGTGGAACCAACTATTCGAGGGGATTGGGTCCTCTGACCTATTCCATATCTATGACATGTAATCACCACAGCTGTGCTGCTTCGGAAACTTTTTTCTGCGTCCTGCGTCGATTACGTCGATGCGCCGTCATCGAGGGCCCCCTCCGACGTCATCCGATGTGATAAGTAGGACGCACGACGCCCGTAGCCTCAGTTCCGTTTTTTCCGCGAACGTGTTGCTTCGTGATTCTCGGTTCACGCCTCGACTCTTTGGAGTTCTGTTCTTCGAACCTGTTCGTTTTGTGACAAATCCTTCGTGTGAAGATGTCTTCTACTTCTTCGTCTTCGACCCCGCGTCCGGGTTTCAAGAAGTGCGGGGAGTGTGGGTCCAAGATGTCGGTGACTGACTCGCACGACGCCTGCCTCTGGTGCCTCGGGGAGGCCCACGACACGGATGACTGTATCGACTGCCAGTCGCTCACGTCCAAAGCCTTACGCGAACATAAGAAGTCGTCGTCGGTAGGTCGGGTGGCCAAGCCCAGGAAGTCGAAGTCTGCGGGGCTTTCGACGGATGATTCGAGGGGTGACTCTCCGCGTCATCGTCGGAAGTCTCGTGGGTCTCCTTCTAGGAGTCGGTCTCGCCACTCCTCAGCCTCTTCGAGGCGTTCTCGGAAGCGCCGACACCGGTCGTCTTCCAGGTCCTCCTCGGAGGACTCTGCCCGGCACGTCGCTTACCCCTCCAGCCGTGCGACGCCGGAGGAATGGGCTTCCTTCGGGAAGAAAATGCTGGCGATTCTTGAGTCGCAGGGTACTGCGCCGTCCGCGCCCCCGAGTGGGGTCGGTCGTGTGAGGTCGAGAGACACCGCTCGCATGAGTGGTCGGCACGAGTCACGGGAGAGGTCCCGTTCGGACAAGGAGACTCGTTCTCGCCGTACCCGTTCCAGGTCCCGGTCCTCGACGCGTTCGAGACCGTGTGCACCTGTGAAGTCTTCGAGGAAGACATCGACGTCTGGGGCGTCGACAGGCTTTCTCGAGGCTCCGGCTTCGAGGACGTCGTTGAGGCCGTCGACGCTCGGGTCGTCGAGGGACACGCTCGGGGCTCCGGCCTCGAGGGCTGTGTCGACGCCGCCGATGCTGGAGGCGCTGCGTCTGACGTCGACGCCGATTTCCTCGGCGCCGATCCTCTCGACGCCAATGCCAGTTCTCTCGACGCCGGCGCCGATTCGCTCGACGCCATCGACGCCTTTCGTGTCAGAGGTACCCCGTGGCACGGGAGAACCCCCTAGGAAGGCTCTGGTTAAGAGCAAGCACTCTCGGGTGCCTTCTTTTCGCCACCTGGACTATATTTCAGAGGCGGAGGAGGATTCTGATGGCCTGGTTCCTAGTCAGGTTCCAGATGAAATTGTCTCGGGCCATAGTCAGTTTGACGAATTGAGACAGTCACTGCATGATGCCAGTGGACTGGACACCTCTCCGGAGGTGGAGTTTGGTAGGCCTGAGCCTGGCTCTCATGCCGATTCCTCGTACCGGCGCCTTATGGCTAGGGTTTCTGAGTACTTGGGATGGTCTGCTCCCCCAGGGGAGTTTGTGCAGGATGATCTGACGGACATCCTTGATGTTGGTCCCCCAACTGACCCGGTACTGCCGTTCCATATGGCTTTACAGAGAAGGGTGGCCGCAGCTTGGACTGCTCCTGAGAGTCTCCCGGCGGTGGGCAGATCCTTGTTGCGAAAATACCGTCCAGCCAGTAGCGACCCCTGCTACTTGACCAGGCACCCCACTCCGGAGAGTTTGGTGGTGCAGGCGGCCACGGCAAAGCAGGCGTCGTACCCTACCATCCCTCCTGATAGGGACGACAAACGTTTTGATGGTTGGGCGAAGAAAGTGTTTTCTTCTGGTGGTATGGCGCTTCAGGCGGCCATCTCCATTTGTGCCTTGTCTCGTTTCACTCACACTCTGTGGAACTGTGTTGCGTTGGTGGCTGAACATATTCCCGAAGGGGACGAACGGGATGGTTTCCTTGCTATGGTCCAGGATGGTAAGGATGCCATGTGTGAATCCGTTCAGTCGGGTTTGGATTTAGCTGAATGCGTCAGTAGGTCCATGGCGGCGAGCACCGTGATACGCAGGTTTGCGTGGTTGCGGAAGTCGGGATTTGCTCCTGATGTGCAGTCCCGGCTCCTCAACATGCCCTTTGACGGTGAACACCTTTTTGGCAGCAAGGCTGACGAGAGCCTTGAGAGGTTGCAGACCTCAAAAGCTGCAGCGAAGTCGTTGGGCGCTGCAGTTCGCCAACCTCCGCCTTTTCGTCCTAGGGGACAGCAGTGGAGGGGTGGTTCCTTTCACTATTACTCATCCTTCAGTAAAGCGAGAGGAGCTGGCAGTCAAAGAGGCCATCGCAGGGGTACCAGAGGTGGACGACAGGGTACCCGTGGTGCCAAGGCCGCTCGGGCAGTTGCCTCTTTGCCCTCAGGTAACGCCGCAGCCGCTCCCACTCAGTCGTGAGGCCATGTCCCATGGTTCGCCGGTTGGGGGAAGGCTGGCGCAGCATCTTGTAGAGTGGCAAGCCATTACTTCAGATGTGTGGGTTCTGGAGATCATAACCCACGGCTACTGTCTTCCCTTTCGGCACAGGCCTCGCGACAATCCACCGGGGAACCTCTTTGCAGTGTCCGGATCCGCTCCTTGCGCAGGAAATTCAAGCCCTGCTGGAGAAAGGCGCCATAGAACTGATCCCTGTGGCGGAGAGGAACAAGGGATGGTATTCCCCTTTTTTTTTGGTTTCGAAGAAAGACGGGGGATTGAGACCCATTATGGACTTGCGCGGTTTGAACAAACTCCTCAGGAAGGACAAGTTCAAGATGGTTACTCTCTCTCAAGTCCTCCAGGCCCTTCAGCTTCAGGACTGGTTGGTGTCACTCGACCTCAAGGATGCTTACTTCCAATTGCCGATCCATCCCAAGCACAAGAAGTACCTGAGGTTCGCAGTTGGCGACTCGCACTTTCAGTTTCGGGTCCTGCCGTTCGGATTGACCTCCGCCCCGAGGGTTTTCACCAAGCTCATGGTGGTGGTGGCAGCGCATCTCAGGCAAGGGGGGATTCACGTATACCCCTACCTGGACGATTGGTTGATCAGGGGGAGCTCTCCCGAGCAAGTCCTGGATCATCTGTCCGTCACCTGCCGCTCCCTTCACAGGCTGGGCTTCTCCCTCAATTTAAAGAAGTCCCATTTGACGCCAACACAGCGGCTCCAGTACATCGGAGCAGTGCTCGACACTTCCCTGGGGCAGTGTTTTCCTCCCCAGGTGAGGGCTCTTGACATTCAGCAGATGGTGCACAAGTTTCAGCATGCCCAGACGCTCCTTGCGTTCGAGTTCTTGAGGTTGCTCGGCCTCATGGCATCCTGCATTCTTCTGGTGCCAGAGGCTCGCCTGCGGATGAGATCTTTGCAGTGGGCACTCAAGACGCAATGGTCGCAGTCCTCCGGCAGGATGTCGGACCCGGTTCAGGTGCCGCCCTCGGTCGCCCGGGATCTTCTGTGGTGGGCCGTCGAAGGCAACTTGATGAGGGGGGCTCCATTTTGGCTTCCCTGGCCGGAGGTGACGATCGTGACGGATGCATCCCTCACGGGATGGGGAGCTCATGCCAACGGGCTGACAGTCAGCGGTCGTTGGTCTCCGTTGGAGTCCAGACTCCATATCAATCTTTTGGAGCTGAGGGCTATCAGGCTAGCCCTGAAGGCTTTTATGCCGACTGTGCGAGGAAAGAGTGTCCTGATCCTGACGGACAATACAGTGGCCATGCACTACCTCAACAAAAAAGGGGGGGGGCAGGGTCACTTCCTCTGTGCAGGGAGGCGATGCAGCTCGAGTTCTGGGCCATCCAGCAGGAAGTTTCGATCTCGGCAGTTCATCTGGCCGGAGACGAGAACGTGATGGCGGACGCTCTGAGCAGGCAGAGCGCAATCTCTCACGAGTGGGAGGTGGCTCAGGAGATTCTCCTGGAGATCTTCGCCCTTTGGGGGACCCCTCCAGTGTCAACCGGAAGTGCGAAAGGTTTTGCTCACGGGAATTTCCTCCAAAAGGAGCCTTAGGAGACGCGTTCGTGGTGGAGTGGTCATTCCCGCTGCTGTACGCGTTTCCTCCAGTCCCCGTCATCCCGCAAGTGCTGCAGAGGTTACGGAAGTTCGGTTCCCGGATGATCCTCATTGCCCCGGCGTGGGCTCGGAGGACGTGGTACCCGGACCTTCTCGACTTATCCATATGCCCTCCACGTCGTCTTCCCTACCGAGACGATCTGCTCTCATGGTAGGGGGGTCAGGTTCTCCATCCAGAGGTCAGATCCCTCAACCTTCACGCTTGGCTTCTGAAAGGTTGAGGTATAAGGATTGGGACCTCCCTGAGGACGTGATGGAGGTGTTGCTTTCGGCCCGAAGGCCAGCAACAGAGTCTCTGTACCGTTGCCGTTGGCGTAAGTTCTGCGACTGGTGCAGAGTTCAGAATGTGGATCCTTTTGCATGTGACATCCCCATGGTTCTGTCCTTTTTACTTTCTTTGGCCCACAGGGGCTTGCAAGTGGGTACCGTTATAGGTTATCTGGCGGCGCTGTCCATCTTTAAGCGCTCGTCTGAAGAGTGTTCTTACTTTAAAATCCCTTTTGATTTCACAGTTTCTGAAAGGGCTCACTAATGTGTTCCTTCCGTCACCTTTCCTGGTGCCCGGTTGGGATTTAAACCTTGTTCTTAAGTTTCTTATGGGTGCTCCGTTTGAGCCTTTACATTCTTGCCCTTTGAGGCTGTTGACTCTGAAAACTGTGTTTTTAGTTGCGGTTACTTCCGCTCGCAGAGTGAGTGAGTTACAGGCACTTTCAGTTAAGCCCCCCTTCACTGTATTTCACAAGGACAGGATTGTCCTTAGAGTTCGTCCTTCTTTTCTTCCGAAGGTAGTGACGGAATTTCATTTGGCCCAGAAGGTTGTTCTTCCTGCATTCTATCCTCCTCCGCATCCTGGTAAGGAAGAGGAGAGGCTCCATAGGCTTGATCCTAGGAGGGCTTTAAGCTTTTATGTTTCACGCATGTCCCGGGTCAGAGTGGACGATCAACTCTTTATTGGTTACGCTGGAAAGCGTTTGGGGCAAGCTGTGACGAAACGGACTTTGTCTCGCTGGATTATTTTGGCCATCTCGGAGTGCTACCGCTTGGCGGGTAAGGACCCACCGGCTGGCTTGCGGGCCCATTCTACCAGGGGTATGGCTGCGTCTACTGCCCTGCAGAGGGGTGTTCCTATTCGCAACATCTGTGATGCAGTCACCTGGGCTTCAGTACATACATTTGTACGTCACTATTCCCTCGATTCCATCCGAGCACAGGATCTGGCCTTTGGCAAGGCGGTCCTTTGCTCTGCTATTTGATTGCCTATTCTAAATCTTGATTCTAAATTCTTTCCCTCCTCCTTGCTCTGGTACTGCTTTGGGAGTCTGTCATAGATATGGAATACGTCGGAGGACCCAATCCCCTCAAAGAACAAGTTACTTTCTTACCTGGTAACGTTCTTTCGATGGGATGGTCCGACGACGTATTCCATATCGCTCCCGCCCTGCCTTCCCCGCTGCAGAATTTCTTTTGCGATTGCAGCTTACGTTCCGCAAGGCTTTGTGTCTTACTGGCAGTTGACTAGTGTCACACGTTCTGGGGGAAAAAACTTCAACTGAGGCTACGGGCGTCGTGCGTCCTACTTATCACATCGGATGACGTCGGACGTCGGAGGAGGCCCTCGACAACGGCGCATCGACGTCATCGACGCAGGACGCAGACGCCGAAAAAAGTTTCCGAAGCAGCACAGCTGTGGTGATTACATGTCATAGATATGGAATACGTCGTCGGACCATCCCATCGAAAGAACGTTACCAGGTAAGAAAGTAACTTGTTCGTCTCGATGCCTTATCGAGGAATCCATCCTTCTGAGCCTTTGGCAGTGTCCCTGGACTGCCCAGTGAACTAACAAACTATCTTGTGAGCTACTTTGCCAGAAGCGTTGTTGTTCCGCATTCAAGCCCATAACTCCGGTGCCTCAAGTCGCTTTCTCCCTGAATTTCAGCGTCAAGTTGTCACCGGAGTGCGGAGACTGTCACTGGAACTTGCCATTCTCCAAACTGTGACGTATCCTCAGGAGGTCTGCATCAGTGTTTCTTGCAATTCTTTCTCAACAGAGGTTGCATCTTGCAGCTGCACCCGACCGGAAGAATCCTCAAACCTGCAACTTCTGGACACCTCTCACTGGAACCAATGTCAAACGATTGAGAGCCCCCAAGACGATCGACAGTCATCTGGGAAAATCTGAGTCGAGGGCAGGGGGGTGTAAGTAAACACCTGGTTCCCCCCCTGTCATCCATAGGATAACATTGGGAATAAGACCTTTTGTCTCCTTAATTCCACTCCACTCCCCTTTTGATTTTCGAACCTGGGTAGAGTATCCTGAAAAACAATAACACATGTACTTATCTTTACTAAAATTGTCAAAGAACGTTCAATGGTTTGCCTTTCTCCTGCAGATTCCTCATCAGATAGATATCCCTTCCAGCTTCAGCTGCTCGGAATTCTTTTAGATAGGGGGCATAGTGACCCTTAAATCGGTCATCGATCTGCCTTGATTCGATGCTTGGTCATCGTTCATATGCTGCGTCACTACGCCGCCGTGCCTCAGTTCCTTTTTTCTGCGCCCTCAGCACGCTGCTCATGAGGAACACTACAAAGTTTTCACTCAAAGTTTGTCAAATCCTTTTCACTTTCGCGAGCGACCATGTCGCGCCTCGGATTTCAAGAGCAGTAAAGACTGACTCGAAAATGTTGGTGACCGACGCGGAGTGGGCGGCGAAGCTCGCAGTAGGCCGACTGCCCTCCCAAGTACCCACCACGGTCGACATCGGAGGAAAAAACGGAAGGGCCTACTCCAGAGAAGGAAAAAAGACATGGGTGGAAGACCAAGAAATGGTTGCATTCCCAAAACCACTAATCATCTTCCTCTCATAAGAAGAAGCTTATCCACCTGCGTGAATTTGATTCTTCTTCTGAACGTGGTAAGTCGGCAGGGCTGGCGTCTAGAGCAGAATGAGAGGACTTCAAGTCCCAAATGTTGGAAATGTTCAAGAAAGCAGCAGTGGGTGCGGGCAAGCACCCGATGCAGCAGGTCCCGGTAACTCAAGTGGTGCCTGGTGATTCCAGCCCCCAGAGCAACACCACTTGCAACACCATCTGCGGCAGGGGAACCTTTGGGCTTGGTGCAGAGACAAATTGTGCTGCCTTCGGCACCGGGACCCCAGGTGCACCCCACATGCACCCCAGGCATTGATTCCCCCTGACACACCCTCAGCGCCAAACACCTTATAAGAGTTGACTGCTAGACCATCGACGTTGACCCACGTCAAGCAATCTTTTGTGCCCAAATTAAGATCTGATTTGCTCAGCACCATGGCAGACATCTATGGCACTGATAAAGACGATCAGGGAAATGTCGACTCTAGATACTCTGGGGCTGGTGGTACTGACTATTTTGTCGATCAAGCAAACTCATCGCCTTGGCTGAGGGACTGCACGACGCCAGGGGGCTGGACATGTCTCCGGGCGTCGAAATGCAACAGCCCCACCTATATGACCATACCCAATGCTAAATTCAGGGCTTTAGTTGATAGGGTGTGTGCTACCTTGTGGTGGAATGCCCCAGCTCAGCCAGTAACAAGTTATAACCTGACAGACATCCTAAATGAGGGTTCTGCCACAGAAAAGGCTATGCCTTTCAATGTGGTGATTGCTGTGCCCATTGCCACCTTGCTCCATACCCCCGGTCAATTCAGACCTTGCAAACAAATATACACCAGCAAGAGGAGATACCCCTTTCCTCTCCTTTCATCCATCACCAAAGGGGTTGTGGTACATGGTGGTACAGGCAGCCAAAGTGTCCACCAGGCCAGCACTTCCACATCCAATTTGCCAACCGATGGGGAATGCAAGAAAGTAGATGCTTTGGCAAAGAAAATTTTTTCATCTGGTAGAATTGCCTTGAAGGCGGTCAATGTCTCCTGTGGTTTCGCTAAATACTCCTTTGGCTTGTGGAAAGCGATTGAACAGGCTGCCCAGTACATCCCTGACGGGGGAGATGCAGGAAGGTTTCTGCAGTTGTTGGATGACGGAAAGGAGGTGGCCAGACAGTCCCTGCAGACGGGCCTGGACGTGGAGGACTGTGTTGGTTATTGAATGGGTTTCGGCCATGGCTCTCAGGAGACAGGCTTACCTGCACTCATCAGGGTGCTCACCCAATGTCCATAATAAGCTTCTCAACATTGCTTTTGAAGGTGAGAATCTCTTCGGCCCGAAGGCTGACGACTCTTTGGAAAAGTTCAGAGTCCTAGCTTGCCGCAAAGTCACTCAGCCTAGCTGTACAACAACTGGCCAAACCTGCCTTTAGTTTCTCATCAAGGAGTAGAGGCTATAGGTGCTACATCCCCTACGGCCAGAAGGCTCAGCTCCCGCAAACCAGGCAGGGGTAGAGATGTTTCCCGCACACCGAACGGGGCAAGGGGCCTCTAGATACCAGCAGGCAGAGGCAGCTCTGCCCCAAAAGCAGCTTTGATTCCTCCTCCCATGATTCCCCAGTTGGAGGACGGTTGACCGAGCATTGGGTCCAGTGACAGGAGATTGCCACCCACGCTTGGACGCTACAGCTCGTGTGGTGGGGTTACTGTTAGTCTTTCTTGAAAAGGCAGACAGACCACCACCTCCCTACCAACCGGATGCAGAGCTCCAGGAAGAACTGCAAGCAATGCTGTTCAAGGGTGCCGTGTAAGAGGTAACTCCCGAGCAGTCAGACAGTCGGGTGCTCGACCCGAACTAGGAATCCCTCGACCTACATGCATGGCTCTTGAGAGGATGAGTTATGATGACTAGGACCTCTCTGAGGAGATACTCGAAGTGCTGCTAGCCGCACGCAGACCATCAACGAGATTGTTGCATGCATGCTGGTAGAGATGATTTGAAGCATGGTGCAGGGAACGCAATATTGACCCTATCTCTTGCCCCACCACTACAGTGATGGAGTTCCTTCTGTCACTGGCCTCTTCAGGCCTTCCGGTCACCACAGTCAAATGATTATTGGCGGCTTTGTGTTCAAAAGGTCTCCGGATCAACTGTCCTTCACCATTCCGGTTATGGCCTTATTCCTGAAGGGCTTTGTGAATATGTTTGTCTAATCCCTTTGTCGTTCCTGATTGGGACCTGAATTTGGTACTCACGTTTTTGTCGGCGGCTCCATTTGAGCCATTACATTCTTAGTTTTCTGCGGTTACTAACTCTGAAAACCACTTTTTTGGTGGCCATCGCTTCGGCCATGCGAGTTAGCAAGTTGCAGGCCCTTACCTGTAAGACCCCTTTAAAGGGTCTTGCTGAAGGTGAGGGCTGTTTTTTTGCCTAAGGTGGTGTCTGAATTGTACTTGTCCCAGGCAATTGATCTCCCTGTATTTTATCCACTGCTGCAGGCCCCTAAGGAGGAGGAGCGCTTTCACAGGCTGGACCCTAAGAAGACGATTAGCTTTATGTAGCCAGGACAGCTGAGTTCAGATAAGTGGACTAATTGTTTGGAGCTTTCTCTGTAGCTAGAAAATGTCTGGCGGTTTCTAAGCAAACAATTTCACGTTGTATCACATTGTGCATCTTGGAGTGCTATTACAACGTAGGGAAGGAACTGCCTCTGGGCATTCGGGCCCATTCCACTAGAGGGGTTTCTACCTCTACAGCACTGTAAAGGGGAGTACTGATGAAATACATTTGCTGGGCTGCGACCTGATCTTCTCATCACACATTCACGAGATATTAACAGCCTGGAGGTTGCCTGTGGGGCTAAGGCAAACTTTGGAAGGGTGGTGTTGAAGAACCTCCTGCTGTGAAAACTTTCATCCTGCCTCCAACTCTACTACTGCTTCGGTAATCTATCTGATGAGGAATCTGTGGGAGATTATGTGCTTATACACAAGTGTTTCAAAGCGCAACCATGCATGGGATGGGAAGATATAGGGAACACAAGACAAACGAATTTACTAGGCATGGTACCTTCAGATTATGCAGTTGTACAGAAAAAGGAAGTGCGTGGGGGTGGGGGCAGGGAACAATGGGTTAAGTGCAGATAGATACCACTCTCATGGGCATAATCGAAGTGTAGTAGTGTTGAGACAAGTGCAAGGCCCGGGGGCAAGTGCAGGAGACTGGTGAGGAAGCTTGGGACCTGTGAGGCTCTGAAGGTGCATCAGGCAGCCAGTTGGCGAAGCTAAGCAAAAGTGCAAGAGCAGAAAGCGTTGATTAGCAGGGGAGGGGGAGAGAGAAGGAGTAGACGAAGAGGAAAGTCTTGAGGAGTTTCAGGAACGTAAGGAGATCCAGCTCAAGACAGAGAGAGACAGGGAGGCTGGAGAAGCGGCTCACCCGCAGATAGTTGGAGGAAGATGAGCTGCGGGCTCGGGAAGATGAGTATTATTGATGAAAAGAGCGTTGCTGATGGAGTGGTCCCAGGCCCCAGAAGGCCTTGCGGACAATGCAAAGGGTCTTTAACTTAATCCTTGCAGCCACGGGGAGCGGATGAAGGAATTTCAGCGCCGGAGAGATGCGGTCCCTGCGCTTGAGGCCAATGAGAAGTCTTGCGGTTCTGTTCTGGATGAGTTGAAGAGGACGGAGGGTAGAAGACGACAGGTTGAGAAAGAGGCTGTTGCAAGTAGTCCAGCCTAGAAGAGGACCAGGGCTCTGGAGACGATGAGCCTCTGGGCGAAGGCGAAATTACCATCATGTTCTTCATATGGATTCTTCTCCTGAAGATTCCTCGTCATCCCTCCCATCCTTTCCCGCCTGAAAGCGTCTGCAGTCAGTGGCTCTCTTTCATCTGAGAGAGAAGAGTTAACGATGATTCTAAGGTCTTCTATCCTTTTTCTTGGTTTGGTACTGTATGTGTCCTGTGGTCTCCATGTTAAAAAAGAAAATCTCAGTTGTAACTTGGTTTTCTATCCTCTTTTGACTGTTTGGCCATATTTTTCTCACTAGTTTTCCTCTGCAGTGGCTGAGTTTGGGGGAATAAAAGGTGTGGGAACTGAGGTATGTAAGGGCGTCGCGTTCGGAGCCGACAACTGAGCATCGACTCAAGGCGGATCGACAGCCCGTCAAGGTCCACTACGCCCCCTGTCTAAAGGTTTTCTGAGCAGCTGAAGCTGGAAGAGATATCCATCTGATAAGGAATCTGCCGGAGAAGAATCCATACAAAGAACATTACGGTAAGTAATTTCGCCTTTTGACCTATCACCAACACAAGTAAATTGCAACTTACCTGTAGACTCACTCTTCTGGTTAGAAACATTGTGGCTCCTGTGACTTTTGGGCACAAGTCCCCATTCTTGTTAGAGTTTGGACTGTTAAGTTAGGTTATTGACTTGTCCTGGATCCATCGTTTATTACCTCTAATCTACGTACTTTCTTTGTTGAATAAGCCAGTTGATGTATATTTGAACCTACGGGGAATGTGTATATTGTATCAGAGTATATTGTGCTAGTGCTACCTGTTGGATTCATTTTCCAGTGTGTGCAGGAGGCCTATAATAAACAACGCTATGTTTTATACTTATCTAAATGGAATTATTGTGTACCATACTGTGTGGACTCAGTGAGTGCCCCTGATACCACTAGATTCTAGAAATCCATCTTAACACAGTTGACTGGTCATCTTCCAGCAGGGCATTTCTCTGTTACTGCTCTGACTGAGCAATGATGATCCCTCCTCCGGTAAGGTACTTCCACGTTGACCAGTAAGGACTGACTTTACCACTAGGGTCACTGGAGACTGGCTATGGTGTGCAGAATATATCCGACCAGTGGATCAGCAACAGCTACAAGGCAGGTATGAAAAGCACACATACACTTGTATTTGACCGCCATGCATCATGGACATGTAAACGGGTAGAGCTCTGGGCATCCAGTCATGGTTAGGGCAGTATTTCGGAGACCCTCTGGTGAGATGTTTCAGAAGGCACTACCAGTAATGTCAAAACAGGTTGTCCATAAAGTAAGCCAAATTCTCTCAACCTCACTCTTGGGAAGATGGACTGGTATCAAAGTACAGTTGGGCCCATACACACGTACACTGAAAAACATATATACCATAAAGGTTAAAAATATTATCAAATATGTACTAAAAGTGAAATCAACAAAACAACAAAGTAAGAATAAAAAAACAGCAATGGATTGAAAGTATTTTCCCTACAAACATTGTATAACATCACGCCCCAACAGGGAAATATTACATACATTAAAGCTCAAAATGGGGTGGGGTTAGCAATTTGACATACCACAAGTGTCAACACTGAAGGGAATTTATAGTGCAATCCTCGGCCAAGGAATGCATCAGTTCACTCCCAAACCCCGGCAACAGCTAGAAACTAGTTAGCTATTTTTAGCAATGTAAAATGTGTGCAAAGCAGTGATTAATTATTCTAAATGGAAATTAAAATCACTAGTACTCTAAAAAAGATAAGAGTTGACATGAGAACTCCCTGGCCCCAAGGGAGATGAGGGATACATGTCAAAGTTCAGGTAAGTAACTGTTTTAGTGATTTTAGCAGTTTGAAAGGGTTTTTCTAATGGCAACAATGGAACTCGCCCAATGGGCTTGTTGCTGTTATGCTTTCAAAGAAGGGAACTATGATTTACAGCCCCAAGAAGCAGTATGGGTGGTGGGGCAACCAGTAGGCTAGAGATTGTGAGGGACTACACAGATATTGTCTCAGGAGGATAGCTCCGGGGCAACGCGCTCGTCTTGGAAACAAGACGACACGGAGCAACACAGGTTGCTGGGTCTGGGTATTAAACGCATTATAAATAACCAATTACTTACAGATGTGTTACACCCATAGGTTTGAGTACCATCAGACTAAGGAGCTGGCTGCAGAGTGAGCCCTGCCTCACAGGTGTGGTGTAGTATGTTTGCAGTATGGGAGTCGGAGAACCACCTCCACAGTGCAAGCCAGGAGACCCAGGAGGGGGAGACCAGCAAAGTCATGGGGAGGATTTCTAATGATGCTGATTGTGGCAGAAATGGTCCAGGAACTGGGTGCAGACAGGTGCATTTCGGTGCCAGACTCTTGTGACTAGACGGTGGTTGGGATATTCAGTTGTTACTTGAATCCTGTTAGGTAAGATGTTCATATTTTTGATAAATCTCCCTGACCTGTATCAACCCCAGAACGTTTTGCTTGGACTTTGTAATTATTGTACCTTTTCCCTAGGTGAGTGGGAACCTTTTTTTCCCCTCTTACCTAGATTTTTATTCTTTTTATGGGTGACCTTCTTATGTCTCTCCACAGTGTGTGCTTGGAGTTATAGTTTCCTATAACTTTGGACGGACTGTACAGTACTAGGGCAGCACACAGCATTTTAAATGCAGTGGCTTCCTTTTAATTTCTCTTTAATGTACTTGAGTGAGCTACTGTTCCGAAGGGGTAAAGTGGGATTTCCATCCCTTTTACATTTTATATTGTGAGCCAGCACACCCCACCTTATGTGGAGTGCTGGGGAGATTCAATGTATCCCCTTTCTCACTTACCTGCAACATTTGTGTTTACAATTGCAAGTTTACTTGAATGGCTGGTGGTAGTGGTTTTACCTTAGTAACTCTTTAGTCGTATCGCAGGCTGTTAATTCAGCCTTGGTAATGCGCTCTAAAACACTTGTGTATGAGCGCAATAGAAATAAAATGTCAATATCAACAGAAGGGCCACCATTCCGATAGAATGGTGGGTTCATTCTTTTTTGCCATATTTAAGTATGCTTGTTGTTTCTGAAGTCTTCCCCCTGCCATTTTATTTGGGAACGACCTAGGTGGAAGTTTTGTCTTCGGCGGGAATCCTTTGTATTCCCCACACAGGCTCCAGAAGGTCCGAGAAGGAAGGAAGCGAGGGAGGAGTCCAAAACTCTGCACCCCTTAGTCTTTCACCTTGCCTGAAAGGAACCAACTCCTAGTGGACGGCTGACTGTACTTATTGGACAGCCAGACCGCCCCCTTTCTGTAAACTGCAGGGAGAGATAGCATAAGTTGTGCTGTAGTTCCTGATAAATATTCCAAACCTGGAAGCTGCTGACAAGTTGACCATTGGAGATGAATCTGAAGATGAAGAAAAGACAGATGTGGCAATTTCCAGCAACCGGAGAGCCTGCTGTAATTCTTCCTATCAATCACCTTGGGGTCTTGAGCGCAATGACTGGTGAGATCCACTTGTTTAAAGAAGACCTGCATTTTGAGCCATCCCACGACGTGCTGAAATACCCTGGTATGTTGAGCCATTGTGCGGTGCATGGTTGTCCGAATCCGTCCGAAACTTTGGTGTCCTCCTCCTAGCTCTCCAGAGGCACGATTTGAATCCCTTAAGTCCCCTCGCCAGACTGCAGGACGTAGAGAGTGAAGAGAATCCAACCAGCTGTATTCGTTCTTCATCTGGCTGTTGTAAAAAGGTGCCAAATCCACAGAGCTGGAAGAATCTGTGAAGCATCCATTGCTGGAAGCCTCCTCTGATGACTGTTGCTGCAAGTTTCCGTCCAGTGCTTTCATCTCCAGACCAATATTCCAGGGACTGTGTCCTTTGTTGCTGCATCCTGAAGGCATCCACCCAGAACCTCTTCTTTTCTCCCAAGGTAGTGTATGGGCTTGGGTAATACTTACCTTAGGTCTGGCGTGCATCCTGTGAGGCTGAGTGGGTGATTTGTGTGGTTAAGAATTTGCCCATACCACTTGCCCAGGCCTAATGCTGGAACACCTATAGGGAGCCTTTTCAGAAGTCCCTGAACACTTTAACTTTGAAAGTGAATACTTAATTGTTGAAGATCTCCTGTTGTACTTTGACTTTCTTGAAGTTGAAACCTATCTCTACCTGCCTACAGCTGACACCTGGACTACTAAGGTCCCTCTTCTGCCTCTGAGAGAACTCATGCAATAGACTAGGGAAGGACTGGATAAGAAAAGGCTTCTGTCTTGAAAAGTAGAACAAGTGTAAAAGTACTTAGTTGCTGAAAGAATTAATGTGGTAACTGTATCTATGTGAAAGAAGTATAGTTACCTTTGAGTTGCATTGTGCCCTCTAAAAAGTATATTAGTTGCTTTACTTACTTTGAATGGTGTTTCCCCCATCTGAAAAGTAATATGTGTTGGTACTGTTTTATCATTGCTTAACTGAATGAGTGTAACTAATTTACCAATAGGGTTAGCCTACCATTTGTCTCCTTCACACACAAAACACTCAACATCATCGCACTCATGCCCAGAGTAGACTACTCCAACAGCCTATACCTAGGAATGTCGGAAGGCCTTTTAAAGAAACTTCAGCATATTCAAAACGCAGAGTCCAGACTGCTGCTCAAACTATCACAAAGAGAACACATTTGCCCAGCACTGGAAATGCTACACTGGCTAACGATAAAACGAGTAAGGTTCAAAGCGATGTGCATAACGCAATCCCAGGCCGAGAGGCGGAATTCCTAAATAAGAAAATAACAATCTACCGCCCGGATCGAGCAACAACATATGCCTAGAACCAAAACCATACAATAAAAGAAAATTCAGTGGATCGTCTTTCTCTCACCGGGCTCCAAAAACCTGGAATAACCTTCCAAAAAACATACGCAGCACAGGGGATCACATGAATTCTGAAAAATACTCAAAACATGGCTTGTCAACCCCGAACAAGACGGAAACGACTAGGAAACCGAGACCCAGTTGGAAGCAGGAAGCCCAGGGCGAGACCCATGATCCCTAAATTAATCTTCTCAACCCCCACTCCCTCCTTGATTATACACCATCCTTTCAGATCCACCAGAGCGCCTGGGGACCACTCCGGTGATGACAGTGTGTGATACAATTACCCTTTAATGTTTGTTTGTTTAGTATTTATTATGCGCATCAGACCCTGGAGTATAAGGGCGCAAAAGGTAAGAAGATGTACAGCTTAGAGCACGGTTACAGGTTACAAAGGTCATCGGTTACAGGCATGTAATACATGTGACAGGTAACAGGCAGGTGGGAGCAAGTTCATGCATTCATTTAACATTTGTTGTTGTCAACCAGTTGATCACATTTTGCCTGAATTTGGTAAGATTGTTCTAGCCTCACAGTGATGGGTAGTTCATTCCACAATTGAGCAGCTTTGATTGGGAAGCTAGCTACGCCTATGGTGGCAAGTTTAAATCGGGGTACTTGGAGGCGATTGGTGTTGGCTAGTCTTGTTCGTATTGTGGAGTGTGTTCTGGTGAATCTGTCCTTTAAATATTGTGGGGCTTTATTATAACGTGATTTGTATGTGAGGGATGCAGTTTTGAGTCGGATTTTCTCGTGGATGGAGCGCCATTTATGTTTCCTTCTTGTTTCTGAGATGGGTTCTCTCTTGGGAATGTTCAATGCAGCTTGAAGGGCATTGTTTTGCTGTATCTGAATTTCGTTAATGGTGGATTTAGTGGCTCATATGTACAATGCGTTACAGTAGTCTAGTTTGGAGATGATTGGGGCTCTGGCTAATGTTAGACAACTGTGCTGAGATAAGAATTGTTTTCCTGCTCTGATTAGTTTACATGCGTAAGCTGTTGACGAGGCTAGGGAATTTACCTGTTTGGATAATGATAAGGTGGAGTCAAGGTAAATACCTAACGTTTTTACTTCTTTGTCTACTTGTATGCAGTTCTCATCGATGATGGATGAGTAGTTTGTACTTAGTTTATTAATGAGTGAAGCGGTACCCAGGATAAGAAGCTCAGTTTTATCATCGTTCAGGCATAAGCCATGGGTTGCCATCCATGCCTGAACGATGCTGTCAATTTTGTTTACCAGTGCTAAATCCTTTTCGTAATCCCCTGCGAGTGGGAGGAGGATCTGGGTATCGTCAGCGTAATTAGTATACGTGATACCCAGATGATCCAGGTCATCAAACGGGGGCTTCGTGAAAATGTTATATAGCGTTGGTGAAACGCAAGATCCCTGTGGCACCCCGCAGGTGATGGAGTCTGCAGCTGCTGTAGGTGAGAAGACCCTCATGGTGCGGTCACTAAGGAATGATTGGATCCACACTATAGCCTCAGTGGAGAAGTGTGCTGCTGTATCGAAGTAGTTACACAAGACTTTATGATCCACTAAGTCAAATGCGGCAGATAGGTCTAATAGCAGGAGAAGTGCTGGTTTTCCAGAATCTTGTACTTTATCTATTTTGGCTTTTAGGTCAATCAATGCAATTTATGTGCCGTGTTAAAGTCTAATTGGGTTTTACTTTCCTTGAAATGCTTAGTGCATTCAGAAATAGTTGTGTGTTAATACTTGTCATTGAGTAGTGTAAGGCCCCCGCATAAAGTATAACAGTTGTTTTACTAGCTCTGAACTAAGTTCTGAAAAGTAATGTTTCAAGGAGTACACTTGTAACAGGGTTGGTTTACTATGTCATTTCATAACTAAGTCTCTACATGATTGACAGGGTCTACTATCCTTGAATTAGTGACTGCATTCTACAAGTAACTTGGTTTTACTCCCCAAGAATAGCCGATTGCATTCTGAATGTGTTATAGGTTTGACTCAACTTGACTGCTGATTGTATTCATAAAAAGGTTGTACTTTGGTGGGTAGACCATAAGTACTGAGTTGGTTTTTATAATTGTGATTATATAATATGTTATAGTACTTACCCAAGATTTATCTTGACCTACTAGTATTTAAATAAGCCCTTTATTTTTACAATACATAGTGTTTGTGTTTCTTTGGACCATATGTATGCTACAATTTATTTGTACCAATCTCCAGCCCTCTTCCCTCCTAAAATAAGCCTGGCTGCTCTGTCTGCACTACCAAATGCTCTCAGGTGGTAGAGCCTTATACTAAGAGTGGATTTATGTACTGCCTCAGATGCTTTATGAAGCCCTAAGTTAGACTTCAGAAAAACCTCCCCAACAAACCATAGCTGCTGGCAGGACCCAATTAAGGCAACCCCAGTGATGAATAACCCCTTTAAGATCGCCCTCTGGCTGTGGACACTGCAGCTGCAAAAAGAGCACTCTGGAAAGACCCAGCAAGCAGGTCAGATCAGGTTAGGTGAGAATTAAGTGTCGAACCAGCTAATGATAAGATGGTGCCACAACAAAGACTGGCTAAAGGTGAGCCAATACATCCCACTAGGAACTGTGGCGGATTAGCAGCTAATCATTTATGTTCCAGGCAAGCCCAGCAAATAGGGGCTCCAACCTTTAGGCACCAGGGCCACACCAGGAGCTGCAAAGGAAGAGATCTGGCATGGATTCCACTAGCTTGGAGAAGCAGAGGACAAAGGACCAGATGCCCCCAATATAGCAAACCAGGATTCTCAAGAGCAGCCCATCTCATCAGCAGTACTCTGATTCAGAAATTGATCTTGTAAATGCATAGTCTCCCATTCATACAGAATCATGTAGGGCCTGGCTAAGCCAGGACACCGACCCAAAGGCATGCAGCATGCAGGTTTTGGAAGCCAGCCAATCTGAGTAGGCCAGTCAGGCATACCAACACATTTATGAATTGGGAAGTTTGAAGTACCCACAATCACTGATAAATTGGTTTAGTCTCAAATGGATGATGTCTTCGTGTGCTAAGAATTTGCCTATGTGAGCAAAATGACAATTATAGCCATCTCTCGTGGTCCACACATGCAAAGGCCACAAAACAAATAGCTCAGGATAAGACTTTGAAAGTTGCTTTTCAAATCGATTGTGTCCTCCAACGTATTCCCCATCTTTGACATGTAATGTCCAGCTTCGGGTGCGTTGGAAACATTTTTCGACAGAGGGTGCCCGCATCGATGGCGTTGAGTTGATGTCCCTCGAAGGTCTCCTTCAAGGGTGACATCATCAGATGTTACAAGTAGCACGCACGACGCCCGTTGGCCTCAGTTCTGTTTTTCCGCAAACGTGTTTGCTTTGTGAAACTCAGCGCTGCTCGTACTTCTGAAGTAAATTTATTTGCTTTTTTTTTTAACTCATAAATTTTATCAAACAAACACCATTACTTTAACTCCAAACCCCCCTCCTGCGACTTCTCCCCATGAGGGCCCCTCCTTTTGCTCCTCAACTTTCGTCTGTAAAATTGGGGGTCACAGTTAATTTTGCTTACCAGAGTCATTCCAATTCTCCGCACGGTGAGTGTGTCCTAGTGTCCATTCCACACAGATAACTTTGGAATGGGGGCTAATAGTCAATTGGACGGCTTGTGCCCGGCATAGTTGCAGCATATTGGGTTTCCCTGCTTTCACACTCATGACGTCCAGCCAGGCATGAAAGGTTGGCGGATTCCTCTTGCCCCACGTCTTGGCCACCAACTGTCTGGCAACCCCCACCGCCATTCCCAGCAGTCTCTGTTCAGTACGGGAACCACCCTCTATCAGGGCTAACATCCACACCACCGGTGTATAGACTCGGGGTGTAGAGAGCATTACAGACATTGCCCCTTCGATCTCACGCCAGAACAACCCAATGCGCGAGCAGCTCCAAGCCACATGATACAAATCAGCTGGTTCCCCCCCACATTTCTTACACTCCGGAGAACTGTCGGGATAAATTCTGCTCAGTCTCATCGGAGAGTAGTAGACCCTATGTATAAACTTGAAATGAACCAATCTATACCGGGCATTCAGGGATATCTTGCACGTCTGCATGCATATATGTTTCCACTGTGTTTCGCTCAACACGCTGCCCAAAGAGGTAGACCACGCATTCTTGAAGCTTCCCTGTCCCTTGCTCATAGCGCTCCGGATCATTCTGTAAATAACAGACACTAACTTACTGACCTCCAGCAGTTTAACTATATATTGCTGTATCAGGCTGGGGACAGGAGCATTCGGGAACTTGGGCCATTTGGTTTTTAGTACTCCTCTGATTCTATAATACAGCAATAGGGTCACTGCATTGTATTCCCCTCTATTGTGCAGCTCCTCCCACTCTATGAACCTCCCATCCTGAACCACATCCCCCAGTGTCTGCACCCCCAGTCTGGTAAAATGCTCCCTGAATACTCTTTCATGTGTAAGAGGTATGCCTATAACTTTGTTTATGGGCCATTCCGGATGAAATTGTGACGCATCATCCAGCAGTCTGCTTAGCCGATCCCAAGCTCCACATGTATCGGCTGAACCTCCCCCCTCGGGACCGTATCTCGATTTCCCCATTGCATTCCCAGTAGGTTATTAGGATAGGAGATTGCTTTCGCTGCCATGGTGTGCAGAGACATTGGGATCGGATGGTTCCACCCCGCTATATACTGCAGCTGTGCTGCAAGGTAATACTAGTACATATCCAGGTATTCCAGTCCGCCGTGTTCATATGCCGCGGTCAGGGTATCGTACGCAATGTGTGGTTGTTTACCCGCCCACACCAACCTGTTCATCATTTTCCTAGTGTGCGTCCAATATGAACTTGGTGGCCATAATGGAACATTATTGAAGATATACAACAGCTTGGGCAATATGACCATTTTGGCCAGCGCTACGCGGGCAGCCTGCGAAATAGGGAGGAGGATTCACAATTCGACTTTCTGCTCTAATACCTCAAGCGCTTTCTCATAATTATCCCTATATAGTGTACTGACTTCCTTAGTAACTATAATCCCCAAATACCGTAAATCACCACCCACAATAGCCCGCAGCACCCCAGGTGTCAGTGGAAGTACTTTGGATTTGTTCCAGTTAATTTTAAGACCAGATAATTCCCTGAATCTAAGCACTTCCTGCATCAATGGGCCTAAGTTCTGCTTGGGATGCTTGACATACAGAAGCATGTCATCTGCATAGAGCGAAATCAGGGCTCGGTGCACATTCACACAGATTCCCCGATGAGCGTGTGTTTTCTGAATATGGCAGGCCAGCGCAAATAGGATTGGGGAAAATGGGCACCCCTGCCTCGTGCCGCGCATGGGATAAAGGAATTCAGAGATCACCCCGCTCGTATATATAGCAGCCCGTGGGGCAATATAGAGCAACTTAACACATTTGAGATATGTAAGACCCAACCCTGAGCGTCGGAGCACCTCGAACAAAAAGGGCCACTGAATTGAGTCAAACGCCTTCTTGGCGTCGAGCGCGACAAACGCTATAGGGACTTCAGGGTTAACATTATGCATCAGGGAGAACAAGCGTCTTAAGTTATTCAAGGTGGACCGGTCCGGTATAAACCCAGCCTGATCCGGTAAAACCAGTGCCGGCACATGCAGCAACAACCGATTGGTTAGGATCTTTGATAATATTTTATTATCTATATTAATCAGTGAAAGCGGCCTGTACGATGCCATTTGACAAGGGTCCTTCTCCGGTTTCGTAAGAACGGTCACTAATGCTGATCTGGTCGACACTGGAAGCGTACCTCTAGCCATGTAGTCCTCATACATACCAAGCAGTTGGGGAATTAAGATGTCACTGTACGCTTTATAGAATTCAGCTGTGATGCCATCCATCCCAGGTGCCTTCCCATTAGGCACGACTTTATAGCTTCCCAAACCTCCTCCTCCGTAATAGGAGAGTTTAGCGCTTCCCACCTGCTCACCATCCAACCAACCCAGCGCTACCTCGTCCAGGTGATCTACCAGCTTGTCGTGCCCACCTGCACACCGTGATAGGTACAGCTCTGCATAGTAGTTATAGAACTCCTTATTTATCCCTTCCAGGTCCTTAATGACCCCGCCATCTCGGCTCACTACCTCAGCTATAGGGGCAATATGTCGCTCCCGCCTAAGCGCCCAAGCCAAAGTGCTAATCGGGCGATCGCCCTCCCCATATCGCCTAGCTACTATCGGGTCCCCCAGAAACTTCCCTTCGCTCTCTGCTAACTGCTGAAATTCCTCCCTGCGCACCTTCAATTCCTTGCGTGTCTCAGGGTCATCCGAGATGCTATGTTCATTTTCAAGATACCGGATAATGCCCTCCAGTTTCCTCATAGATCCCTGCAAAGCCTTCAATACCCCCCTCGCCCCGCAATATACAGCACCCCCTGACATGCACTTTAAACGCCTCCCAGATCGTACTTTGGCTAGGTACCGAGCCTACATTAGTTTGGAAGAAAGTTTGTATGTCTCGCTCTATGTCGGCATAAAAGGCCATGTCCTCCAATGATGCTGCTCTAAAACCCCATCGGGGACGAGCTTGGAAGTCCGAAACTTCAGGGATATTTACCAGCACAGGCGAATGATCTGAGAGGGTACGAGCCAATATCTTAGCTCCCACCGCCTTCCTTGCGATAGATATGGATGCCATTATGTAATCGATCCTTGAGGAGCTAGAGTGTACCCCAGAGAAGAATGTGTACTCTCTTGCGGTAGGGTGCTCGTCTCGCCATACATTGCGTAGGTTGTGATACGCAGCGATAGAGGACCACGTCCTGGCCGCTTGCAGAAGGACCTGCTGCAATGTAGTCGACCTCTCCAGCTCTAATGTGAGGGCTAGATTGAAATCACCCACCCAGAGAATTTCATAAGCTGGGAATTTGTAAATGTGTCTAGCACATTGGTAGAAGTAGTCCGGGCTATCTACATTAGGAGCGTATATGTTTATGATTAGGAGTTTTGCACCGCCACACACCCCCGCTAACGATATTTCGCACCGCCACACTCCCCCGCTAACAATATAAACCGGCCTTCGCCATCTTTAATTTGTTCATGCAGTCTAAACTGAAGGGAGCCATGTATATAAATTGCCACCCCTCTGGCATGTGAAGAGTACGACAAACAGTATCTATGTACACCCCATCCCGCCACCTTAGGGAGGTGTGAGTCATCCGCCATGTGTGTGTTTCCTGTAAACCTAGCACATTCACCCCGTGATTCCTACTGTAGTTTGCTATGAGGCGGGACTTTTTCTTGTTCAGGAGCCCTCACATTCCATGACATTATGGTAAGACATCGCCTCTGCCTACACCTCGCATCCGGCTGCGCCATAGTTCACTGAGTGCTGTGATGCTTATCCCTTTTTCATCTGTGGGTAACCTACTATTAGAGTTCTTGTAACCATATGAATTAGAATTTATACACAAATGTGCACGAGGCGTTACTACAGTATGAACAGTGCTGATCCCAATACACTGTGAACAACCTAATCTTTGCCTGCCTCTCCCCACCCCCCGCTCCCACCCATGCCAGAAACCATAACCTACCGGCTGTATACCCCACCACCCCCCCCTCAATCCCTTCCCATCCCCAACCATACCAACAGGTATCAACCCCAACATAAACTATACCGCAATGTCGGCGCACTCGGGGCACTGAGGGCAGCTCCAATGCTCCATGTGGCAACAGCAATTGCAATCAGTCCCCCTCTCCCCAAGCTCCCCATGAATCAGTAAATGACAGCACACTTCCTTGGCTTTACCCGATACTTCCCTTAAGGATATCAACACCACTTCAGGATAGGGACCGCGGCGAGCCCCTTGGCTCCGGTAAATTTCTAGCGAATTGTTCAGCCGCCTCTGAGACAGTAAAGAATAATGCAGATCCATTATGCTGCACACAAAGCTTCACCGGGAAGATCATAGAATATTTAGCACCCTTACTCCGTAGGATGCTTTTGGCTACTTGGAAGGACTTTCTTTGATCCTGAACTGCCGGGCTAAAGTCAGGAAACAACCGTATAGTGGAGCCCTCCCATTTCAACTCTTTCTTCACCCAGGCTGCGCGTAATATGGCATCTCTATCTCGATAGCAGAAGATTCTTGCAATAATGGGACGCTCAGGGGCCCCTGGAGACGGTCTGGGAGCCAGCAACCGATGCGCCCGTTCAACCATATACATGTTGGAGAGAGGTGAGTTGTCCAGTATATCTACTAGAAGCTGCTCCACAAATTTTTCCATGTTATCTGTTTGCATTGTAATCCTGACGTTGTTCCTCCTAGAGCGACCCTCTAAATCCTCATTCTTGGCCACTATCATCTTAACCAGTTGTTGTAGCCCAGCTACCTCGCACTGCAGGGAGGAGACGTTATCCTCTGTAGAACCAATATGCTGTCCCACCTCCTTCATACGGCCACACAGTTTTTCAATCTGTACTGCTGAGATGTCCCCTTTACAAGTGAGGGCGTCTATTTTGACCCCAGGCGTGTCTGTGCTTCTCTTCACTGCTAGCAACGTTTGGTTTAGGGCTGCTATGTCCACTTGCTCCGCCATCAGGGCTTGCAATGCGCCTGTCTGGAATTGCGCCTGGTCTAGGCGGGCAAATTGCTCCATTTTCGCCTGCTTCTTCTGGTTGCCCATTCAGCTACCGCTAGCAGGAGGGACCAGACCCACCTCCCTGCTTCCAACCTTATCTATTTACTGTGGCTATCCGCCCAGCCCTCCTCCAGTCCCCCACAGAACTGTTCTGCTCCTCTGTGGGCAGCACGAAGATACCACTGTGATCCTAGTGCAGATTGGGCCCGGCGGTCCCCTACTAATATCTGAGAGGATGTTAGTCAAATGCGCAGGCTGTAAGCACCCCTCATCCTTAAAGGGGGACCAGCCGTCAGTATGCCACACCTCCTCCTCTCCCCCCAGCTGTGTCCTTACTGCGGTTTCAGTCCTCAGGGGAAGGCGAGCAGCCCAATCGGCAGGTTCTCCTGCCGTCCTCCAATCTGAATTGTTGTGCGCCCCTTTAACTTCCCTCTACTCCAACTACCACCCGCTTCCAATTGCACATAAGTCCCAAGAAGCTGGTATCCAATGCTCCTCCAGCTGTCAACGCTGCTCAGGCCAATAGCAGCTTCCCCCGCGCAGCAGCGTGCCTAGTGTTGCGCCGCTCACCTCCCCTCGCCAACCGCCAGGGGCCGAAGTGCAGTAACGCTCTTCACTCCTCAGCAGAGCGCCCCCCAGGGAGAGGCAGCCGCAAGATGGGGGGGGGGTGAATGCCCTCGCACTGTTCAGGCCACAGGGATGCACAGCACTGCTTATGCAGCATCCGCCAAGGTCTATGGGCGCCTGCCTTTGCGCCACTTAGCACTGCTGGTTCATCCACGGCGCGGAGGATTGCTGATTACTGCCTCGGTCTGGCCGTGACCCCACTCCCCAGCGGAGCGCCCCCAAGGCAGAGACGGCAGTCGGGGGAGCGGAGGGGGAGAATGCCTCAGCACCGTCCGGGACGCAGGCAGGCGCAGCACCAGTTATGTATATATCCCGCCAGGGACTATGGGCGCCTGTCTGCATATCACTCAACACTTCAGGGTCGACTCGGTTGTCACTGCACGGCTCTCATTCCGCACTCCGCTGCTACCATCTACAGCCTGATCCCTCGGTGCCTCAGCCGCGGGGAAGGGCTCCAGAACGATCGGGTGCAAACGCCGTCCAAGCCACCTCCGCTGCACCTCCCCCACTCTCCTCACCCCACACTGGCCGCCCCTGTACTCCTCTGCGGCGGTGAATGCCTCACAAATTCCTCCGGGAGAGCCTTCTGCACCAATGATCAATGCCAACAGGTGCCAGGTGGTTCAGGTTCAAGAAGGCAGGATATTTAGCAAGTTTTCGTTGCCGGAGCTTTTCAGGCAGCGGCCATCTTGGTCACTGCACAACAGTGCCCCCCAAGTACTGTTATTTGCTTAAATCTTCGATGATGTCTTTTGTCTTTCACCCCAACGACTTCTCGTTCTGGGTTCAAAAAGTGTAAGGAGTGCAGCTCCAAGATGTCGATGACGGATCTGCATCGGGTCTGTCTGTGGTGTCTGGACGAGGGCCATGAGACGGATACTTGTTCCAAATGTCAAGCCATGACGGGGAAGGCCTTGCGGGAACGAAAGGGGAAATTACAGGTAAGCAAGTTGTCCAAGCCCCGTAAATCCCAACCGACTGGGGCATCGACCCACGAGTCAAGGGTCGACTCTCCTCGTCGGAAGAAGTCCAAGCGCTCACGGTCTCGTAGTGGTTCCCGCCACTCTTCTTCCTCGTCGAAGCAAAGGCACCGCCAGCCGCCTTCCTCGTCGTCTTCGTCAGGTGGTACTCCCAAGAGGGTGACATGCCCATCCAAGACATTGACACCGGTGGAGTGGGAAGCCTTCCGGATGGAGTTACTTCAGATTTTTGAGAAGGGCAAAGCTCTGTCCTCGCCTTCTGTGGAAGCTGGCGGCAAGGAGCGGTCTTGGCCTGATACTCACACGCCCTCGAGCCCGGGTTATCGCTGTGATTCCCATCGAGAGGCCTCGAGACAAGGGGCCGAAAGAACACTTGAAACTGAGAGAGGACACAGTCTCCGTCTTCGTCAAGGCCTTCGAAGTCTTCAAAGACCTCGAAGCCATTGATGCCGTTGTTTGTGCCGGGTGCATCTTTGATGCCGTCAGGCCTTCCGCGCTGTTGTCGATGCTGACACCGAAGCCGTCAACTCTGAAGCTTTCGACGCCTAGTTTACCAGGTCAGTCCCCAGGGCCTGTTGACCCTCCTAGGATGGTTTTGTCTAGGTCGATGCCTTCGACACATTCCAAGCCTCCGTCCTCCATGCCAGAGAAGAGTTTTGTCCCTCTTCCTAAAAATGATTTTTTTAGGCACCTCACTTCTATTTATGAGGAGGAACATTCGGAGGAGGAGGGCCCCTTTGGGTTCCAGTATGGCACACCTAATGTGCCGTAGTACCTCATTTCAGAGGAGAGCAGGATGCAGGACTTGTGTGACAATGCATAACGCAAGTGGCATTGATACCTCTCCTGAGCTGGAGTTCGGCAAGCCAGAACCCGGGCAACATGCCGACTCTTATGTCTAAGGTGGTGGAATACTTGGGCTGATCCAGACCTCCAGTGCCTTATGATCAGGATGATAATACATATATTTTGAACAGGGGTCCGCCTACGGATCCTGTATTGCTGTTCCATGTGGCTCTGCAAAAAAGGGTGGCCAGGAATTGGGAGACCCTGGAAGCTAATTCGGCGGTGGATAAGTCTCTGACAAGAAAATACTGCCCCTCCAGTAGCGTCCCCGGCTATCTTTCACAACACCCCACTTCCGAGAGTCTGGTGGTCCAGGTAGCTACAGCTACCTCGAAGCAGGCCAAGTACCCTACCATCCCTCCTAATAGGGACGATAAGTGCGTAGATGGATGGGCGCAGAAGATATTTTCGGCGGGGCAGTATGGCGTTGAAATAAGCCAACTCCACCTGTGCACTTGCACATTTTGTTCGTACACTCTGTGGGAGTGCATCTCCATGGCGGCGGAGCATATTCCGGAAGGGGATGAGAGGGATGGCTTTCAGGCTATTATAAAGGAAAGCAAGGAAGCTGTGTGAGAGTCCCTCCAGTCTGGATTGGATTTTGCAGTCCGTATCAGCAGATCATGGCCACGAGCACCATGATACGCAGGTTTACTTGGTTGCGGAAGTCGGGTTTGGCACTTGATGTGCAGTCTTGTCTTCTCAACATGCCATTTGACGGGTCTCCTCTTTTTGGCAGCAAGTCTGACGAGAGCCTTGAGAAGTTGTAGACCTCTAAGGCGGCCGCCAAGTCTTTAGGCGCTGCCGTTAGGCAACCTCAGCCTTTTCGTGCTTGTGGACAACCATGGAGGTGTTAGATCCTTTCATTATTACTCCTCATTTGGAAAGGCGAGAGGAATGGCCAGTCAAAGGGACCAACGTAAGATCCCTCATGGTGGATGAGGTAGAGGTGCCAAGTCAGCTGCAGCAGCAGCCTCTGTGCCATCGGTCTTTGTAACAGCCGGTTCAAAACCGATCTGAAGGCTTCAGTCACGATTCACAGTGGCGGGCAGGCTGTCTCAGCATCTCGAAGAATGGCGAGCTACTACTTCGGATGCGTGGGGTCTGGAAACAATAGCCCACAGCTACTGCCTTCCCTTTCTCAAACAGCCTCAGACAAATCCACCAGGGAAACACTCTTTGAGGATTCCGGATCCGCTCCAGGAAATTTTAACCCTGCTAGAGAAAGGCTCTATAAAACCAGTGCATGTAGCAGAGAGGAACAAAGATTGGTATTCCCCATATTTGTGGATTCCCAAAAAAGACTGGGGATTGAACGATTTTGGACTTGAGATACTTGAACAAGTTCCTCAGGAAAGACAAATTCAAGATGGTCACTCTTTTTCAGATTCTTCAGGCCCTCCAACTTCAGTATTGGTTGGTCTCATTGAACATTCAGGATGCTTATTTTCATGTGCCAATCCATCTCAAGCATAGGAAGTACCAGTTTTGAGTCCTGCCATTCGGGTTGACCTCCACCCCGAGAGTATTCACCAAACTGATGATGGTGGTGGCGGCAGCGCATCTCAGGAGAGGTGGGATTCACGTCTACCCATACTTGGATGATTGGCTGATCAGGGCGCGCTCTTCTGAACAAGCCTTGGATAATCTCAACGTTACCTGCCACACCCTTTACAGACTGGGCTTCTCCCTCAATTTCAAGTCGTCCCATATGACACCTTCCCAACAGCTCGAGTACATTGGGACTATATTAGACACATCCTTTGGAAAGTGCTCGCCACACAAGTTGAGGGCTCAAGACATTCTACAGATGGTGACAAAATTTCAGAATGCCCAGAATCTTCTGGCCTTCGAGTTCTTGAGGTTGCTCTGCCTCATGGCATCCTGCATTTTCCTGGTGCCAGAGGCCTGGCTGAGAATGAGATCCCTTCAATGGGCTCTCTGATCGCAATGGTCCCAGTTCTCAGGACAGATGTCGGACCGCCTTCAGATTCTGACCAGAGTCTCACACAATCTTCTGTGGTGGGCCTGCTAGGGAAATGTTCTGAAGGGAAAACACTTTTGGCAACCATGGCAGGAGATCACTGTAGTGACAGACTCCTCACTCACGGGGTGGGGAGCTCAGGCCAACGATTTGACCATCAGCGGTCGTTGCTCTCAATCATCAATCTTTTGGAGCTGCGAGCAATCAGACTAGCGCTCAAGGCTTTTCTGACATCTGTACGGGGAAAGAATGTTCTGATAATGACGGACAATACGGTGGCCATGCACTACCTCAACAAGAGAGGCGGCGTAGGGTCACTACAACTGTGCAGAGAGTCAATGTAGCTCTGGTGTTGGGCTACTCCCTATCAGCGGAACACGGCGGCGGGCGCTCTGAGCACGCAGAGCAGTTTCCCATGAGTGGGAACTAGCTCGGGAAGTCCTTCAAGAGATCGCCCTTTGGATCTGTTGGCGACCGTTGTCAACCAGAATTGCAAACTGTACAGCTCAAGGGAATTTCCTCCAAGAGGAGCTCTAGGAGACACGTTTGTGACGGATTGTGAATTCCCGCTACTGTACGAGTTTGCTCCGATCCCCGTCATTCCTCAAGTAATCAGGCGGTTGATGAGATTCAGGAGTTGTATGATCCTCATTGCCCCGGACTGGGCCAGGAGAACGTGGTACCCGGACCTTCTGGATATGTCCATCTGTCCTCCAATGCCTCTTCTGATAAGGGAGAATCTTCTCTTGCGAGAGGAGGGTCGGGTTCTCCATCCAGAGGTCGATACTCTTCACCTTCACGCTTGGTTTCTGAAAGGTTGAGGTTGAGGTACAAGGTTTGGGAACTTCCGGGTGATGTGATGGAGGTGTTGCTTTTGGCTAGGAAGCCAGCAACAAAGTCTCGGTACCGTTGCCGTTGGAATACGTTTTGTGAGTGGTGCAGAGACCGGAATGTTGATACTTTTCAATGTACAATACTGGATGTTCTATCCTTTCTGCTCTCCTTGCCACAAAAAAGGTTTGCAGGTTTGTACCATTAAGGTACCACAAAGAAGAGGAATATATTGAAGGAGACAATCCATTTGAAGAACAAGGTACCCTGGTAACTTTCTTTCAACTGGATGTTCCTCCAACGTATTTCTCATCACCCTCCCAACCTACCCCTCTTTGTAATTTCCCATGCTATTACAGCTTTTGTTCCCACAAGGCTGTATACTGTCCTGCCCCTGATTATGGGCATTTATGATATAAAAATGGGGGAAAACCAGAACTGAGGCCAACGGGTGCCGTGCATGCTACTTGTAACATCTGATGATGGCACCCTCAACGGAGGCCTTCGAAGGACATCGACTTGATACCATCGGCGCAGGGGGCCCTCTGCCGATATATTTTTTTACGAAACAGCTGAAGCTGGAGTTACTTGTCAAAGATGAGGAATACGTTGGAGGAACATCCAGTCGAAATAACGTTACCAGGGGTAAGTAACTTGTTCTACTATGAAACCGATTACCATATAGGGCCGTTTGGGTACTAATAATACTGGAATCAAAGTGGGGTACTTAAAAGCAGATCTATAGTGTCCTAGGTGGCAAGACATTCATGCTCTGTTTGGTGCTCCAATGTAGGGGACACACCGGTAGCCTCAGAGCCATCATCGCGCTTCAGTGTGGAGAGACAATCCACAACCCCTCATGGGCCGTACCTGTGCAGCCCTTTGGCCTTCATCACCCCTTCTTGATACCTCTGCCCTACCCCCTCCTGTTAACCTGATCCTACCCCTTGAGTCACGCCTCTGTTCAGCCACTTCAGTCTTCCATCCTGCAGGTCTGTATCTTAAATTGGGGAATGCATGAATTGGCGAAACGAGACCCTTCCGGAAACTGCATGTGGCAAATGCGGGCTGAACACAACAAGCAATACCAGCCATAAGGGATTGTAAGGCAGCACATCAGAAAAAAGGATTGCAGTGGCAGGGGAACTTCATTAGCAGTCCTTCTGCCCACAAGAACGTTGAAAAACCATGGGAGCCAGGAAAAGGTTTAGGGAACCCACAAAGTTAAGCTTAAGAATCCAAAATTATTGTGATGTGAACACCTATCAAGACCGCACTCCTGACGCACCTCACAATTACAGAGATGCCTCCCACAATCTAGTTAATCAGCAATCGCACCTGTCTGTACTTATAAACAATCACTCGGATGCTAAAACATCACCCCCAGCAAACACACACTGGTCGAAGAGGTGTATGCTCTGTGGGTAACAGACAACCTCTTCCACTCCAAACCTGTTGAACTACTCCTTTTATTGGCACTGCAGACCTTTACCATGGCATTTCTAAAGGTAAGAGATGGCGAAGTTCCTATGGGTGCCCTACCTGGACTACTCGGTTCGCCAGGACCTATATCATGACATTCTTGGCAAACTCCAATTATCGGCATCAGATGGTCCTCCCTGCCACCAGGTCATTTTTGTAAATGCTAGATATGTTTTGCAAATCTCATATAACAGAACATGAGGGGATTGTTCTGCAAATGCCCAAGCTCTGGTTTCTTCTCCAAGCATCAAAGCTATTGGACACAATTGAATAACAAAAAGTGTTGTCCACTAACAATTTATGTTGTAGGTTACCATAATGGTAAATGTGCTGCTTATGCGTATGCAATTTCATTCTTTTGTAGTTAAATCTTTTTTTTTCCTGTTGTTGCATTTCCTCACGGCAAAGTGGTAATGAGGAGGCAATACCAGGGAACAAGTACTAACTATAAAAACATATAATTTTGTGGACTTTCCATTGCTGTGATTTTTTTAAATTATGGGTGTTTTTGTTTGTTAAACTGCATTCTTTTTCTCTAGATCCTCATCAAAAGGACGACATTAACAAAAAAGCGTTTGACAAGTTTAAAAAAGAACATGGCATAGTACCACAGGATATAGATAATGCGGCCCCTTCAGAGCGCTTTGACGGTAAGCTTGGTTCTAGGAGTCATTTAACTGCGTTTCAAAACAGCCTTAAGGACTTAAGGAAAGAGTTTGTTTTAGTGAGCAAAATTATGAATGGCCTTTATAACATTCAAACATGTTTGTCATTCCTTATTTATTAGGCTGCTTATTAGTTCTATTGGAAGAGGGCTATTGAATGGCTGAAACCTTGAATTTCCCAAATCGCAGCTTGAGATGTGAAAAATAGCAGAAATTGCTCAAAGTGTGGCGAGTCGGTAACTTGGAAGACATGGTTCAGGTTCTTTTAACGTAAATTATAGAGGTCTAACTTTCCCTTTCACTAGAGGGAATACCCTACCGATCTAAAGAAACTAAAGGTGCTTGTCCGTTGTCATAAAGTCCAAAAGAAAATATGTCCACTGTCCAAACTACCCTATTTGGCCCTGCCACTAATTCTAACTAACTAAAAATAGACAAAGGGAATGATTTGTATTTGCCCAGCCTCTCCTCCAGTTCATTCAATAGTCTCTTGAATGATAACACTTCTCGGTGGGACAGATGGTCTCTGCGATTAATTCTTTCTGTGGCCCCCTTTTTAGAATGTCTTCTACAGTAATATTTCTTGATAGTCAGATTGTTACGTGTAGTTTCCTTCCAGGTCTGCCCTCCAGGAATACTTGAACAGGGTTGTCCTTCACCGTTTTCTAAATATTCATATGATCATGAATATTCCCCGTCGTCAGGTGGGAATCCTCGGTAAAAGAAAATAGTTTCACTTTAAAACTTTATTTCTCCTCTCAACCAGTCACTGCACTCTGCGTCATACTGCCCCCATCCATTGAAAGTCCTCTCCCTAAGCCCCCCCTCTGGCAGCCATCTTCAGATTTCTACTGCACGCTTCAGTGTTGGGAGTTCTCGAGTTTGCTGTCCAAGCTATTCGTAAGTTCTTTCGTGGTTTTTGATAGAAAAAAGTTCTATTGTTTCAAAGGAGCCTGGGTGCTCTCTTCTCCATCTGCAGACAGCGGGGATCCGTTGTTGAATTTCAGCACCACTCAACGGCGAAGTTCGTTGAAGATTCTAGAAGGCCTTCGGGCCTTCTTCATGCCCCCTACCATGACGGAGGAGGATGTAAGGTCCTCTTCAGGCCCTATAACAAATGTGGGCTACAGAACGTGTTTGTGGAGGACAAGCACCTTCAATGTTTCTACTGCCTACACCCGGACCACAAGGAGGTGGAGTGCGAAATTTGCCTCGGGTTCTCCAAGATAATGAGGGACAGGCACAGTAGGTGATGCCTCACCCAGGACAGGCTGATCTGAGGAGTGGTCTTTTGAGTCCTTTGAAGGCGCCTCATCCCTGGGGGCCCAAGATAAGGTCAAGAAGCGAGTCCACTGAGTTTGCCACTGAAGCAGGGTCCCAAGGTGGATAGGGCTCGATCGACATCATCAACATTGCCAGCCGTCAATCGAGTCCTCCTCGAAAAGGAACTAGTTTACCCCGGCTAAACTTTGTGAGAAATCCGAGAAGCCGCGGATGGAGGAGAAGGCAGCTGACCAGCCCCAGCAGGCCCAATCGGCACAGGCTCAAACCTTGTCGGCGATGGAGTGGGAGACTGCTCCAGCTAAGGGTGCTGACACTGCGAAGGTAGCCCCTGCTGCCAGGTGTCCCTACCCCCAAAGCGTGACACTGCCGCAGGAACACCAGAAGGGTGGAAACCGGTTCAGGCCCCAGTTCAAGACCCTCAGGGAGGAAAGGGGTGGGGGTGAGGAGGCCCCGAAACAGCTTTCCCTGGCCGATTCCCAAGCCATGCAGGTCTCATCCACGGACGACGAAGACCAGGAGTCCTTGCACATGGGCGCCGAGGACATTGAAGAGGAGGACGACGACGACGCTGCAAGGCCTAGTTTTCCTATGTTGCCTTCTGAGCAGAGGGACATTTCCTTGGCTATTCTGTCGACCCTGCACACCTTGGTGTCAGAGATCCAGATGTGGATGCCTCCGGCACCTGGGGTACCCCAGATCTCCGATCAGCCTCCGGCAAAGAGGAGGAAGGGTCATCCGACAATTTCAACCTCTGCCACCACGTCGGGTACCTTCTCCCCCAGCAGACCCAGACACAGGCACGAATATAGCCACAACGGACGACAGGGATATCATTGCAGCGGATAGTGAATCCCCACATTTGGATGCTCCACAATGGGTGTCTCCACCGGATGAGGTGGAATTTTTCCACTCCATGAGAGCTTGCAAGCTATTCCAGCTAGTTCCCGAGGAAACTAAGAAGGAGGGCTTCTTGTACCAGAGGCGCGAGGGCAAAAGAAAGACGGTCATGGCGGTACCCCTTCTGGATGAAGTTTGGGAAGAGGGCTTGGCCCTCAAAGAAGAACCCTTGCACGGCTCCAGCCAAACTGGATAGGCTGCAGAAGAAATATTGGGTACCAGACTCCGCACCCAAGTGCGTTAGGTTGCAGCCATCATTGGATTTGGTGGTATTGATAGACGCAAGGAAACGGTCGGCCAACCTGTCCTCGCCGTCTTTGATCCCTCCAGAAAGCGAGGGGGAGAGGATGGACGCCATGGGAAGGAAAGTGATTTACACTGCGGCACCCACTATCAAGGCAGCCAATGCACTGGCTACTCTAGCCAGGTACAAAAGGGAGTTTTTATCCTGGAGTTCCTACGATAAGAAGATGGAGGCAATCGCTCTCTTGCAGTAAGGGAAGGTAGCTTCTGATCACACCATCACATGGCATTGGATGTCGCCGCCACAGGGTTTACGGCAAATGGGGAATGGTGTCTGCCTTCATCACCAAGGCTGGATGAAGGCCACAAATTTCTGCCAGGAGGTCCAAGCGAAGATGCTGGACATTCCCTTCTACGGAGATAACCTATTTTGGAAATTCGTTGACAAGTCCCTCCAGGCCATCAAAACGGAAGCTGCCCGTTCCCTGGGCACCCTCTAGCAGCACAGCTATTCTTTTCGTTCCTCCAGGGGAAAGTCGAGCAGGTCTTCAAAAGGCTTCTCCACATCGTGCCGTCAGCCTTCAAGATCAACAACTCAGGAAGCTAAGAGAGGTTGTTCCCAGTCCTACTGTAGCGGTAGGGTGCCGGTCTCGAAGCAAGCCTGAACTGGCCAGGAAGTCGGGCCCCCACTCGTGCTCCACGGTGGGAGGCCGGCTGACTAGGTTTGTCAGCGAGTGGAGAAAGATCACCACCGACAGATGGGTGCTGGATTCTCTGCCCCAAGCGCATAGCCTGGAGTTTCAACGCAGGACAGACGATGTCCCTCTTCACCTGGCGGGAGTCAAGAACACCATCGCAGACTCCCTCAGCAGGGAACTGTGCTCCTGCCATGAGTGGGAGCTTAGTCAGGATCAGGTGGGTCACCTGTCGTCGAGCGGGCAGGCCCCAGATAGATCTGTTTGCGATGGCAGCAAACTCCAAGTGCCATACGTTTTCCAGCAGGTTCCACCAGCCGAGGACAATGGGGGACACATTCTCCATCCTGTGGAAAGGGCTGTTCATGTACGCAATCCACCCCCCCCCCCCCCGGCAACCCCCCGCCCCACGGTTCCCTCTCCTGCTAAGAGTCCTCAACACACTCCGATGGTGTCCATGCAAGATGATACTCAATGCCCCGGGATTTGGTATCTAGACCTTCTAATTCTGCCAGCGTTGCCTCCGGTCTAGCTGCCAGTGGTTCCGGATCTACTCACCAGAGGAGGCGGCCCAATCCTTTGTCACGACCAAGGATCGCTGAACCTGAGGGCTTGGCTCCTGCAGCCCTACAGTTTGGCGGATATGAGTTGCCTGTGGACTGCAGGGATGTCCTTGCCAAGGCCTGGGCGTCTTCGACTTTGAACTGCCACGGTCTAAAGTGGAAGCATTTCGCTATGTGGTGCCGGTCTCAGAAGATTACACCTCTGAGGGTCAAGGCCCTGCAAGTTCTTCCATACTTGCTATCCTTGGCCAAGACGGGACTGGCACACACTTCTATCAAGGTGAATCTGGCGGCTATCTCCTGCTACACCAGGTCTCCAGGAAGATATTCACTTTGAGGAACTCCTTGACGAGTCGGTGAGACCAAAGGACTTTTTCGTTCTTTCCTGCCAGTGAAGGCTCCTGCCTTGGCGTGGGAACTCAACGTGGTCCTGACGAGGTTCATGGGGGCTCCCTTCGAGCCTCTGCATTAGGCCCCTCTCAAGTTCCTCTAGTGGAAAATGGCTCTCTTCTGCCAGGAGGGTAGGTGAGATCCAGGCCCTATCCTGCAAGCAACTATACCTGACTTTCCACAATTCGAGGGTGGTGCTGGTGATGCACTCCTCTTTCATGACAAAGGTTCCGTCGGAATTTCACCTCAACGAGCCTTTGGTGTTACCTGTTTTTTTCCCTGAAGACTTTGTCACTGGCTGAAAGGGCCTTGCACTCGCCGGACGCTGCTTGTGCCCTGAAGTTCTATGTGATAAGCATGAAGAGTTTTTGGAAGACTCCACAACTGTTCGTGAACTTTGGTCCTGTCAACCATGGGAAGGCCTTGTTCAAGGCTTCCATCTCCAGGTGGCTCTCCGGGTGCATCACGCACTGTCATCGGTTGGCGAACCCACTACTGGCCAGCCGTCCGAGAGCCGACTCCACCAGAGCGATCGCTGCGACGACAGCGTTCCTGTTTGGTGTGCTCCTGCAGGACTGCTATGTGGAGGACATGCACACCTTCACGAAGTTCTACTGCGTCGACAGGGATTCCAGGGAAGAGTTCCAAGTCGGCAAAGCAGTGCTACGCAGCTTGTACGCTTGAGGTGTGTCTGTTCCAGAGGTAAGAGTTAATTGCTTCTGTTGAGCCATGCCATCTCCCATGGTTGTGTATTGTTGTATTGCTATGTATTTGTTAGTCATGAGCAGTTTAGAGGTGAAATACAGTTTTTAAGTGAAAGTGAAGCAGTTTTTTCTTTTATGGATTCCCAGCCTGACGATGGGGATTATTCGTGAGCATGTGAATTCATGCCAGACGCATGCTGGAGAACTATAGTTACAGGTGAGTAACTTGTTCCTTCCTCGGTGCATGACTCAATACAGTGGCTTGCCTGGCATCCCCATCGGAGGAGAGGCTAGCGACCATTCAAGGGAAGGTACAGCGGCTGTCGTCGGCGAAGACGGCCGTGGTTTGGGCCATCAAGTCTTGCTGGGCATGATGTGGTCTGCAAATCCCTCGTCTGTCTCTGCAAGTTGGAGATGCAACCCCTGCAGGAATTCTCGGATGCCCGTTGGATACAATTGTCCAGGAATTTTGTGGACAAGCTCCCACTCAACGAGGAGTCCTGGCTGGCGATAGAGTATTGGGGGTGCGGGAGGGGGTACGCTCCCACATCACCCAGTGGACAGGGGTTTCAAACCCCGCCATACCAGGAGACTGTCATCACGGACGCCTCTCTGTAAGGTTGGGGAACTCGCACCGGACGTCCACACGCCAGAGGTCTCTGGCTTCCAGAGGAGAAGAATCTGCACATCAACATCCTGGCTTTACGGGCAGTGTTCTGGGCCCTCAAGTCTTTCCTACTGCCTCTGAGAGGCAAAGTGGTGAGGATCTTCACGGACAATACCACCACCATGTTCTACATCAGGAAGCAAGGGCACTCTCAATCCCCAGTGCTCTCCAAGGAAGCTCAAGACTTGTGGCATTGGTCCGTCGGACAGGGGATGTTCCTCATCCTGTTCCACTTGGCAGGTGTCAAGAACACCATAGGGAACAGCGCTCCTGCCACGAGTGGTAACTTTGTCAGGATCAGGTGGACCGTCTGTTGGTCAAATGGGGCAGACCTCCGATCGATCTTTTTGCCACAACGGCGAACTCAAAAGGGCAGATGTTTGCCAGCAGATTGCACCAACCGAGGAACATGGGGAACATGTTCTCCTTACTTGTTCAAGGCTTCCATCTCATGGGACCGTCCGAGAGCCCACTCCACCAGAGCGGTCGCTGCTTTGACTGCGTTCCTTTCTGGTGTGCTCCTGCTCAACATCTGCAGGGCTGCAATGTGGAGGTCCACGCATACCTTCACGAAGTTCTACTGCATCGACAGGGATTTCAGAGAGGAGTCCAGAGTCGGCCAGGCAGTGCTACGCAACCTGTTCACTTGAAGCCAGTCTGTTCCAGGGGTAAGCGTTAATTGCTTCTGTTGAGCCTTGCCACCTCCCGTGGTTGTGTAGTGTGTACTGCTGTGTATTGGTTATTTATGAGGATGTGAATCCATGCCAGACCCCATGCTGGAGAAGGAACAAGTTACTTACCTGTAACTATTCTTCAAATGGATTGTGTCCTCCAACATCTTCCTCATCTTTGACATGACCTGTCCAGCTTCAGCTACTTCGGAAAACATTTTCGGCAGCAGGCGCTGTGCGTCGAGTCAATGTCCCTCTAAGGCTTCCGTCGAGGGTGATGTCATCTGAGATCATATATAGCACGCGCAGCTCCCGTTGGCCTCAGTTCCATTTTTCCGCTACAGCATTTGCTTCATCAAAGATTTTCGCTGCACCTCATTGTCTGACGATTTCCTTCGAGAAATTCTTTGAAAATCCTTCGCTATGTCTTCATCTTCTACACCATTGACACCAAAGACCGGCTTTAAAAAAAATGCTGAGACTGTTGTCCAAGATGTCTCTAACCGACCCGCACCGTGTCTGCTTGTGGCGCCTCGGTGAGGACCACGACACGTTCAGTTGTACCAAGTGCCAGTCCATGACAGGAACTGTCTTGAGGGAGCGGAAGGGGAAACTCCAGGTAGGGAAAATCCCCAAGTCCCCTAAGCCCTGACCCACTAAGCCTTCGACCGACAAGTCGAGAGGAGACTCTCCTCTGAGGAAGAAGGTGAAGCGCTCTAGGTCTAGGAGTGACTTCCACCACTCTTCGTCGTTTGAAGGAAAAGTTGCCTTTGTCGACATCTTCGTCCGACGGCTCCCCCGAAAGGGTCGCTTTTCCCAGAAACAAATCGACTCCAGCTAAATGGGAAGCTTTCTGTAAGGAAATGTTGAAAATCTTTGAAAAACAAGGTCATGCTACTACCCAGCCTTCAAAGCAAGCCGGTAAGGATAGGTCTCGCTCTAAATCCTGCATGCCCGGGAAAGCACCTGAACCCGGGAACCCTTGAGGTCCGATGATAAGCACAAGGAACAGTCTGGGTCGAGGTCCTCAACTCCATCGAGACCTTTGACGCCAGCGGTGTCCTCGGCGCCTGCCAGGCCCTCGACGACTGTCTTTGATACCCGTTGCGCTTTCGACGTTGATGACTTCAAAGCCAGCTCCGCCACATACGCCGGTTGTCCCATTGAAGCTGAGTGCTCCTCCTCTGTCGACACCCGTGAGGCCTTAGACATTGTCGAAGCCTGTATCTTGGAGTTTTTCGAGTCACTATCTTCAATTTATGAAGATGAGGAACGCTCAGATGAGGCTGGTGCTCCATTTGGGTTGCAATATGGAACACCCAATGTTGCAGAGTGTCTAATATCGGAGGAGTCAAGGATTAAGGTCTTGTATGATAATTTACAGTCTGCGAGTGGAGTAGATACTTCACCCGAACTGGAATTTGGGAGACCTGAGCCTGGCGAACATATAGACAACTCATGTCCAAAGTTGTTGAGTAAATGGAATGGAGCAGACACCAACTGCCTTATGAACAAGATGACCTAACCGATATATTGGATAAGGGTCCTCAGACTGACCCTGGTTTGCCCTTCCATGTGGCATTACAAAGAAGTGTGGCTAGAAATTAGGAAACTTCGGAGACCGATCCGGCAGTTAATAAGAATCTGACGAAAAAATACTGCCCCTCCAGTAGTGACCCAGACTACCCGTCGAAACACCCCACTCCGGATAGTCTGGTGGTGCAGGCAGCTACAGCCACCCCAAAACAAGCAGCATACCCTACCATCCCTCCTGATGGGGATGACAAGCGTGTAGATGGATGGGCAAGAAAGGTATTTTCAGCAGGGAGCATGGCACTGAAATCTGCAAACTCCACCTGTGCCCTGGCAAAATTTTCGTACACACTGTGGGATTGCATATCTATGGTGGCAGAGCATATTCCTGAGCGGGAATATAGGGATGGCTTCTTAGCTATAATTAAGGACGGCGAAGAAGCTAGTTGTGAATCCATTCAGTCAGGATTGGATACTGCAGGTAGTGTCAGCAGATCCCTGGCAACCAGCATGGTAGTGCGCAGACATGCGTGGTTGAGAAAGTCAGGTTTTGCACAGATATGCAGTCTAGCCTTTTCAACCTGCCGTTTGATGGACCTCATCTTTTTGGCAGCAAGGCTGACGAGAGCCTTGAGGTTGCAGACCTCGAAGGCAGCGGCCAACTCTTTTGGTACTGCTGTTGGGCAACCTCAGCCTTCTTGTGGACAACCTTAGAGAGTTAGATCTTTTCACTACTGCTCCTCAGTTGGAAGGGCGAGAGGAATGGCCAGTCAGAAGGGCAAAAAGATTTCCCCGTGGTGGATGAGGTAGAGGTGCTAAGCCAGCTCAAGCAGCAGTCTCCTTACCATCGCCTCTGCAGCTGCCGCCACAAAACTACTCTGATGTCTTGACTCACAACTCACCTGTGGGAGGCAGACTGTCTCTGCATTTAGAAGAATGGGGAGCCGTTACTTCAGATGCTTTGTCTCTGGAAACAGTAGCCCATGGTTACTGCCTTCCTTTTATGAGAAGACTTCAGAACAATATACCGGGAAGCCGCTCTTTGATGGTTCCAGACCTGCTGCTTGTGCAGGAAGTTTTAACCCTGCTAGCTGCTAGATAAAGGTGCTATAGAACCAGTATCTGTAGCGGAGAGGAACAAGGGATGGTATGCCCCACATCTTTTGATTCCCCAAAAAGGATGGCGGACTGAGACCCATCTTGGACTTGAGATACTTGAACAAGTTCCTCAGAAAGGACAAGTTCAGGATGGTCACACTTTCTCAGATCCTTCAACCCCGGGATGCTTATTTTCATGTGCCAATCCATCTCGAGCACAGAAAATACCTGAGGTTTGCAGTTGGCGGTTCTCGCTATCAGTTTCGAGTTCTGCCTTTCGGGCGGGCCTCCTCCCTGAGGGTTTTCACCAAACTGATGCCGGTAGTGGCAGCGAATCTCAGGGGAGATTCACGTCTACCCTTACCTGGACGATTGGCCTATCGGGGCGCGTTCTCCCAAACTAGCCCTGGATCATCTCAAAGTCACCTGCCACTCTCTTCACAGATTGGGCTTCTCCCTCAATTACAAGAAGTCTCATTTGACTCCTTCTCAGCAGCACCACTATATTGGGGCTGTATTAGACACATCATTGGGAAAGAGCTCGCCACCCAAGGTGAGGGCTCAGGGCATCCTTCAGATGGTTACCAAGTTTCAGAGTGCCTAGAATCTTCCGGCCTTCGATTTCTTGAGGTTGCTCGGCCTTACGGCATCCTGCATTTTTCTGGTGCCAGAGGCCCGTCTGAGAATTAGATCTCTTCAATGGGCTCTAAGAACAAAATGGTCCCAGTTATCAGGAAAGATGTCGGACCGACTTCAGATTCCAAATAAGGTTGCACGGGATCTTCTGTGGTGGGCCTCTGAGGACAACATTCTGAAGGGAGAATACTTTTGGCAACATTGCCGGAAATTACGGTAGTGACGGACGCCTCACTCACGGGGTGGGGAGCCCATGGCAACGATCTGAAAGTCAGCGGTCGTTGGTCTCCATCGGAGTCCAAACTACATGTCCCTCCTTTGGAGCGGAGAGCAATCAGACTAGCGCTGAAGGCCTTCCTGCCCTCTGTACGGGGAAAGAATGTCCTGATAATGACGGACAACACAGTGGCCATGTACTACCTCAACAAGGAGGAGGTGTAGGGTCACTACCACTGTGCAGAGAGGCAATGCAGCTCTGGTACTGGGCAATTCAAGAAGGAATATCTGTCGGCAGTTCACCTAGCCGGAGAAGAGAACACAGTGGCGGACGCTCTGAGCAGGCAGAGCACAGTCCCCCACGTGTGGGAACTAGCTCAGGAAGTCCTTCAACAGATCTTCACCCTTTGCGGAACCCCTCAAGTGGATCTGTTCGCGACCAGGGTCACCCGGAAGTGCGAACTTTGCTGCTCCAGGGAATTTCCTCCAAGAGGAGCTCTAGGAGACGCTTTCGTAGTGGACTGTGAGTTTCTGCTTCTGTACGCATTTCCTCCGGTGCCCATCATTCCTCTTGTGATCAGGAGGTTGAGAAAGTTCAGGGAACACATGATCCTAATTGCCCCGGATTGGGCCAGGAGGACGTGGTACCCGGACCTTCTAGACATGTCCATCTGTCTTCCGGTACGTCTCCCACAGAGGGAGGATCTTCTCTTGCGAGAGGAGGGTCGGGTTCTCCATCCCGAGGTCAATATTCACAACCTTCATGCTTGGTTTCTGAAAGGCTGAGATATAAGATTGGGACCTCCGAGATGACATTATGGAGGTGTTGCTTTCGGCTATAAGATCAGCAACATAATCTTTGCACTGTTGCCAGTGGAACAAGTTTTGCAACTGGTGCAAAGAAAAGAATGTAGACCCTTTTCTGTGTAAAACACCAGACGTTTTGTCTTTTCTTCTGTCCTAAGCCAATTTGGGGCTTCAGATTTGTACCATTAAAGGATATCTGGCGGCGCTGTCCATTTTTAAGCGCTCGTACGCGGAATGCTCTTATTTCAAAATACCTCTGACTCAATTCCTGAAAGGACTCACTAATGTGTATCCTCCATCTCCTTTCCAGGTTCCACTTTTGGACCTGAATCTGGTTTTAAAATTCTTAACGTGTGCACCCTTTGAACCCCTGCACACGTATCCTCTCTTAAGGTTATTAACCTTTAAAACCATTTTATTGGTTGCTCTCACATCAGCACGCAGAGTGAGCGAGTTGCAGCACTGTCAGTAAAGCCACCCTTCACAATCTTCTACAAGGACAAGGTTGTCTTGAAGGTCAAACCTTCATTTTTACCGAAAATCCTTTCGGATTTTCATTTGAACCAAAAAAATGTCCTACCTTCCTTCTACCCTGCACCTCAACCTGCTAAGGAGGAAGAAATACTTCATAGGTTAGATCCTAGAAGAGCATTAAGCTTTTATATTTCAAGAACATCCAAAGTACGGTTTGATGATAAGTTGTTCATAGGATATACTGGTCGAAAACTAGGTCAGGCTGTTACCAAGCAGACCTTATCTAGGTGGATAATTTTCACAATTTCGGAGTGCTACAGGCTTGCTGGGAAAGACCCTCCTGAAGGTTTGCGGGCTCATTCCACCAGGGGCATGGCCACATTTAGAGCCCTTCAAAGGGGAGCTCCTATTTGGAATATTTGTGACACTGCAACGTGGTAGTCAATGTACACGTTTACAAATTATTATGCTCTGGATTCTTCCCATTCTCATGATCTTGCTTTTGGCAAGTCAGTTCTTTGCTCTGCCCTTGAAAATGTGTCATATATACAATTCTACACCCGCCTCCAATCATAAACACTGCTTTGGGAGTCTGTCAAAGATGAGGAATACATTGGAGGACACAATCCATTCGAAGAACAAGTTACTTACCCCTGGTAACGGTCTTTCGACTGGGTGTTCCTCCAACGTATTCCTAATTGCCCTCCAAACATACCCCTCTGTAGAATTTCCCATGCTATTACAGCTTCCGCATCACCAGTTCTGAGTACTGTCATGCCCGTATGTATGGCATCTCTGCTGCATGAGGAAGAGGAAAACAGAACTGAGGCCAACGGGCGCAGCGCATGCTATATATGATCTCCGATGATGTCACCCCTGAAGGAGGCCTTCAAGGGATATCAACTCGACGCCATCGACGCACAGCGCCCTCTGCCGAAAACGTTTTCTGAAGCAGCTGAAGCTGGACATTACATGTCAAAGATGAGAAATACGTTGGAGTAACATCCAGTCGAAAGAACGTTATCAGGGGTAAATAACTTGTTCTTCTCCAGCATGGGTTTGGCATGGATTCACATGCCTCCGAACCCTCTGCGGCTCTTTAAGTGCTTACTATGCTCCCTTCTGGGCCAACCCACACAGCTGGACACACTCTGGATGCCCTCATACACTCTAACCTCTCTGCCCCCCTCCAATAGTCACCCCTCTCATGACCACTCTCCTTCTGTCTGGGTCCTATTGACCCCCTGAGCCCCTGCAATGCACTGGCCTCACACGTTGCCACCAAAACCCAAAACATTCTGACTACCTTTTCTACGCTCCCTCACAACCCATGCCACTCCCCCCCACCACCCCCCAGCACCTACACACCCCGCCTTCCTCCTGTTACTCCTTCTCTCCTGTCACACCTGAAGAGGTTACCAGAGTTGTCCGCTCCATGAAGGTCTCCTCTAAACAGGTCACCCCTTGCTCATCCAGGACCATCGAGGCTAACATTGGCTCTCTTGCCCCTGCTCTCGCTGATTTCTGCAATCACTGCTTTATCACTGGATCGTTCCCCTTACCCCTCAAGCACCCACTCCTGAAAAAACCTTTCTCTGAACCCAACTACCCTGCCAGCTATCGCCCTATCTTCATCACCCCTTTCCTGGGGAAGCTTCTTGAGAAGCTGGCCTTGCCCCAACTCAACTCTCACACTGAACTTGTTGGAGCACTCCACGACCATTATCTGGATTCAGAGCATCCAGAGGCACGGAAACCGCTCTTCTGAACACCCGTGAGGAACTGCTCGCCTCTCTGGACTCCAACTCCCCAGCTGTCCTTATCGTTCCCGATCTCTCCTCTGTATTTGACACAGTTAACCATTACATCCTCATACAAAGGCTCCACGATACACCTGGGATCTCGGAACGGGCACTGCATTGGCTGTCCTCTTTAATCGCTAATCGCTCTTCCCATGTCATCCTGGGCCCCTTCTCGTCTCCTACTTCCATCTCCACCTGTGGTGTCCCTTATGGCTATATACTCTCCCCCTGGCTCTTTAACATCTACCTTGCTCTCCTTGCACACCCCATCTCCACATTCTCCTCCAACTTCCAGTGCTACGCAGACGACACACAGCTCTTCTTCAGACTCCATGCTGACCCTCTTGCACCCTCCATCATCCCAGACTGCCATTCAGTCCTGGTGCGTCTCCAATGATCTCTGCCTCAACCCCTGTAAAACTGAGATCCTCCCCATTGGGACCCCTGCTCCCTCCTTCTTCCCTTCTCTATGGCCTTCCTCATTGGGCTCTCCCCCTGTGCCTTCAACTGAAGCCAGAAACCTTGGCGTCATCTTCGACTCCTCTCTTTCCTTTCTCCCTCACACTCCGGACATTAAGAAGTCCAACTATCAGCTCTTCCTTCTCAAAGGAATTCTACCTTTACTCACTTTGCCCTCAGAAGCTCAATGTGGCTCAAACCCTGGTTCTCTCTAGACTGGACTACTGTAACAGTCTCCTCCTGAATCTCTCTTCTTCCCCTCTGCGACCCCTCCAACTTATCCAGAATAGGGCAGCTAGACTTATCCTTGGCCTTAAGCCCAGGGACCGCATCTCTCCTGCACTAAAAAGTCTTCACTGGACCCCGGTTGCTGCACCGATTCAATTAAAATCCCTCTGTGTCATCCACAAGGCTGTCTGTGCCCGGGACTACACTATCTTCAACTTTATCTCACTAAATACTTTCCCCTCTAGACCACTTCGCTCCTATGGCACCAACTCTTTATGTGTGAAGCGTTTTGCTAAACATAGGGCAAGGGGTTGCTCACTTTCCTCTGCGGACTCCCTCCTTTGGAAAGCTCCTTAAGACTTTCCGCTTTTCCTCCTCTTTCGCTCCTCTGCTAATCACACAGTTGCTGAATCGGTGTCCTTGGCCGTTAAACATCTTTGGGGCCTTTACCTCCCACACCAATTCTTCCCAGCTCCCGTCTTTCCACAGCACTTTGCATCTGCACACTCTCTGCTCTGGAGACTCACACTTAGACCTCCCTTACACAGCCCAGGCTGTGCAGCACTCTTTATTCCTAGCACTTCGTCCATGGCTCCCACACGGGCTCTTCCTCCCTAGCACTTACCCCTCTTCCATTCTGCACTTGCACATTCTGAATACTCACAAGGCATAGTAGGTTAGCCCCCCTCTCCACCCTCTTGTCTTAAATATTGTGTTGTAATGTATCCTCCCCCCTGCGGGCGCTTTGAAGCATATTCTTATTGTATAAGGGCCTAACAAGCAAAAAAAAAAAAAATTAAATACCAAATCTGAAGTTGGCTGCCAGAGGCAGGGCTTAGGGAGAGGACTGTCATTGGATGGGGGCAGAATGACCCAGAGGACAGTGATTAGTTTAGAGGAGAAATACAATTTTATTATTTGAAAGTGAAACAGTTTTTCTTTTACCGGGGAGTCCCCGCCTGACGACAGAGAATATTCATGAGCATGTGAATCCATGCCAGGTCCATGCTGGAGAATAATAGTTACAGGTAAGTAACTTGTTATCAGTCTTAACATGTCTTTTCTATTGATTATATAACAGCTGTCAGGCTCCAGCCGTTCTCTTCTAGGCTTTTCATTTCTTGGTTGACTTTGTTGCTTATTTGATAACGGGTCCTGGGTACTGGGATGAGGTTCCAGCTTCTTGGAATAACTCTTCCCTCTCTGGCTTACTCGTTGTTTGTATCCACATTTTTGGGGCCTCCCAGTTCCCGGCTCGTATCAGCGTTGTTCCTGGGGCATCCTGCCCACCACTTCCAGCTTGTGGTCATGCCACAACATGCTTGTTCCTCTACCAGTCGATATGAGACTCTTCCTGTGTCTGCATACGCCGGTTCTCTGGTGTTTCGTACGCTCGCTCTGCTTCTCAGGCTCCGCCTCCAGCCGGCGTGATGTCAGCGGGCTTCCCCTGCCCATCCGGCTCCTCACTTCTCTTCCTCCTCGTCGAAGTAAAATATGCGTCTTGTATTAAAGAGACGGTCTTCCTTTTCTTCTGCACTGGGTCTAGTCTTTGATTGCCTTCAGCCAAAGATGCCCAGTTCTTCAGGTTACCAGGTAGTCCCATGTACATAACTAAACTTGTTAGTCTAGGGAGTTCCTCACAGGAACGGGAGTCCCGGTGAGGTCCCACTTGCCTCAACCCTTAGGGGGGGCGGTGGCAGAGTGGGCTCACCTCCCTAGTCTCACATGGGAGGGCTCTCCCTTTGGGGGGGAAGGGGCAAATACCTGCGATTTGTCACAGAAGCCAGGCACTGAAATGACGACAAGCAAACCATCCACAGAATTGCATGGCTGCCACATGAAACCTGTGTTCCTAATCCATAGTTTGACAGCACCAATAATGTTTATCACTTTAAAAGTGGTACTGTAACCTCCCTATTTGGATACATTTCATAGAACAAGTTATGTGAGCCATGTTTGTTCTCAGTTGAGGTGATCCCACACTTATGTCCTTTCTTATTTACCCGATACTGCAGGTGCGTCCCTTCCTAGGGACAGGAGACTGAACCTTTTTCACCAGAAAAACCTCCTTCCCCTTTAAATTTAGAGGCGGGGGTGCGGCCCTAGGAGCATGCGCTACCCTGACTCTGCCCCCCGGCGCCACTCCTCAGTCCTATTTTCTGCATTAACGGGAACTGTCCGATTTCACCAGTGCTCCTGGGTTTGGTCCTGCCATGTAATAGCACACGCTCTTCCCAGGATCTTTTTGTCTTTTATCTATCTTTTAGGTACTTGGTCCTCCGGCGTCACGCTCCTCCCCGGTGCATGTTGACTTCGGGTGGCTTCAGCAGGGATCCAGCCTGCGAGGGGCTCTTCCCCATGTCCGACCCCCATGCTCTTTGCCTCTGCTGCCTTGGCCCTGGCCACGGCTGGTAAGGTTGTACTGCGTGCAATGCATTGACTCCACCCACACTCAAGAAAAGGCTAGCTAGGTGGAGGGAGCTCTTCCAAGGATCGCCATCAGAAAAACCTTAAGAAGTTTGTCAAGCAGAGATCGAGGTCCAAGGAGGGCCACTATTGTCAATTGCACCCCGCAAGCGTGACTCCTTCCTGAGGAAGCGTCTGAAACGGAGGAACCCATTGGGTTCTGGTACTAGCACACACTCTGAGGCTAGTCCAGCTACCGGCCGAGGGGTCAGTAGATCCTTCTGGAATCAGTGCTGAGGCACTGCAAGGCTCTTTCAAGAGGTGTACACCCGAGGGGCAACTCTAGTACCGGCTCCATGTCTGAGGGGGCGCCTGCACGCAACAATGCCGAAGGCAATACGGCTTCCAGGCCTAGACCTGAGGTGCCGGGTAGGCCTTGTGCCCCAACACCGAGAGTCTTGGAAGAGGCTGGGCCCAGGGAGCCATGCACCACGACTTCAGCTCAACAATATGGCTGCTGTGCCAGACATCACGGCCGCTCGTCCGACACCACCCCTAAGAACGGCTGGCGGAAGGAGTTTCAAGGTGGAACTGGTATCAACCAGGTATGTGGCCTACAATTTATCCATCAGCAGCGCAGGGCAGGTTCCCCCTGCAACCGAGCCGACCCCAGCCACTACGTCAATATCTCCTGCCACCTCTTCAGCCTCCGAAAAAAGGTTCTTCTAAAGGTTCCTGGCGCTGATGCGAACCCCTCAGATAGGGACCATATTGCGGGATGAAGTTGGGGACTTGCTCCCTCCTGTCACTCCAGCGGCGCTCATAGTCATTCCTCCCATGGCTCCGGTGCCTCAGGCCCCAGCGCAGTCCTGCTGCCCCTGCCGGCTCCTTCTGCTCCGGCTCCCCTGCCTTGCACAGCAGGTCCTGCCCCAGCCTCTGCAACCAGCACCCCCTAACAAGACGGGGATCCCAATGCAGAAAGACATTGTGGCCCTTGTCAAGAAGGGGTGGCTCAAGCCACACTCGGCCCAACCTGTCAATCAGCGTTGTCGGCACACCCTCAACCATACTCTTCGGTGATCGCTGCAGCGTCACTCTTAAGCATCAGTCGTCCTCTGCCACCTTGTCTTCGACGCTGCTAGGTAAGGAGGAGAAGATCTTGGAGGCGTTCGAGAATAAGCTGTACTCCAGCGCCTCCCTGCATCAGGCCAACGCTGATGCCATGCTAGCAGCCGCTAACCAAAAGCTTTGGCGGGAAATAGTGGACTTCTTCCTGGAACTTCTGGTGCAGAGCCAGGCATGCTTCAAGGCGGTCTAGGAGAAGCCAAGCTGGTACCGCAGGACATCATGGAGTCCACTATGGCCCACATGGATACCTCTGGCCATGCCATCTGAATCACCATGGACATGAGGACGGCCTGGCTTTAACGCAGACGTCCAGGATCGCATATTGAACCTTCTGTACAAGGGGAGTGACCTCTTTCACTCTATCACCGACGAGGAATTAGATAAAAAGAACAGCTTGCAGACTGCAAAATCTTTATCCTGACGAAGGCCATGCCCAAACCGTTGCATCAACGCTCCGACAAGGGTTGGGCTTTTGGCAGATTCCGGGGATTTCAGGAACAGGGGTCTAGACAACCAGACCAGCACCGGCGTAAGCAACCAAAAGGGGGGGGAAGTTTCAAGGGCTTCTTCCAGACCCCTCCTCAGCGTCCGCCTCAGAAAGAAAAAAGGCATGATACGTCCCTTCAGGTGCACGTGTCTCCAGTGGGTGGAAGGTTTGCCTCATGTGCATTTCTGGCACCAAAACTTAGCAAACCCCTGGATCCTATCCGTAGTATCCACGGGGTACTGCCTACCGATACTTCCTTCTCCTCCCTCTTCCCCTCCCACAGATTGGAACGGCAACTCTGTTGGCAGAGATCCGGTCGCGCATCGCGAGCCAGGCAGTGGACGAAGTCCCAGCCTCCCAGAGAGGCTTGGGATTCTATTCCAGGATTTTCACCATACAAAAGAAGAACCAGGCTGGCCTGAGAGTTGTGTTGGACCTATCCACCCTCAACCTCTTCAGAAATTCAAGATGGTTACGCCAGCTCTCATTGCAGACACACTAGTCAGGGGAGACAGGATATTCTCCCTGGATCTGAAGGACTCCTACTTAAACGTCCCGATTTGGCAGCCACATCGCTCCTTCCTACGCTTCAGGATCATGAGCTGTCATTTCCAGTACAGGTGCTACCCTTGGACCTCAACTCAGTCCCCAGGGTATGAATGAAGTGGCAGTCCTCCTCCGGGCCCAGGGCCACCATGTCTACCCGTACCTGGACCACTGGCTCGTCAGGGCAAAATCCCCGGGGGGAGTTACCCACTCTTCTTCTACGCTGATTAACACGCTCCACGACCTGGGGTTCACTATCAACCTCAAGAAGTCTCAACTGCAGCCCACGCAGAACCTCACCTTCCTGGGCCTCATCTGGGACACATGCTCCGAGAAGTTGTTTCACACAGAGGACAAGATGAGTACTTCCTTACCAGGGCAGTGACCTCTGCACTTACTGGGTATCATGGCAGCAGTCGTCCTGGTCGTGCCTCACAAGACTCCGGGTGAGATTACAGCTGCACTTCGCAGCCTCATGGAATCAGAAGGGCTCCCAAGCAGAGCTGGTCAGCTTACCGCCTTCTCTCCACTCTGGACTTCACATGGTTGTCCAAGGACTGAAACCTGCAGACCGGCAAGCCCTTCTGGCAGCACCCAACCTCTTCCCCCCCCCCTGCCCCTCCCACCCCCCCGCAGGTCACCATCACAAAGGATTCCTCCATAGCCACTCTGGACAGCCACAGCGTCCACAGAGTCTGGACGCAAACTAGCTGTCAGCATGTGGGAATGGGCACTAGAGAACATCTACCTCACAACCGTCACCTCCCGGGGAAGGCTAACTTGGAAGTGGACTGGGAGCAGGCAATTGAATGACCAGATGCTGCGGATGGTGCTCGACACATGGGGCCACACTCGGGTGGATCGGTTTGCCTCCTGGAAGAACAGGAAGTGCCCTCGGTTTGCATATTGGCAGGGACAGGGCCTGGCTCCTTGGGTGACGCTTTGCAGATTCAATGGGAGGGCATCACAGCCTATGCCTTTCCTCCCACACCCCTGATCCTCAGGGTACTTTGCAAGATAAAGGAAGCTAGTCACCTCAGCATCATCTAAATAGCTTCTTGGTGGCCAGCGAGACCGTGGTTTTCCGAATTGCTAGGCCTCACGTGCAGACCACCCATTCACCTTCCATTGAGTCCAGATCAACTCCTGTCCCATCAGGGGGGCAAGGTTCTCCACCCCGCTCCTCCAGAAGTTAGCCCTGAGCAGATCACCCTCAAGCACCTGAGCCTATTACGGGCTAACCTGGGGATCATCCAGGGGACTAGGAACAAGGCCACCAGGAGCCAATATAAGAGTAAATGGAGCAGGTTCTATCATTGGGTGGACTCTAAGGAGATCGACCCCATGTGCTCTCCTTCTCTGCGCACCTTGCACACTCAGGCATACAGGTGGAAACATGTCTCACTTATCTGGCAGCCATAGGGGCATACAGAAATTCAGAGGAGGTGGTCGTCATATCTTCCAACACGATAGTCAAACATCTGGTGGGCTTGTCCAGACTTTACCTGTCCGTCAAGAAGCCACACCCTGTGTGGTACCTGAATGTGGTCTTGGGTGCCTTGGCACACAAACCATTCGAGCCAATGGTGTCCGCGTACATCAGGCTGGTCACCATTAAGACAGCTCTGCTAGTAGGACTTGCCTCCGCTCGCAGAGTCAGCGGGATCCAAGCTTTGGTGGCATCAAAACCCTATACCACTTTTCACAGGGATAAGGTGGTCCTGCAAACTCACCTGGCGTTCTTACCTAAGGTGCCCTCTTCCTTCCATCGGAACGAGGAAATAGTCTTACCTACATTCTTCGCTGACCCCAAGGATGAGGCTCAGAATCTTGCACTGTCTGGATGTCAGGCGCGCTCTGAAATTCTATCTGGATAGGATCAAGGGCTTACGCAGGGCAATGCACTTTTTGTCATCTTCGGGGGCTCCAGACCTAGTTATCAGGCATCCAAAGCGTCTATTGCACGATAGATGGTTTCGGCCATCATGGAGGCCTATGAAGGGCAGCACAAGCCGGCCAGCATGCACAGTCACAAGGTTAGAGCAAAGGCCACGGCCATCGCAATCCAGCCGCAGTTTGTGTGGCATGTCATAAGCAGCGTGGCCACCTGTACCACCCCTTTGGCTTTCTGCAAGCCTTACTGTTTGGACGCCGGCACTAGGTCAGACGCAGCCTTCGGACAGGCCGTTCTACGGAATTTTTTTGCTTAAGGAGGGTCTCCTCTCCATCCTGGGGCTACATTCAGTTGTAATTGCCCATGCAGTATGGAGGAAAGGGGACGTAAGAGTAATTACAAGTTGCTCACCAAACTGACTAACGTAGTCCTTAGTCCCCTTTCCTCCATACATTCCACCATCCTCCCCCCTAATAATACTGGTGTCATTAGGCAATGTTAAATATTGTTGACGGGACTGAGGAGTGGTGCCGGGGGACGGGCGGAGTCATGGTAGAGTAGGCTCCCAGGGCCCCACCCCAGCGCGCCTCTAAATTTAAAGGGGAAGAAGGTTTTTCTGGTGAAAAAGGTTCTATCTCCCGACGCCCATACAGTATGGAGGAAAGGGGACTAAAGACTACGTTAGTCACTACGGTGAGTAACTTGTAATAATCTGGTACCAGTGAAAATGCATTTTCACAAGCCTCTAAAAGTTAACCTCTGAAACAAGTTGTTCAGAAACTATGCTTTGCGTCAGAGATCAAAGCTAAATGCCCCATGTTCAACAACCGAAATGCAGAGTTTGTGGCTGGAACGTGTTAGTGTAGAATTCGATTTTTGGGAGTTCTACAGCGATCCCCTACTCTTTCTACCTTCCGCCTTTTGGTTTTCTGCTTAAGTCCCTCTGCCACATCCCTTTCTTAGTGTCTGGTCATGGTTGCACATATGTCTCCTAGGAATGGGGTGCCCACAGTGATTTTGAGGTGGGAGTATTTTACTGCCTATTTTTAACTTTTGAAAGTAAATGTGATTTCAAGAGAGTAAAAGTGACTTTTCTCCTTTGCAAGAGTAAAATGTATGCAACTTCCAGCCAACATGTGTAAAAACTGCATGGAAATCATTACCATGCGGGAGCTTTTTGCATTGTGACAGAATACACTTTACATTATTTCTCTAAGGTCTGACCATTTGACATCTTCTGTATATAATTAAATGTTGAAAACACAAAAACCTAGCCAATTACATAGTCCTGGAGCTATTACTACCTAACGGTATGCCAATGTTATGATACAACAGTGTAGAGAGGCAAGGATTCAATGCTAAATCCTAGACCTAATCTCATGGTCAAATGGTTATTTATGTAGCGCTTTTGGCAAAGTGCTGTACATAGAACATATTTATCACAATTATCACAAAACCGACCTTGAAAGGATGACAGGCTGAGTTGGCCTTGCCGGGATTTGTACCTGCAACCTACAGATCATGCACAGATTGCAGCAACAAGCGCTCAACCGGCTGAGCTATCTTATTAGCCAACATCCTTCAGAGGTCAGTAAACTCAGTATCGACTGAGGTATAATAATCATAGTGCTTAGATGCTGGACGAACCATGTATGAAGTGTTACATCAAGTTAAATACCTATCTGGATTATCACAGGACAGGTTTTGCTGAGATTCTATTTCAATTACAAATATAACTTTCATTTGTCTATTTTTGAACAGCGCTTGCACCGCCTGGAGAGTCAGGTTTTGGATGTTTTAATTGTAGTCTAGAAGATTTGAAAGGCTATAACAGCTGTGATTGATGTAATGACAATCACTCACCCTTGAGCAAAGAGACTGCTGCCACTGACCATTTATAGTAATGTACCCCGTTCACTGCAAGGTTTAATGGATGTAAACTAGACCATGCATACTCATCACACTGTTTTTTAAAATGACTGTTAATTAAATTAGAAGTGTAAACATGATCTGGCTCCGCATGATTATGCACACGGCACAGGAACTCTGAAAAATACATTTGTACAATACTGGTTTGCCTTCAGTGGGTAAAAAAGCATAATTTGTTATAAAAGATGAATTCTCAATTGCAACTTTTTCCGTTTTATTAATTATACAACCCTAAAATGCGAGGAAAATAAATATGCACAGTGCTTCTGGTTGCTCCATGAGCATCTACACACAACACAGCAGAAGCTGAATGGGAAGAAACCATTCCTTTTATCAGTGTGCAGTTTCTTTTTTTGAAAGGCTATAGAGAAATAAGATCCGTTTCAGAGGCTTTTCTCCTAAAAATCAAAAGAAGTGCTCTGGTTTCTGTCAAGTAACCAGACTTTTGCACTGCCTTGTGCTCTAAACTTATGTGTAAATGTACACAGGAAAATAATAAAGCTGTCATATTTACAAGATTTGATTTTCGTGCGTAAAAAGGCCTGGCACGAAACTTATCTGGAGGCCTGGGTGCCCATTCTGTCTCCCATTAGGTTGATTTTATCACTGTTCGTTGGTTTTAGGGAGTAAGCTGGTGGCTGCTTCTATTTTGGTTTGGCTCCATCAGCGGTGCAAGCCAATGTATTGCACCAGTAGCCCAATTTACCTTTCTATTATGTTAAGATATAGTTCTACTGCGCCCATCACCACCATAGTGGTCTTACTGCGCCTAGCCTTGTTGTGGTTTTGGTGCATTGTGAGCCCTCCAGGGTGTGTCCAGACCATAGTTGGTTGGTAGTAAGGAATAGATGAGGGAGAGAAATACCTAGAAGTAAAGATTGAAACAGAGTTAACTTACAGAAATGGGTTAGTTATATGATGCACAAGCAATTTAATTAAGGGTTGGTAAGGGGAATATATGTGGCATTAAGGATGTGGGTCTTTAATCTGTACTTGTTTATAAAACAGTATGAACGTAACTCCATTGGGTCATGCTCTCTGCCACTTTGATTCTAAGGCATTTTTCTTTAATTAGGGATACCACAAGGCAGGCCTAAAATGGCTATCATGCAACCATGAGCTCTTTGTGGCCTAGCCATGTACCCACAAGTGTAATGGTATTTACAGGTGGAACCCGAACACTGCTCCAGTTCTGCTGGATTGTTCTGAGAGTCTTGTTGTGCTCTGTAGGTTTTTTTTTACCTGCTGGAGGATTCCTGCTATTTGAGCCACTGCTACAGTTTAAAAGAATAAATTTGGCTGTACTGGCTGGCACGTTGTTGCTGGATTTCCTTTAACCCAGCCCCATCTGCCCACAAAATGACAAAGCTGAAAGCTTCCCAGAGTCTTGTCAGGGCCTCTGTCTATAGTCAACCCCATCCTTTTCTCATGATTGTAATGTAACACAATCCTGATATGGTACTTTACACAAAGTTGCCACACTGGGCTCCAGGGGTCACAGGCCTAACACATAACTGGTTATGTATCCCCTCTATCTTTTAGAAGCACAAAACACTGATCTTGCAAATGGACTAGCCTGACATACCGAGCTTCAACTGGACTGCACCTACAGTGATTTTCACTAACCCATCTCCTACTGCCTTCCTGAGAGCACTCTAACAAGGGTGGGCTGTTTTTTCCTTCCCTGCTTGTTGGCTCCATTGACCCCTGCGCTACTTAACACAGCAAAAATACAAATCCGTTAAGCAGATGGGCACAGATAACTGGGTATTTCCAGGAGGGACTATGTAAGCTGTAATGCTGTCATGTTTTTCAAGGAAGTGGAGAAATTCCATGAAAGCATGCAAATAAGCTAAATAAATTACTTTACCTAATTAAGGTTTCGACTTTGTTTTCTTTTGGATCAACATCATATAATATGGCAAACGAGTACCCACAAGAAACTCAAAAAATCAATGTTCATGGCCTGCTGAAAAGAGAAATAGACCTCAATAACACGCAGGCGAAGAGGAAGAGAATTTCAAGCCTGTGCCGCAGCCACCAAAAAAACTACGGCCTCCAACCCAAGAAAGCCTCGACCTAGGGACTGAGATAGTCAAAGAAGACTCGGAACGCAGTGCTTTCGAGGTAACATAATGGCAAAACGTCACCTGAAGATATTCTGCCCCCTTTTTTGTAAAAGGCTCTGTGTACCAAGCACAGAGACTTTAACTTCACATATTGCTCAACTGGGAGCCAGTGGAGCTGCTAAAGAATTGGAGTCATGAGCACCATGCGTGGGGCGAAGAACCGTTCTAGCAACCATATTTTGCAGCAGCTGGAGACGGTGGAGCCAATCGTGCGGTGCAACCAAATAAAGCGCATTACTATAATTCCACTATTTACCAGACAGGAGACTACAGGGGCCTGAAATTTAACAGGGATAAAATGCAAAACCTTGTGTAGTGTCTGCAGCTTGAAATGACCCTTTTGATAAGTGGCCGACACCTGATCCGACATGGATAAAGAGGACATAATCTTGATGCCTAGGTCTTTGACCGATTAAACGTGTGTGGGAAAAGGGCCCAAAATAGAAGGGTCAGAACTCTGGGGTCCAGAACAGAGAAGGATAATGGTACCAACCACCGGCACCTCTGTCTTCTCCCCATTCAACTTAAGCCAGCTCTTGGCCATCCATCCAATTTGCATGTGCCTGTATCACTGTGCCCCTTGTGACCTACAACCTCAGATTGCTGTCTGTGCAAAATGGTGGGAGCATTGTATTTGTCATTTTGAAGAAAGTTTTGTTTTTTAAAACCAAATCCTCCCGTGTGCATAAAACAACGGGGAAGTGAGTGGGCGCATGCAAATTGTAAATAGATAAAAGCACCAGAAAGACTATTACTAGGTATGTTTATCTTCTCAGGCTCTTAAATCTGTTTAGTTGCATGCTATGCATAGATTAAGTGTTTATATACGAGAGGACCAATGCTCTGAACGTTCAATAGATAAGAAATCGGATTTGACGGGAAACCGTGAGCTGCTTACCATGGGGTGAGTTTGAGGGGCATTCTGACCAGGTACTGGAGAGGAGTAAATGGAAGTGTTACCAGGGACAATACATAAGTAGACATACATAGATTAAGGACGGCCAACATTTAAAATGTTGGTGCAGGTAGGTGGTACGGTCCACTGTGCTTGGGATGTTACCATGATGGGTGAAGTACTACAGTGGAGGCCAAGGAAGTGAGGGACAGAGGCAGGTTAGAGGCAACAGAATAATGTTAGCTAGCTGGCAGATGAGAGGTATCTTAAGAGGGCAACTCTTAGGTGAGGCGGTAGGCTTTTAGTTTGGTTATGAGAAAATCCACATGGACTGTTTGTCGGATGTCCATGGGAAGAGAATTCCATGCCAGTGGAGCAAGAAGACAGAAAGAGTGGAAGTGAGGGAGGACGAGGAGCCACAAGGGCAGTTGAGAAGGCTTGTAGGATTGGATAGAGGAGGATAGATACAGTGGTGTCTTACCATGGATATATTTGTGAACCAGGAGAAGAAATGTCCCTGTTTTGTATCATTGACCAGCCAGCCTGGTGATGGTTTATTTTATTTGTAATGCGCCGAAAGCCCGCCGGCATCGGGATGCAGAGACATGTACACAAAAAGACTAACATCAATAAGGGGACGAATATAGATTCCAGAAGCAATTTTAAAGGAGAGATAAGTTACTTGAACAGCACAAGGAAGTAGGTGTGAAGTGAGGGAGTTCAAAGAGAGTCCTTGTGGCAGAGTTAATGATCTTGTCGAGAGGATAGAAAGCATAGTTTGGGAGACCAAAGAGAATGCTGGCACAGTATTACAGTTTAGGGAAAGCGAGAGTGGTTAAGAGATGCTTGGTGATGTTGAAACGAAGGTGGTACCTGATTATCCTAATATTTAGGACGTTGAGGCAAGCTGCTCTTCCAGTTTTGGAGATGAAAGTAGAGGTGGTGTGAGAAGAGTCATAGATGCCGCTGAGGTTTCTAGCTGAAGAAGAGTAGGTGAGAGTGTCATGTGGGAACTGGATAGACAGAGTAAGAGATGAGTGCTTTTGGCAGGGAAGAAGAGCAACTCTGTTTTGGTAGAGTTTAATATCGGAGAGTGCAAAGCCATCCAATATTTAATGGCAGAGATAGTTTGAAATTTTGATGTAGAGTTCAGGAAAAGGGATGATGATTTGGCTGTTGTCCGCAAAGAGTTGCTACGAGAACCCAAAGGAGGAGATTAGTGCCCCAAGAGCAGATGTGTAAAGAGGAGCAGACCCAAGACCAGAGCCTTGTGAAACGCCAACAGATAGAGGGGTGAGTTGAGAGGGGTTGCTTTCTCCAGGAGAGAGAGAATTGGTGAGGTGCAAGGTAGGATTCGATCCAGGCAAGGGTTTGATCCTGAATTCCAAGAAGAAAGAGTGTTAAGGAGATCACAGTGATCAACACTCTCAAAGGCAGCCGACAGGTCAAGGAGAAGTAGAATAGCGGATAGGTTGGAGTGCTTAGCAGAGGTGATTAAGTTGGAGAAATTCATGAGGCCAGTTTCCGTAGAGTGACAGAAGCGGAAACTTGCTCGTTGGGGTCTCTAAGGTTGTGGATGTCCAGGAAATTGATAAGCCGGTTGAACACAACCCTTTCAAGCACTTTAGAGTAGTCCAGAAGAAGAGACACAGGGCGAAAGTTAACCAGAAAGTTCGGGTCAGCCCCTTGCTTTTTTAAGTAGATGTAGGTGTTGTTGGAGGCATGCAAGAGGAGACGTCTCCCCTTGCTTGCGTGTGTACACAATAATGATTTGTGAACGTATGCATTGGTCAACATGTTGTTGCTTTGCAGATGACATCTAATGGGATTTTAGCCATAAGCCAGTGTAGCTCCTGTCCTCTAGTAGAGCGGGCCTTTGGTTTGTTTTCTTTTTATCGGCTGGGCTATTGCATTCCTGGATGCACACAAGCCATCCAGCTATGCTAACCTTACTGATAGGACTGGCCGGCTGCAAATTAGACAAAAACTCACTTCTTTTCCATGTCTCTTTTTCGGTCCATATTGACCATGACTGCTCTGCGAACATCAAGTGAGTGTAACAACATTTCTACTGGACTTGCTGGTCTCTGGTTTATGTGAAATTTTGAAAGGTATTTTGGTGAGAAACATGGATTTGTTCTGAACACCACTGTCATTTTGCATAGTCATGAAATATTTTTCTACGGACAAAGCCGGCAAGTTTGCTTACTCCTATAGAAGTGAACCCAATGAGAAGGGCAACTTTGTATGTTAGTTAAACGTTCATGAATTGGCTCAACTGATGAGCATGAGCCTTTGCAACACCTTTTCTAAGTACCAGTCAGGAGGAATTCTCCCGACATCCTCCATAAAGTCCTTCATTGCTAGCACCCACCAACAACAAACCTTATGCTGTTAGGTTGTGTATGCACCCAGGTGTAGGTGGTTTCTGATGTTTGTTAATCTGCTTAGATTCACATGCTGTGCATAGTCCGACATCCAGTGGTCACTGCAGAGTATTGCATTTTGTTTTTCATAGTCGAAAAGGGGACGTCGACAAGGCGTGTCTGTAACACTATCCCTAGTGTTACGTGCAGTGTACCCACAACCCCTCACGCGTCGAGGTCCCTCAGATTGTTTTTTTCCGCCCAGTTATTGGTCGCCTTTATGCGGAGCTCCTCGAGAGACATTGCAAAATCATTTCCTCGACCCTTGGTCGTTTATTATTAACTATAACTATATCCCTCCCTCGACGTAGCTGCCAAGCTGTTCTCAGCCGAGCAAGATCTTCGACGGAGGGACGAGCGGAGGAGATCCTTCGGCGCTGCCGAACACGTAGCCGGGCCTCGCCGGCCTAACACAGTAGGGAGAGTAGGGTTGTTGGTCATTTCTGTGTTAACACTCTGAGAATGCCTTTCTCTTTCCCCTCCCTCTCTTTCGAGGTCATAATCACATTTCATGCCCTCAGCTATGGATCGGACGCCCTTTAGGTTTTGCCCGCGTTGCAAGGGCAAGTTTACCTGGAAGGACAAGCACAAACGGTGTAACCGTTGCTTGCCCCTCGATCACAAAGAGGACGGCTGTGCGGCCTGTAAATTACTTAAACCCAAGACTTTAAAGGACCGCAGGGTCAAAAGGTGGGCAGCCAATGCGATGTCTAGGTCTGACTCCTCGCCAGCTGCCGCCAAATGTGACGAGGACAGTGATTACACGGCCTCCGCAACGGTGGTTGTAGACCTCTCGAAGGAGCGCTCCCGCTCCTTGTCCGGCCCTGACAAGCCCGGCTCACGCCCCGCTCATGGGGATGAACACCCGGTGACAACGACGAACACAGGAAAACACATAAGCACATACCCCACGGCACGCATTTGTCGAAGACAAAGGCAGCCATAGCGTCAACGGAGGCGTTGGGCCCACTGGCGTCTTCCGCCGACCGTAAGGGTCGCAAGCCCTCCCCGCCACCGCTTCTGCGACCGGCGACTGGGCTTTCTGTAAATAAGGGCGCTAACCCCAAATCCTCAGGCGGCGCGCCTCACAAGAGTGCGTACGTTGCCAGTAAAGACTCGGCACCGTCTAGCGCGACAGTGAGCGATCCCTCGACGGACAAGCTGATCGCCGAAAGCCTCGCGCTTATAGCTTCTAAAGACAGCCAGAGACAGACGACGGGTGACACGTCGAAAACCGCTCACAAGGCCAAAGAAACGCCGAGGATGCCGGAGGGTAGGCTGGGACAGCTCCCACCCTTGACAGAAGACCCTAGCCAGCGAGAGGGTTTCTCAGAAGGCGAAGGAACTCTATCTTCGACGCTATGGGACAGAACTAAGCAACTACAGGGAGAGGGAACTCCCTTTTCACTCCCAGACCGCTCTGGCCTACCTTACTGGACTGCAGAGAGGTTCCAGTCATGTATGGACAAGCTAGACAGGTTCATGGCCATCCCAGAAAATAGAACACCCAAGAGGCCAAGGGAGGTACTCCAGGAGGGGCCATGGGCTAAATACCCGAAGCTCTTTAACCCCCTACAGGAAGACATGAACTCTTACGACCTCACTGAAGAGGACTCACTTCCAGGAAGAGGATGAGTTTGTGAATAATGAAGACCAACAAGAGGGAGAAGGTTTTCATGATGACATTAACATAGGTGAGGAGGGCTACGAGGAGGACCCAGGTGAATGTGGCTTACAGCCCTGGCAGTCGCCATCAGGGTCTACAGACCCCGACATTATAGACATTTCTTCTCCTCAGACCACACCGGTAAGGAACCCATCTCCAGTAGACGATCAGCCCACCTTCAATGCGCTACTGAGGAAGGCAACAGCGCATTTTGAAGTTGAAACTGGGGAGGTCACCCCAGATACTGATTTCGTCGAAAGGATTATTAATGAAAAACCTCCCACTAGTCAAACTATTCCTATCCTCGCCTCGGTTAAGAGACGACTCACCCCATCGCTGTCCACCCCCGTGCTGGTAAGAGGGGTCAATCCAAGAATCGAGAAATTGTTCTCACCCTCTCAGTCAGACCCATTATATATCAGGGGTCACTCAATCCCGGAATCCTTAGTGGTGACTAACACAAGGAAGAGGGCTGGGGTTCCACTGTCAACTAGTGAGGCACCCCCAGATAAAGAAGGGGAAAAGCTTTATGCCTTGGGCAAAAGAATTTCCGCCTCGGCAGCGTTTTCAATTAGGATTGCCAATAATAATACATTGTTGGCAAGCTATGCTGATGCTCAATGGGGAAAGCTTAAGCAGGACATCGAAGAAGCCCCTGAACCTCTAAGAACTCGCTTATTGGCTACAGTTACAGAAGGAGCTCTGGTCAACCAGAGCATCATTAAGAACACTCTTGATGCAGCAGAAACTGCTGGCCGTTCTTTGGTGCAGGGAATTCTGCTGAACCGTCACGTCTGGCTTCGCAATTTCAGTTTCAAGGCAGAAACGCAGGCGTCACTCATTAATAAGCCAATAGAAGAGTCAAATCTCTTTGGAAGGGCAGTGGACGATGCACTGGAAAATGTGAAGAAAGAATTCGACACCATAAAGACCTTGGACCAAATCTCAAAGCCTCCACACAAGCGGGGATTTGGGAACATGCGCTTTTTTCGTGGCCAACAGCATTACACTGCGGGCAACTGGCCCTCTAATCAGGGTACCAGTATAACCAAAGAGGACAACGCCGTGGCAAGGGCAGAGGCCGGGGCTCCAGCCCCAGAGGCACCCCGGCAAGTAACACCACCCGAAGGTTCGGCTCCCCTCCCATGCGTCTCCGGTTGGGGGCCGGATAACATCGTTCCTTTCAGCATGGGAGGGAATAACATCAGACCGGTGGGTATTGTCAACCGTAGCCCATGGGTACTGTATAGAGTTGAATCGGTCCCCCACCTACAGACCTCCAAGGGGACGACGCCCGTCACAAGAACACCTCGTCATCCTCCTGCAAGAAGTAGAACAGCTGCTACAGAAAGGAGCAATAGAGGTCGGGCCTCCATCTCTGGTAATGGAAGGTATTTATTCAGTGTACTTCCTTGTACCCAAAAAGGACCTAACCATGCGCCCTGTACTAGATCTACGCCCAGCGAACAAATTTGTAAAACCACAAAAATTTTGTATGGTAACATTACAGGAAGTAATTCCCCTGCTATCTCAGGGGGGGACTACATGACGACACTAGACATGAAAGATGCATACTTTCATATTTTGATGTTGCCAGCGCACAGAAAATACCTCCGGTTCATGATAGAGGGCAAACACTACCATTTCAGAGTGCTACCCTTCGGCATAGCGTCTGCACCGAGGGTATTCACGAAGGTACTGGCAGTGGCCCACCTGCGCAGGTTGTCCATACCGGTATACCCTTACCTCGACGATTGGCTCATAACAGGGGAGTCCTACGAGACATGCTTCTCAAACACCCAGAAGACAGTAGACCTTTTGTTCCAACTGGGCTTCTCCATCAACGAGAAGAAGTCCAGCTTAGACCCCAGCCAAATCAAACAATTCCTAGAGGCTCTAATTCGAACAAAGGACGGCCTCGTCTTCCCCTCCAACGGGAGGGTCCAAAATAAGCTGTCCCAGATCCCTATGTGGCCGGTCGAGAGGCGACGGTACGCAAAGCAATGCGCTTGCTAGGAATGATGGCGTCATGTATTTATTTGGTACCTCACGCGCGCCTGCGCCCGCGGCCAATGCGAGAGTGGCTCAACAGCCAGTGGTGTCAGGCCAGCGAACAATGGGACGATCTAGTGGTGGTCTCGTAGGCCTTGGTTCTCTTGCTACGGTGGTGGTCGAAGGAAAGCCTGGTAATAGGGAAACCATTCGCCACCCCCGCAGTGAAAGCCACTCTAACCACAGACGCATCCCTCACAGGATGGGGGGGCTCACCTATCCATCAGACTGCTCGCAGAGTCTGGACTCCGAGCGTAGCTTCCAAGCACATAAACTTATTAGAGCTACTTGCAGTGTTCAAGGCACTAAAAGCCTTCCAGACACACCTACAAGGGAAGACCGTGATGGTCCTCACAGACAGCACCACAGCCATGTACTACCTCAACAAGCAAGGGGCACTCACTCTCCAGGACTGTCCAAGCTGTCCCAGAACATCTGGAAGTGGGCTCTCAGACACAACATGTTCCTATTGTCACAGCATGTACCAGGGGAACTCAATCTGCTAGCAGACGAACTCAGCAGAGACTTCCCTCTGCCCTCAGAGTACGAATGGCGGTTACACAAAGACATAGTCTTCGACCAATGGGGCTTCCCAGAAATAAACCTGTTCGCAACTCTGGAGGACTCGCAATGCCTAGATTACGCCTCCAGATACCCACAGAACCGCTCCAAGGGGAACGGTCTCTGGATACCATGGTCAGGGAAATTTGTTTACGCTTCCCCCCCCCCCCCCGACTCCTCTGCTGAACAAGATAGTGCACAAGATGCACCAAGAACCAGCCACCATGATATTGATAGCCCCGATGTGGGCCCGCCAACCATGGTTTGCGCACCTGATGGAGATGTCCCTGTCCCCACCAGTGAAACTGCCCTGCCCATACAACTTGCTGTCACAGGACAAGGGCAAGACACTACACCCATGCCCACAGAACATGAACTTAGCAGCCTGGCTCCTGAGGTCATAGAATTTGGCCATTTACAACTCCCTCAGAGATGCATGGACATTCTTAAAGAAGCTAGAAAACCCAACACTCACCACTGCTATTCTAGCAAGTGGAAGAGATTTGTCATCTGGTGTAGAGGTAAGAGCATCAACCCAGTCCACTGCTCTCCCACACAAATTGTCCTTTACCTGACCCATTTACTGGACTCGGGTCTAGGGTTCAAATCTATTAAAGTCCATCTAGCGGTACTTTCTGCATAGACCACCTCTCAACTTAAGGTGTCATGGTGGAAAGTCCCAGTTATCAAAGCCTTCATGGAAGGGGTAAAGAGAATACACCCTCCGATAGCAAACCCAGCTCCCGGCTGGGACCTTAATGTGGTACTTAACAGGCTCATGGGCTCACCCTTTGAACCGATGCACAAGGCAACTCTTAAGGACCTCACCCTTAAGACTGCTTTTATAATAGCTATCACCTCCATTAGGAGAGTAAGTGAACTACAGGCTCTATCTATTCTATACCCCTTCGTAACAGTTCACAAAAATAAGGTGGTTCTACGCACACACCCAAGGTTTGCACCGAAATTCATATCGAAATTCCATGTCAACCAGTCAATAGAACTACCAACGTTCTTTCAAAACCCTTCCAATTTGGGAGAAAAGAGCCTGCATACACTCGATGTGCGCAGAGCTGTCATGTTTTATATGGAAAGAACAAGGCCACTGAGAAAGACTAAACAGTTCTTTGTCTCTGTGGCAGCAGGAAGAGAAGGGGATGCAGTCTCAAAGTCCACTATATCTAGATGGATTGTTCAATGCATCACTCTCTGTTACACTCTTGCTAAGAGAGAACTACCCTTCAAGCCAAGAGCACACTCTACTCGAGGCACTGGGGCATCCATAGCATTAATTGCAAACGTTCCCCTTGAGTCCATTTGCAAAGCGGCAACCTGGAGTTCTGTACACACCTTTACAAAACACTACTGTTTAGATGCTCACTCTAGATCTGATTCCCAGGTGGGACAAGCAGTATTAAGACATCTTTTCTCTACTGTTCCTTCTCACAACCCACCTCCAACTCCGGGTACTGCTCGCTAGTCTATGCACAGCATGTGATTCTAAGCAGATTAACAAACTTCAGAAGACAATGCATTACTTACTGTAAAAGCATTTCTGATGGTTGTATCTGCTTGGATTCACATGCGCCCACCCTTCCTCCCCGCTCGGATGGAAGCAACATGGACATCTTTCTACATCTCTCTCTCTTTTCTGTACTCACTCACGTATAGAAGGCTCCCTCAGGGCAGAGAAAATACAGAGGGACCTCGACGCGTGAGGGGTTGTGGGTACACTGCATGTCACTATAGGGATAGTGTTACAGACACGCCTTGTCAACGTCCCCTTTTCGACTACGAAAAACAAAATGCAATACTCCGCAGTGACCACTGGATGTCGGAATATGCACAGCATGTGAATCGAAGCAGATACAACCATCAGAAATGCTTTTACGGTAAGTAATGCATTGTCGTATGCTCCCATGTGTATTTTAGGGATCTGTACACTAATCCTGAATCTGACAAAAAGAGTAAATATGTTGCATCATCTTTTGGTGTGCAGTCCGTAGGGCAGAGATAATGATTAGCAGACCAAATTACAAAATGTTTACATTACAATGTTTACAAGTGTGTGTGTTTGGTTTACAAGCCTCCCTTTTTATCTCCATACACCTGGGAGGTAGTGGCAAGTGTACAAAACGTATGACTTCAGGGGCCATGCTGCCAAGTTCATAAATTGTGGACTTCTGTATATTATCTATTGCTGAGATAGCAGGTTGTACGATGGGTACAGTTGGAGAGGTGTTCCTCCTGCGGTGCGATCAGTATTTTTGTGGCTTGTTACCTTAACGTTAGTTATACCTTTTTGTGCAGTGATGGGTGTTGTTGGGGGTGGTGGGGAGTGCATAATCTAATATTTCTGATTCTCCAGAGTACCTAGTTATGGTTATCCGGCGGCAAAGGTGCAGCGTTTTTGCATTTCTACTCGTTTCAGATAGTTCCCCACCTTTTAGAATGTTAGTTTGAGGGCCTCTGTGCTGAGTTCCAACTCCTATGCCTGGTTTACTTGCTTGCTGAGTGTGTCTGGCATGCACTTCTCTGTTTCTGGTACGTGTTGGCTTACTAACCAGATGTCCCCTGCATGCACCTCTGCAAAATCTTTTCAGCCACTTGCAACGGTTAGTGAATGTGTACCTCCCTGCTTGTATAGATGAAACATTGCAGTTATCTAACTTAACAGCATGCTTTAGTTGGCTAGTAGTGGCTGCAAACTGAATATAGTGCCTTTTAGACTGCCATGACTTTCAGGACATTGATGTGCAATGAGTCTCCTAAGCCATCCACCTTGGACTGTGAGCTCCTCTAAGTGACCCCTCTGCCAAACCAGCCTGAACATAATTTTTGGATTCCACCACTGCGCAGTTTGTGTGGCCTTGCTTGAACCGACCACTTGATCCTTCTAGTCCCCCATCTGTGACCACTGTGCACTAAGCCATTCTGGTACTAGTCTTGTGTGTAGTCGTGTATGTGCGATCAGGTAAATGCATGATGCCATCATTCCCATGCACTGCATAACTGTTCTTAGTGATCAGGTGAGAAGGCTGATGAAGGGGAAACATTGCCTGGACACCCGGATTCTCTTTGGTGGGGTATTCTTCTTTAGTTTTGTATTGTCCCTATTGCCCAATTGATGCAATATGTGAATTCTGATGCGAGTGTGACCGAGACACTGTTTGGCAAATAACTGGGAACAATGCTAGTCATCTAGATAGGAATGCACATGCACACCCGTCTGCAAGATGGGGAGTACACTGGTACCAAGGTTAACCTAAGGAAGAACATTGAACTGGTAATGCGTGTTGGCCACCTTAAATGTTTATGCAATGCTTTGAGTGCATGGAAATACGATAGCATGCATATCTAATTTCCAATGTGGTCATGTAATCTCCATTTTGTAAAAGTGGTATTACCTCTTGTAATCGAGTCATTTTGAATTCTTGTTCCTTGAAAAAATTGATTTCGCTGATCTAGCACTGGGCGTACCAGGAAAGATGTAGAATACATTCCTATGTTGTGTTCTCTAACTGGGGCTGTTTCGATGGCCCTCCTTTTTTTTCTTAGCATCTCTGATACCTTTTTCCCACAAAGTATTAGATGTTCTGCAATTGTGTATCCATTATTTGGAGGGTTGTTGAATGAAGTATGTAGTGTGGAATAAAATGGCAGTAACCAAATGATACTGTGTCGAACGCGAATTGATTAGTGGTTACTTTTCTCCAGCGGAATTACATGGGAACCATTAAAACGGCATCATTGGTTTGCAGCAGGTCCGCCTCTTGTACTAATACATCTGGCTCGACCTCTAGCCCTTCTGACCACTCTGAGGTGTGCCTGGAAACGCTGGGATTGGTGTGCGATTTGCTGGTATTGAGACCAGGAGCTTTGGGTGGTTTGAACACTCTATTAAGGAGTGGTGTAGATTGGCACTCATTTCACCGAAAGAGTAGGGTGGTCCTGGTCTGCGTTTATTAGTTTGAGTCGTATGTGTATCCGGTTTAAAAGCAAGTGTTGGTCGGTGGTGATTTGGAGCTCCACCCAGAGCTTTGGCGTAGTGTCGATTCCGTTTCTGCTCCACTCCTGCAACTTAACCAGTGGTGGGCAACAATCTGAGAGCAAAGGCAGGGAGGGACACTATCGATACCACACAGAGCAACGCGGGCGACGGGAGTGCCCCTGTAGAAAGGGAAGGCAGTGCAATACACCAGACCCATCTATCGCCAGATGGAGGAATATGCATAGTTTATGGAGGTCATCAGATTTGGGACCATTTTAGCAGATGGGACACACGTACTCCATCCAGCAAAGGCAGAGCCCACCTTACGAACTGATTACTATACTTTAGAAATGCGATTTTATTTTTAAACTTGGTACTTTCGGAGGGAAAGACCCTTCCACAATCTGTCCACTAGTGATACATAGTATACTTGAATATTCCTTCCTGTTGACACCATGATGATTTTGTCCAGAACTACTGTTCAGAACATTTATGTTTAGTTCTGGTGGCGTTTCTGCTGTGTATGGTAGGAAAAGCTTAAAACCGGAAATGGGTGCATGCACGAGTATATCATTACTCATTGGCTATGTAATATGCATCTGAGCAAAAAGAGCCAGGAGGCATAATGATGCCAATGTGGATTATGCAGCGAGAACTGTAGCTTTCCAGACTAATCAACACAATGACTCATGATGCACCCGTGCCCTTGGCAAGGAGTTTATATCGTTTGTAATTTAGGCACCCATTATAAATTAATACACTTTGTGAATTAAGCATTACAGAAGCATACCATTCAGTAAGTACACCACCTGACCAGGCACCATTTTGTTTCCCAGGGCCCGATGCTGTCGCCTGGACCACAGAAGAACAGAAACTCTTAGAACAAGCACTGAAAACGTTTCCAGTAAATACTCCCGAAAGGTGGGAGAAAATAGCACTGGCTGTTCCTGGCAGGTCTAAGAAGGACTGCATGAAGCGGTACAAGGTGAGTAGCAGCAACATGACCACAGTCCTGCAGTGTAGTGTTTCCAATACTTGAATGCAGAGCCATAAAACGATTAACAAGCAATTTGCCGAAAGTCCTACCATTATGGTTATTTATTGTCTATTTTACAACATGAGAACAACTTATTTATTTACATCACATATTCAAACAAGCATTTTAAATGTACATATATTTTACTTAAGTCTGACAAATTATTGAATTGTTTTACTTTATTTTTTAGGAACTTGTTGAAATGGTGAAGGCAAAGAAAGCTGCACAAGAACAAGTGGGGAATTCTACAAAAACAAAGAAATGAAACTAAATTAAATATTTGTTTATTTTATAATAAAATTGTGAATAAATGGAAAATGTTCATGCTTTCTGTTGCGTCATTAGGCATGGAACTCCAGAAATATGCACGTTTTTGCTTGGACTGCTCTAGAGGAGCCCACTCCCTCTATACGCTGTATTCACCCACGAAGCCAGTACATTCCACTCCGTATTCTCTTGTAAACTGGGAGTTGCTCAATTGGACCTGTGGATGAAAAAGAATTAAGACGTCACATCTGGGAAGAAACTGAAATAGCAAATTCCCTTTTCACTGCAAGGCTTTGTAGCCTCAAACTGCCACATCTGGGAAAGGCAGAGTGCACAGCAAACTATGAAGTTAAAAATAGAACACAGCAGATCATTCTTTTTTTCCTATTGCCTAGAACACATTGGTATTTATTCCTATTTTTGGGATGAAAGGTAAGCATGTTAAAATGCCAGCTCACTTTAAACATTCAACGTAATAACCACCATTTCGTGTCCCTACCATTTGCGGAACGGGATTCCCTCGACACTCGCACGAACACGCGGTCCCAGGTTGATTTTCGTATTCATTCTATGAATGCAGGATCTCGCTTATGTTGTCTTCCGTGTCCGTGATAAACCTAAAGCGTACAGAATACCCGATAAGCAGACATGCACTCTGTGGGCAGCCAGCTCGGCTCAGATGGAAGCGACCAGCAATTTGAACTCAATCGCATACCTCTCCTTCCCTTGTTCAATGCAAAAACATCTTTTGCAATAAAGTCTTGTCATATTGGTGGGATTCTTTTTTGTTGTCACCCTTTCTTTATTCATTAAGTGGGAGACGGGTTATAACTGGCCCTGCTACGCTTTCCAGCTCCTACCCACAAGATGTTTTTTCTTCTCGCTTCTCACAATCCTTACTCTTTTTTCTGTTATGGCATCTTCTGAAGGTCCTCTTCCTCAATAATGTCTTGTGTGCACTCCCATGAGGCTCTAGATTCTGATGCATGCTCTGGGGCTAGGTGCCAGGCAACCCAATGGGAACAGCCTCTGAAGCCCCGGATCCCCCTTATGGCAAGCACATCGTACCCAATGGAAGAGGAGCATAGGCTTAAAGGAAGGCACCACTCTGCCTCCAAGAGAAAGCAGTAATGGCAGGTTCATGGCTTGTAAGATAGGGGAACGTTAGCTATGCCAGGAACGATTCCATAACGGACTAACATGTTAACAGTCACGCATAGGAGATCTAGCAACACTGCCTAGCACACATCTTATCTTGATATATGGCCTTCTAGTGTGCTGGGCTGCAGTGTGTGAAGTGTGTTTTTGGAGTATCCTAGTTAAACGGACAATGTCAACTGGCGTGCATAAGGATCATGGGTATGTGCCGAGTGTGGCACAGATTTCTTGTGTGTAGTGCTATTGAAAGTACCCTTTCGTAAAGATTTCTAAAACTGGTACCACATGCAATTATGCACATATTTACTGCACAATGTGAACATGGATTTTCTGCAAGAAAAACCCCATGAATTATAATGGATTCCCTCCTCCCACAGATTCCTCATTTTTCACCGCTGCATTTGCCTATATTATTTGGGGGAACAACACGATCGACAGGACTGCGGTTGGTGTCAATCCTTGCCCCCCAAGGCCTGATGGGAGGTGTACAGCAGTTATTCATCCTTTGCCACAGGGATGGCAATAGAACTCCTATAAGTCTCTGGGCACGGAGTAAAGAAGGGAGGAAGAGCACTCTCCCTTCCATAAGGACAAGAAGCAGCACAGAAAGATTCCACCCCCCCCAAAGAACTCTTTGAAGCATTCTTCTTTCTTGTTGAAGATAAAGAGCCACTGCACCCCCAAACCATGATTGTTTCTCCCTGGCTTTGCAGCCGACTTCACATCCATGGAGCCTCTGGGCCTCGAATCTGTCACTGCCGGCAGTCTTTAGTCCTTCAATCATCTTCCATGGTATCACCACAAATGTCTGCTCCTGATCCTTTGGGCCCGTCTGCAACCTTCCTCTTACCTCTGGTCGTCACACCTAGGTCTGGAACTAGTCTTGTGGTGTCCTACATTAAACACACAAAGGTTGCCTCGTCTGCAGCTCTTTGGCAGGGGGTGTGGGGATTGGTTGCTATAGACAAACCTTTCTGACATTCGAAAACTCACATAAAGTACTGGAGACAGTTACTTCTTAATCTTCATGGCATATAGTGGTATAGGAGTTTTTTTAAATACTCGGTCCAATGTGTCTGACCGGCCGGTTATTTTGTTTGTGTGTCTCTGTAAAAAGCACTGCTCTTCACTCAAACTCCTCTCAAAGTGTAAAACAAATTACTTCCCTCTTGGTAGTGTTCTTTCTGCTGGACGTCAGAACACCTCCCTCCCCTGGTCCCCCCTTCTGAATGCCTCATCTTTGATACCTAGCTCACAGCGCAGGTGCTCTTCAGAACTTTTTCACCCCAAGGGGATGCAGCACGGCTCTTCCCAACACCACGTCAGGGCCAGTATATATAGAAGTGCCGTGATATCACCCTTTTTCACTAGGTTTCTGATGAACCGCAGAACCAAGGTGTACTAGCTTACCGCCAAGAGTGGCAGGTAGGGAGGGCGATGAGGAATCTGTGGAACATCCATCAGAAAGAACATTACCCGGAGGTAAGTGATTTGTTTTTCTAATGGACTCCTTCCTCCTATGGATTCCTCATCTTTCGTAGACTCCTATAGCAGTACACATTGATCAGGAGGAGGGAAAGGTGCAAGGTCACCACCTAAACTAGAAAACTCTGAATAACAGCCCTGGCAAAACAAGCGTCCTGACCAGACATAGAAATCCAGCATTAATGCTTAGTAAACGTGGGGAAAGAAAACCATGCAGCCAATTGGAAAATGCACAGAACAGGGGCTCCATGTTACAGAGCCGAGGTGGCAGCCAACACTGGTGGATTGGGCCCCGAGACCTTCAGTTGGTGCTACGAGAATCATTGTTAAATGTTCCTGATGCATCTTGTGGATCACTTTGTTTAAGAGTCGGGTAGGTGGAAAGGCAGTAGTAAATACCCCTGACCAATTGATCTACAGAGCAAAGTCCCCAGGGACCTCTTCTGTGGGAATCTGGAGGGGAAATTTGGTCAGTTTGTGCTGTTGCAAGGATATGTTTGGTTGACCCCATTCCGTTAAAAAAAAAGCAAAGAAATTGAGAATGTCTGAAAGTAACTCCTATTTGTATTCTAAGGGCCGAGTTCTGCTTACGATGTCTGCTAGGCTGTATTCTTCTGGAACGTGTAGGGCCTGGAGATATATCCCTTTGCGGAGACCCAATGGATAAAATCAGGGAATGTGCTCCGCCCTGTTTGATGTAAAACATGGTTGTTGTGCTGTCAGTTGTAATGAGCAATTTTTTTTCCTGCTCTGTAAACTGCTAAAAACCTTTCAGAACATGTATGTGCTGTTTTACCAGGGAGAGAGCCCATATTCGCTGTGCACTGGGGTGTAGGCAATGGGCTCCCCACTATCAGTGATGCATCAGTTGTAGATCTTGAGGTGAGATGAGAAATCGTTCTTCAACATGCTTTTTCTTGTCCAACATTTTAAAGCCAACACCATTGTGTGAGAAACCTCCACCATTTTGTCCCAATTCCCCTCTGCTTGAGACCGTTTCCCTAACCACGCTTGTACTGGATGCATGTTTAGCCTACATGTGGCACAATGAAGATGAACAAGTTACTTTCCCGTAGTAACGTTGTTTCGACTGGATGTGCCCATGTATTCATCATCTTTGATATATTCAAGTCTACTTGCAACTTGCTTCAGAAAATGTTTTCATAGCATCGTGCAGCGTAGAATCTTTGTCATCGGCAGTCTCCGTAGTGGCCCTGGTGACATTGACCAGTTCCTATACTCTTAAATCCTGTCCCCTTTCCTCCATACTGCATGGGCGTCCCTTCCTAGGGACGGGCGACAGAACCTTTTTCGCCAGAAAAAAGCTTCTTCCCCTTTGCGGGGATGCGGCCCTGGGAGCATGCGCTGCCCTCACTCCACCCTCAGGCGCCACACCTCTGTCCCCTTTTCCCCGTCGACGGGAACAGGCTGAATTCACCATGGCTCCTGGATTTGGCTTCGGCCATGTAATTCCACGCACAGATACTTCTTCTCTTCTGCTTTTTTATCATTCAAGTACTTGGTCCTCAGGCGTCACGCTCCTCCCCGGCGCATGTCGACTTCTACAGGGTTCAGCAGGTGTCCTGCAACAGGCTTTTTCCAACTTCAGACCCCCATGCCCTCTGCCTATGTTGCACGGCTGGCAAACTTGTACTGCGTGCAATGCACTTTCCTCGAGGTCTCTGACGAACAGACTAGGCAGGTGGAGAGAGCAGTTCCAGAAATCGCCTCCAGAGGACCTGAAGCACTTCGTCAATCATCGATCGAGGCCCAGGGTAGGGCCACTCTTTTCCAGCGCACTCCGCAAGGCAGACTTCTTTCCAAGGACTTGCCAGAGGAACCGCTTAGGTTCTCATACCAGCATGAGTACCGAGGCTGTCAGTGGATCCTCCTGGTGACAGTGCTGAGAGACCGGAAGTTTTCTTTTTTACCAGGTCTTCACCCGAGGGGCCACACCCTAGTACCGGCAACATGTCCGAGGGGGTGCCTTTATTCAGTACTACCGGCAGAACCGCTGAGGGCGAAACGCCTACCAGGTCTCGGCCTGAATAGCAGGGTAGGCCTCAAGATCCACGAATTTTGGACGAGTCTGGGCCCAGTGAGCAAAGCAACATGACACAGGCAAGTGAATGGCCGCTGTGCCAGACACCCGCTCGATACAGCACCAAGGAAGAGAGCAGGTGAAGGAACGAGTGTCAAGGTGGGACTGGTGTCCACCAGGTATGTGGCCTGCAGCCTATCCTTCATTTCCGCTGCATCCGTATGGGCAGTGCAGGCAACGGCTCCAGCAGCCACCCACTACCCCGCCAAGATCACCTACCACCCCTCTGGCCTGTGAGGACAGATTGTTTGATAGGTTCCTCAGGCTCATGAAATCTCCTCGGATTGGGGGTCATCTTCAGGGACGCCCATAGGAACACTCCCGCCAATGGCTCCGGCGCTGCAGGCCCCAGTACAGGCGCCCCTGTGCAGCCTCTGCTGCCCGCTCTGGCCCACAACTGATAGTGCAGGCAGCTGCAGCCTTCGGCTCTGGTCTCGACACCTCAGCCTTCTGCTCCCAGCACCCCTCCACTGATGCCAGATCCCCAGGTGGACACAGATGAGGAAGAGGACCCCGACACACCGTTGTCAGCCAAGGCCTTCCACAAATGTCTTGCAGGGCTGGCAAAGTACTTGGGCCTTCCTCAACCAGAGGTCAAGCAACCATCAGAGCGGGTCCTCGCCAAAGTCCTCACGCTACGTCCCGCAGCGAGAACGAGGATCCCGAAGCAGAAGGACGTTGTCACCTTGGCCAAAAAGGGCTGGCACAAGCCCAACTCGGTCCAGCTGGTCAATCGTCGCCTGGACGCCAAGTACAGGCAGGTGGAGAGGGATACTCTCTTGCTATCGGCCCACCCTGAGCCGCATTCCTCAGTGATCGCTGTGCCATCACTATACTCCAAGCCTCAGTCGTCTTCTGCCTCCTCGTCCGTGGCGCTGCTAGGCAAGGAAAAGATCTTGGAGGCGTACTGGAAGAAGCTGTATTCCAACGCGTCCCTGCATCTTCGTCAAATCAAGGCGGATGCCATGCTGGCAGCCGTTAACCAGAGGCTTTGGTGGGAAATTGCAGATTTCCTCCCAGAGCTTCCGGCGCAGAGCCACTCACGATTCAAGGCGGAACTGGCAGAGGCCAAGATGGTGGCACAAGACATCATGGAGTCCACTGTGGCCAACATTAACACCTCTGGACCGGCCATTTGCATTGCCATGGACATGAGAAGAACAGCCTGGCTCTGTGCTACGAAATTCAACCCTGATGTCCAGCAACGCATCTTGGACCTGCCATTCGAGGGGAGGGGGGGTGACCTCTTCCACTCCACTATGGATGAGGAGCTGAATAAAAAGAAAAACCGCTCACAACCAGCAACGACTTTATCCATCCTTACAAAGACCATGCCCAAAACGTACACCCAGTCCCAGTCACAGCAGCCCTCAGACAAGGGGCGTGCATACGGAGGGTTCAGCGGTTTCCAAAAGCGGAGGTCCAGGCAGCCGGACTGCTCGCCGGCCCAACATCGGCGCAAGCAACAAAAAGAGGGGATGAGTAAGGGCTTTTTTCCAGTCCCCCTCCTCCGCAACAACCTCCGAGGGAAAGAAGGCATGACACGCCCCTCCGGGTCCACATGTCTCCAGTGGGGGCAGGCTTGCCCTCCATGCACACTTCTGGTGCCAGTATTTCACAGACCTCTGGATCCTCTCTGTAGTATTCACGGGGTATGGCCCACCCACCCCAGCCTCTCCCCCTCCACACCCACAGATTGGGACAGCAGCTCTTTTGGCATAGATCTGGTCGCTCGTTGAGAGCTAGGTACTGGAGGAAGTCCCAGCCTCCCAGCGAGGCTTGGGCTTCTACTCCAGGATTTTTGTCATTCAGAAAAAGAACCAGGTGGGCCTGAGAGTTGTGCTGGACCTTTCCACCCTCAACCTCTCCCTACCTCTACAAAAATTCAAGATGGTTAAGGCAGCTTTAATGGTGTAGACATTGTGCAAAGGAGACTGGATCTGAAGGACGCGTACTTAGATGTCCCGATTTGGCAGCCTCATTGTACTTTTCTGTGATTCAGGATCATGAGCTACCATTTCCAATACAAGATGCTTCCCTTCGGCCTCAACTCGGCCCCCAGGGTCTTTACCAGGCTGATGAAAACAGCGGCGGCCCTCCTCAGGGCCAACACATATAACCGTACCTCGACGACTGGCTCGTCAGGGCTCAAGCTCCGTAAGCGGTGCACAGCACTTCCCACGCTCTTATGAACACACTGCACGATCAGGGCTTTTTGCTCAATCTCAAGAAGTCGCAGCTGCAGCCCACACAGAGTCTGACCATCTTGAGGCTCATCTCGGACACGTGCTTCGAGAGTTTTTCCTTCAGAGGACAAGATCACGGCCATCATGAGGGCCACTGCCCACTTCCTAAGCAGAGAAGTGACATCGGCCTGGTGGTACCAACACCTACTGGGCCTCATGGCAGCGGTCCTACTGGCCGTCCCCCACACGAAACTCAGGATGAGGAGGATACAGCTGCACTTCACAGTATCGTGGGAGCAGGGCTCTCAGGCGGAGATTGATATTTTATTTCTATCGCGCTCATACACAAGCGTTTCAGAGCGTGACAAGGCAAAGGAGGGCAACAGGGGATAACAAAACAACGATCTTACTAGGCGCATTGACATTGAGAACGCGCAAGTGCATGGAAGGGAGAAGTGGAAAGTGCGGAGCAAAAGAGAAACAAATATTAATAAAGGCAATAAACAGTGGAAGTGCAGCAAGCAAGTCCTGGGTTTAAGGCAGCAGACAGGGTAGGTCAGATAAGTGCAGGAATAAAAGGGGGGGCTGTATGGGTACAGATACAGACCCCAGTGCGGGAGGGTGGCAGGGTTAGCAGCAGGTACCTTGGCCCGGAGGACAGAGGGTGGCCAGGTGCACGGTGCCAAGAGAACAGGTAAGCAAAGAGAGGGGAAGCGAAGGCAGAAGCACAGAATCACAGAGGAAGGTCTTGAGGTGCTTCCAGAACTGGAGATGGTTCTCCTCAAGTTTTAGAGTGGCAGGGAGGCTGTTCCAGGGGGAGGCCCCGGCCGAAGATAGATCTACCCCCAGCTCGTTGCTTTGAAAAATGACTGACCCTGAGGGATTTAGAGGAGCGAAGAGCTCGAGAGGGGAGGGATTTGCGGAGGGATAGCTGAAGTTATTTTGGACCCAGGCCCTAGAAAGCCTTGTGGACAATGCAGAGGGTTTTGAATTTAATCCTTGCATCCACTGGGAGCCAATGGAGAGATTTCAGAGCTGGAGAGATACGATCCCAGGGTTTGAGGCCAAGAACAAGTCTTGCAGTCCTGTTCTGGATTAGTTGAAGAGGGCAGAGAGTAGAAGCAGGTAAATTTCGAAAGAGGCTGCTACAATAGTCCAACCTAGAGAGAACTAGAGCTTGGGAGACCATGAGCTTCTGGGGGAAGGAGAGGAAAGGCAGAGTACCTCTGAGGAGGTGCAGTAGGAAGTTTGACTTTTTAGAGACATCAGTGATGTTGGCGGAGAAGGAAAGTGTGGAGTCAAACATGACCGAAGGTTCTTAGCCTCACAGGTGGGGGTAGGAGGGCCAAGGGAGGCAGGCCAGAGAGTGAGGGGAAAGGATGGTGAAAGTGTGCCTATGAGGAGGATCTCAGTCTTGCTGGCATTCAGACAAAGATCATTGGCAGCGCACCAATCTTGAATGGCAGTTAGGCAACCAGAGAGGGGAGAGGCAGTGGGCAGCCTGAAAATGATTGGAGTCTCGTCAGCGCAGCACTGGAAATCTGAGCAGAAAAAGGCAATGCAATGGGCGAGAGTTGCCACCAGGCATTGGTTGAAAAGCCAGGGCGAGAGGTTAGACCCCTGGGGCACACCACATGTAGAGAGGAAGATAGATGATAGGAAGGACCCAAGTTGGACATGGGAGGGTCGATCAGAGAGGAAAGAGGTCAGCCAGGCCAGAGCCTGATCGGTGATATTCAGGTTATCACAGAGATGGTTGAGCAGGATGGTATAGTTGACTGTGTTGAAGGCAGATGAGAGATCGAGTAGGATGAGGACAGAGGGAATGTTAGAGTCAAGGTTGGAGAGCAGATCTTTGCGGATGTTCCAGAGAGCAGTTTCCGTGCTTCTGGCAGCTCTGAAGCCAGACAGGTGGTCATGGAGACAGCCAACCGAATTGGAATGAAGGCTAAGCTGAGAGATGGCCAGCTTTTCCAGGAGTTTGCCCAGAAAGGGAGTAATGGAAATTTGGCCATAGTTAGCCGGACAAGAAGGATCAGCTGTGGGTTTCTTAAGAGGATGCAGAAGGGAGTGTTTCAGAGGGGAGGGGAAAGATCCTGAGGCAAAGGAGTAGTTGCAAAAATCAGCAAGGGCAAGGGTGTCAATGTGGTCCTTGAAGGTTTTAGAAGAACAGGGATGAACCTATTTTGACGAGGCTTTCATATATCAGACTTGTCTAGTGACCTCATCAGGGGAGAAAAGAGGAATGGAGGGTGGCTGAAGGTGGTTCAGCAAGCACGGACAGAGGGTGGAGAGGATGTCCTGGGTTTTTGAGATAGTGAGAGGCAAGGACATTGCAAAGAGCTTGGGAGGCAACTGGAGGGGTAGAGACTGCAGCAGGATTGGCAAGCTCCTTGCAGATTTTAAAGCGTTCAGCCGAGTTCTTAGATGCCGCAGAGACACTAGCTTGAATGTGGACTCTCTTCTTGGTGAGGACAGAGAGTCGGTATTGCCTTTGGAGAGGCTAGTTTCTCAGAGGATGAACAAGAAGCCCTCAATTTCCTCTCAGCTGCCCTACACTTATGTTTAAGTGTAGCTAGGTCGGAGTCATACCAGGAATTGCACTTGGCTTTGGACTTCAAACGGATCCTCACGACAGGGGCAAGAGCATCAAGCATATCAGAAATTGAAGAGCAGGGCTGTGTCAGGATGTGAAACAGCCAGAGGTGGAGTGGGAGAGAAGGTTGCAGCGAAAGCCTCAACTGACACGCACTTCATGGGCCGGATGTCCAAGAAGGTAGGTGGCAGTGTTGGGGTAGGCGGGGGAGAGTGGAGGAGAGGAGGGAATGATCACTCCAGGAGAGAGAAGTGGTCAGAGGAGATCAAGACATCGAGTGTGCCCCCTGCAGAGTGAATCAACGTTCCTCCGTCTTTTCACCCGGACCTCACATGGTGGTCCATGGACTGCAACCTGCGGACGGGCAGGCCTTTCCGGCAACCTACCCCACAGGTCAACATCACCAAGGACTCCTTTCTCGAGGGATGGGGGGCCAACTTGGACAACCACTCCGTCCATGGCACCTAGAACCGGCAGTACTACCACTTCAATTGGCTGGAACTGAAGGCCATCTGGCTAGCGCTCAGAGCCTTCCTTCCGATTATCGAGGACAAGGTCATCCTCATTCAGACAGAACATGCTGGTTGAGTTGCCTGTCAACAAACAGGGAGGTACCAGGTCCCACCCCACTGTGAAGGCTGGCTGTCAGCATGTGGGAATGGGCCCTGGAGAACATCTACCTCACGGCCATCCACCTGCCGGGGAATCCAACCTGGAGGTGGACAGGTTCAGCAGACTGGGAGCGGACAATTACGAGTGGCAATTGAACAACCTCGTTCTGCAGGAGATCTTCAGCAGATGGGGTCACCCCCAGATGGACCTCTTTGCCACCTGGGACAAATGATAAGTTACTTACCATAGTGACTAACATACTCTTGGTCCATAGTCCCCTTTCCTTCATACTGTATAGGCGTCCCTTCCAAGAGACGGAACCTTTTTCACGCTGCCCTGACTCCGCCCTCCGGCACCACACCCCAGTCCCCATTGCCGCGTCGACAATAGATTTAACATTGCCTAATGACACCCGTATTATTAGGGGTGGGGGGTTGGTGGGACAAATGGAGGAAAGGGGACTATGGACTAAGAGTACGTTAGTCACTACGGTGAGTAACTTATAATTACTCTTATGTCCCACCCCCTTTCCTCCATACTGTATGGGTGATTACAACAGTGTAGCCCCAGGGTGGAGCGGAGACCCTCCTTAAGCAAAAAGGTTCCTGAGAACCGCCTGTCCGAAAGCTGCAATAGATCTAGAGCCGGCATCCAAACAGTAAAGCTTGCTGAAAGCCGAGGGAGATGCCCAAGTGGCCGCCCTGCTTATGACTTGCCAAGGGTCATGGTGTTGGAATGCGATGGCCGTTGCCTAGGCCCTGACTGCGTGGGCATGCATGTTGGCTGGGAGCGGCTTGTGCTGGCCCTCATACGCTTCTTTGATGGCAGAGACCATCCAGCGGGATATGGAAGTCTTAGAGACCTGATAGCCTGACCTAGAGCCACTGAAAGTGACAAACAGGGTGTCCAACTTACAGAAGCCCTTGGTCCTGTTCAAGTAGAATTTTAGGGCACGCCTGACATCCAGGTAGTGCAGCACTTTGTGCTTCGTCCTTGGGATCGGGAAAGAACGTAGGAAGGACCGCCTCCTCGTTCAAGTGAAATGCAGATGGAACCTTGGGCAGAAATGTACAGGCGGTACTTAGAAACCTATTTGCTTAATGAGGGTCTCCTCTCCACCCTGGGGCTACACTCAGTTGTAATCGGAAAGGGGACAGGACGTATGAGTAATTATAAGTTACTCACCGTAGTGACTAACATACTTTACTCCTTTGTCCCCTTTCCTACATACGTCCCACCATCCTCCCCCCTAATAAAACTGGTGTCATTAGGCAATGTTAATCTATTGTCGACACGTCTATGGGGACTGAGGTGTGGCGGCGGAGTCAGGGCAGCGCATGCTCCCAGGGCCGCACCCCTGGACGCCTTTAAATTTAAAGAGGAAGATTTTTTCTGGTGTAAAAAGTTCCGTCTCCTGTCCCTAGGAAGGGACGCCCATGCAGTATGAAGGAAAGTGGACTAAGAGTATGTTAGTCACTACGTGAGTAACTTATAATTTTTTGTCCTCCTTTTAATTAGCATGCTGTCATATGAGGAGACAGTCTTGGCGTTGCGAGAAAGGAAATTCTAGGCAAGAGGGGGTGATGAGCAATACGTGGGAGGAACATCCAGTTGAAAGAATGTTACCACGGGTAAATAACATGTTCTTCGAATGGATTGTTTCCTTCCACGTATTCCTCATCTTTGATAGACTCCCAAAGCAGTTTGAGTTAGGCGGAGGGTGCCAAGAATGTACTTATTTGTTAATATTATGGAGGACAGCTTTGCCAAATTGGTCTTCCTCTCCTGAAAAAGAATCTACACAGTAGAATTTACTAAATGTGTGGAAGGGACTTCCAAGTTGCTGTTCTGCAAACGTCCCTCACTGGTACACCTCTTTCTAGAGCCGAGGAAGCAGCCACCCCTCTAGTGGAATGCGCCTTCAGGCGAATTCTTGCCTGCCAACGAGTAACACTCAGTTATACACAACAATCCATCTAGAGATATTTTGTTTAGTGACTGCTACGCCTAATCTTTGATCAACATGACCAATGAAAAGCTGATCATCTTGGTGAATACTTGTAGTTCTTGTAATATAGAAACTTAGTACACTTTTTGGGTCTAGGCAATGTATGCTGGAGGAGGAGGATAAAAAGATGACAGTGCAATAAATACATTGTGCCAAATGAAATTCTGACAACTTTTGGCAGAAAATATGGCTTAACCCTTAAAACTACCTTATCCTTGAAGGAGGACGTGAAAGGTTGTTTGGAAGATAGAGCCTGTAGCTTACTTAATCTACAGGCAGATGTGATGGCTACTAAAAAGGCAGTTTTTATGGTGAGCATCCTTAAAGGGCACAAATTTAAGGGCTCAAAGGGAGCTCCCATAACACATCTTAGTACAAGATTTAGATCCCACGATGAAAGGAGTAGGCAAGAAACAAATTTGCTAAGCCTTACAGAAACTATCACAATCGGCACTTTGAAGGAGATCTTTTCAAAACGTATAGGGGCCGCTAAATAGCCCTTCACTGTGACCACTTGCAACCCAGAATTTGTCAAGTGAAGTAAGAAAGACAAAACCTGGGGAAGTTTACATGAGAAAGGATCTAGTTTCTTTTCCCTGCACCAGCTGTGAAATCTATGCCAATGGCAGCAGTACAGGGATTTAGTTGCTGGTCTTCTTGCCGAAAGCAACACTTCAATTACGTCTTCCGGAAGGTCCCAATCTTTATATCTCACCCTTTCAGACAGCAGGCATGAAGGTTGAGAGTCATGATCTCTGGGTGAAGAATGCGACCTTCCTCTTGCGTCCGCTGCCTTGTTCTTTCTCCGGCTAGATAAACTGCCAGAAGAGTTATTCCTTCTCTTCGTACCCAGAACCAGAGCTGCATTGCCTCTCTGCACAGGGACAGTGACCCTACGCCTCCTCTCTTGTTGAGGTAATGCATGACCACTGTGTTTGTCTGTAATTATCAGGACACTTTTCCCCTCTATTGAGGGCAGGAAGGCCATCAGCGCTAATTTGATTGCCCTCAGATCCAAAAGGTTGATATGGAGTCCGGACTCCGACTGAGACCAGTGTCAACTTATTGAAAGATCTTTCATATGCGCGCCCCATCCTGTGAAGGTGGCTTCTGTCACAACTGTCTCTTCCCGCCACGTTTGTCAAAAAGGTTCTCCTTTCATCACATTCTCTCAGCTGGCCCACCACAGGAGATCCTGGGCAACCTTTGTCATGACCTGGAGACAGTCTGTCTGCCGGAGAATTGAGATCACTCAGAGCCCACAGAAGGGATCTCATTCTCAGATGGGCTTCTGGCACCAGGAAAATGCAGGATGCCATGAGGCCGAGCAACCTTAAGAAGTCGTAGGCCGGAAGATGTTGGGAACTTTGAAATCTTTGTACCATCTAGAAAAGATGTTGAGCCCTTAACTTGGGTGGCAACTTTTTTCCTGAGGCAGAGTCCAGGACTGCTCCAATTAATTGAAGCTAATGAGAAGGTGTCAAATTGGACTTCTTGAAGTTCAGGGAGAAGCCCAGTTTGTGGAGGAAGTGGCAGGTGCACCTGAGATGACTGACACTGTGCCGAAGAAACAGCTCTGATCAACCAGTCATCCAGATGGGGCAAATGTGAAACCCCTCCCTCCTTAAACTTGCCGCTACCACTGCCATGAGCATGATGAAAACCCTCTGGGCTGTGAGCCCGAAAGGCAGAACTCAAAACTAATGAGAACTGTCAACTTCATGGACTTTCTGTGCTTCTGATGTATCGGCACATAAGTAAGCATCCTGAAGGTCCAATGTCACCAACCAATCCTGGAGTCGAAGGGCCTGAAGGATCTGCAAAAGAGTTACCATCTTGAACTTGTTCAAGCATCTCAAGTCCATCCTTGCTGGGTATTAGAAAGTAAGGAGAGTACCAACCTTGGTTTCTCTCTGCTACATGTACCAATTCTATCGCAATAGCGTGAGAATCTTCTGTTGGAGGGAGTGGATCTGAAACCAAGGTTGATCTTGCTCTTGGGGGGGCAATCTTTTTAGGAATGGGAGACAGGAACCGTCTGCTACTGTTTGTAGCATCCATGCATCCGATTATGCTTCGCCAACTCCGGACATGGTAGGACAGTTTGCCTTCTACCACAAATTTATGGGTGAAGGAGTCATTCAGTTGCAGCTGAGGGTATCTCTGCAGGCGTTGAATGGCAAGTTATTCCTCCTTTACCTCTTCCACGAAAAGGTCTTCTTTAGCCTCTTTGTGAAAACCGATCTCTTCCTCTAGATACGGAGGAATAGAAATAAAAAGAATGATCTCTCCATCCCTGACCTGTAAATTGAGGTGGTCTTATTGCCGCCCCTTAAAGATTTTGCTGCAGCCCTAGAGGCTTGAAGTTTTCCAAACTGCTATTGGCCTTCTCAGCAAACAGAGAAGTACCGTCAAATGGCAGGTCTAGCAGACGTGCCTGGACATCTGCCGAAAATCCTGATTTTCTTAGCCAAGACATGGGTCGAAGTACTGTGCTGGCACCCATGGCTCTACTAACCAAGTCCACTGTATCCAGACTAGATTGTAGGGATTGCGTCATGGCATCTCTGCCATCTTGTATCAGGCTTAAAAAGCCTCATTTCTCTTCGACCTCCGGTATATGATCTGCTGCCAGAGTAGCCACACCCCAAAGGATATGTGTGTATTTTGCTAATGCACTGCTAGCATTGGTAGATATGAGTGCCATACTTCCTGCAATAAATACTTATTTACCTAAAGAGTCAATCCTCCTATCTTCTTTATCTGCTGGAGCAGAAGATAGGCTGCAGCTTTCGAGGAAGCTGTTGTTGCTTGAACCACTAAGCTTTCTGGCGTTGGGTGCCTTTTAAAAATGGAGGGTCTATGGAAGCAGTCTTGAATTTTTTTGTTAATACTTTACTAACAGATGGAACAGAATCTGGTTTTAGCCGATTCTCCATTAGTCTTACTCTCAAGGCAGCATGAAATGGCAATACAGCTTCTCTAACTGGTCCACTGTCTAGGATATCAGTGAGGTCATCAGTCTCCACAGCAGCGCCAGGTCTGAACCCTCCCAGATATTCAGCTACCTTACCAAGTACTGCCCCATAAGAGGGATCAGTATAACCAGATATTTCAAGATTACCAAACTGTCTCTGGTGATGTTTCCCAGCTACTTGTTTCCTTTAATGTCACCACAGGATTCTGGATCTTGGATTCATCTAAAATGAATTCCTCTGGAACATATGGTGTTCCAGATTCATACCCAAAAGGGGGCTGATCTTCTTACTCATCTTCTTCAAAGATTGAACCTATTTTCCTAAAGAAATCAGGTCTAGGAATGGGTTGAAAGAATTTAGTATTATCAAGTAGACTTTACAGACATTGAGAGCAAAGAATGCTCCGACGAAGTTGAAGGCATCGAAGATTCGAGAACTTATTTGAAACTGCCGATGAATGTGTCGACAATTTAAGTGGCTTTGAAGGCTCTATGTATTACATGCCTCAAAAGTTCAGGCGATGAACATAAATGTTTCGATGCCTTCGAAGGCGGCTTCGATGTTGTTAGTGAATGGTTCGAGGTAACAGACACAGGCTTCTTCTTGTGTGTCGTGAAAGATTCCTCAAGGAACCTCTCCCGGGTCTGAGGTGCGCTCAAAGGGGACACACGAGACTCCCTACCGTTCTTGAAAGATGCTGAGGGGTGGCCACTTTTCTCAGACTCCTTTTAAGAGGAACACTCGGAGGAGCGTGCTTTTTAAAAATATCTAACATTTTTAAACAGAACTTTTCTAACTCTGCTGGAGTAGAGTTATTTTTTGGAAAAGAAACTCTTTCTGAAGAGGAAGACTATGTCGACCTGCAGCCCCATTTCTTAACCTTCTTATGGGAAGAGGAGGACGAGCGTCGTGAACCGGATCTCGCATGTCTATGTTTGGAACTTCTTTTTACAGGAGAGACATTTCTCGAGTGAGAGGATGATTTCCTTTTCGATGGGGTAAGGGCCGGGGATTTGGGGGCGAAGGGCTTACCTGCATAAAGTTTCCCCTTAGTTTCTCACGAGGCCTTAACAGTCATCGATTGACACGAGCCACAGTCATCGACCGTGTGGCCCAATCCCAAGCACCACAGACAAATGCAGTGAGGGGTCTGTGATAGACATCTTGGCCATACAGTCTGAACACCGTTTGAAGCCCGTCTTCGGTGTGGGGGCCATATTGAAGTAAATACAATTGAAATTGCTGAGGCGAGTAGCTCCGAAACACACAGCAATGTGAAAAAAACAGAACTGAGGTAACGGTCAGCACGCATGCTCTATATACCAGCGTCAACATCATGAGCAACACTACAGAGACAGTAGAGGACCAAGATTCAATGCTACCCGATGCTTGACCCTATGAAAACAAATTCCGAAGCAAGTTGGAAGCAGACTTGAATATATCAAAGATGAAGAATACATGGGAGGACACAATCCATTCGAAACAGGATGTGATCGTGCCGAGCAGATGCCTGACTTTCCTGACAGCCACATAAAAGGGGATTTGTTTTAGAAGATTTTGTACCCTCTCATTGGAGGAGAACACTAGAGCCGCTTCTGTGTGGATAATGGCCCCTAGAAATTGCTTCCGCTGACTGGGTTCTCGACTGGATTTCTTTTCGCTGATGGAAAAGCCCAGTTGATGTAGCGGGTTGATAGTCCTTGGAGTGTTTATGCAGCATATTTTTGGGTTTCCGCCTGTTATTTTTCACAAGGCGTGACCCTCACGAAATTCTGTAGTGAAGGAGGAAAGCATAGGTTAAGACATACACTTTCTATCTCAATTAATGCATTTCCAGGGATTACTTTAATAAACACCTATTATGTACCTGTATATCCTCTGCTAACAGCTCAGAGGATGAAAAAGGCCTTGTGTGTGAAATGCCACTAAACTCTCACAAAATGTGTAGCCTTTTTTAAAATGGTTTTAAAACTTGTGTATTCCAAAACTGCAACTTGGAACCAAAACTGGATTTAGGAAGACTTTTTCTTGAGTTCTAGCAATTTTGGATCTTTCTCTGTTCCTTCTCATTAACAAGTCTTATGCTTGACTAATTTACAATCCTTGGCAAGTTTTGAGATTTGCAAAGTCTTTCAGCGTCCAGACTCCTGTAGAAGACGTGAGTTCCGCGCTCCTGTCTCCACTGATAGGAATAAAGTCACTGCGCTATCAAAAACCCATGTCATCCGAAAAACTGGGCACTTTTAAGTTGAACTTTGCCTCTAGCTGGACTATGAGAGGCAAGACTGCCCACAACCGCAAAAACAATATTTTTGTAGTGTTCTCCTATACCTTAAACTGGGGAAAATAACTATTTAGGCATTGAGATTGTTTCTTTGATCCCCACGTCCGCACTGCAAGAAAACGGAAAGGTTTCTTCCCGATTCAACACGTTGAGGGGGGGAAAAAAGAACACACGCAGCGCGGCCGGGCACGACAACCTGATAATTAATGTTCCCGTTGTCATTGCTTCGAATTCATTTGACTACAGCTGATCGCTGTTCACGGCAAACTTCTGTCGTACACACAGAAGCTAAACGAGCACCCGTCAGGTTTCCCCGAGAGGAGCGCGTCTCTCCAGGAAAGAAACCACACGGAACTACGGAGCAAAAAACGATGCGCTCATAAAACTAATAACTATGCAGACGAGTACACGACAGTTTCAGTCCAAAAAGATTTACTACTCATATCAAAACGTTGGAAGACGAAATTCACAATTTTTATACTAGTAGTACTGAAATAACATTTATCTTCAGTCTCTTGTCTTTACACATCAACGGATGGGGGAATGAAGAACAGAAAGCGCGTATCTTAAAAGTCGACTCAAACACTGCTCAATGTCCTTCCAGTCCCTCTGTAACTCGTTAGGTTTCTCTCCCATCCTTATAGTTTGGCCTGAGTAGTAAGGCCAAAAACTTGGACTCTGAAACACCAGTCCTGCTCAGCTGATGGCAAACTATGAAAGGCAGTTGAGAACCTCATCCACAAACAAAAGGAATTCTCAACCAATCAAATCGCTACCCTGACCCTCCATCTTGACTTGGGCACTTGTCAATGCTCAAATACGAAGTTAAGGCATAACCCATGTGAAAACACAAAACATCAAGAGAAAATAGTATAAATTCCCAAACAAGCATTTATTAATATAACTAGACTGAAACCACCCTGACAGTATTAACCAGTCATCTAAGTTAAGCGTACGCTGGAAAGCTGTCCCTACGAAGGTGTGCTGCCACGACTGAATACACGAGGGGCTGATGCGAAAGGGTGTACTTTGAACTGATAATGAAGAGGACCTACTTTGAACCTTAAGTACTTTCAATGTGCTGGCTGCATGGGAATATGAAAGTCTGCATCTTTCATATACATTGATGCTAGGAAGTCTCCCTCTGATCAGTGGAATGACCTCCTGTAACATTGTCATCCTTAACTTTTGAGGCTTGACATGTACTGCCCGGCCTTAGGTGGAGCACTGGTCTCTTGGTTTTGTCTTTCTTTGAATACACACAATAAAGGCCCTCATTTACCTGCAATAGTGGGACTTGCTCTATGGCTTCTTTTTGTAGCAGGGTCTGAATCTCTGCTTGCAGGATTTGTAGGTGTTGTAGTGGCATTCTTCTGTGTTTTGGAGGTAGATTGCGCGGTTCTTCTATGAACTCTACACAATACCCATTTTGTACTGTTGATAAAACCCACTTGTTTGTGGTTAATCCTTTCCATTCATGGGTAAATGATATCATCTGATTCCCCCATCAGGGTGACATATAAGTTATTTATAACGTGCTTAATACCCAAAGGATTCTAAGCGCGGGCCTGGGGATGGAACCTGTGTTGCTCCTTGTCGTCTTGCCTCCAGGGCGAGCATGTTGGCCCTGAGCTATCCTCCCAAGAACCTGGACCGGAGCGTCATTATTTAGAGCCAGGCTCTCCAACCTTTACATTGGCAAGAGCTGCTTCTAGTTAATGACCAATAGGCCGGTGCGACTAGTGTGGGGATGTCCATGAGAATTTGTACCGAGAATGTTTGGGTGGTTTATTTGCTCTTCATAGGAAAAAAAAACAACTACCATGATGTTAATAACTTCAGAAATATCTATTTCACAAATACTTATGAGTAGTCACCACCTGAAAATTGCCAAGCTTGTCAGAATGTAGGAAACCACACAACATTCAATGTGAAGGCTGACATTGCATGCTTGCTATCCACTAGTGCTGGGTAATCTGGTGTGTAGTTTGAAACACGAACAGCACTCAGATGCTGTCAGATGGGATCAAAGTTTTGATTTCAGGAAGTCTGAAAAGGGCAGCTTTACAGAGAAAGGCAATCACATTGGCTGACAGCGTTTTCACCTAACTGCACACCTGACATGATAGATTCAGGACTGTTTTTAAAATCTCTTTCAACAGACTCAGCAATGGGAGTCACTGCACCCTTAATATAAGTGCATTTGTTTTTCATCAAATGATTAGCAAATACAAGGACACCTATGAAACAGCATTTGCATTGCAGCGTTTAGTTTACTTTTAAGATCTCGGACAGCTTCCATTGGGAACGTTTTCATTATCTGCAGCTATTATTTCAAAATGCCTCTACTTTTTTTCCCCACTGTAACTTGGGTACATTACATTAAAGATGCACCTTTTCTTTTTACAATGGAAGAAAAAGAAAAGAAATCAGTTTCCCACTCTGGATGGAAATTGTACATCTTTTGACTTTTGTTGGATGGTGCATCTACATCCGATTGGTAAAACCATACCTTACTAATAAAAATTGTGAAATTCTACTCTGGGTAATTCTGCCCAGAGAGTACTGCAATACGCTGCTGGTGGGTGCTAACAAAAGCTGCATAAATAAACTACATATTTTGCAGAATGATGCAGTACATAGTGTCAAAAACATACATAACAAGAAACGGATAAAAAAAAATGTAATAACATAAATCCAGGATTTCAACAAAGGTAGTTTGTTTCTTTGGGGGCTGCATGTGCAAAAACTATTTCCATCAATGTGTTATACGGATTAAAAATAATAATTCAAGCACATACCACATTCTGTTTTGTCAACAAAATAATGCAAGTTTAGCATATACCCAATTCATGCAAATGGCGCACATGCCAGGTCACAGAATTCAGCCAAGCCTACTTTGTGGAAAGTAATGGCAAGATTGAAAAAATGAACATGTGGAAACCATGTGATCAAGTTATATGGCTAAATAAAAACATTTTGTTTCATAGCAATGACTCAAAACGTGAACAAATCACATAACCCAACCAGACAATATATGAATCGTTCTATTCAAATTTTGGGGAAATAGAATTGCGAGTAGCGACCTATTCACAATGTGTGTTGACTGGCCAATCATCTGCCCTTTATAAAGGAGGCAAAGCCGCATAGAACAGCTCACAGGCTCACTGTCTCTCCCTGCAGGAATCATGCAGGTAATTATGGGCCATGTCCGGCTTGCACATATTGAGAAGGAGTTTCCAGCGAATGTCACCACGGTCAGTCAGCGACAGGCAATCGTACAGCGGCGACACAGACACTGCCCAACTTCCCTTGAAGTGAGATGGCTGGAAATGCAAGAGCAGGCGAGCTGTTAAGCGCCAACGCTCTGCTAGGAACAGGGACGGCTGCAGCAAGGTAAACCTGAAAGAGCTGGTCAGTCCACTGGTTAGTCCAGGGACACTTCCAAAGGCTCGGAAGGCATCATCGTGCAGGGGTTGAGACTGGTTATTGCCATTGGTCCAGGGGTCAAAGCACCAACAAGGTCTTCCTAGAAGTCGGCCCAAACTCTGATATGATAAACAGTTGCAGGAGTCCCCCGCCCCTTTTATCCAAGATTTAGGCTGGGACCAAGCCCACCAATGGCAAGGATCTGCACATTCAAACAGCCCAGGGTTGTCCAATCAGGGAGCAGGGGGACCACTGGTCATCACATCTGCCCAGCAACAGATTTTCAGGCACCAGAGGTTGTGGATTGTGAGTAGACCGTCCAAGCCACTTCTTCTGGCTTACACACGCCACAAAGCACCTTTGGCCACGAAAACCAGCAGCATTTCCTGACCCGAGAAGGCAAGAAGGCCAAATAACAATATGTCCAAAGAACAAGCAAAACACTGTCGTGGCACGGCCATCTTATGGTGCTAGACAACTTCAGTCGCCATTTGCAGTAAATGCAAACGTACACAAGAGTTAAAAATCACACAACTGTCACCTTAGGCACATTGTCAAAGTAACCAAAAAGCCTTTGTATAAAATGTTATAAGGATACAAAGTATCTTGACTGCAATTCACTGTAAGGTGTGTGCAATTTTAAAAATACAGGAATTCATAGACACACATAGGGCCTCATTACAAGTGTGCCGGTCCGGAAAAAAATGATGGTTATTCCGGCTCTGGCATTTTTTCCACACTGGCACACTTCAAGCTTGCCGGTGGGGGCCACAGATCTCCCGGCAGGCTTGACCTGCCGGTAGATCGGGACCCTACCTACCTACTATAGTGGTGATACAGTCTTCTTTTCTATCACTTTTCTCTTTGTCAAGTACGTTCAGCAATTTACGAACCCTTACAAACTGTGGTAGAAGTATTCCAGTCGGAGGTGTACCACCAAATGGTAAAAAAGGGGAGAAGGATTTCCTTTCCTTATGGAATATCTCTCCAAATATCTTCTATTCTGTAAGGAATAGAGGCCACAGGTGAGTTCCCTTCAATGTAAAGCTTACACCGATAGTGGAGTAAAATAGTCAGAGATGGGTCAGAGGGCAGTAGTGAAACTGCTCATTTATTCAAATCTCTGTACTCTGTACTCAATCTTCAATAGTTTTGAAGCCTTGCATAGGATGCAGAAAAATATCTGTCCTGGTATCAATCCAAAATTGGCACCATCAGGTTGTAGTATTCTGAGGCTATTGCTCACGTACTGGAAAGAAGACTATCACCACTAAACAACACAAGCAATGAAATACCCCTGATGAATGTCCAACATTTATCCGTGTTTTAGGGACAGAAACTTGTGCAAGTTGGGTTTAGAAAAGAATAACAAGATTACTGCAAAAAAGGAAAAACAACTCCAATGTGTAATATCACATGGCGTTGATTTAGTGATCAAGAGATCTAACCCACATTATGTGCACTTTCTTGTGTTTCTGTGTAATATTTGTTTCACATGTTTCTTATGGAGTTTTATGTAATGTGATCATTTTGAGTACTAACATTTATATGTTTAATAAAAAACGTTTTAACGTTCATGAGTGAATTTTGGGGTAACAGATATACCCCTTGTCATAGTAATTTGTCTGGTTGCAGACACATGTTAGCATACCTTCTTTTTGTAGAATATGTATACTCCTCCTTTGAATGCCTGGTCTGCAGGCTCTCTCTCCTGGCCGCTCTCTCTCACTGGCTTATCTATCTACTGGCCATCTGGTCAGGTTACCTCCTTCCTCTCCAAGTGGGCAGACCTCTCCTCCTCCCTCCTGTCCTCGATCACTCAATTCCTCCTCCTCTGAGACCTCAACATCCACTTGGCTGCTTCCTGCCCCTCCTCTGGACTCTTTTGCGACCTCTGCGACTCGCTCTATTCTCCCTTCTCACCCGACTCACTCGGCAGGGCACACTCTGGATGTTCTGATCTCCTCAGACCTTCCCCTCTCTAACCCTCAACACTCCTCTCTCCTGGAGTGACCACCTTCTCCTCTCATCCCTCTATCCCTCAGCCCTAGCCTACCCATACACTGCCACCCACCTACTTGGTAATCCGACCCATGAGGCGTGTCAGTGTTGAGGCTTTTGCCGCCACTTTCTCTTCCCCTCCTACAACTCTGGCTGACTCACATCCTGACACAGCCCTTTCTAACCTCCAGTCTTCTATCTCTGACACTCTTGATGTACTTGCCCCTGTAATGAGGATCCGCTTGAAGCCAAAAGCCAAATGTAACTCTTGGTACAACTCAGACCTTGTCACCCTTAAACACAAGTGTGGGGTGGCTGAGAGGATCTGGCTGACATCCCCCGACAAACTGGCCTGCCCCAAAATCAATACTGACTCTCTGTCCACACTAAGAAGAGAGCCCACATCCAACCCTGCTACATCTCTACGGCATCAAACAACTCGGCTGAACTCTTTAAAATTTGCAAGGAGCTGGCCAATCCTGCTGCAGTCTCTACCTCTCCTGCCCCCCGATCAGCCCCTCTGCACGGCCTTGGCTTCACATTTCATCTCTAAAACCCAGGACATCCTGTCCACCCTCTCCTACTCCCTTTACTTTCTCCTCCGCCTCTGGCCTCCCTGTGCCCACTTCTACTCCTCCCTTCTCTGCCTTTCCTCTTTTTACCCCTGACAAGGTTTCTAGACAAGTTTGATCTATGAAAGTCTCGTCAAAACAGGTACTTCCCTGTTCATTCAAAACCATCAAGGACCACATTGACACCCTAGCTCCAGCCTTGGCCGACTTGTGCAACCACTCTTTCACCACTGGAACTTTCCCTTCACCCCTGCAGTACTCTTGTGTACCCTCTCCTTAAGAAACCCTCAGCCGACCCCTCCTGGCCGGCTAACTACCACCTGATTTCCATTACTCTGCTGAGCAAACTCTTGGAAAAGCTGCCCATCTCCAAGCTTAACCAGCTTAATCTTTTTTAAAATGTATTTTATTTTATAACAACCACACAGTGCAACAGAACATAAATAGAACACATCAAGCCACAACAAAGGCCAAACAACAGATATGAAAAAGAGAAAAAAGAAAAAACAGAACAGAATTAACTTAACAATCCCCTTCCCTCCCCCCTATGAGCCTGTAGGGTGTCCACCATCATTGTCCGTTCCGTGTGGTGGGGTTCCGCCGCTCTCAGATCCAGCCGAGGTCGACCCCGTACTAAACAGTTCAGCCAATAGCACCTTCCATGCCGTGAGGGAGCTCACCTCTTCCTCCCCTCCCGCCCTGCTGGCCTCCCACCATGCTGTCGTCTCGGCGGCAGCCCATTTCTGGAGGTCACGCCACCATACCTCCATCCGTGGCCTCTGACAATTCTTCCATCCCATGGCTATTCTGCGTTTGGCAAGTACATAAGCCAAATCTTTAAGCTTCTCCACGTGCCGAAGCTTGCGCGCCCTGGGATACCCTCCAAGCAAACAGGCCCAGGCCGAATCTATCTTAAGTACAATGCCCCTCCCTGCCAGCTTCTGCGCCACTTCACTCCAGTAGGTTGCAATCACAGGGCAGGCCCAGAACATGTGAATCATATCAGCGTTCTCTGTGTTACACTTGGGACACGCCTGGCGCCCAGCGGCTCGAAATCTGGAAATTCTCAGGGGGGTCATGTATGCCCTATGCGTAATATATAGTTGTATCTGTTTAAACCTGGCATTCCTCGATACTTTTTTGTGGTACCCCAGGGCGCGCTCCCACTGCCCATCCGCCATCGGGGCCCCCATCTCTGTTTCCCATTCCAACCTCAGGTACCCCAAATCCTTCCCAACCTTTGCCATCAGCATCTCGTACAGCCTGGAGACCTCATGCCCGCCCTCAGATGCGTCATACATAATCTCCAGCGTTGCATCCGGCTCGTCAGCCAATACGGTCTCGGGCCAAGTGCTCCGGACCTCCCTGACCACTCTGTGGAACGTCATGTATTGCCCCGCATGCAGCCCCGCCCCCGCCTCTAGATCTGCGAACTCCGCCAAGGCCCCATCCTGCCAAATGTCACCCAAAGTGACCAGCCCCACTGTCTCCCAGTATGTTCGCAGGATGGCCCTAAGCTGTCCGTCTTCCCCTGCCAAGGCCACCAGCGGCAGCTGCGGCATGCACGGCAGAGGATCCCCCATCATCCGGCAGGCTCTTCGCCACATGTTCCTGCCCAACGCTAGCATCTTAGGACGCCCCCTCATCCATGTGCTGGATACCCAAATAATCTCTCGCAGGTAGAAGGGGGAGCAGTCCTTACCCAACAGTCTATGTTCCGGGGTTTCGTCGTCCGAAAGCCACTTGGCCACGTACTGCAGCTGCGCTGCCACGTAGTAGGCCTCAAAGTTCGGCAGCCGCACGCCGCCTTTCTCATAAGCCTTCTGCAATTTCCACAATGCGACCCTGTTACGCGTGCCCTGCCATAAGAAATCTCTACATACCCTATGTAGTCTAGCAAAAAACCCCTTGGGTATCATGTATGGGATGTTATTGAAATAATGCAGCAGCCTAGGTAGCACCACCATCTTAAGCATAGCACCCCGGCCCATCATCGCTAAGGGTAGTTTCTCCCAAAACCTCATGCACTTCTCGATCCTCCCCACTGCCAATTCAGTATTGTGCCTGTGTTCCTCCCCGGTCGTGTGGTATACGTCTATGCCAAGGTACCGAAAGGTGCCTGTCGCCCATGGGATTCGCAATACTGGCAACCTCTCAGCCGGTATCCCCACATAGCCGCCCAGCGGGAACAGAGTGGATTTCCGAGGGTTGACCGCTATGCCAGAAAGCCAAGCAAACCTCTCCATCACCTCCAAGACATATTGCAAGTTCTCTTCAGGGTATTGGAGGTACAACAGCATATCGTCGGCATACAGGGATATCAGATGGTTCTCCCCCCCCACCTCTATGCCCACCGGGTCATACTGTTGCCGGAGGTAAATTGCCAAGGGCTCAAGGGCCAGGATGTACAACATTGGGGACCAAGGACATCCCTGCCTGGTGCCTCTACCTAACTGCCACCTATCCGACACTACTGCCCCCGTACGAACTCTGGCTAGAGGCGCGCTATATAATAATTCGGCCCACCTCCTGTACCCTGGCCCCATTCCGAAGTGATCCAATGCCGCCAACAGCCACGGCCAACGAACAGAGTCGAACGCCTTGACCGCGTCCAGCGCCACTATCGCCATTTCGCCGTCTTTGCTACATCCCCATTCGACCACTCTGTGTAGGCGTCTATGGTTGTGGGTAATGTTCCTGTCCGGGACATAGCCCGTCTGGTCAGGGTGAATCAGCTTGCCCATCACTCTCCTCATTCTAGCCGCCAAGACAGCTGTTAGGATCTTGCTGTCCTGGTTCAGCATCGACAAGGGTCGATAGGAGCCGCAACCATGTCCCGGTGTATTGTGCTTGGGGAGTGGCACTATGACCGCTTCCCTGAGTGATTCTGGTAGCTGTCCCAGCTCAAACGCCTCATTAAACATGTCCAGCATGGGTGGGAGTACCTCCTCCCCATACGCCTTATAAAACTCGCTGGGGAACCCGTCCGCCCCCGGGGCCTTGCAAGTGGGCAGCTGTCGCACTATCTCTCTGAGCTCTTCCAGAGTGATCGGAGCATCCATCTCCTCTCGCTCTTCATCGCTGATTCTGGGCAGGCCTATATCCCCGAGTACTTCATCTATCTCCTCTCGGCTCCCCCCTTCCCGATCTTCATACAGTGTTTGGTAGTATTCTGCGAATGCCCCATTTACCCCTTCTTGCGTATCGATCTCCGCACCCCCTTCGGTGATGACCGATCGGATCGGAGCCCTAGGGGTTTCGCTCTTATATAGCCAAGCGAGGAGCCTGCCTGTCTTGTCCCCACCCGCATGCAACCTCTCAATGTACTTCGTATAATTCAGGTTACAAAGTCTGTCCCAATGCCCAGAGCACCGCTGCTGCAGCTCAGTAACTACTTCCATATCGGTCCCACCCTTCTCCAATTCTTTTTCCAGCTCGATCTCGGCCTCTCGCAGGTCGGTCAGGATTCCGCCCATTAATCCCTTGGACTTCGCGATAGCAGCTCCCCTCATCACCACCTTAAAAGCCTCCCATAAAGTACCAGCCGACTTGACACTCCCTGTATTCGACTCAAAGTACGCGACTATCTCCTCCCTCATGTCCTCCTTGAATACCGGATCCCGTAGCGCCTCCGCCCGAAGGCGCCATGTTGGGATCCGTGCACGTGGGGGGCGCAGCCGCCAATGCATGATTAGGGGCGAGTGGTCCGAGAGGACCCTCGCCCTGTAGTCAATCTGTTCACACTCCGTAAGAATGTCTGGCGTGGCAAAAAAGTAGTCGAGCCTCGTGTGCAGTTGGTGCGGAGCCGAATAGTGCGAATACTGCCTCCCACCCGGGTGTCTCGCTCTCCACACATCTACCAGGCCTAGATCCGTTAGCAGCGACTGCAACACCTTGGCCGCTGGGCTGGGCCTAACCATTTTGTCATCCGACCTGTCCTCCCTGGGGTTAAGCACACAATTAAAGTCTCCACCCCAGATTACTGTGCTCCCCATCCCTTCACCGAGTCTCGCGCACAGTGTCCTAAAGTAAGTCGCTGTGTCCTGGTTGGGCGCATAAGTGTTTATGATACAGACAACTCTACCTTCCACAATCCCCCGAACCATGGCCAGCCGCCCGTCCGACTCCACAACCTCCCCCAAGAGCTTGAACGGGACATGTGGTGCAACCCAAACCAGCACACCTCTGGCATACGCAGAGAATGTGGATCCAACCACTGTCCCCCTCCATTTTCTCCGCACCATTTCAAGTTTATCCCGTGTCAAATGCGTCTCCTGTAACAAGGCCACGTCTATCCTCTGCCTCTTCAAATACAACATGACCTTATTACGCTTCAGGTAGCTATTCAACCCTCTAACATTCCATGTCAATACCTTAAGGTCTCCCATGATTTATCCGCAGCTCCCACTTCCCCCTCTGGTCTGATCGCCTCCCCCCAGTCCCGACTACATCCCTTCTCAGTTTCTTCCCCAGGCTCACATAACAACTAACACCCCCCACCCCCCTAACCCAACCAACTGCCCAGCTCCATCCCTGGATCTCAGGCATCCCCGTGTTCGGTTCTCTTCGGAAGCCCGTGTAGAGAACCCGACAGGGTGTCACACCCCACACAGTGACTAACCTAACCACACACTGGGGTACGAATAAAACGTCCCTCGGATGCCCCCTACACATTTATATCCGCGCTCGCGGACCATATTCGAAACAGTTAAAAAGTGCATCCCCATCACAAAGTGGCAAAGACTATATTCCAGTTCAAATGTTCAAAGTCCGCCGGGCCCACTGTTTCACTTAACTCTCCCTACTCCGTCCGCCATCTGCTCATCAGGCTCCTGAGGGCAGTTCTGCGCATCGAGCCATTCCATGGCCTCCTCAGCGGTGTCGAAAAACAGCGTCTTAGCCTTGAAGAAGACCTTAAGTTTGGCTGGGTAGAGTAACATATACTTAAAACCGGCCGTCCGCAGGCGCCTTTTGACCGCCCCGAAGTTCATCCGACTGTGCTGCACTTGTAGAGTGTAGTCGGGGTAAGCAGTGATGGTTGCCTCCCCTCGCCGTATGGTGCCCCCTTTACGAAAATGTTCCAGAATCTTCTCCCGGTCTTTGTAGTTGAGGATCTTGGCGATCACGGGCCTGGGCGGATTACCCGGCGGTGGCCTTCTGATCAAGGCCCTATGTGCCCTCTCCACTGCAAATCCCTGCGTTAGGGCACCTCCGGTGATCTCCTGCAGCAGCAAAGTCTCGATAAAATCTGTGGGATTCTGGCCCTCAGCTCCCTCCGGTAGGCCCACAATCCGGATGTTGTTTCTGCGGGCCCGACCTTCTGCCTCTTCAGCCCTGCTTTCCAAGTTGCCTACCCTCTGCACCAGGGCATGGATCTCTCGTTTGTGCGCGGTGCATTCCGCCACAGTCGGGCCCATCTCCTTCTCCAGGGTCTCTGTGCGCTCAGCCAGGGTTCGCACATCTTGCCTCAGGAGGTTCACATCCTCCTGTACCGCCCCGACCTGAAGTTCCATCGCAGTTTTCAGTTCGGCCACCGCAAGTTGGAGTTTGGTCTCCCATGTCGCCTTCAGATCAGCGATCGCTGCCAGGACCTCCTGGTTCGTTCCTCCTGCGGCCATCTCCTTGGGCTGGGCCTTCTCTTTGCTCCTGGTCCCTTCGGTGCCAGGCGATGTCTTGGCAAATTCGTCGAGCGTGGGCTGTTTATTCTTTGCCCTCAGGAGCTTGCTCGACATATCTTCGATCAGGAGCGTCCCTTCGATCTCGCTTAGGCCCCAGGCCTGGGGGCACTATGTCCCCCCGTCGCCACACAGTTTCGGCTACCTCCAGTCAGGCTTGCTCTCGCTGGATCGCGCTGAACGTGAACTGAGGGAATCGCCTCCAGAATCCCGGTCCCCGATCCTTTGTCCCAACATCAAGCGACGGCAGCCATTTTGTCTGCCGGCGAAGCTCCGGCCCCAAAACTTCACGCGGCTCCTGAGTACCCAAGCGCTGCACAATCCCGTATGAGAATGCATCCACATGTGCAGCCGAGCCTCGCATTTACAGTCATCACCGTCTATGCCACATCGTAGCGGCCGTTGCGCGGATTCAGCCGGATAATGTTCGGATCAGCGGGAGCTCCCGTTCAGGCACATCCTTTCACATGGCGTCCAAGCCACGCCCCCCCAACCAGCTTAATCTTCACACTGAATCTGTTGGTTGTCTCCATGGCCAGTCTGGCTACAAAGCATTCCGAAGCATGGAAACTGCTCTCCTGAACATCCGCGAAGACCTGCTTTCTAACCTTGATGCCAACCACCCCTCTTTCCTCATCTTAATTAATCTCTCTGCTGCCTTTGACACTGTCAACCATGCCATCCTGCTCCGTGATAACCTAGGTATCACTGATCAGGCCCTGCCTGGCTGACCTCTTTCCTCTCTGACCGGCTCTCCCAGGTCCAACTTGGGCCCTTCCTCTGCTCTATCTCACTCTCTACCTGTGGTGTTCCCTAGGTGTATAACCTTTCTCCTTGGCTGTTCAACCAATACATAGCACCACTCGCCCACCACATTGCTGCTCTCTGCTTCAATTTTCAGTGCTATGCGGATGACACCCAGCTTGCTCTCTCATCCCGGATTGTCTGTCTGCAATCCAGGAGTGGTGTGCCGCCAATGATATCTGCCTCAATGCCAATAAGACCTGAGATCTTCCTCATCTGCACCTTCCTTTCCTGTCTCTCTCTGGCCGACCACGGTGGGCACTCTTCCTGCTCCCACTTGTGAGGCAAAGAACCTTTGGGCCATCTTCATCTGCACACTCTCCTTCTCTCCTCACATCTCTGAAGTTTCTAAGAAGTAAAACTACCAGCTGCACCTGCTCGGATGTATTCTTCCTTTCCTCACCTTCCCCCAGAAGCTCACTGTCTCCAGAGCTCTGGTTCTCTCTAGGCTGGCCTACTGCAACAGCCTCTTTCTAGATCTGCCTGTCTCTACTCTCCATGCTCTACGACTCATCCAGAACAGGACTGCAAGACTTGGCCTTTGCCTCAAGCCCTGGGATCGTATCTCTTCAGTCCTGAAATCGCTGTATTGGCTCCCAGTGGCAGCAATGATCAGGTTAAAGACCCTCTGCAGTGTCCACAAGGCCTTCTGGGGCCTGGGACTATAATACCTCCAACTCTCTCTTCCTAAATATCTTCGCACCTCCAACTCCTTGAAGGTCAGTCGCATCTCCAAGCAACAAGTTGGGGGTAGAACTCTTTCTTCGGCTGCCTCCTCCCTCTGGAACAGCCTCCTTGCCTCTCTCAAACTTGAGCAGAACCATCTCCGATTCCAGAAGCACCTCAACACCTTCCTCTTTGCTTCTACCTTCTCTTGTCCTCTCCCCTGCTGATCTCCTGTCTGATTCTGCACTGGTCACCTGGTTACACTCTGAATTTGGGCCCTGGTCCCTGCCCGCCCAGTTGCACACTCGCACTACCTCTTGGCATCCTTTGCACTGCCTCTTGGCATCCCTTGCACTTGTGGTCTGTATCTGTAACCCTACAATCCCCTTCCTGCACTATTAGACACTTTCTGTCTGCACTTTTATCACTCGCACTTGCCACCTGTTGGCCGCACTACTTGTTATTTGGATCTGATGTATTGTTTGTGCCCCTCCCCCACCCCAGCACTTATCCCCTCCCTGATAATGTCACTAGGCCTAGTAAGATCGTTGTTTTGTCCTCTCAACTTTCCCCTCAATTTCCTTGTGGCGCCTTGGAACACTTGTGTATAGGTGCGTTATAAATGCCTTATCATATCATAATGTGTTATCAAGTCTGGTTCACCATCCTGCCAGACTTAATTAGATATTTAGAGGTCCAAAATGTATTTGTTTTTTTTGGCAAAGGTCCCAACCCTTGTTCTGTTCTCTAGCGTCTCTTCTGCTTCTCGACCTTGACCCCAGATTTCTCTGGACTGTTTCTGGGTCTCGCTGGCTTGTTCTGCTGCTTGTTTCTCTTTTCTCTGAGTTCCAGATTGTTTTATACTTTCTCAGGGTTTCCCTGATTCACTCTGGTATGGGTCCTTGACATTTGTATACCTTCCTGGCAGACTTTGCCCATTCTTATGTGGGTCCCAGACCCTGATGTGCACTAGTGGGGCATCCCTGCTTTCATATGTGTCACAGACCCTGATCTTCTGTTTCTGTGGGACCCCTGTCCTGGCTTCACCTGATGTCCACTTGAAAAGACCCGGTGTACTCTCCTGCCAGGTACTGTTCGGCATAGGCTTTTTCACAAAGTTTGTATCAAATTCCTCCGTTATCCCCTTTTAGCTTTCTTTGTGCCCCACTAGCTGGTCCGACCCTTGCCCTACCTTCGGCAAGTGTTGATGCTGTCTTGGGGCTTCTGTGTCCACAGCGTTAGATTCTCACTCACGTCCTTGACTGCCCACGATCTCGTTCTTGGTTCGCTTTTACCAGTCAGGCATCACTTGTCTCAGCTGCCTGCCAGCTCCCTGTTGCTTGGACCTTGGAGTCTTGCTTCTCTCCTTGACAGTATCTCCGCTTCCAGCCTTCGGGTCCCTCACCACAGAACAAGCGTCTTTTTCCTCGTTCCTCCAGGGCTGGTTTGATGCTCTGTCGAATTCTGATCGAGGATGCTTCTTGTAAGCTGTACCGTGCGTGTTGGTTCTAAGGTTGGATTTTGCCTCGTTTCATCTTCCTTGTGTCAGTGGTGATTTTTAGTTTGTCTGGGTAAACCTCACTCTTCCTCGTCCCAGTATGTTTAGTAAAACCACACATAGAGGTATGGGGGCCTCAGAGGGGCCAGGGGTGTAAGGACAATGGGGATAACACTGGAGGGATTGAATACTGCATTCTCCCAAGGATATAGTCACTGGTCCCATGAAGGGATTTCCTCCCCATGAGATCCACCCGCATGGGGACTGTCTGGTAGCGGCCTGGCATCATGGGCAGGGACTTCCCCCATGGAAGCAGTGACAATACCCTGGGTTTCGTCACAGGCTATATTAAGTGTTTGCGTGTCAAAGAAAATGGGGATTCTCTAAGCAATATACAATTGACTGTGCACTTTGGATGCCAACTTCCATGCACAAAAATCTTGACACTACCAGAAATCGGTATCACTACATAATATCCGCAACAAAAATAGCGCTGTAGATATGGCCGTTTGGTTCACCACTGGCGATATTTTTGTTGGATATTATGGGAGTTGCGGGGGAATCCCCGGCACATAAAATAAATGATACACGGGTTGCATGGGTGTCCCCCGCAGGTTCCGTGTGTGAATTGTGACGCAAAAATATGGTGATATTTTTGCAGCGCTATATTTTTGCGGCGGAATTAACACATGGAACCCAGAAATCAAGGACTCCCAAACAGGATATGAAACACTGGACGATTCAATGTTACCACAGAATCCGAGATTAAATTCATAACTGGGTTTACCACTGCAATGCGATCTGGAGATTGATATGCCCGTTTACATTTCTGACACAGTTGGCTACTAGAGGCCAGCACTATCATTCTAACAGCTGCAGCGTAGCCCACCATCGACAGAAAAACCCATATGTTCACCTGAGAATGTAATTGCCCAAGTAATGGAGAGTAGGTTAACTGAAAAAGTGCCTCAAGTTTAGCCCCAAAGTATATTATAGTAACTGAACACCATGTAAACCCCATACCAGTCTGGTTTTGCCTAAGACCATCATTTTGCAAAATATTTTGCATTTACACCAGTTAACAGACAAACCAGCAAATTTACTAAATAGGGTGATGTCAGTTATACTCTGTTTTAAGTTGCATTGTGGGGTCCTGATATACAGAACTATATTGCCTGCAAAGCGATAGACCAGGAAGGCATAATGTGGTGAATGAATGCCACAAGCAACATCACCTCACCCTGCCCGAGAAGTATTGCATGTGAATGGGGCAGCCTTGCGTTAGGGCGATTTTCCATAACTATGCCAAACCCCCTCTACTTCTGAGACCCCCCAAGCACTTTTTGCTAGACATCTGGATCTTTTTGTCTGTTCCCCTGAATAAAGGGACCCCCCGCCCCCATTCATACTTTTTGCTCTGACCATGGGAACCCTTTTCATTATTTTTTTTTTATTGAGTCAAGCTTTCCCCCGTATTTTTTCAAGGAATCAGTCATTTACAGCACCTTTTGTGCAGTGTTGCTGGGAGCCCTTTGGGGTTTTCCTTTTTATTTTATTTTATTTTCCTTGTGAGAACTATTGTTCCCATGGATAGAAGAATTATTTTATCCTTCTTACCTTTTCTTTTGTGAGATCAGAACAAACCACCTTATGTGGAGTGCTGGGGGCTTACCTCGTATCCCCTTTCTCACTGTTCCTATAAACGTACAGTGAAAGGCATAACTGAATGGCTGGTGGCAATGGACATGTTCTACCGACTTTTGTGCATTTTTCCTACCATGCCTGTGTTCACAGCCGCAGTAGAGCAGAGAAGGGTCACCATTGACCCAAAATGGTTGCTCTCTTCTTTGCCCTTTCTTGGGTGCCTGTCCTTTCTTGGTCCTTTTTCTAACAACCTGTGTGGCAGAGGTCCTAGTTTGGCTTTAGTCTTCGGTGGGAATCCTTTGTGAAGCCTGCCGAAGCTCCATCAGTGTCTGGGAGGACGGGGAGGGGGTCGAGGGGGCGGGGGATAGACAAAGTCAGCTCTTCTTTGTCTTGTGGCATGCCTGCATGGAACCAGTTCCAACTGGGAGACTGGCTGTCCTGCAAACACAGCCACCCCCCCAAAGTTTGGATGTTGCATGACTGTTGATTGGCTGGATTCCTGGATGAAAGGCGAGGATCCTGAGGCAAAAGACAAGTCGACCAAGAAAACAACCAGAGACGCCTACCTGCAGCACCTACCAGCAACCTGTGAAGTGACCGCTACAGTCCTGAACCGTTTTAGAATCGACAGGGGAGCTCTGAAGAGGACGACTTCCTTCCTTGCACTGGTGGGCACAATCAGTCCTAAGAGGACCTTAAATTCAAGCCATCCCACGACGTACTGTGACTTTCCTGGCCTGCAAAACATCAATACACTGGGACTTCGAGCCTGAATGCAGTGCATTGTCTTACCGCAAACTAACCCTCCCGAAACATTAGCGGACTGTGAAGAATTGGATGATGTCATCACTCCTTTCCTGTAGGTAGCCTCTCCTCATTTGGCCTGGGGAGGGCAGCCGCTACCTGATCCTCACCCTAGGGAATGGGTATGCGAGGGAGGATCGCATGAGGGGAGGCAAACCTCAGGGGGAGGACAGGCATCTGATGAGACATGGTATCCCCCTGTTCCTTTTAGGGATATCCCCCTGTTCCTTTTAGGGATATCCCCTCCATTCCACATGCCTTGATAACATACTGTGATAATCCCCTTCAACAATCCACAAAGCCTGTTGACAATAATATTCAGTATTCTGTTGAAAACAGAATGATGAATAAAGAGGACGACCCAAATGAAGATTACTAGACTGAACTAAAAGGAGTAGTCTAGTGTTTGGGGGACGTTAATTGGCTCTGAGCATCTCCCGTCCTTGAAGTGGGAGTTTAAAAATGGAACAGCTAAACGCAAAAGGAGATCTCCTCCAGGTACCGAATCGAAAGCTGGAGGCAGGTGTGACGAGCAGTACGGCAGCAGTGAATCGGAAGAAGACTACGTCCCAACCCGAGACAGTATCCCGAGAGCTCTGCAGTGGTAGCAGCGAGAGAAGAAGCTGACCCAGACACACTGACCGAGCTGGGGAGCATAAGGGACTGGAGGCCGTGACTTGAAAAAAAACACAAGCAAGGAGAGGAGAAGCCGACAAGCAGGCTCTGTACTGGCCGCTCGGGACAGCATCGCCGGTAGCCAGCAGAGCTGCCAGAGAAAGACAAGAGGTGGGAACAGAAAGCAGAGTCAGGTTTTGTTCTGTCATGGAGAGCAAGGACTCTCAGTGCCACTGTCAGGGCGGGGGAGCCTCTCGAGCTCTGCAAAAGCAGTAAGGAGAATTTGAATGGGAGCCGCAGCAAAAAGAGGAAGAAAACAATAACGGTGAGCCGATGGTGGAGGGACGAGAAGCCGAGGCTGAACTGAAGAGACTGAAAAGGATGAACCAATTGACCAGAGTGGGGAGCAAGTGGCTCCTAGTCGAATTAGTTGTCATCTTCATAGTCACAATGCTTGAGGAGAGTTTAAAACAAAACATTGTGAAGTCTGAGAAAGAAAGGAACTTGGGGAAGACACATGCCCCATTGATGAACAGTGAAATACAAATTCCTGGCAGGACAGTATACCAGATGTTTTGCAAGTTTGCGACCCGCACCCAAGTTGTGTTGATTTGAAAGAACAATCCCAATGAAGAATAATGACCTTAGGATTTGAAATAGCACTGAATCTGGAAAAGACCTGTGGAAAGGATTCATTTCCCCTGGCGTGAATTGCAATACCAATATCCTCTTGAGCTATAAAGAACTTGGATATACGTTTGTCCTTCTGTTGTGGTGGAGAGAAACCTGGGGAGGGGAATTATTCCCTGGAACTGTGAACAATATCCAATTGGAACTTTTGTTGAATTTGTATCTTTTTGTTGAACTTGAACATTTGTACCTCAGACTTTTAGAATGTGAGGGCTATGATAATTTTAGCTTTTGACTTATTAACACAGGACAGACCCTTAGTTTTGGCCATTTTCCAACCCCTTTATTAGTTAATAAAAGTTTATACCAATCACAATAAGTCCTCTATGTCCGCGTATTGTTCTTGGTTCTTCACAACTCCTTACAGACTTTCAGAGGCAAGATACTCCTCCTCAAGGTCCCCTCACCACAGTGCAGGATCGAGCAAGCGAGGAGAATCGATCAGACGAGAAGCGTTCTTCAATGATGTCTCTGAAAAGACCCCATCCGCGTTGGAACACGAAGAATCCTTTCCTGGAGGCCTCCTCTTGTAACTGCTGCTGCGACATCCCTTCCAGGGTCCCTCCTTTTGTCACCACGACCAAGGAACATGAGCCCGGGTCCACTGCTGCTGTCTCGTGAAGGCGTCCAGTTGTAACTTCTTAATCACTCCTAAGGTACTGTGGGACTCAGGGTAATACCTAGTCTTTCTGTCACTCCTTTGTTGCTGGAGTGAGGATTCCGGTGTTAGGTGTTTGCCCACACACAGTCGCTCAGGCCTAACGCTTGTGCGCATACAGAGAGCCTTTCACGAGGTCCCTGAACTCTTTTTGACCAATGAAAGCTTGCTACTGACTTGTAACTGAAGAATCCTCTGGTACATTGCCTTTTTCTACAGTGCCTTACCTGCTTTACCTCCAATCCGACTTTGAAGAACTCATACCTAGATAGGTATGGACTGCTAAAGCCTTTAGGCCTATGAAAATGATTACAAGTCTTAAAAAGTGCTTACCTGCTATTGGTAATGTTCCCACAACAGAATATTTAGAGTTGCTATAACAGTGATTTTACTTACCTTTGAATTGTATTAATCAATAAGTCTTTTACATTGAGGTTTACTTACTTGAAGTATTGCATTGGTTTTCCTATTGTGTTCATTAGTTTTGAAATAGTACTTACTTTAAAATGTAACTTTACCATGTGTATATAAAATCTGTAGTTCTCTGCCGTCAGCCCGCAGCCTTGAGTTTGTTGCAAGTGTTGTATTTGCTGGAATCACAGGATAAAAGCCGAGCAGCGGCAGAGCGTGAGACAGCCACAGACAGTCCTAAACCAACAGCGCTTAGCCAAAAAGCGTATATAAAATAAATAACTATTGTGAAATAAGTACAAGTGCCTAAGTGTTTCTTTCGGCCTATGCATATTCTAAGTTCTTTGTACTTACCTACAACTCACATCTTCCTCTTAAGATAAACCTGGCTAGTCTGCCATACAACTAAAACCCTGAGTAGTACAGACATATACTAGAAGTTGGGGCCTGTATACCAAGGGGATAGTTTTAGAAAGTCCTCCGATAAGTGGACTTTAGAAAAACTGCCCTAACACATTGTCACGTGACCCTTTTCCAAATCAATTAAGGGGGATATGTTCCAATAAGTGTGCATTGGTGTTGTACATAATATTATTATTTGTGTGCTTATATCGCGCAGAAAGCCCACAGGCATCAGGGCGCGTGAAACACAAAACGGAGACAACCTACGAACAGTACGAATATTCCTAAAAGCACTAACTAGGGATGTATGCTGATGTGGCAATGGCTTATTTAAACAGGTGAGTTTTAAGATGGCTCCTAAAAGGTCTGGTAGTTGTTTTCTAGCCGGAGTGTCAACGGCAATTTGTTCCATCATTGTACTGCCTGTACTGGGAAGGATTTCCCTGTACTAGTTGCTCGACTAAAACGAGGCACATTCAGCCATCCCTGATCTTCTGATCTTAACGACCTCAATGGAGTGTACCTGGAGAATTGTTTCTTTAAATACGTAGGGGCCTTGCCATGTAAACATCTGTGGACAATGGTCATAGATTTGAAAGTAATTCTTTCCTCTATTCTTAACCAGTGTATTGCTTTCCTACCTTCCGTTATAGGCTCTATATTCTTTATCTTTTTGATGGTACGAACGCCACTGTTTTCCATGACTTGACATTTTTAAATTTCTTTCTTTGGGGCACCTAACAGTAAGACATTGCCATAATCTAATCGCGATAAGATAACGGTCGTGTTTTCTTCATTTAGGAATGGTCGTATGGCTCTCAATAGGCACAGGTAGTATGCATTATTCTTATGAAGATATTTCACATGAACCTCGGACCCCACTGATGCTTCCACCATCATCCCTAGTGTTTTGACCTGAGTCATTACTGGGATGATTGCCTCCTTGATGCGAAATGATTTATATTCTACACCTAATTATGTTCTAGCCTGGTGTGTTCCAAAGATCAGTAGTTCCGTGTTGGTATTATTCAGACACATCCAAGTCTGTTTCATACACCTATAGATGTCAGTTATTTTGGCACCGTCACTATGATGATCACCTTCCAATTAAAAAAATCAACTGGGTATCACCGACATAGTTCGTGAAGATGCTGACGCTCTCCAGAAGGTCACAGAGGCATCTCATATACAAGTTGAAAAGCAAAGGAGATAAGCTTGCCCCTTGGGGACTCCAAAGTTGATGTGTGTGGCCTCAGAGAATTTTTTTCACCCCAATGTACCCTTGCTTTCCGGTCCACTAGAAAAGATGTCAACCAAGCTAAAGCCTGTTGGGTGCCTGTTTCGTGCCGATTCTGCCTCTGCCAGTCCCCCTGGCCCATTAACGAAAGCACCAGCATGAAGGTCCTGCTTCCACAGGTCCACTCTCGAGTGTCTACCAGTGACTTAGACCATCGGGTAAGACCACTACCTGTTTAATAAGTGCACCTAACGTTTCCAAGTTGCCCAGTCAAGTTGCCACTGGCCCTTAATACTTTGGTCACTGCAGCTATCTATCCACCATCCACTATCCACCACACAACCGATCTGCATGTGAGTAATGCCCCTGATTCCGAATGCCTGCATTTGCACGCCCTGAACTATCCAGACCTAAGCAATGCCTTCTTGAATCATGAGTGCATACACTGTCTGTTTGTGGACCTCCATAGTCAACTATGTTTGAGCAATGCCTCTATGAGTCATTGATTGCCTGCACTGCCTAGCCTGTCACACCTGAGTATTGCCTCCTTGAGCCATTAATTGCCTGCACTGCCTAGCCTGTCACACCTGAGTATTGCATCATTGAGCCATTGATTGCCTGTACTGCCTAGTCTATAATTACTAACATGGTACCTAGATAGGTTACCTCCATACAATTATGTATCTACCAGCTATTTATACAACCTTACTGAGGACTATCCTACAACTACTCACCATGCCGAATTCCAACGCATGTAACTCCCTGCCACCTCTTAAGCCCACAGTACACCCTAACACTAACCTTCCTGACTCCTATGTATGCTCGAGTCATGAGCCCCTTCTGATTTCGCACCCATGCGACACTCCCTGTAGGAACTTAAGACTCCGTGCTAGACTCTCGAAATTGCATGAACCCACCCGTAGATCCCTGCCCTCAAGCAACATCAAAACCAACCTCAAGCAAACTGGCAAACCGTGTTATACCGGACAACCTTTACAACCTATTCCAACTCAATGCAATATCTTAAACACACCTAATATGTCTACTACCCCACCTCTTCAAGCCACAGAGGTCACTAAAACCCCAACTATTGTGGGAGCACTCCTCAACATGAGATCGCTTGTTGCCCATGCCCTAGACATTGCCGACATAATAATAGAAGGCAACCTTGATTTTCTCGCTGTCACTGAGACCTGGCTACATAATGCAGCAGGACCAGCGCTCATGCTAGCCATCCCTGATGGCTATACGATAGTTAGACACGACCGAGTAGGAGCTAGAGGTGGCGGCATTGCGATAATCTCTAAAATAAGCCTCTCTCTTAGACTAGTACCCACCCAATCGATTCATTCTTGTGAGACGCTATCGGCTAAACTCCAACTAAATAATAACCAAACCCTTATCATCCACCTCCTATATAGACCTCCTGGTCCATTAGGCACTTTCGAAGATGACCTCCACATCTTACTTACAAATAACCTTAAACCTTGCTCTCAATCGATCCTTCTTGGGGACTTTAACTTAGGCCTCCATGATACTACAGATACTAATGCTACACTGGTAGCCAATTCTATTCACTCACTCGGCTTAACTCAAAGAGTTGATAAGCCTACGCATCTGAAGGGAAGAACCTTGGACTGGATAGCTGACTGTAACTGTACAACGACTATCTCATCTATAATGCCCATACCCTGGACAGACCATTCCCTGGTGTCCTTTAATTTAGTTACCGCCAGACCCAACCCCACGACCCCCCCACCAGCACCTCCTTGCTTAACAAGAAATAAAAAATGCATCACCCCAGAGAAAGTAATCCCAGCTATATTACCAACCCTTAATGCGCTATCAGAGAACCTAAACCCCAGTATCCTAGTGCAAGAATTTAACTCCATCATGCTCACTACCTTAGACAAAGTGGCCCCTCTCAAGCTTAGACCGAGTAAGCCGAAAGCTCATCTAAACAAATGGTTTACTCCACAGTTAAAAGATCTACGTATCTTAAAAAGAAAGAGTGAAACCGCTTGGAGGCTTTGTCCATCAGCGGACAACAAAGCCAAACGTTCCACTCTCTCCTCACTGTATAAAAAAGAAGTCTGCCAGGCAAAACGTAATTCATATGATGACCGCATAGCGAAATCCAACTCCAGTATGAAAGAGCTCTTCTCGATTCTAAAGGAACTTGAGTCCCCCATTGCCACTCAGGACACCTGCACCAAGGACAAACCTTGGTGTACTGATATCCAGCAAGCCCTTACCAATAAAATCATCACACTCCAAAATAAAATCAAGCAAAAAAAAAATGCACTCAAAATTCAGGATCCGCCTCATACCAAGAACTCATTGGGGCATAGTAACACCTTCCACTTCTCCAAAATGACCACCCTGGAAGTAGAAAAAGTTATCCTGTCGCTTAAACCTTCAAACTGTAAAGGTGACATCTGCCCAGCACAGCTGATAAAATACGCTGCCAGAGAATTATCCCCCTTTATTGCTAAACTGATCAACGCTTCCTTCGCTTCAGGTACGATCCCGGCCAACCTTAAACAGTCCTGGGTTCTCCCTCTCCTAAAGAAACAGACATTAGACCCTCTCATCCCTACTAACTACCGCCCTATCACGACGGTACCGTTTCTCCTCAAGATTCTGGATAAAGCTGCCTATATCCAAATTCAAAGGCACCTGGAACTACACAACCTATTAGGAGAAAGACAATCGGGCTTCCGACCCCTACACGGAACAGAAACTGCCCTTATAGACTTGAAGTCCCAAATCGATGAGCTAAGAGACAAAGGGAGAACAGTACTCCTACTACTCCTGGACCTCTCAGCGGCCTTTGATTTGGTGGATCACAGAGTCCTCTGTAGCCACCTGGACTCCGCCACTCATTTCTCGGCAGAAGCTATTGGATGGATCAAGTCTTTCCTGAGCGAGAGAACGATGCGAGTCTTCTCTCCCTCCGCGGAGGCAGATCCCACCCCGATCTCGTGTGGTGTCCCTCAGGGCTCCTGCGTATCCCCAACTCTATACAACATTTTCACCAAGCCATTGTTCGACGATCTGGATCATCTTGGTATCACCTATACTAACTACGCAGATGATACACAGATCCTCCTCCCGCTTTCTGGGGATCATGCTAAGGACACGGAATTGGTGAACAAGGTATACCTTATCATCCAGGCATGGATGGCCACTCACGGCCTTTGTCTAAACGATGATAAGACAGAGTTGATCATCTTAGGTACCCGAGCCAATATCAAAAAACTAGGACAGGAATTTGCCTCCTTCAACATAGACGGGAACATCATCCAAGTATCCAAGGATGTTAAAACCCTGGGATTCTATCTTGATTCTACCCTATCTTTTGACAAACAGCTAAAATCCCTTGCCTCCTCCACGGCCTACACGTGCAAACTGATTAGAGCCAGTAAACCTTTCCTCTCCAACAAGAGTTGTCTAATCCTGGCCAGAGCCTTAATTCTTTCCAGAGTAGATTATTGTAATGCCCTATACTCTGGAGCTAATAAAAAAATAACCCAGAGACTACAAACATTACAAAATAATGCCTTGAGAGCGGCACTAGGCATTAACAAACAGTCCCATATCTCGTCCACCAGACGACATCACAACTGGTTGTCTACAGAGAACAAAATAAAACTCAAGATGCTATCCTTGACCCACAAAGCCCTCAATAACTCTGCCCCTAGTTACTTGTCTGACAAACTCCATAGGAGAACATCTTCCAGACCCACCAGAGCTGGTAACCTCAACTGTTTGACAATACCGAACTTTAGACTGAACACTATCGGAGGAAACAGTTTCCCAGTAAAGGCGGCTAAAACTTGGAATTCTCTACCACAAGACCTGAGAGCAGACATGCCCTACCGTTGCTTCAGGAAAAAAGTTATTCAACTCCTCACCTCGACTGACCTTTGCTGACCGGGGGCTCCTACTTCCTACGAGCATCTTGACCCCCTTGAACCTGTATACTTGCTGTAATTACTGTATGCCTGATCTGTCTAACCCAATGTAATTTTAATGTACATTTTGCCATGATGTAACCTGTAAGCTTCGTATTTCCTTGCCACTGCGCCCTGTTACCCCTGGGTCTGGCGCGCATAAAAAGTGAATAAAACAAACAAACAAACATAAAGCGGCTGGAGAGCATCCCGCTATTTTCTCCAATGCTTCTTACAACAATTGGTGATCCATCAAGTCAAAAGCAGCGCTAAGGTCTAACAGCATCAGTATTCCCAATTTCCCCTTGTCCAAAATTGCAAGCATCCGTGATTGCAAATCTAACATTGCCGTTTCGATGCTGTGAGCCTCTCAGAAGCCTGATTGTTGGTCGTGTAGAATCCCCTGTGTTTCTATATATTTTTGGAATTGGTTTGTTGCAACTTTATCCCAAAATTTTAGAATAGAATTTGAAATAGCTGTATTCTATGTATAATCCCAAGACCAAATCCAATCTCTGTGGCATTGACCATAAACATTTTCTCTTAACAGATTCAAATGCTTTTTCAGTGTCCAAAAAAAGAGCTATGACCTTATGCTCCGGTAATAGACTATTCAATACAATGTCCAGTCAATTCAGATGAATGGCACAGAATAAAGCCAGATTGTCAGATGGACCAAAGCAGAAATACGTAGTTAGCAACCATTTTGGCAGGAACCGAATTGTAAATGATCAGCATGGACAAAGGTCTATAAGAGTCAAGTTGTTCAGGTGATTTATCTGTCTTCAATAAAGCAATTATAATACCTTAAACAATAAAATGACTTCTACATGGAAAGGATATTACCATTTGTATTAAAGAAGCATGGGTGCACAGGACTCACATACAATTAGAAAATCGGTAGGAGCGCCCATCTGGCCCGGAAGATTTTCTGCATGCCAAGTCAGTGGTGGGCTTATGGATTGCAGCGCATTCAATTGGAGCCCCTACTGATGCAGCGATAGCCTGCTCAAGACATGTATGGGATCTAAGTAGTCAGTTCAGAATCAGTGCCGTCAAGTCTGAATGAGACTTATAACAACCTGCAAAAACTTTACTTTCTCAGAATCTATAGATCTCTTCACAGGATCACTGAGTGTCATGTATATCCCATTATCCCTACTGTGGTAGGTGTGACGAATCTGGAGACTTCATCCCTTCTGCACAAGGGGGAACCCACCCCTTTGAGGCTAGGTAGGTGAGCCTGCTAAGCAACCCCACCCCCCCTGCCTCACTGCCACGCCCCCAAGGGTTTCGGAAAGCGGGACCTCAATGGGCATAGGAATAAGAGAAACTGATAGTACAGCCATATGGTGGACTAAAAAAAAAACCTGACCCTGGCATTTCCTCTCTGTTTGGCTCAAGGTAATGCTGAAATCTCCATAGGCTCGACAGCTGATGGTGAGCAATAGACTCCTTTTAAGTCGCAGAGCGAGAAAAAAAGGGGGTGAGGGAATCATGAAGCAAGACTACAGAGAACAGATTCAAAAAAATCAAATAAAAATGGTTTATTAACTTAAATGTCAGGTGGTTGAAGGCCTAACTTGCCCTATGCTAAAGTGGGATTTATACTTGCCCTCACAACTAAAGCTAAACAATGTGCAGGGATGTCAGCAACAATAGAAATAGTGTGCCAAATAAAGTTCTGAGCTTCTTCCTGCTCTGGGCTTACTTTCCAGCTCCCCTTCCCCAAGTTAAAACAGTTCAACAAATTCTCAAAAAGACTCTCAGGGTTCCCTTGACCAAGAAAATAACAGCTCTAAATGTGTCCCATGATTCTCCTCTCCCGAGACACCAGTATGCTCAGCTTGCCAGGTTTTACTCAAAGTAATTCTCTTAATATTCAAAACCAATTCCAGGTCATCTTTACACTCCTATTTATGGATAGTTCATAGAGATTGCTTTCTTCTGCTTCATTTCAGCAATCTCTTTCAAACACTTGTAATCACTTTCTGTATAGTTCTTTGGCAGTGACAGATAGGGTACACCAATTCTAGGCGCAGTTGTCAGACTACGCGGTCCACTCATTACAGGTCACGCAAATGGTCAAACTAGGCTTACTTGCCCACACAGGTTCTTCTGTGGCTGCACCTTTGTTCTGATTCACACTCACTTGGGCCTCTCTTTGCCAGCCTCTTGGCTTTGCCACAACAAGTTTCACTGTTTGCCAGTCTCTGGACTTTGTCACCATGAGTTCAGCTATACAGTTGACTTTGTGGTGTTCTTTTACCTTCATCATGTTGCTCTCACACTCTTAAGCAATGCTCCATACTTGCTTTGCATTTCATTAGATTTGTTCTTAACTTGCAATATATGCTTTCAGCTTTTCACACCAACTTGTCGTTTGCACATTGACATTAAAAGTTTTCATATGCTCACCAAAAGCTTTCATTCAGTATTCAATGGTTTCCAGTTCTTGTTTGCTCACACTTCGCAATAATCCTAAAAAACATTTACTTTGGTTCACCGTATCTTGCACTTTAATTCTTGTTCATTCGGCATTCCCTTTTTGCCACATAAAAGCCCCAGGAGCGCCCTGGTTCCAGTGATCCTTTCTCCTCAATCACCGATCTCCGGCGTCTCCTCCGGGCGGCTGTCACATCCTGCTTCGTGTACACGTCCTTAGTGAACAGCGAGCCCCACTCACAGTCCGCTGCTTTCTCTTTCTGTGTGGGTCGCCGGCAGCTCCACTCACGACTTACAATGACTGGATCTCTTCCCCAGCCAGCAACTCCTGATGCCGGCAACGACCAGCAAGGCTCCCAATATTGTGGCTTCCTCTCTGCCCTTCCTGGCGTCACCATTTCTTCCCAGTTCCGCCACCATCCTGGTTTCCCGACGGGACCACACTCGGCTGCCTCGGACTCCACAGGATTTCTCTGCCCGGAGACCTCTTTGCTGGTCTCCCCGTGTTCTCTCCGACTCCATCTGTTATACACCAGGTTGCAGGTGTGAGTCTTTAGGCTCAATTGTCTGAGCACAATTAATGCAGCATCCTGGACATGCCAGGGAGAATATGGGGATTGTCCGGAAGCATCCACTGAGCTTTGGGAAAGACCTTGACCAGTGTTTCACCCCAAGGGTAACTGAATGCTTGCTGACAATTCACATATCGCACATGGGGGTGTGGATCACAAGAATTCCTCGGAAACAACCCGAGCAATGGATGTAGAGGTGCTCAAGCCATTCCCTGAGGATGCAACACTGGCACCAGAATAAGACTGTTTGCTATTTGATTAACAAATGACAGAAAGATGTGCTCATTTCATGATGTCTTGTGTGTGTTCTCTGCTTTAGAAACTATAGACGTTTGTGGATATTATTTTGAAAATGATTGAAGTACTTACTAACACATTAAAGAAGACAAATTAAAGTAACTGGACACTCCACTTTCAACAGCTTCTTACATTAAAAAGTTATCTGTGATGCAAGTGAAATAGTCAAGTTTCATGTTAAGTTTGTGCAATGGCAGGCTATAAGAAAATAAAAAATGAAGCAGCAAAAAATTATAAATTATAAAGGGAACCAAATCTTACCAACAGCAGCGATGGCTGGGCTCCTATCATAAATATATCTTGTGCATACATCTCTTATAGTCTTTGCATCAATTGCCTAAAATAAAATACATTCATGAATTTAACATTCATTGAGTGCACCTAAGCAGGCAATAGATTTCAAGCATACAATAGTTTCAGCTAAAAGAAGGCCCCTTTCAATTCCCCATCGTGAATGCATTACTCAGGTAAGGACCCGAGGAACATTAGAACAGTGTGTTATATAACGTGTTCATTTTCCCTATATTCCACCACTAGATTGTGCCAAATAATCCACTTCAAAGTGTCTACAGGACAATCCCCACTATTATATTTTACACCATCAGATTGGTAGCTCACTAGTCTGCTTTCCTTTTAACATTTCTTTAGGCACTCCTGTTAGGGAGATTTATCAGTTGTATGCTTAATCCCCTCTCTGAGTGAGACCCCCAGCACTTTTTGCTGGACTTCTGGACCTTTTCTTGTTCTCCTGAAAAAGGGGAACCTTTTCCCCCTTGTGCATTGTTTTGTGCTCCAACCATGGTGTAACTGTTCTTTATTTACCTTATATATTATGGAGTCTTGCTTTCCTCCATATCTCTTAAAGGCATCTATTTTTCACTTTTGCAGCACACAGCACCCCATGTGCAGTGTTGCTGAGGGCCCTTTGGGTTCTCCTTTTATATTCTTTCATTTTCCTTAACAACTACGGTTCTTAAGGAAAGAGGGAAAGTTTTTATCCTTCATAAACTTTTATTTTTGAGATATCAGCACATCCCACCTTATGTGGTGTGCTGACTCTCTGCTCTTGTAACATTTTGTTTACAGTGACAACCGTATAGTTATTTATGGCTGGTGGATGTGTTCTACTGAATTTTGTAAAATGCTCACATTCAGGCTGTATTCACAGCTGCATTTATGCCAAAGAGGGTCACCTATGTTCCAACATGGGGGCTCCTTTCTTTTTTCACCATTTCTTGTGTGGTTGGTCTTTGTTAGCCCTTCGTCTGCCATCCTGGGAAGGAAAGGTCTCTTGATGTGAGTTTTGTCTTCGGCGTGAACCATTTTTGTAGCCCCCCCGAGGCTCCAGTGTGTCTGCGAGGACAGGAAGCAAGAAAAGCGGAGGAGCCCGAAACTCCCCTATCCTTTGTCTGCTGATGTGCCTGAATGGAAACAATTCCGACTAGGGGACCAGCTGTCCTGATTGGACTGCCACCCACCCCTTTCTGTAAACTGCAGGGAGAGTTTGCAGAAGAATGAATGGGAAATCCTGATAAAAGGCAAGGTTCCTGAGTGTTAGATAATATTTTCAGTTTAGTGCTAAATCTCCCTCACTTCTGAGACCCCCAGAACTTTTTGCTGGACAGGTCGATTTTATTTTCTTAACTCATTGAGTGGGAACGTTTTTCCACACTCACATCATCTTTTACTCTTTTTATGGGTGTCATTTTTAAGACTCTCCACAGTGTCTTTTGAATGTTATGCCTTTTTACAACTTTTTGGCATTTATCTTTTTCTGGTTGCTGGGTTGCCCTTTCGGCTACCCTTTTAATTTTCTCTGGCTAACCTTGTGAGAACTACTGTTCCGAAGGATATTTTATCCTCTCTACACTTTATTTTGGTGAGACCGGCACACCCCACCTTATGTGAACTGGTGGGGAGATACAGTGTAACCCCTTTCTCATTCCAACATTTCTGTTGCAGGGACAAGCTTAGCCTAAATAAAATGGCCCCTGTCTTGTTTTTTTGCCATTTTCGAGTTTGTCCTTTCTTGGTCCTTTCCCTACTCTTCAGGGTGGGAAACTCCTTTGTGCGGGTTTTGTCTTCGGCGGGATACCTTGGACAAGCCCGCCCAGGCTCCATTGTGTGTCTGGGACGGCAGGAAACAAGGGAGGAGTCCAAAACTCTGCAGTCCTTTGTCTTCCAGCCTGCCTGCTGGAATCCGGTTTTTCTTGTTGTTTTATGTAAAGCGCTTTGGTGTAAAGCGCTATATAAAAGTATAATAAATACAAATACAAACTGTGAGGTTGGCTGTCCTGAAAGGACTGCCACCTGCTCAGGTTTGAATGTTGGAGGTCTGTCTGATTGGCTGGGATCCTGTATAAAAGGTCTGATCCTGGAAGCTGAAGAAGAAGTAATCGACCACTGGAACCAAAACCGAAGAGGAGGATTAAAAAAAGTCGGCAGAGAAGATTTCGAAGACCCTGCTGTTACCCTTCCTTCCAAGCGACCTGTCGATCCCGAAAAGGATGACCCAGAGCCTAGTGAGATCCACTAGACTCTAAGACCTGCATTTTGAGCCATTCCACGTCGTCCTGCGACCTATGCGGGGCTGCAATACCTCAATATCCTGGTACCTCGAGCCATCGGGCGGTGCATGGTCTTCCGAAATTCTGAATCTTGCTGAAACTTTGTGGGCATCCTGCTAGACCTCCAGAGACACAAACTGAGTCCTTTAAGTCCCCTCACCAGTGTGATGGAACAGATTAGCGACAAACAAGAATCGGACTGGTGATATTCAGTCTTCTCCTGGCTCCTGAAAAGAGCGCACAGACCACAGAACTACCTCCAGCCACAAAGACACTCTTGCTTGCAGGCTTCCCCGTTGATCACTGCTGCAAAACCTTTTCCTTTGTCCTATCTTCAGTCTACATGACAAGGAATTCACTGACCGGGGTTTTGGCTGCAGATCCTGAAGACGTCCTGCTGCAAACTCTTATTCTGTGCTGAGGTACTGTGTTGGCTGGGGTATTACTTAACTTTAGCCTTGTGTGATTCCTTTGTAGCTTTGGGCTGTCTCATGTGATTGGGAGTCCTCTCCCAATTCGACTGCTGGAATCCTCCAAGGGCGTCTTCTTTGAAGTCCCAGGACCCTAACGAATTCTAAAGTGAACTACGTACTTGTTTTTAAAGAGGCTTCCACAGGCTCTCTGACCTTTTCCTACCACTGTGCCTATCCTGACCTGTCTGCTGGACACTAGAGTGCTAGTGACCACCTCCTGCCATTGAAAACACTCATGCTTCAAGCATAGGGAAAGACTTATAAGGTTTGGGCCTTTTGCCTAAGAAATGTAATAATTGATTTAAAGTACTTACTTGTTAGAGTTTGTTTGGTAACTGGCCCCGTGAAAAAGGAAGAGTTACAAATGTTCTTACTATCCTTTGAATGTGACACATGCTTATAATATGGATTATTTGAAATGCACGAGGTGTAATGTACTTTTATAACATGGTTTTTGGAGACTCATGGTGTGGGGTCAAAACACAAGGAAGTCATAATTTTTATCATGTGTTAAAAAAACTGAGCAGTAAGTTACAAATGAACAAATTACTTTCTTACCTGGTAACGTTCTTTCGATGGGATGGTCCGACGACGTATTCCTTATCTATGACATGTAATCACCACAGCTATGCTGCTTCGGAAACTTTTTTCTGCGTCCTGCGTCGATGACGTTGATGCGCTGTCGTCTAGGACCTCCTCCGACGTCGGACGTCATCCGATGTGATAAGTAGGACGCACGACGCCCGTAGCCTCAGTTGTAGTTTTTTCCCCCAGAACGTGTGACATTAGTCAACTGCCAGTCAGACACAAAAGCCTTGCGGAACGTAAGCTGCAATCGCAAAAGAAATTCTGCAGCGGGGAAGGCAGGGCGGGAGCGATATGGAATACGTCGTCGGACCATCCCATCGAAAGAACGTTACCAGGTAAGAAAGTAACTTGTTCTTCGAGGGGATTGGGTCCTCCGACGTATTCCATATCTATGACAGACTCACAAAGCAGTACCAGAGCAAGGAGGAGGGAAAGAATTTAGAATCAAAATTTAGAATAGCCAATCAAATAGCAGAGCAAAGGACCGCCTTGCCAAAGGCCAGATCCTGTCCTCGGATGGAATCGAGGGAATAGTGACGTACAAATGTATGTACTGAAGCCCAGGTGGCTGCATCATAGATGTTGCGAATAGGAACACCCCTCTGCAGGGCAGTAGATGCAGCCATACCCCTGGTAGAATGGGCCCGCAAGCCAGCCGGTGGGTCCTTACCCGCCAAGCGGAAACACTCCAAGATGGCCAAAATAATCCAGCGAGACAAAGTCTGTTTCGTCACAGCTTGCCCCAAACGCTTTCCAGCGTAACCAATAAAGAGTTGATCGTCCACTCTGACCCGGGACATGCGTGAAACATAAAAGCTTAAAGCTCTCCTAGGATCAAGCCTATGGAGCCTTTCCTCTTCCTTACCAGGATGCGGAGGAGGAAAGAATGCCGGAAGAACAACCTTCTGGGCCAAATGAAATTCCGTCACTACCTTCGGAAGAAAAGAAGGACGAACTCTAAGGACAACCCTGTCCTTGTGAAATACAGTGAAGGGTGGCTTAACTGAAAGTGCCTGTAACTCACTCACTCTGCGAGCGGAAGTAACCACAACTAAAAACACAGTTTTCAGAGTCAACAGCCTCAAAGGGCAAGAATGTAAAGGCTCAAACGGAGCACCCATAAGAAACTTAAGAACAAGGTTTAAATCCCAACCGGGCACCAGGAAAGGTGACTGAGGGAACACATTAGTGAGCCCTTTCAGAAACTGTGAAATTAAAGGGATTTTAAAGTAAGAACACTCTTCAGAAGAGCGCTTAAAGATGGACAGCGCCGCCAGGTAACCTTTAATGGTACCCACTTACAAGCCCCTGTGGGCCAAAGAAAGCAAAAAGGACAGAACCATGGGTATGTCAAATGCAAAAGGATCCACATTCTGAACTCTGCACCAGTCGCAGAACTTACGGCAACCGTACAGAGACTTTGTTGCTGGCCTTCGGGCCGAAAGCAACACCTCCATCACGTCTTCAGGGAGGTCCCAATCCTTATACCTCAACCTTTCAGAAGCCAAGCGTGAAGGTTGAGGGATCTGTCCTCTGGATGGAGAACCTGACCCCCCTCCCGTGAGAGCAGATCGTCTCGGTAGGGAAGACGACGTGGAGGGCAGATGGACAAGTCGAGAAGGTCCGGGTACCACGTCCTCCGAGCCCACGCCGGAGCAATGAGGATCATCCGGGAACCGAACTTCCGTAACCTCCGCAGCACCTGCGGGATGACGGGGACTGAAGGAAACGCATACAGCAGCGGGAATGACCACTCCACCACGAACGCGTCTCCTAAGGCTCCTTTTGGAGGAAATTCCCGCGAGCAAAACATTTCGCACTACCGGTTGACACTGGAGGTGAAGAGATCCACTTGAGGGGTCCCCCAAAGGGCGAAGATCTCCAGGAGAATCTCCTGAGCCAACTCCCACTCGTGAGAGATCGCGCTCTGCCTGCTCAGAGCGTCCGCCGTCACGTTTTCGTCTCCGGCCAGATGAACTGCCGATATCGAAACTTCCTGCTGGGTGGCCCAGAACTCGAGCTGCATCGCCTCCCTGCACAGAGGAAGTGACCCTGCCCCCCCCTTTTTGTTGAGGTAGTGCATGGCCACTGTGTTGTCCGTCAGGATCAGGACACTCTTTCCTCGCACAGTCGGCAGAAAAGCCTTCAGGGCTAGCCTGACGGCCCTCAGCTCCAACAGATTGATATGGAGTCTGGACTCCGACGGCATGAGCTCCCCATCCCGTAAGGGATGCATCCGTCACGATCGTCACCTCCGGCCAGGGAAGCCAAAATGGAGCCCCCTTCATCAAGTTGCCTTCGACGGCCCACCACAGAAGGTCCCGGGCGACCGAGGGCGGCACCTGAACCGGGTCCGACATCCTGCCGGAGGACTGCGACCATTGCGTCTTGAGTGCCCACTGCAAAGATCTCATCCGCAGGCGAGCCACTGGCACCAGAAGAATGCAGGATGCCATGAGGCCGAGCAACCTCAAGAACTCGAACGCTGGGAGCGTCTGGGCATGCTGAAACCTGTGCACCATCTGCTGAATGTGAAGAGCCCTCACCTGGCGAGGAAAACACTGCCCCAGGGAAGTGTCGAGCACTGCTCCGATGTACTGGAGCCACTGTGTTGGCGTCAAATGGGACTTCTTTGAATTGAGGGAGAAGCGCAGCCTGTGAAGGGAGTGGCAGGTGACGGACAGATGATCCAGGATTTGCTCGGGAGAGCTCCCCCTGATCAACGAATCGTCCAGGTAGGGGTAGACGTGAATCCCACCTTGCCTGAGATGCGCTGCCACCACCACCATGAGCTTGGTGAAAACCCTCGGGCGGAGGTCAATCCGAAGGGCAGGACCCGAAACTGAAAGTGCGAGTCGCCAACCTCAGGTACTTCTTGTGCTTGGGATGGATCGGCACATGGAAGTAAGCATCCTTGAGGTCGAGTGACACCAACCAGTCCTGAAGCTGAAGGGCCTGGAGGACTTGAGAGAGAGTAACCATCTTGAACTTGTCCTTCCTGAGGAGTTTGTTCAAACCGCGCAAGTCCATGATGGGTCTCAATCCCCCGTCTTTCTTCGAAATCAAAAAATAAGGGGAATACCATCCCTTGTTCCTCTCCGCTACAGGCACCAGTTCTATGGCGCATTTCTCCAGCAGGGCTTGAATTTCCTGGGCAAAGAGCGGATCCGGACTCTGCAAAGAGAGATTCCCCGGTGGATTGTCGCGAGGCCTGTGCCGAAAGGGAAGACAGTAGCCGTGGGTTATGATCTCCAGAACCCACACATCTGAAGTAATGGCTTGCCACTCTACAAGATGCTGCGCCAGCCTTCCCCCAACCGGCGAACCATGGGACATGGCCTCATGACTGAGTGGGAGCGGCTGCGGCGTTACCTGAGGGCAAAGAGGCAACTGCCCGAGCGGCCTTGGCACCACGGGTACCCTGTCGTCCACCTCTGGTACCCCTGCGTTGGCCTCTTTGACTTCCAGCTCCTCTCGCTTTACTGAAGGACGAGTAATAGCAAAAGGAACCACCCCTCCGCTGCTGTCCCCTAGGACGAAAAGGCGGAGGTTGGCGAACTGCAGCGCCCAACGACTTCGCTGCAGCTTTTGAGGTCTGCAACCTCTCAAGGCTCTCGTCAGCCTTGCTGCCAAAAAGGTGTTCACCGTCAAAGGGCATGTTGAGGAGCCGGGACTGCACATCAGGAGCAAACCCCGACTTCCGCAACCACGCAAACCTGCGTATCACGGTGCTCGCCGCCATGGACCTACTGACGCATTCAGCTAAGTCCAAACCCGACTGAACGGACTCACACATGGCATCCTTACCATCCTGGACCATAGCAAGGAAACCATCCTGTTCGTCCCCTTCGGGAATATGTTTAGCCGCTAACGCAACACAGTTCCACAGAGCGTGTGTGAAACGAGACAAGGCACAAATGGAGTTGGCCGCCTGAAGCGCCATACCACCAGAAGAAAACACTTTCTTCGCCCAGCCATCAAAACGTTTGTCGTCCCTATCAGGAGGGATGGTAGGGTACGACGCCTGCTTTGCCGGGGCCGTGGCCGCCTGCACCACCAAACTCTCCGGAGTGGGGTGCCTGGTCAAGTAGCAGGGGTCGCTACTGGCTGGACGTTATTTTCGCGACAAGGATCTGCCCACCGCCGGGAGACTCTCCGGAGCAGTCCAAGCCGCTGCCACCCTTCTCTGTAAAGCCATATGGAACGGCAGTACCGGGTCAGTTGGGGGACCAACATCAAGGATGTCCGTTAGATCATCCTGCACAAACTCCCCTGGGGGAGCAGACCATCCCAAGTACTCAGAAACCCTAGCAATAAGGCGCCGGTACGAGGAATCGGCATGAGAGCCAGGCTCAGGCCTACAAAACTCCACCTCCGTAGAGAGGTGTCCAGTCCACTGGCATCATGCAGGGACTGCCTCAAATCGTCAAACTGACTATGGCCCGAGACAATTTCATCTGGAACCTGACTAGGAACCAGGCCATCAGAATCCTCATCCGCCTCTGAAATATATTCCAGGTGGTGAAAAGAAGGCACCCGAGAGTGCTTGCTCTTAACCAGAGCCTTCCTAGGGGGTTCCCCCGTGCCACGGGGTACCTCCGACACGAAAGGCGTCGATGGCGTCGAGCGAATCGGCGTCGAGAGAACAGGCATCAGCGCCGAGAGGATCGGTGTCGACGAAATCGGCGTCAGATGCAGCGCCGCCAGCATCGGCGGTGTCGACACAGCCCTCGAAGCTGGAGCCCCGAGCGTGTCCTTAGACGACCTGAGCGTCGACGGCTTCGACGACTTCCACGGAGCCGGAGCCTCGAGAAAGCCTGTCGACGCCCTCGACGCCTCAGACGTCGATGTCTTCCTCGAAGACCTCACAGGTGCACACGGTCTTGAACGCGTCGAGGACCGGGACCTGGAACGGATACGTCGAGAATGAGTCTCCTTGTCCGAACGGGACCTCTCCCGTGACTCGTGCCGACCACTCTTGCGAGCGGTGTCTCTCGACCTCTCATGACCGACCCCACTCGGGGGCGCGTACGACTTAGTACCCTGCGACTCGAGAATCGCCAGCATTTTCTTCCCGAAGGAAGCCCATTCCTCCGGCGTTGCACAGCTGGTGGGGTAAGCGACGTGCCGGGCAGAGTCCTCCGAGGAGGACCTGGAAGACGACCAGTGTCGGCGCTTCCGAGAATGCCTCGAAGAGGCTGAGGAGTGGCGAGACCAACACCTAGGAGACCCACGAGACTTCCGACGATGCGGAGAGTCACCTCTCGAATCATCCGTCGAAAGCCCCGCAGACTTCGACTTCCGGGGCTTGCACACCCGACCTACCGACAACTTCTTCTTACGTTCGCGTAAGGCTTTGGACGTGAGCGACTGGCAGTCGATACAGTCATCCGTGTCGTGGGCCTCCCCGAGGCACCAGGGGCAGGCGTTGTGCGAGTCCGTCACCGACATCTTGGACCCACACTCCCCGCACTTCTTGAAGCCCGGATGCGGGGTCGAAGACGAAGTAGAAGACATCTTCACACGAAGGATTTTCACAAAAAATAACAGGTTCGAAGAACCGAGAAGAACAGAACTCCAAAGAGTCGAGGCGTTAACCGAGATTCACGAAGCAACACGGTCGCAGAAAAAACGCAACTGAGGCTACGAGCGTCGTGCGTCCTACTTATCACATTGGATGACGTCGGACGAGGTCCTCGACGACGGCGCATCGACGCAGAAAAAAGTTTCCGAAGCAGCACAGCTGTGGTGATTACATGTCATAAATATGGAATACATCAGAGGACCCAATCCCCTCGAAGTACTTTATTTTTCTTTTCATTTGTATCAATATGAATAGCCCAGATTTGAAAAAGGCTCAGTATAGACGCCGAAACACGTGTCATCCAAGAAGGGCTTAACCTTTAATGAAGCAAACAAATAAAACCAAGAATTACTTACACCAGAAATAAGGCCTGTTTGGAATTTTTTATTCACTTATTTTAGCGCAAAGAAGTGCGGGCGCTGATGGGCATAATACTATGCCTAGTCTGACGTCCCCTGTACCCATGATCCCTCACATGTGTAGCAACCTCGGATTGTGTTTTTCTGACATGAGGTAGCATGAGAAGTAGCGCGAGTACAGAATATTCAACAAGCATCCATGTGCCTTCTCTCAGAGTGGAGGCAGGGCGGGCGCATGTGAATCTAACCAGATACAAGCATCAGAAATACGATTACGGTGAGTAATGTATCCCTTCTGAGCCTTGTGAAATCTGCTTAGATCACATGCTGTGCATAGATTAGTGAGCAGTGTTAGAAGAAGGAGGTGGGATGTGAGAATGTTCATGAGCGAACAGGTGTCTTATAACCACCTGTCCCACTTGAGTATCTGTCTTGGAATGAGTGTCAATGCAGTAGTGCGGATTAAAGGTGTTAATAGAGCTCAATGTAGCTGCTTTTCAAATGCTGTCCAGGGGTACATTTGCAATGAAAGCCAGAGTGGCTCCAGTACCTCTTGTAGAGTGGGCCCTTAGCGTGAAAGGCAGTGTTTTATCTGAAAAGGAATAGCACAGTTGGATACATCTGACTATCCACCTCGAGATGGCATTCTTAGAGACGCGATCTCCTTCTCTGCCTAGAGCTATGGAGACAAACAGCAGATCTGTTTTAGCAGTCTGGTCTTGTCTACATAGTAGAGGACCGCCCTTCTCACATCTAGTCTGTGGAGTTTCACCTCAGCAGAGCTCTTCGGTTCTTGGAAGAAGGCTGATAGCTCAATAGTCTGGTTAACATGGAATTTGGAAATTAACTTAGGCGAGAACCTAGGGTGAGTGCGTAAAACCAGTTTGTCCTTATGAATAGTAAAGAAAGGATCCTGTACTAACAGAGTTTGAATTTCACTGACCCTTCTCACGGACATTATGGCTACTAAGAAGGCAGTTTTATAAGTCAGGTGTTTGTGACTAGATTTGGAGGGTGGAGTCTTTTTACCCCTTCCACAAATGCTTTGACAACTGCCACCTTCCACCAATGCACCTTGTTATGGGAAGTGGTGTAGGCTGATAAAGCTGCCAGGTGTACTTTAGTGAGTTAAACACTATCCTGGCATCCAACAAGTGGAGCATATATGACCACATTAGAAGGAGTACAATCAACAGGGTTGATTTGCTTATTCGGCACCAAATAAACCATTTCCATTTATCATAATAACAGTGCCTCGCGTTTGGTTTTCTTGACTCCTTCAAGATATCCATACATCTCTGAGGTAAATTGAGATGTCCAACTCTAGGACTTCAGAAGCCATGCTGGCAAGTTCATCGAGTTGGGTTTAGGATGCACTGTTAGCCCCTTGTGCTGGGAGAGTAGGTTGTACCGGCACAGGAGTTTGATGGGGTCGCACACCGGCAGTTTGCATAGGTGTATATACCATGGTTGTCTCACCCACATGGGAGCAACCAGGATGAGCGTCATGGGTTCTCTGTGGATCTTGTTCACCACTTTCCTCATCTGAGGGGTTGGTGGAAAAGCGTAGGCAAATATCCCTGACCAATTCATCCATAGGGCGTTCCCCTTGGAGCCTGGATGGGGGAACCTGGATGCGAAGTCTCATGTCGAGTCGCGGCCAGGGCTGATGTGCTTAGTGGAGGTAGTAAGTGTAGTGCTTTTGCCGCTGGGTGTTGTCTCCACAACGTGGCCGCCAGGCCACTCCTTCGGGGTCGGGCACCGGCGTATTTGTGTCTGAAGTCACCCCTCTGCCCTCGCCGTCCGATTGGGCGGCATTGCGGCCATCGCTGAATGTCCCATCCACTTCCACGGCCTCTAGCTGCCTGCCGTAGTGGGCCAGCGTTTAGTTGAGCAGTCTTTAAGGGTTTTCAGCTTGACGAGCTTGCAAGCTCGACAGGTAGCCTCGGGATGGTCTCGTGGGAGACACAGATTGCACATATTGTGCTTGTCTACCAGGGAAACTTCCTGTTACACTTTGGGCAGAACTTAAATGGAGTACTCTCCATATGTTATAAAATGGTAGCTGGCGGGTACATGTAGGGGAAAAAAGGTGGAAAGAAGCCTGTATGATCACCCACCACTCTCCCTACTGTTCAGGGCCGAGGCCAGAGGCCTTCCAAGGTGGCAGTCCTCAACGGCTGGTTTCCTCGATCTTCACCGGCGTCGATATTCGGCGTAGGGTGGAAGTGAACCGGGAAGTTTTTAACAATAATAATAAGTATAAACGGCTAAAGACGAGGGAACTCAGCAACATGCGTCTGACTAGTATGGCAGAAAGAAACAATCTAGTGGTCCTACACGCATGAGGGATCATGGGTACAGGGGACATCACAATAGGGATAGTATTACTGGCATGCCCTGGTTCGACGCCCCTTTTTGAGTTTCGAAAAACAAACTAATACTCCGCAGCTTCCACTACATGTCGGCCTATGCACAGCATGTGATCTAAGCAGATTACACAAGCCTCAGAATTATATATATGGTTATCTTACTCACCTGTGAATTGGGTCCCCCTCCTCCCAAAAGTAATACTGTTGGCTTCACTTTACTATTTCCTCTAGGATACAAATGTATATGCTAACCAACCGAGTCTCGCTTCCCCCGATCTTCTGTATCGTCTGTCTAGAATAAGACTGCCTTGGGTTTTACTTATCTTGACTAGCTGTGTACACTTCTCAAGTGCATTGTGGGCTTTACTAACCTTGGTCTGCCTTGTGCCATCCTAAAATAAGTTCAGAAATGTTGCTTATCTTAGGCCGTGTTCCATTCATCTGACAAGCAATAGTTTATTACAACATTTGGTTTTACTCTTCTGGTATAACTGCGGGATATCCTGAATGTAGTTATAGGATTATACTGTTCCCTGAATTGTGTTCCACTATTTAGAAAAGTATCCTGGTAACAGGGTTGGTTTACTATGTGATTCCAAACTGAGTGTCACTGCATAACTGAACGGGCCTACTACCCTTGACTTACTGTAAAGTAATCTAAAAGTAATTGGTTTTACTCCCTCTGAATAGGTGTGTTCTATTCTAAATGTGTATGAGTAGGTCTGACTTACCTAGAAATACTGTTAGTATTCTGAACAAGGTTTATGCTGTGGTCTGTGGACCTTCAAGCATTGTGTTGCGTTTTTATAATGCGTTTACAATTTTATGAAAGTTCTTACCCACCAAGATTACCTTGGACTATTTGTATTTATATTAAACATTTATTTTTTATAATACTTCTGGGTGTGCTTCTTTTGAACCATTTGTATGCTACAGGTTCTTTTGTACCTTCCTACAGCCCACTCTGCCTCCTAAAATACATCTGGCTGCTCTGTCTATGCTACCAAATACTCAGGTGGTACAGCCTTATACTGAGAGTGGAGTTTTGTACTGTCTCAGTTTTTCAAGATGGCGTCTGAGCCTCCTTTGTTTAAACAGGTCCGGTCTTCTTTTTTTGCCATTTCTTTTTGGAAAGGTCCTTCTAGAGTTTGTCTCTGCGCGCCAAACTAGGTTTTGTCCATTTGTTTCTATGCCTTTGGCAGGCTTCAGAACTAAAGACCGCCTCTGGCGCCTGAGTGTCTGGAATGGGCAGGAAGTGAGGGAGGTGCCCGAAACTCCCTGTGCTTAGTCTCCTAGGAGACCCAAATGCACTCTGGCGTGATTGGCTGGCTGACTGTCCGGCAAGGACAGCCACCCTGCTGGCGAAGTGGCAGCTGTTTAAAAGGTGAGTCACTTGGCTTTGAAGGCAGAGTCCACCACTGGAACGAAAGAACCCAAGACGAACTGGAAGAGGACGGCTGCTGCAATTACTGGACCGTTGGTTTGCCCGGTGGAGCCCTGCTGTAGGACCGAATCGCCAAGTTCATCTCGACAGAGATGCCCTTCAAGGACTACTTCTTCCTTTGAGTTGGTAGGATGAATCAACTCGTAAGCCACCTGGACACCATTCTCAGAGCTGGTTGTATTTTCCTCAGTGTGCTGCAGGAAACCAAATAGCCAGGGAGAAGGACACTAGTTTGTGTGCTTGAAGACAGCTACCAGAATCGAAGAATTGCCAGTTTGCCAGCTTTGTGACCGGTCCCTGCGCAATGCAGGAGTCCCTAAAAGTCATCCCTCTTGTCCCCACGACTGAGGCTCAGGAACAGCGAGATCTGCAGGAACTGAAGTCTTCAGCTGCATCTTTTTCTTCAAAATAAGGTATTGTGAAAACCCGACAGAGAGAACTTACCTCTCACTGCAAAAGTTTGTGAAACTTTGGCCACTTGCAAGCCTAGTCAGCTTGTGACCTGACATATAACTTTCTTCTGAGAACTACTTCCGAGAACCGTGGCAAAGACTTTTTCGTTTATTTACCAGAACCGTATTTTTTTAAAAAAAATGTTTTATCCAACTTTATTTTCATTTTTGTTCTTTTTAAACGTAAGACAACAGTTAGCCTTCGGTTACAGCAGTATTCCAACCATTATCATCCGTACAAACAAATTATTTAACCTACTTGAACTTTGACATCGAGACCATTATTGTCTTCCAACTTTCCCCCCCTCCCCTCTGCCCCCTTACACCCCCCCCCCCCCCCCCCGAGTACTCCCACCCTTTCCATCCCCTTCCCTTAGTTATCTGAACCAAACTGAACCAATGTTATAACCATAGCAAAGCAGTTTCCTGAGCTCATCCCTCCTCCCTGTCTTCAGCTGTCTTTATCTAATATGAATGTTTCTTAGAGTCCTGGGTTTAAAGAATTGAGCCTCCCTGTCCCCCACATAGTCCTGAAGTGGGTCCCATATGGCTAAGAATTTCAGGTATGACCCTGACTTTGTGGCGCAAATGTTCTCCATCGCCATGACTCCCCACACTTTCATCCACCACCATGGGGCTGTAGGGCCTTCCATCGTTGGGCCACTGTCATCCTTGCTGCCGACAGTAGGTGGGTGATAAGGGCCGCTCTGTTCTCTGAAGCTGCGTATATCCCTTCTGACACTGCCCCCAACAGAATGACCTTAGGTGATTGTGGTAGGTCTGCACCTGTAATGTCTCTGATAAGACTCAGTATTTCTTTCCAATACACTTTTATCCTTGAGCACGACCACCACATATGGAATAGGTCACCTCTTTCTCCACACTGGCGCCAACAATCTGAAGGGTATGTGGGGTTCATTTTATGTAATCTACTTGGGGGGAGATACCATTGGTAGGATATCTTAAATGCTGATTCTTTGATTGCCATGGATTTGGATAGTTTGTGAGCCCTTCTCCAGATTTGACTCCATTTTTCCTGTGCAATTTCCTCCCCTATGTCCCGCTCCCAGTCCTTCATATATTGGAGGGTTTCATCTGCTTGCGATTTATCTAGCAACTTGTACAGTCTAGAGATCCCTTTTCCTTGTGACCCCTCCCGTATCGTGAGTTCTAGAACTACTGGGGGGCGTAATCCAGCCCGTTTTACCTCTGGGTGTGAGATCCAGTGACACACTTGTATATATTTAAATCTGTGATGCTCGGTGATTCCGAATCTTTGTTTTCATAGTTCAAAAGGAAAGTGGGGCATCATCCTGGTACAAGTCTCGTAAGGACATTGCGTCAGCTTTCTGCCAGCCGAACCAGAACTTTTGTTGGAGCCCAGGCGAAAAATCTGGATTATGTACAATAGGGGACATTGGACCCAGGCCTAGTTTGATCCCCCTGCCATGGATCGCCGTATCCCAGGTGTGAAGTGTCGTTTTTGTCGCTTCCAATAGGATACGTCCCCTCTCTCGTGCTTTTTGCTTAAGGAATGGCAGCATACATAGTGGGGTGTCTGTCGCGGACTGTTCCATTTCCCCCCACTCTGGGAGGGGGTCACTACCTGCCCATTTCAGTGCTGGCACCAATTGGGCCGCTAAGACATATATCCCTATATCCGGCACTCCTAGCCCCCCCAGAGGTGTTGGGCGCATCATGATTTTTTTTGGATTCTCGGCTTCCTATTCCCCCCAGATAAATTTAAACACGGCGTTTTGGAGTTGCTGAATCATTTTCGGGGGGGGGGGGGGGGATCACCACCGGGGTAGAACTTACCACGTACAGTAATCTGGGTAACAAGGTCATTTTTATCGCCGCTATCCTAGCAAACCATGCTAATTCCTGGACGTCCCATCTCTGCAAGTCTCCCTGCAGGCGCTTCCATAGAAGAGTAATATTCGCTTTGAGCAGGTTTTTTTGTGGATCTGGTGATGCGGTTTCCTAGGTATTCCAGGGACTGTTTTTCCCACTGTAGGGGGTAGCGTTCCTCTAGGTAAGTTATGTTCCCTCTACCCTCGGTTACATTCAATGCTTTGGATTTGGCGTAATTTATTGTGAATCCTGATATGTTTTCGAACCTCTGCAGTTATTTAATTATTCTGGGTAACGTGTGCTTTGGATCTGCCATGTAGAGCATAATATTGTCTGCATATAGGGCTATCTTATGTTGGGTCTCCCCTGTTCGCACCCCTCTAATACCCGGGTCCTCCCTAATACTGTGGGCAAATGGCTCCATTGCCATGGCGAATATAAGAGGGGAGAGGGGACATCCCTGCCGAGTACCTCTCCGGATATTGAGTCTTTCTGATGTGTAGCCATTTACAATTAGGTGCATAGATGGATGCTGATAATTAGCCAGAACCATCTTAGTAAACGTTGGCCCACAGCCGAAACCCTCACGTACCAGACTTAAGTACCCCCAGTCTATGCTGTCGAATGCTTGTGTGGCATCAAGTGCAGCGATAGCGAATTTCTGGGGGCCCCTGGTGCCCCAGTCTATAATGACAATTACCCGCCTAACATTATTCTGAGTGTGCCTTCCCGGTATGAAGCCCGCCTGGTCTGCGTGTATCATCTCGGGCAATACTGACGCCAACCGATTTGCTAGTATTTTTGCATTCAGTTTTGCGTCAATATTGAGGAGGGCAATGGGGCGGTAACTGGAGCATTCCACCGGGTCTTTCCCCGGCTTTAGGGGGAGAATTGTGACAGAGTGTCCCATATCCTTTGAGACAGCTCCCTTGTCCCTAATTAGGTTGAAGAGGCGAGTGAGGGGGGTTGTCAGCTGCGTCAGGAATACTTTGTAGAACCCGTTCCCTAAACCATCTGGGCCTGATGCCTTTCCCCTAGGAAGCGCTGCTATCACGTCACCCACTTCTTGTGTTGTGAAAGGGGCTCCTAATTGTTCTTTTTGCTGTTCGGAAATCTGTGGCAGTTTTATGGCCGACAAGTAGGACAGTTCTGTTGCGTTCAGGTTCCCACTAGACATCAGGTTTTTGTAAAAGTGGACCATCCTTTCTAGTTTCTCTTTATCTCCCGTTTGCAATTCCCCATTACTATTTCTTAACCAGGTAATGTGGTTACGCGCCTACTGTTTGCGTAATTTGGCTGCCAAGAATTTGCTCGCTTTCCCCCCGTTGTTTAGTGTTTAGCAGTATTTGAGCTGTTCTGTCCGCCATATGGTTTTCTAATTTGGATCTAGCTTTTTTGAGGTCTCGCCAGGCTCTGGGCATCTGACGGGTCTTATGGAGATTTTCAGCATTTCTTACCTCTTCTTCTAATTTCTGCGTTATAAGGGCTTTCTCTCTGTAGTATTGCGTTGCTTGAGCTATGAATTCCCCTCTAATAACTGTTTTCCCCGCATCCCATACTACCCGCCAGTCCACCTCTCCATTGTCATTTTTCAGAAAATAATTACTTATGACTTCCTCCTCAAGTGCCCTAAGGGCTATGTCCCTCAGGATTGTTTCATTTAGCCTCCATTGTGGGTGGGGCCTATTCGTTATTTTCTGCAGTTCTATGCAGGTTACCACTGGGGCGTGATCCGAGAGATATTGGACCCAGATTTCTATTTTCTTGACATAGGGGATCAGGGTGGAAGACACCAAGATCATGTCAATTCTAGAGTATCCCCTGTGTACCGCCGAATAGTGTGTATATTCCCTGCTTTCTGGGTGGAAGAACCGCCTCGTCTCTATCACCTCCATGTCTCTGAAGAGTTGTCCCAGGGCCTGTCTATTTTGCTGGTCTGCAGCTGTCGGGGGGAGTATTTTATCTATTTTTGCGTCCATAACACAGTTAAAGTCACCTCCTATTATCACTCTGCCCTCACACCATCCTCCGACTTTCTGGAGTAGTTTGGGAATATACTGGTCCTGCTTTTCATTGGGGACATATACTGCTATAATTGTGTACATTTGGCCATTGATGGTACCTTTCACACCCAGGAATCTGCCTTCCCGATCCTTCATGATATGTTTGTGGAAGCCCAACTCCCTGCTACATAGGATTGCCACCCCTTTCGTTTTAGACTGGCTTGAGGCGAAAAACTGAAGAGGGAATGATCTACTACGCATCCTTCTCTCATCTTGCTGGAGCAGGTGTGTCTCCTGTGGGATTGCTATTTTTGTTTGCATGGCTTTCAGCCTGCCTAGAATCGATCGTCTTTTAGCAGGGGAATTTAGTCTCTGGACATTAAGCAAGATTATGTTCACTTCTTCCATTGCTCCCTAGGAGATGGGATTCGGCCTATTGGACCCTGTAACCTGCTGCAGGACTTTTGTCTGTCTGTTTTCCTTCTGTTAAACCCAGTTGTGGAGGTGGCTCATCTTTGTTCATAGTTTTTTGGTTCCTTGCTTTCCTAATCTTCGTATGCTTCCCCACCCCTTCCCACCACCTTCCCTCCCCCCCCATCCTGGGAGAGTATGAGGCCTGGGCCCCTAATGGGGTCCTTCGCTGAACCAACTGATGTAAGGCCTCCAGATTCCCCCCAGTGCACAATGGTCAGGGGTAGTATTACTCTGACCCTGCTTCCAAGATTAATGACCTCCTACCTCTATGCAGGCGCTTCAGAACAATTTTGTGGTCTTCTCATTTTTAGGTGGCGTTTCACTCATTGTCCGTGTGCTAGGCGTCCTTCGGATTCGGTGGGCTTTTCGGTTCACAAACCTGAACCGGTTGGGTATTGCCAGTCCTTCCCATTCTCCCTCGTCTTTGCCTTCTCCCAGTCGACCATTCCCATGGTTTGCTTGGCTGGCCAAGTGCGTTTGGGGAGGGCACTCGGGTGCCTCCTGCTGGTTGTCCTCCAAGTGTAGGAGAGCTAGACCTTCTGCACAGTGCCCAATATTCCTCTGTTTGCCTTCCCATGTGAATGACAGGCCAAACGGGTGCAACCATTTATATCCGATTTGGTGTGTTCAAAGGGCTTTCTTGACTGGTTGCATGAGCCGCCTTTTATGAAGAGTGATCCAGGCGAGGTCCCCGTTTATCCTTGCCGCCTGTAGCACCTCTTCCTTCAGACCATACAATGTCATCGCTATTAGGACATCTCTGGGTCGCGACCCCGGTTCGTTGCGTATCGGGCCCACTCGATAATCCTGTCGAAGCCAATAGTTTCAAGTTGGGCATCGCTAGTAGGCTGCTAAAGCAGAGTTGCATCGTGTCTCTTAAGTCCTTGTCCAGTACTGATTCCGCCAGGCCCTTAACCCCGATATTGGATCTTCTTGAGCGGTTCTCTAGATCCTCCGCCTGGAGCTCCAAATTGTTTGTTGCGGTTGCCAGCTGGTCTAAAAGCAAGCTATTTGATTAGTCTCCTCCGTGATGTTCAAGAGGCCTCTTTCCACTATGTCCACTCTTTCACCCATTTCCGCCATTTCGTTGTTGACCTCTTGGAGGGACGATTTCAGGTCCTCCCTAAGTTGATCCATTTGAGTATGGAAGGCTTTTGTCATTCTGGCTTCCATACCTTTCAAGCAATTTAAAAGTTCGTCTTTGTCGGTTGCCATATTGCAAGTTGGGTGGGCCTGTGCTTCAGTGGGTGGCGCTGGTGGAGGAGGAGAGGGCGAGTACGGCTCCTTTGTCACCAGCACTTCGCTATCTGTCCCTCCTGGGGCCTGGCCCGTGCTCTTGATGGGCCCGTTTTGGATTTGGTACCTGGCATCTGAGGCAGTCAGCTACTGTCGGCGGTTAGTTTGCCCGAGGCAGTGCGTGTTTCGTAGTTGTAGCTGATGTCTTCTTCCGTTTTAGGTGTCCTTTGCGGGATTGCTGGCGTAATGCAGTCTTAGGGGGAACCTTTAAACACTCCAAGCGCGCTCTGGGCAATTGGATGTGCCCGGTGTCCGTTTCCCCGTTCCTCCGGGGGGGGGGGGTTCCAACCAACTCTCAGCGCACGCCGCACCCCCCTCTATCCACACCGCTGTCTCTCCTCCTGGGCACTCACCCCGCTGTGTGGATCCGCTGAAACTCCTTTTTATGGGAGTCGCCGGCACCTCATGGGCTCCTCCGCACCGCCGAGGTGCGTTGTCGGGCGGGGGGAGGGGAGCCCCCACCACCGATCACGTTTCTCCGCCTCTGGTGTGGCCCCTGACAGGGCTCGGGGCTTCGATGCCTGGGGTGGGGGTGTCTCTGCTGGCCGTCCGCAACCAAGCGTGTGAGACCGGCAGTTGCTGCCGCCTCGGATCTTCCCGCCTCTCTCCGAGGCCTCAAGCGGGTACCTCGCGGGCTACTCCGCACCACCGAGGCGTGTTGTCGGGTGGGGGGAGGGGAGCCCCCACCACCGATCACCTTTCTCCGCCTCTAGTGTGGCCTCTGATGGGGCTCGGGTCCTCGTTGCCTGGGGGTGTCTCCGCTGGCTGCCCGGGACGGAGCGTACGGGACTGTATGTCGCTGGCGTCTCGGGTCTTCCCACCTCCCTCCGAGGCCTTCAGCGGGGCAAGCTCGCTCTCACCACTGGGTGCGTGCCTGGATGTACCAGGCTCCGTCGCCTGCACCGGACCTCTGCTATGCTTCCCCTTTGGGTTAATTGGAGGCTTTCATAAGCCGCTGTGCACACCTTTTCCCCCGCCTGCACGGAGGACTCGAGGAGTGCCTCCTCACAGTCCGGCGGCCATCTTGGAATCTACCAGAACCGTTTTTACCTATACAAGACGCTAGCCCATTGACTTTGGCCTACCTATTGCATTGGACCAACTCCTATGGTGAACTCCAACTATTTGCACTGTTTTAAAGTAAGGAACAAGTTACTTACCTGTAACTGTTATTCTCCAGCATGGGTCTGGCATGGATTCACATGCTCATGAATATTCCCCGTCGTCAGGCCGGGAATCCTCGGTAAAGAAAAAATCAGTATCAGTTAAGCTTCTGATCTGTCTTTCTTAGTAGTAACCAATCACTGATCAATGGGTCATACTGCCCCCAGCCAATGACTGCCCTCTACCTAAGCCCCTCCCTTGGCAGCCATCCTCAGATTTGGTAGCACGTAAAGTGGCAGTATGACCAAGTGAAGAGCCGCAGAGGGGAAGGAGGGAGGTTTTGCACGTGAATCCATGCCAGACCCATGCTGGAGAACAACAGTTACAGGTAAGTAACTCGTTCCTTCTCCAGCATGAGGTCTGGCATGGATTCACATGCACATGAATATAAGAATACATAGCAGTATACACATGCACAACCACGGGAGGTGGCAACAGGCTCAACATTGAGCAATACAACAACTCAACATTAAGCATCTCTTACCTCCTCACCAGGCTCAGCTTAAGCGAACAGGTTGCGCAGCACTGCTTGGCTGACCCTGGACTCCTCCCTGGAGTCCCGATCGACGCAGTAGAATCTTGTGAAGGTGTGCGTCGACCTCCACGTAGCAGCCCTGCAGATGTCCAGCAGGGGCCCACCAGACAGGAACGCCGTGGTAGCAGCGATTGCTCTGGTCGAATGGGCTCTCAGAAGGCCGGGCAGCTGTCGGTTTGCCAACCGGTGACAGTGCATGATGCAGCCGGAGAGCCATCTGGAAATGGAAGCCTTCTAGAGAGCCTTCCCTTGATTCACAGGTCCAAAGCTCACAAACAGCTGTGATGTCTTCCGAAAACTCTTCGTGCGGTCCACGTAGAACTTCAGCACTCTAGCCACATCCAGCGAGTGCAAAGTCCTCTCGGCCGGAGACGAAGGCGACGGAAAGAAAACTGGCAACCCCAAGGGCTCGTTGAGGTGGAAGTCCGACGGCACCTTGGGCATAAAGGAGGGGTGCGTCCTCAGCACCACCCTTGTGTCGTGGAAAGTCAAGTATGGAGGCTTGCAAGATTGGGAGAGATCCAGGCCCTCTCATCGTGCGGAGGTGATGGCCACAAGAAATGCTGTCTTCCACGACAGGAACTTCAACGGCGCCGAATGCATAGGCTCGAATGGGGCCCCCATTAGTCTGGTCAGCACCACATTCAGCTCCCACGCCGGGCAGGGGCCTTTACCGGCGGGAACGATCGGAATAGTCCCTTCATAAATTCCTTCACCAGGCGATGAGACCACAAGGACGCCCGTCCTGTAGTTTTGGTGTATCGGGAAATGGCAGCCAGATGCATCTTGAAGGAGGCGTGAGCCAGTCCAGCTTTGGCCAGCGACAGTAGGTACGGCAATATTGAGGGGCCGTAATACGCAGAGGGTTAATCTGTGCACGGCACCAGACAGAGAACCTCTTCCACTTATGTCCATTGCATTTGAGAGTTGAGGACGCCCTGGCGTTTGCAAGAACCACTCTGCAGTCAGCCGGTTTATCGTATCCTCCAAACTCGAGTGCTGCAAGAGCCAAGCCTGCAAGTTCAGCGACTCCGGGTCGTGATGGAGAATAGCGCCTCCTTCTCTGGAGAGAAGATCTGCGTCCGTCGCCAGCTTGATAGGTGGGGATGCTGACAAGTCCAGAAGGTCCGGGAAGGAACAAGTTACTTACCTGTAACTGTTGTTCTCCAGCATGGGTCTGGCATGGATTCACATGCTCATGAATATTCCCCGTCGTCAGGCTGGGAATCCTCGGTAAAGAAAAAACCAGTATCAGTTTCGTTTCTGATCTGTCTTTCGTAGTAATAACCAATCACTGGTCTCTGCGTCATACTGACCACAGCCAATGACTGCCCTCTACCTAAGCACCGCCTCTGGCAGCCATCTTCAGATTTGGAAGCACGTGAAGTGGCAGTATGACCAAGTGAAGAGCCGCAGAGGGGTAGGCGGGAGGGTTCGCATGTGAATCCATGCCAGACCCATGCTGGAGAACAACAGTTACAGGTAAGTAACTTGTTCCTTCTCCAGCATGGGGTCTGGCATGGATTCACATGCTCATGAATAAAGAATACATAGCAGTACACACATGCACAACCACGGGAGGTGGCAAAGGCTCAACATTAAGCATTGCATCAAACTCAACATTAAGCATCTTACCTCCTCACCAGGCTCACCTCAGGCGAACAGGTTGCGCAGCACTGCTTGGCCGACCCTGGACTCCTCCCTGGAATCCCGATCGACGCAGTAGAACTTCGTGAAGGTGTGCGTCGACCTCCACGTAGCAGCCCTGCATATGTCCAGCAGGGGCACACCAGAAAGGAACGCCGTGGTAGCTGCGATCGCTCTGGTGGAATGGGCTCTCGGACGGCCGGGCAGCGGTCGGTTTGCCAACCGATGACAGTACATGATACAGCCGGAGAGCCATCTAGAAATGGAAGCCTTCGAGAGAGCCTTCCCCTGATTGACAGGTCCAAAGTTCACAAAGAGTTGTGACGTCTTCCGAAAACACTTCGTGCGGTCCACGTAGAACTTCAGCGCTCTAGCCACATCCAGCGAGTGCAAAGTCCTCTCAGCCGGCGACGGGAAGAATACAGGCAACACCAAGGGTTCGTTGAGATGGAAGTCCGACAGTACCTTGGGCATGAAGGAGGGGTGCGTCCTGAGCACTACCCTCGTGTCGTGAAAAGTCAAGTACGGGGCCTTGCAGGAAAGGGCCTGGATCTCTCCCACCCGTCGTGCGGAGGTGATGGCCACAAGAAACGCTGTCTTCCACGACAGAAACTTCAACGGGGCCGAGTGCAGAGGCTCGAACGGAGGTCCCATGAGCTTGGTCAGCACCACGTTGAGCTCCCACGCCGGGGCCGGAGCCTTCACCGGCGGGAACGATCTGAACAGTCCCTTCATGAACTCTTTCACCAGACGATGAGACCACAAGGACGTCCGTCCCGTGGTTCTGGTGCATCGGGAGATCGCAGCAAGATGAATCTTGATGGACGCGTGTGCCAGTCCAGCTTTGGCCAGCGTCAGCAGGTACGGCAGAACTTGGGGAGCCGTAATCCGTAGAGGGTTAATCTTCTGTGCGTGGCACCAGACAGAGAACCTCTTCCATTTGTGTCCGTAGCATTTAAGAGTCGAGGGCGCCCTGGCCTTTGCAAGAACCTCTCTGCAGTCGGCCGGTATGTTGTATCCTCCAAACTCTAGCGCTGCAGGAGCCAGGCCTGCAAGTTCAGCGATTTCGGGTCGTGGTGGAGGATGGCGCCTCCTTCCCTGGAGAGCAGATCCGCGTCCACCGGCAGCTTGATTGGCGGGGACGCTGACAAGTCCAGAAGGTCCGGGAACCATATCTGCCTCGGCCACGCAGGTGCGACGAGGAACATCCTGCACCGTGACCTCTTGAGCTGGTTGACGAGCCGGATTAGCAGTGGCAAAGGAGGGAACGCGTAGAGGAACAGGCCCTCCCAGGGAAACGAGAAAGCATCGCCCATGCTCCTCGCCTGGGGAAACCTGCTGGCGAACCTCCGGCACTTGGAGTTCGTCGCCGTCGCGAACAGGTCGATCTGGGGTGAGCCCCACCGTCGGAAAAGGCGATCCACTAGATCCTGCCGTAGTTCCCACTCGTGGCACGAGCGCAGCTCCCTGCTGAGTGAGTCGGCGATGGTGTTTTTTATCCCTGCCAGATGAAACGGCACCAGAAACATCCCTTGGGCGACTGCCCAATGCCACAGGTCCTGCGCCTCCTTGGACAGTGCTGGGGACCTGGTTCCGCCCTGTTTTCTGATGTAAAACATGGTGGTGGTGTTGTCGGTGAAGATCCTCACCACCTTGCCCTTGAGGGACGGAAGGAAGGACCTGAGGGCCCAAAACACTGCACGGAGCTCCAGGACGTTGATATGTAAGGATTTCTCCGTCGGGAGCCAAAGGCCCCTTGCGTGCAGATTTTCGGTGTGCGCTCCCCACCCTTCCAGGGAGGCATCCGTGGTCACTGTCTCCTGGTGGGCTGGGGTCTGGAAGTCCATGCCCGCCGTCAGATGCGCGCGGGTGCCCCACCACCGGATCGCTCGTCGGAAACTCTCGTCGAGTGTGATCCTTTCCTCGAAGCTGCCAGTCGTTTGGATCCAGCGCGCGTCCAGGAACTCCTGCAACGGGCGCATCCGGAGCCTGCACATGGGAATGAGGTAGATGCAGGAAGACCTCATTCCGAGGAGGGACTTGATGGACCTCACCTTGGCCGCGTCGGCCACCAACATCCGCTGCACCTTGCCCAGGATGGTCCTGGTCCTCTCCTCCGACGGGGAGGCCAGAAGGGACACTGTGTTGAGCCTCGCTCCCAGAAACAGAGCGTCTTGCGCGGGTACCAGGTGGGATTTGGCGTAGTTCACGGAGAATCCCAGGTCCGTGAGAAGTTGGACGGTCCTTGCCGTGTGAACCACGGCGAGCTCCCTCGTCTTGGCTCGGATGAGCCAGTCGTCCAGATAGGGGTAGACGTGGATCCCCTCGCGGCGCAGCTGCGCCGCCACCGGTGCGAGGCACTTGGTGAACACCCTGGGTGCCGACCGTAGACCGAAGGGGAGGGCTTTGAACTGGTAATGACGCCCTTGGACCACAAACCTGAGGAATTTTCGGTGCCCCTTTAGGATGGGAATATGGAAGTAGGCATCCTCCAAATCCAACGACGACAGGAAGTCTCCTTCCTCCAGCTGACCCAGGACGTGCTGGAGGGTGACCATCCGGAACTTTTGCGCCTTGATGAACTTGTTCAGACGTCGCAGGTCCAGGATGGGGCGCCATCCCCCCGTCTTCTTCTTCACGAGGAAGTATCTCGAGTACACTCCGGAGCCCCGAAGCCTCTTTGGTACGAGTTCGATGGCGCCCTTCCTGAGCATCGCCTTTACCTCCAGGAGAAGTTGTGGGACGTGAAGTTCTTTCCTGGCCACGGGGGGACGCGCAGACACCTTCTTTGAAACTCGAGCGCGTGGCCCCGGGCCAAGGCGTCCAGCACCCAACGGTCGGTGGAGATGGACTCCCACACGCTGACGAAGCTCGCCAGCCGGCCTCCCACCGGGGTGCTTCGATGGGGGCCCGACCCCACGGCCGGTTCAATCCTGTTTGGACGAGGCTTTGCCGCCTTGACCTCCTTGGCGACGACGGCGGGGTCCGCCAGACTTGCCTCGTCCTCTGTAGGCCTCCTGAGACGACGAGCGGGCCGCTTGACGGTAGGTGGAGAAACCGCCGCCGGAACCTTTGGAGGCGCCCTTGCCTCCGCTGCTCCGAAAGGGCGTCCGTCGTTGTTGCAGAACTCCCAGGGCCCGGGCCGTCTCAGTGTCCGCTTTAATGGCCTGAAGGGAATCGTCCACTGTTTTGCCAAACAGGTTGTTCCCATCGAAGGGCATGTCCAAGACTCTGGTCTGAACGTCTTGACGGAAGTCCGTAGCCTTGAGCCATCCACGCCGCCTAAGGCAAATGCCGTTGCCCAACTGGCGGAACCCAGTGTCGGCGATGTCCGTCGCAACGGTAATGGCGTGGTCCGAAGCCACCTCACCTTCCTGCAGGATCTCCAGGGCCTCTGTCCTCTTGTCGTCCGGCAGGAAGTCCAGCAGGGGAGCCAGTTTGTACCAGAGCTCCCTGTCGTAGCGGGCCACGATAGCCAAGGCGTTGGCCGCTTTAATCGTCGTCGCTGCCGACGAGATGACTCTGCGTCCCATAGCATCCAATTTCTTTCCCTCACCGTCCGGTGGGGAAGTCGATGTGGAGGCTGCACCCCCCCCCCCCCCCCCGCTTTCTTCCTGGCCGCCGCGGAGACGACGGAGTCCGGGGTAGGCTGCGCCCGGAGGCACAGGGGGGCCGTGTCCGGGACCCGGTACTTCTTCTCGTACCGGTCTCTTCTAGCTGGCGTCGTGGAAGGGTTCTTGAGGAGGGTGAGGCCCTCATCCCAAATGTCGTCCAATAGAGGCACTGAGAGGACCGTCCTCCTCTTGGCCTCGCGCCGCTGATAAAGGAAGCCTTCCTTCTTCTCCTCAGGGCAGAGTTGAAAAAGCTTGGATGCCCTGGAGATCATGGAGTGGAACGATCCAATCTCGTCGGGCGGAGAAGCCCTGGTGGGAGGCGACGACGGTACATCCTCGTTGTATACCTCGTCGTCCGTGCCCGTCGCTGCCGTGTCAGTCCCAGTATCATCCCCTCGGGTGGACGGGGAGGAGGGCTGGAAGGGGCGCGACGGCTGAAAAGGAGGCGGAGGGTGGATCCTTCTTTTCTTGGTAGGGGGAACACCAGAAGGTCCCGGTTCTGGGTCCCCCGACGGGAGAGGTTCCGTCGGCAACGGTAGTCTCGTCCTTATCTCTGAGCATAAGGACTGCATAGCCAACAAAATGGCCGCCGAGTTGTCTCGCGGCGCTGGCAGAGGGGAATCCGACGGGCGATCAGGGGCCCCGTCGGTACCCTCGACGATGTCGTCGTCACCTGCGTCGGGATCCATCCCGACGGGTCGGTCTTCTTCCACGCCGAGGCCGTGGCTTAAGACTTCGACCAGCTCCTCCTCCGAGGTTGAGGCCGAATCTACGACGACGCCCTGCCCCCCCTTTTTCTTCCCCACGGGGGATTTCACGGGGGTCCTATCGATGGGCACAAAAGATGACTCCCTCCGAGGTGGCAGGGAGACTCTGAGCCCCGAGGTCGCCACCACTGGTGTAGCCTGCACAGGCTGAGCCAGTGCCGCTGCGACAGTTTCGATAGAGGGCTTGGCTGGATGGATTAAGGCCTTCACCACCTTAGGTGCGCTCACCGCCTTATCCTTGAGGGGGGGGACACCGCCTCGCTCCCCCTCCGATGGGGCCTTAGAGCTCGACCGGGGCCTCTCCAGGAGCTTCGCCGGGTGCTTGGCCTTCCTCTTACCCGACCCAGAGCGTTGGCTCGTGGTTGATGGTGCCGGGGAGGGTGCGCCCTGCCTGGCGCCCGTAGAGCCCGACCGTTCGGCGCTCCCGGTGCCAGCGGACTCGCGGTGCTTGGCCTTATGTTGGACCCCCGTCGCCGGGGCGTCCTCAAAGGTCTTAGAAGACCGCTCAGATGTAGGCAGTAGAGACAAAAGGAGTGTTCGTCCTCCTTGAAGACGTTCTGCAGCTGGCATCCAGGGCAGACCCTGAACAGCTTTCCGGGCGTCGAGCTTCCCTTCTCCTGGGCCATGACCGGGCCTGAGAAACTTCTGGAGTCCTCCAAAAGCGTAGCTCGACGAATCTTCACCCTTGAGGGGCGCAGACGAATCCGACACGGGTCCCCGTTGATCGGATAGAGAGTCGGTGGAGCTTGAGGCTCTTTTGACCGAAAAAACGAAGTTTTTGAGAAAAAACGTGAAAAAAATAGCACTAACGCTCGAGAGCAATAGCACGAGGATCCCAACACATGAACGTGCGGTAAAAATCTGAAGATGGCTGCCAGAGGCGGTGCTTAGGTAGAGGGCAGTCATTGGCTGTGGTCAGTATGACGCAGAGACCAGTGATTGGTTATTACTATGAAAGACAGATCAGAAACGAAACTGATACTGGTTTTTTCTTTACCGAGGATTCCCAGCCTGACGACGGGGAATATTCATGAGCATGTGAATCCATGCCAGACCCCATGCTGGAGAACCAGATCTGTCTCGGCCACGCCGGTGCGACGAGGATCATCCTGCACCTTGGACCTCTTGAACTAGTTGATGAGATGGAGCAGCAACGGCAACGGAGGGAACGCGTACAGGAACAGGCCGTCCCAAGGGAACGACAAAGCATCACCCATGCTCCTCGGTTGTGCAAACCTCTGGCACTTGGAGTCCGTCGCGAACAGGTCGATCTGGGGTTTGCCCCACTGTTGGAGCCGATCCACCTGGTCCTGGCGTAGTTCCCACTCGTGGCACGAGCGCAGCTCCCTGCTGAGTGAGTCGGCGATGGTGTTTTTTATTCCTGCCAGGTGGAAGGGAACCAGAATCATCCCCTGGGCGACAGCCCAGTGCCACAGATCCTGGGCCTCCTTGGATAGTGCTGGGGATATGGTGCCTCCCTGCTTCTGGATGCAGAACATCGTGGTGGTGTTGTCGGTGAAGATCCTCACCACTTTGTCCTTGAGGGATGGAAGGAACGATTTGAGCGCCCAGAACACGGCTCGTAGCTCCAGGATCTTGATGTGAAGAGACCGCTCCCCCGGGAGCCAGAGGCCTTTTGCGTGGAGATCTCTGGTGTGGGCCCCCCCCCTATCCCTCCAGGGAGGCGTCCGTCGTTACAGTCTCCTGATACGCCGGGGCCTGAACGTTCATGCCTGCCGCGAGGTGCGCACGGGCACCCCACCATAGAATCGCCTGACGGAACTCCTCCTCGAGCGGGATCCTTTCTTCGAAGCTGCCCGCCGCTTGAATCCAGCGGGCGTCGAGGAACTCTTGTAGCGGACGCATCCGAAGTCTGCAAAGGGGCACAAGGTAGATGCATGAGGACATCATCCCGAGAAGGGACTTGATGGACCTCACTCTGGCCACATCCGTGGCTAACAGGTGCTGCACCTTTCCCAAAATGGCCTTCGTCCTTTCTTCCGACGGAGATGCCAGTCGCTTCACTGTATCGAGCTTCGCTCCCAGAAACAGGGCCACCTGCGACGGGACCAGATGGGATTTGGGGTAGTTGATGGCGAATCACAGCTCCGTGAGCAGGCGGACTGTCCTCGCTGTGTGTTCGACGGCGAGTTCTCTTGACCTTGCACGGATTAGCCAGTCGTCCAGGTAGGGGTAGACGTGGATCCCTTGCAGGTGCAGCCACGCCGCCACAGGTGCGAGGCACTTGGTGAACACCCTGGGTGCCGACTTTAATCCGAACGGCAAGGCTCTGAATTGGTAGTGACGCCCCTGGACTACGAATCTGAGGAACTTTGTGTCCTTTTAGAATGGGCATGTGGAAGTAAGCATCCTCCAGGTCCAGCGACGATAGGAAGTCGCCCTCCTCCAGCTGTCCCAGCACGTGCTGGAGAGTGACCATCCTGAATTTCTGTGCCTTGACGTACCTGTTCAACCGACGCAGGTCCAGGATGGGGTGCCAACCGCCTGTCTTCTTTCTGACGAGGAAGTATCTTTAGTATACCCCGGAGCCTCTTGGGGACGAGCTTGATGGCACCCTCCTTGAGCATCGCCCTTACGTCCAACAGCAGCTGAGGGACGTGATTATCCTTCCTGGCCACGGGAGGAATGCGAGGACACTTCTTTTGAAATTCCAGCGAGTGTCCGTGGGCCAGGGTGTCCAGCACCCAACTGTCGGTGGAGATGGACTCCCACAAGCTGATGAACTTCGTCAGCCGGCCTCCCACCGGGGTGCTTTGGTGGGGGCACGACGCTACGGCCGGTTCAGTCCAGCTTGGAAGAGGCCTTGCCGCCTTGGCCTCCTTGGAGACGGCGGCGAGACCCTCCTTGCTTGCCGCGGCCTCTGTAGGCCTCCTGGGACGAGGAGCGGGCCGCCTGGCGGTAAGTAGAAGAGCCGCAGCTGGATCCCTTGGAGGCTCACTGTCTGCCTCCAGAGTCCCGAAAGGGCCGCCGTTGCTGAAGGACTCCTAGGGCACGGGCTGTTTCCGTGTCTGTCTTGATGGCCTGGAGGGACTCATCCACCGTCTTTCCAAAATGGTTGTTGCCGTCGAACAGCATGTCCAACACTCTGGTCTGGACGTCCTGGCGAAAGTCCGTCGCCTCGAGCCATCCTCGTCGTCGGAGGCAAACCCCGTTGCCCAGTTGGTGAAATCCGGTATCGGCAATGTCCGTTGCCACCGTTATGGCGTGATCCGACGCCACCTCTCCTTCCTGCAGAATCTGTAGGGCCTCCGCCCTCTTGTTGTCCGGTAGGAAGTCTAGCAGAGGAGCTATCTTGAACCAAAGCTCCCTGTCGTAACGGGTCACAATCGCTAAGGCATTGGCCGCCTTAATCGTCGCCGCCGACGAGATGACTTGTCGTCCCATGGAGTCCAACTTCTTGCCCTCGCTGACCGGCGGGGAAGTGGAAGTTGAAGCCATCGCACACGCTGCTTTCTTCTTGGTCGCTGCCGAGACAACAGAGTCCAGCGTGGGCTGGGCCCTGAGGCACAAGAGGGCGGCATCGGCGACCCGGTACTTCTCGTACCTGCCCCACTTGGCGGGTGTCGTGGAAGGGTTCTTGAAGATAGCCAGCCCCTCGTCCCAGATGTCGTCGAGCAATGGCACCGCGAGGACCGTTTTTCTCTTGGCCTCTCGTCGTTGGTAAAGAAAACCTTACTTTTTCTGTTCCTCAGGGCAGAGCTGGAAGAGCTCGGATGCCCTGGCTATCATGGCGTGAAAAGAGCCAATTTCATCGGGCGGAGAGGCCCGAAAGGGGGGATAAGGGGGTAATGCCGGGATGTCCGTTGTGTCATCGCCGCCGTCGTCCGTCCCCGTCGCTGTATCCATAGCCGCATCCTCCTGAGGGTCTGGCGAGGGGTCCTGTTTGGAGGGCTTCCCGACGGGCCTGGTTCTGGATCCTCCGTCGGGGTTCGTGGTAACCTCGTCCTTATCTCAGTACATAAGGATTGGAGCACCAACAAAATGGCCGCCGAACTATCCTGGGGCTCGGGTAATGGCTGCGACGGACGGGATGGCTGCTCCACTGGGCCCTCGTCGTCGCTATCTTCGATCACATCAGCGGGAACCTGTCCCTGGGATCGAACCTTCTCGAACCTTTTGTTGAGGCCTATGAACCGCTCGTTGAGGCCTTTCACGGTGTCCACCGGATCCGCCTCGGAGGCTGAATCCGAGTCCGTAATGGCCAACGCCCCACCCCCCTCTTTTTCGCCGGGTCTTCACGGGGGTCTTAACGATGGTCTGGAAAGAGGATTCCCTCCGCAGCGGCAGGGAAACTCTGGGCCCCGAGCCCGCCTCCACTGGCGTAGCCTCTGCCTGCTTTGCCAGGGCCGCTGCGACAACCTCGATAGAGGCCTTTGCCAGGTGGATCAAGTCCCTCACCACCTTAGGTGCGTCCTGGGCCTTTGCTTTGGGGGGAGGGTCATCGCCTCGCTCCCCCTCGGCTCCCTTCGAGATCGATCGGGGCCTCTCCAGAAGCTTACCCGGGTTCTCGGACTTCCTCTTCCCCGAACCAGAGCGCTGGCTCGTGGTCGATCGTGCCAGGGAAGTCGCGCCCTGCCTGGCAGCCGACGAGCCCGACCTTTCGGCGCTCCCGGTGCCCGCGGTGCTTGGCCTTCTGTTGGGCCCCCGTCGCCGGGGCACCCTCACAGGACTTAGAAGATCACTCAGACTTTTTCTTCACCTTCTCACCTACTGTGCCCTTCTCCAGCCAGGCGGCAAGGCGGGAACGACGATCTTGCTTGGTCCGTTCCGACAGGTTCTTGCAGAACGCACAGTCCTTCTCCACGTGCGTCTTGTCCTCATGAAGGCAGTAGAGACATCTCGAATGCTCATCGTCCTTGAAAACATTTTGCAATCCGCATCCTGGGCAGCTCCTGAACAGCTTGGATCCGGGCGTCGAGCTTCCCTTGTCCTGGGCCATGTCCATTGAGGTAGGCCACAGATCTTCTGGAATCCTCCAACAAGCGTATCTCGACGAAAACTTCACCCTTCAGGGGCGTAGAAGAATTCCGAAACGGGTCCCCGTTATCGGAAGTAGAAACGGTGGAGCTTGAGGCTCGATTAACCGAAAAAATGAGAAAAATCTCCTGAAAAAGCGCGAAAGCGCAGTAAAAGCTTGAGAGCTAAAACACAAGGACTCCCAACCCTTGAACGTGCGGTAAAAATCTGAGGATGGCTGCCAGGGGAGGGGCTTAGGTAGAGGGCAGTCATTGGCTGGGGGCAGTATGACCCAGAGATCAGCGATTGGTTACTACTAAGAAAGACAGATCAGAAATGATACTGATACTGATTTTTTCTTTACCGAGGATTCCTGGCCTGACGACGGGGAATATTCATGAGCATGTGAATCCATGCCAGACCCCATGCTGGAGAACTCTAATATTTGTTTTATTAACTTATGCCTTTTTGCTCTGAATGCCATTTTGCTCCTACTTCAAAGTAGTTTAAATGTTTCTGAACCGGTTAGTGTGAAGTACTGTAGGATATGTTTGTGTGATATTGATTGCCTCCTTTTAGTGAATGTTTTCTAAATGACTGTGTAATAAATTAAGAAGTGTTTTACCAAGAAAACGTGAGTTAAATTGTCTATTTGAATACTTGTAATTGTAGACCTCTGTGTAACCTCATTACAAGCTCACATTCCCTCTTGAGATAAGCCTGGCTGCTCAGCTCGCTACCAAAAGCTGTGTGGTACAGACTTATACCAAAGGTTGGTTGGCTTACACCTGTAGTCCTAGTTGTGTGTAGTGGTCCCAAAGGGTACTGCATACAAACTTTGCTGAACAACTCCTCTCCCTCTCCCTCTCCTTCCTCCCTCACACTCAGAACATTGACAATAGAGTCCCACTTTCGGATCTTCTCAAAGGATTTCTACCTTTTCTCACTTTCCCACAGAAGCTCAATATTACCCAAGCCCTGGTTCTCCCCGGGCATGACCTTTGCAATAGCCTCCTTCTGAATCTACCTTCTTCCACTCTTCGACCACTCCAGCTAATTCAGCCTAGGGAAGCAAGACTTATCCTTTGCCTCAAGCCCACGGGCCGCATCTCTCCTGCCCCAAAAATACTTCACTGGTTCCCGGTTGCTTCACTGTTTAAATTCAAATCCCTCTGTATCATCCACAAGGCTTTCTGGCACCGGGGACCACGCTATCTGCAACTCTCTCTTACTAAATCCTCTCTCTCTAGACCTCTGCGTTCCTCTGGCACCAAATCTTTGCGTGGAAAGTGTTTTGCTAAAAAGAGGGCAAGAGGTCGATAGCTTTCCGCAGCTGGCTCCTTTCTATGGAACAGCCTCCCCCTCCCTCTGCATCTTGAACAGGGCTTTCATAAATTCTGTAAGCTCCTCAAGACTTTCCTCTTCACCACCTCCTCTCCCCCCTTCTCTCTTCTGCTAATCAGTTGCTTTGATTGGGTACCAGGGCCCTTATGCATCCTCGGGGGCCTGACCTCCCACACTGAATCACCCCCAGCTTCTGTCTATCCGCAGCACTTGTCTCAGCACACCCTGCGTCCTGGAGGCTCGCACTTTATCTGTTGCTCACCCACAAGCATGGGCACCCCAGTACCTACCCCCACTGCCCCCTCCCTTCTGCACTTGTATGTTCTGAATACTCACAACGCATAGTAGGTTCGCCCCCCCTCCACTGTATTTAATATTTTATGTATTTTAATGTGACTCATTGCCATGTCCCCTCCCTGATGCCATGTGGGCACTTTGAAAACAGAATTAACTTGCTGTATAAGCGTCTAACAAGCAAACAATCAATAAATACTGCAATTCTATAAGTCTTTTTACACTGTGGTTTACTTACTAGAAGTATTATATTGGTTTTATATTCCATTTGCTTATTGTGATGGTGTTCGGTAAGATTTTCAAATTAATGATAAATATTCCTGACCTGTGTCAACCCCAGAACTTTTGCTTGGACTTGATTATTTTTCCTTGTCCCTAGGTGAAGGGGAATCTTTTTCCCCTCTCACCTAGTCTTTTACTATTTGTATAGGTCACCTTTTTATGTCTCTCCACATTGTGTGTTTGGAGTTATAGTTTCCTATAACTTTTGGGCTTAGGCTGGGTGCCCCTTAAAGCTCCCCCTTTGTAATTTCTCTTAACTGTACGTGGGTGAACTACTGTTCCAAAGGGGTAGAGAGATTTTCATCCCCTTTTTTTATTTGATTTAACAATTTTTTACAAATTAACAACAACTGTGTTATCCAATAGGAGTCCCATACAACACACTGTTGATTCTCTCCTTCGCCCAATTGAAAAACGTGCTCGTTCATTTGTTCCTTTGTTCCAGGCTCGGCAGCTGTTTTCAGGTTTCTAAATTTAAATTTGTACTGATAATCACTTGTGTGTTCTGGATACAGCCATACGTCCTATTTGACGAATTTTGAACCTGTAAGCGAAATTGGGGGGCTGGCTGTCCTGATTGGACAATGGCAAAAAAATACTAGTGTCCAAAACTCTAGGACACTCCCGTCCCGTGCACACTTGGCAAACTGTGGATAACCTCATTAACAATTTCAGATAGTTTGTTGCTTTGACTGAACTCAGCTCCTGATGAAGGGATGGCTATCCCGAAACGCATGGAGCTCATTTTTTGTTTCCTGGTTTGATTTTTTCTGTATATTCATGAATTATATTAGAATTGACACATTGTCACAAAATAAAAAACTGACTGAGCTCAGTACAACCAAGAAATATTCCCTGTACTAATTTAATTGATTATGATCTGTAAGTTATACCATCTTATCTGAAATTTTTACTGAGGTTATCCACAGTTTGACAGGTGAGGTGTGCATGGGACGGAGTGTGCTAGAGTTTTGGACACTATTTATTGCCATTGACTAGTAGTGACTTCTTGTGCCAGAGTCATGTTTTTCTCCCGTGCACCCTTAATTTACAGAATCAATTATAACTTTTATTCAAGAAACAAAATTGTCAACAAATGTGTGCATGCCATATCTTTTCCTGTCCTGATTGGACAGTCAGATCGCCCCTTTCTGTAAACTGCACAAAGAGTTTGCATAAGTTGTGCTGTAGTTCCTGATACTCAGATCCTGGAAGCTGCTGCTGACAAGTCGACCACTGGAGCCGAAGCTGAAGAGGAAGACTAAGAAAATATGTATGTAGTGATTTCCAGCAACCGAAGGAGCCTCCTGTAACTCTTCCTTCCAATTAACCTTCGAGTCCCGAAATCACTGACTCCTACCCAGAGACTGGTGGGATCCACTAGTCTCAAGATGACCTGCATTTTGAGTCCTCCCACAACGTGCTGACCTTGCTGGGCTGCAAAACACCAATACCCCGGGTTCTCGAGCCTGAGTGTATTGCATGGTCTTCCAAAGTCCAAACCTTGATGATACTTTGGTGGACTCCTGCTGGACCTCCAGAGACATGATTCGAATCCCTGAAGTCCCCTCAACAGAGTGCAGGACCGAGAGAGTTAAGAGAATCCTACCAGCGATATTAGTTCTCATCGGGCTACTGTAAAAAGGTGCCAAAACCACAGAGCTGCGAGAATCCATTAAGAAACCTTTGCTGGAAGTCACCTCCGACTACTGCTGCTGCAAGCTCCCATCCAGTGTCCAGTTCTTTCGTCTCCAGACCAGGTATTCAGGGACCGGGTCCTCTGCTGCTCCATTCTGAAGGCATCCACTCGGAAGCTCTTATTTTCTACTACGGTACTCTGTAGGCTGGGGTAATACTTACATTATGTCTGGTGTGCATCCTGTGAGGCTGAGTGGGTGATGTGTGGTTGGGAGTTTGCTCATACCGCTTGCCCAGGCCTAATGCTGGAACGCATATAGGGAGCCTTCTGTGAAGTCTCTGAACACTAACTAACTCTAAAGCTAATGCTTACTTGTTTAAGAAGATATCCTCAGGACCCTTGACTTTTCTGCAACTGAAGCCTAGCCTTGCCTGCCTACAGCTGGCTCCTAGACCACTAGGGTCCCTCTTGTGCCACTGAGAAAAATCATACTATAGACTAGGGAAGGACTTTGATGATGGGGATTCTGTCTTGAAAGTATAACGAGTGCAAAAGTACTTACTTGCTAAAGAGGTTAGTGTGGTAACTGTATCTCTGTGAAAGAAGTAACAAAGTGTCATTAAGTTTATGCTTAGCTTTGAGTTGCATTCTGCCCCTCTAAAAAGTGTATACACTACTCTACTAACTTAGAATGGTGTTTCCCCCTTTGGAAAAGTAATATGTATTGATACTGTTTTATTATTCTTAACTGAATGAGTGTAAAAACTTACCAATAGAGTTTACCTGCCTTGAATAACAGATTTGTCATTCTTAAGGTTTACCATTGTATTTTGCTTTCCCTGGTCTGCTTTATACAGATCTAAAACAGTCTTGAAGTGAATACTTGTCTTATGAGTTGCTTGCAGCCCCTCTTAATAGGTATATGGTATTACTCACCTTGAATAGCTGCTGCTCTTCTAAACCTGTAAACCTTGGGTTGTGCTTTCCCTGAATTGCTCTAGTGCTATTTTAAAATAGTTTCATAAAGTTCTTACCTTAGAAACTGTATTGTAAACTTATTAAAAGTATACTGGGTATAACTAGCTATTAGGTAGCGGGTAGTTAAGTACCTATAGGTCAATTACTTACCTTGAAATACATTGTGTTTTTCTTAAAGTGTAATTGGGTTTTGCTTTCCCTGAATTGCTTAGTGCATTCTAAAAAAGTTATTGTGTGTTCATACTTATCATTGAGAAGCTTAAGGCCCCTTCAGAAATTATGAGTTACTTTATTAGCTCTGAACTGTGTTCCACAAGTAATATCTGTTACAAGGTGTATACTTTTAACTGGGTTGGTTTAGAAAGTGATGTCTGTAACTGCGTGTTTCAGTGTTTCTTTGGACCATAAGTATGCTACAATTTCTGTGTACCAAGCTAAAGCTCTTTCTCCCTCCTAAGATAAACCTGGCTGTTCTGTCCTTGTGTTGAGACGCAGATCCAACTATTATCACCCAAGCGGTTCTGACTGAGAGCAACGCAGTAAAGAGAGTTAAAACAAATAACATAAGATAGTAGGGGGGAGATGCATGCCAGGAACATTACAATAGATGTAGGGATCCAGTATGAAGATACTGTCAGAGAGAAATATGGTGAACCACTGCCATTTTGGGGAGCTGGGCATAGCATGAGAACGACCCAGCGCGATCAGACCATGGGCAGAGGTGTTCAGCTGCAGCACTCAGTTTCATTCTGGTCCCACATCCAGGCAGGGGGAAGGAACAAGTTACTTACCTGTAACTGTTGTTCTCCAGCATGGGTCTGGCATGGATTCACATGCTCATGAATATTCCCCGTCGTCAGGCTGGGAATCCTCGGTAAAGAAAAAACCAGTATCAGTTTCGTTTCTGATCTGTCTTTCCAACCAATCACTGGTCTCTGCGTCATACTGACCACAGCCAATGACTGCCCTCTACCTAAGCACCGCCTCTGGCAGCCATCTTCAGATTTGGAAGCACGTGAAGTGGCAGTATGACCAAGTGAAGAGCCGCAGAGGGGTAGGCGGGAGGGTTCGCATGTGAATCCATGCCAGACCCATGCTGGAGAACAACAGTTACAGGTAAGTAACTTGTTCCTTCTCCAGCATGGGGTCTGGCATGGATTCACATGCTCATGAATAAAGAATACATAGCAGTACACACATGCACAACCACGGGAGGTGGCAAAGGCTCAACATTAAGCATTACATCAAACTCAACATTAAGCATCTTACCTCCTCACCAGGCTCACCTCAGGCGAACAGGTTGCGCAGCACTGCTTGGCCGACCCTGGACTCCTCCCTGGAATCCCGGTCGACGCAGTAGAATTTCGTGAAGGTGTGCGTCGACCTCCACGTAGCAGCCCTGCATATGTCCAGCAGGGGCACACCAGATAGGAACGCCGTGGTAGCTGCGATCGCTCTGGTGGAATGGGCTCTCGGACGGCCAGGCAGCGGTCGGTTTGCCAACCGGTGACAGTACATGATACAGCCGGAGAGCCATCTGGAGATGGAAGCCTTCGAGAGAGCCTTCCCCTGATTGACAGGTCCAAAGTTCACAAAGAGTTGTGACGTCTTCCGAAAACACTTCGTGCGGTCTACGTAGAACTTCAGCGCTCTAGCCACATCCAGCGAGTGCAAAGTCCTCTCAGCCAGCGACGAAGGCGACGGGAAGAACACAGGCAACACCAAGGGTTCGTTGAGATGGAAGTCCGACGTTACCTTGGGCATGAAGGAGGGGTGCGTCCTGAGCACTACCCTCGTGTCGTGAAAAGTCAAGTACGGGGCCTTGCAGGAAAGGGCCTGGATCTCCCCAACTCGTCGTGCGGAGGTGATGGCCACAAGAAACGCTGTTTTCCATGACAGAAATTTCAACGGAGCAGAGTGCAGAGGCTCGAACGGAGGTCCCATGAGGTTGGTCAGCACCACGTTGAGCTCCCACGCCGGGGCCGGAGCCTTCACCGGCGGGAACGATCTGAACAGTCCCTTCATGAACTCTTTCAACAGACGATGAGACCACAAGGGCGTCCACCCCGTGGTTCTGGTGTATCGGGAGATCGCAGCAAGATGAATCTTGATGGACGCGTGTGCCAGTCCAGCTTTGGCCAGCGTCAGCAGGTACGGCAGTACTTGGGGAGCCATAATCCGTAGAGGGTTAATCTTCTGTGCGTGGCACCAGACAGAGAACCTCTTCCATTTGTGTCCGTAGCATTTAAGAGTCGAGGTCGCCCTGGCCTTTGCAAGAACCTCTCTGCAGTCGGGCGGTATGTCGTATCCTCCGAACTCTAGCGCTGCAGGAGCCAGGCCTGCAAGTTCAGCGATTTCGGGTCGTGGTGGAGGATGGCGCCTCCTTCCCTGGAGAGTAGATCCGCATCCACCGGCAGCTTGATTGGCGGGGACGCTGACAAGTCCAGAAGGTCCGGGAACCATATCTGCCTCGGCCACGCAGGTGCGACGAGGATCATCCTGCACCGTGACCTCTTGAGCTGGTTGACGAGCCGGATTAGCAGTGGCAAAGGAGGGAACGCGTAGAGGAACAGGCCCTCCCAGGGGAACGAGAAAGCATCGCCCATGCTCCTCGCCTGGGGAAACCTGATGGCGAACCTCAGGCACTTGGAGTTTGTTGCCGTCGCGAACAGGCCGATCTGGGGTGTGCCCCACCGTCGGAAGAGGCGATACACTAGATCCTGCCGTAGCTCCCACTCGTGGCACGAGCGCAGCTCCCTGCTGAGCGAGTCGGCGATGGTGTTTTTTATCCCTGCCAGATGAAACGGCACCAGAAACATCCTTTGGGCGACCGCCCAATGCCACAGGTCCTGCGCCTCCTTGGACAGTGCTGGGGACCTGGTTCCGCCCTGTTTCCTGATGTAAAACATGGTGGTGGTGTTGTCGGTGAAGATCCTCACCACCTTGCCCTTGAGGGACGGAAGGAAGGACCTGAGGGCCCAAAACACTGCACGGAGCTCCAGGACGTTGATATGTAGGGATTTCTCCGTCGGGAGCCAAAGGCCTCTTGCGTGCAGATTTTCGGTGTGCGCTCCCCACCCTTCCAGGGAGGCATCCGTGGTCACTGTCTCCTGGTGGGCTGGGGTCTGGAAGTCCATGCCCGCCGTCAGATGCGCGCGGGTGCCCCACCACCGGATCGCTCGTCGGAAACTCTTGTCGAGTGTGATCCTTTTCTCGAAGCTGCCCGTCGTTTGGATCCAGCGCGCGTCCAGGAACTCCTGCAACGGGCGCATCCGGAGCCTGCACATGGGAATGAGGTAGATGCAGGAAGACATCATTCCGAGGAGGGACTTGATGGACCTCACCTTAGCCGCGTCGGCCACCAACATCCTCTGCACCTTGCCCAGGATGGTCCTGGTCCTCTCCTCCGACGGGGAGGCCAGAAGGGACACTGTGTTGAGCCTCGCTCCTAGAAACAGAGCATCTTGCGCGGGTACCAGGTGGGATTTGGCGTAGTTCACGGAGAATCCCAAGTCCGTGAGAAGTTGGACGGTCCTTGCCGTGTGAACCACGGCGAGCTCCCTCGTCTTGGCTCGGATGAGCCAGTCGTCCAGGTAGGGGTAGACGTGGATCCCTTCGCGGCGCAGCTGCGCCGCCACCGGTGCGAGGCACTTGGTGAACACCCTGGGTGCCGACCGTAGTCCGAAGGGGAGGGCTTTGAACTGGTAATGACGCCCTTGGACCACAAACCTGAGGAATTTTCGGTGCCCCTTTAGGATGGGAATATGGAAGTAGGCATCCTCCAAATCCAACGACGACAGGAAGTCTCCTTCCTCCAGCTGACCCAGGACGTGCTGGAGGGTAACCATCCAGAACTTTTGCGCCTTGATGAACTTGTTCAGAAGTCGCAGGTCCAGGATGGGGCGCCATCCCCCCGTCTTCTTCTTCACGAGGAAGTATCTCGAGTAAACTTCGGAGCCCCGAAGCCTCTTTGGGACGAGTTCGATGGCGCCCTTCCTGAGCATCGCCTTTACCTCCAGGAGAAGTTGAGGGACGTGAAGTTCTTTCCTGGCCACGGGGGGGGACGCGCGGACACCTTCTTCGAAACTCGAGCGCGTGGCCCCGGGCCAAGGCGTCCAGCACCCAACGGTCGGTGGAGATGGACTCCCACACGCTGACGAAGCTCGCCAGCCGGCCTCCCACCGGGGTGCTTCGGTGGGGGCCCGACCCCACGGCCGGTTCAATCCTGCTTCGACGAGGCTTTGCCGCCTTGACCTCCTTGGCGACGACGGCGGGGTCCGCCAGACTTGCCTCGTCCTCTGTAGGCCTCCTGAGACGACGAGCGGGCCGCTTGACGGTAGGTGGAGAAACCGCCGCCGGAACCTTTGGAGGCGCCCTTGCCTCCGCTGCTCCGAAAGGGCGTCCGTCGTTGTTGCAGAATTCCAAGGGCCCGGGCCGTCTCGGTGTCCGCTTTAATGGCCTGAAGGGAGTCGTCCACTGTTTTCCCAAACAGGTTGTTCCCATCGAAGGGCATGTCCAGGACTCTGGTCTGAACGTCTTGACGGAAGTCCGTAGCCTTGAGCCATCCACGCCGCCTAAGGCAAACGCTGTTGCCCAACTGGCGGAACCCAGTGTCGGCGATGTCCGTCGCAACGGTAATGGCGTGGTCCGAAGCCACCTCACCTTCCTGCAGGATCTCCAGGGCCTCTGTCCTCTTGTCGTCCGGCAAGAAGTCCAGCAGGGGAGCCAGTTTGTACCAGAGCTCCCTGTCGTAGCGGGCCACGATAGCCAAGGCGTTGGCCGCTTTAATCGTCGTCGCTGCAGACGAGATGACTCTGCGTCCCATAGCGTCAAATTTCTTTCCCTCGCCGTCCGGTGGGGAAGTCGATGTGGAGGCCGCACCCCCCCTGCTTTCTTCCTGGCCGCCGCGGAGACGACGGAGTCCGGGGTAGGCTGCGCCCGGAGGCACAGGGGGGCCGTGTCTGGGACCCGGTACTTCTTCTCGTACCGGTCTCTTCTAGCTGGCGTCGTGGAAGGGTTCTTGAGGAGGGTGAGGCCCTCATCCCAAATGTCGTCCAATAGAGGCACTGCGAGGACCGTCTTCCTCTTGGCCTCGCGCCGCTGATAAAGGAAACCTTCCTCCTTCTCCTCAGGGAGAGTTGGAAAAGCTCGGATGCCCTGGCGATCATGGAGTGGAACGATCCAATCTCGTCGGGCGGAGAAGCCCTGGTGGGAGGCGACGACGGTACATACTCGTCGTATACCTCGTTGTCCGTACCCGTCGCTGCCGTGTCAGTCCCCGTATCATCCCCTCGGGTGGACGGGGAGGGCTGGAAGGGGCGCGACGGCTGAAAAGGAGGTGGAGGGTGGATCCTTCTTTTCTTGGTAGGGGGAACACCAGAAGGTCCCGGTTCTGGGTCCCCCGACGGGAGAGGTTCCGTCGGCAACAGTAGTCTCGTCCTTATCTCTGAGCATAAGGACTGTATAGCCAACAAAATGGCCGCCGAGTTGTCTCGCGGCGCTGGCAGAGGGGAATCCGACGGGCGATCAGGGGCCCCGTCGGTACCCTCGACGATGTCGTCGTCACCTGCGTCGGGATCCATCCCGACGGGCCGGTCTTCTTCCACGCCGAGGCCCTGGCTTAAGACCTCGACCAGCTCCTCCTCCGAGGTTGAGGCCGAATCTACGACGACGCCCTGCCCCCCCCCCTTTTTCTTCCCCACGGGGGATTTCACGGGGGTCCTATCGATGGGCACAAAAGAGGACGCCCTCCGAGTTGGAAGGGAGACTCTGAGCTCCGAGGTCGCCACCACTGGGGTAGCCTCCACAGGCTGAGCCAGGGCCGCCGCGACAGTTTCGATAGAGGGCTTGGCCGGATGGATTAAGGCCTTCACCACCTTAGGTGCGCTCACCGCCTTATCCTTGAGGGGGGGGGCACTGCCTCGCTCCCCCTCCGCCTTCGAGCTCGACCGGGGCCTCTCCAGGAGCTTCGCCGGGTGCTCGGCCTTCCTCTTACCCGACCCAGAGCGTTGGCTCGTGGTTGATGGTGCCGGGGAGGGTGCGCCCTGCCTGGCGCCCTTAGAGCCCGACCGTTCAGCGCTCCCGGTGCCAGCGGACTCGCGGTGCTTGGCCTTATGTTGGACCCCCGTCGCCGGGGCGTCCTCAAAGGTCTTAGAAGACCGCTCGGATTTCTTCCTCTTCTTCTCGCCGGACGGGCTCTTCCCTTCTAGCCAGTTGGCGAGACGTTGATGGCGGTCCTTCATGGTCCGCTCCGACATGTTGCCGCAAAACGCACAGTCCTTCTCCACGTGCGTCTTGTCCTCATGTAGGCAGTAAAGACAAAAAGAGTGTTCGTCCTCCTTGAAGACGTTCTGCAGCTGGCATCCAGGGCAGACCCTGAACAGCTTTCCGGGCATCGAGCTTCCCTTCTCCTGGGCCATGACCGGGCCTGAGAAACTTCTGGAGTCCTCCAAAATCGTAGCTCGACGAAATCTAAACCCTTGAGGGGCGCAGACGAATCCGACACGGGTCCCCGTTGATCAGATGGAGAGTCGGTGGAGCTTGAGGCTCTTTTGACCGAAAAAACGAAGTTTTTGAGAAGAAAAGGTGAAAAAAATAGCACTAACGCTCGAGAGCAATAGCACGAGGATCCCAACACATGAACGTGCGGTAAAAATCTGAAGATGGCTGCCAGAGGCGATGCTTAGGTAGAGGGCAGTCATTGGCTGTGGTCAGTATGACGCAGAGACCAGTGATTGGTTATTACTACGAAAGACAGATCAGAAACGAAACTGATACTGGTTTTTTCTTTACCGAACGATTCCCAGCCTGACGACGGGGAATATTCATGAGCATGTGAATCCATGCCAGACCCCATGCTGGAGAAAGAATGTTATTTTGCCCGCAAAATACAACCATCCATTGTGCACCCTGCAGGCCCTTGTCAGTCAAAAGGTAGGTGAGGGGAGTGCCTGGCTTTGAAGGACGATCTCACGAGAAGCAGGGCAGACGTCTGAAGCTGCCAAAACATGGATCTCAGATTTAGAGCACCCATGTCCCCCAACTCCCCAGCCACTCTGTTTGATCCATGAGAGGCCCCCATCCCGAGCTCTAAATCCCTCAACTGGCAATTAATTCGCGTTTCCACAACAAGCACCCCCCCAGGGAGGGGCCAGATGCCAAGGGGGAATACCAAAGACCAGGTCTGGTGATTTGTACTGTGAGGTGCATGGGGTGAGAATAACACATTTAGGCCAACGATATGGGGGGGCATGGCAGGGGCGCCAGGGCATCTGGGATAGAGCTAAGCTTCTCACATTTATTGAGGGCTATCCTGACCTCAAGAGGATCCACTGCGCTCATGTCTCATTACCAGGTGCACATCACGTGGTCGAAATGCAAAAAGAAAGGTCTTTTCATCCAGTTAACCAATTAAGTGGCTAGGTGTGAACATATTGTTGCCAAAGTCCCCGTGGAAAATGGATGTATGCAACGACAGCCAATCACCGGAGGGTCTATGGGTGACCAACTGTATATACATAAAAGCCCCACCAATAATAAGGAAGAACTGACGCTGTATATTGCTTTCATCATGAGTGGCGTTGTTGTGCTTTAAAATGTGTTTGCCTGGAACGGACCAGTGCGCTCCGTGGCAGTAGGGGTTGAAGCCCTTGCTGACATGTATTTTGCTTTTTGGAAGTAAAACTTTGTTATTCTCACAAAAGGTGTTCTGAGTGTTTCCTTAGAGGATTGCATGTATTCTGTGTCTGGTTGTCTGCCACACACATGCTACCCACATTCTCAGGTGGTACAGCCTTACTCTGAGTGGAGCTTATGTACTGTCTCAGATGTATGTTTTTATGAAGCCCCTATTTGGACTTTAGAAAAACTGTCTTAGGGGGGCGCTGTTGCGCATGACGGTAATGGCCGCCTGATTCCAGAGCTCCCGCTCCACTGAGATATCCTGCGCCATATCATCCGTTATAACATTGCCTGCGTAGCCTAAACGTTCTGGGAAGGTAGCCCAGCCTTCCGTTCTGGGTCAGTCGAACTCCTGTGAATCAGAGGCCAGGAACGCCGGTGATACAGCTCCAGGCAGATCGGCTGATACACGCGGCTGAATACATCCTGTGCCGAGCTCCAGGGAGATCGCGGCTGAAGGACCAAGGCCCCTGATAGGAGGAGCCTGAACTGCGGCCCAGGCCCTACGCCCTGCTGGCAATACGCTGCTGTCTCTGGATTGGCCGTGACACGGGTGGTTCAGTCGGACGAACCGACCCGCGTTCCAGTACGGCCCCGGTGTGTGGCGGCCCGCGGCCGCTGAGCTCCAGAAAAGCCCCTTGCGGAACCTGCATTACAACACGGGGCGAGGCGTGTGACGGGCCCGCGATACGGGACCGCGAAGAGGCCCGGAGAAGAGAACTTCTAGTAAGGAGGCGCAGCTGGGCGGCGGATGAGTGGCCGAAAAAGGACATTATTTTCCGGGGGCAGCGGGTCGCAGACCCAGCGACAATCCTCACTGAGCCGATATACTTTATCTGCCATTCCGTTGGACCGGCGAATCCCGGTGGTACACGCGGCAAGTTGGGGTCACTCTGGCGGTTCTGTTGTGCGGGCAGTCCACCGGGTTCCAGCGGGGGGCTCATTGTGTAATCGTTCATTACGCCTTCAGCCTCTTAATCTGATCCACTCCCAGGGCTCGGACACTGCATAAGGAGCAAGGGAGGACGGCGAATAGAAATTTGGCTAACAATATACTGCACTGCTTCAGAACACGATTCCGACAGTATCATGGGGTAACCACAGAATTCGGGAAAAGGTGCCAAAACTCCGGGGAAACAGAAAAAAGGCCCAATGGACGCTTATACGGGCAGTCAGAGTCTGGCTACGTCGGCTGACGCCCACACTGCGGGTAACGAGGCCCCCACTTCTGAGCCTGGTGAGAATTTAGACAACTTAACCACAATAGTGCAGAATGGTTTCCACACAGTCAACCCGAAATTGGATGACATAGTGTCCACTATCGGCTCCTTAAAGGCTAGAGTAGAGTAGGAAAGTTTGCGTATAACAGAAACCAAAAGCAGGATAAGCACTAATGAAGACACTATCGCAGATCACAGCCATGACATCACCCAAATCAAAGAAAACATGGTGAAACTACAGAACAAATGCGAGGACTTGAAGTCGCGCTCCAAGAGAAACAATATCCGTGTGGTGGGCGTAGCGGAATCTTTTGGCAAAGGCCAAATGGAGAAACAACTCGAGACACTGCTTAAAACCCTGTCTGGACCGGAGACATTCTCTGAACATTTTTTGGTGGAACGAGCACATCGTACATTGGCCCCAGCACCCAAACCAAGCGCACCACCACGTACTATAATCGCACGACTCCTCAATTCCAGGGACAGAGATACAATCCTACGTAAGGCAAGAGAGGCGGGCACCCTCCAATATGAGGAAAGTCGCATTCACATTTACCCAGATTTCTCTTCGGGGGTGCAGGCAAGCAGAAGATCCTACGAGCCAGTCAAGAGGCTCCTAAGAGAACGCCAGATCCCATATGCTTTGATGTTCCCAGGCAAAAATGAGGATTCAGCATGCAGGAAGGGCCCATTTCTTTGAGTCTCCGGCCGAAGCCACGCAATATATTGAAACGTCCATACCCCTTACACCTAAAGGGGGCAGACCGGCACAAAACAACAGACCCAGACCTGCAGACTAAGAAACACTCGACTGTCAACCCTTTCTAAGGCTATACTCAAGATACGTATCGGATCAAGCTGTACCAGGCAATTTGGTTGGTGGAGTTGTCGGACCTGATCGGCGGCCATGTGGAGCAACATGGCTACCTGCGGAATATTCCATAAGTTTTGTTGGACACATCAACAAGTTGGGAGTGATGATGAGGGTGGGGGGGTGGGACAGGGTGAGGGGTTTGGTGAATTCAGCTCTTGTATTGATTTATGGTGGCATCTTGTTGGAGGTTGGTGCCACTCTACGGAGCCATGTTCATGTGTAAAGTGGTTGGAGGTGACTTGTTGGTTGAAAAGTAAAATTATGGTGGCATCGAGGCTGGGACCGATTATGTTGCACCATTACTGTAAACCCGTTGAGTTTGACAATGGCTAATGCTCCATTTCAGAGCCCAGGTGCTGGGCTTAAGGTTAAACTCCTGACGTGGAATGTGTGGGGATTAAATCAGGTCAAGAAGATTTCCAACTATGTGGCCAGGCATAATCCCCAAATCCTGATGCTACAAGAAACCCATGCAGTAGGAATGAGTAATGGCCATATATTGCCCAGGTGGGGTCCCCTGAGGTTTTACACTGACTATTCATCCGAGTCCAGAGGGGTGATCACCCTTATTCATCCAGGCCTTGGGTTCAGGGTGGGTGGTCACAAGGCTGATCCTCTGGGCAGATATGTCATGGTCTGGGTGGAGGTGGCTACTCAACAAATACTCCTGGTCAACACGTATGGGCCTAACATTGATGACCCTGATTTTTACCAGATAATTATGTCACTTGATGGTCTGAATGTGCTATGGAGGGGGAGACTTCAATTTGACCTTGGACCAGGTTCTTGATAGATCCTCGAAGGTGGTTAGAACCCCAAGTAGGGCAGTACTGAATCTGAGACATGTTTTGTCACAACTTTTGCTGGTCGATGCATGGCGTGAAACTCATCCTGATAGCAGGAGATATACGTTTTATTCCTTGGTACATGACTCTGAGTCTAGGATTGATTATTGGTTTGTTTCCATGTCTTTGATGGCTGTGGTGGGGGGGGGGGGGGGGGGTTGCGAAATCCTTCCCCAGTGCTGTTGGAACTAATGTTCCGGAATGCCCAGTGTCCTGCTAGGAGGTGGAGGAGGCCGGGTGGAATGTTGGGAGACCCGGGGACAGTAGAAGCACTCCATGCTGAGATCACAGAGTTTCTATCCAACAATGTGAGATCAGTTGACAAATACTCAACGGTGTGGGACTCCTTCAAGGTCTGGATTAGGGGTGTGTTGATGTCTTAAACTACGGGTATGCTGAAGGCTGTGAGAACCTCATTGTCAACTATCGAAAGCAAACTAGATGTTCTGGAGAAAACATACACAAAGACGCAAGACAAAGAGGTATTAGCCAATATACACACACCTTCAAGAGTTTGATAAGCTCGCCATAAAGGAGGTTCGATACGTGGCGGCCCCTATACACGCGCGCAGATACGGGGAGGGTAACAAGGCTGGCAGAACGCTTTCCAACTTACTCAAGCACGATAAACAACCTACACAGATCACAAGTATACGCACAGTACAGGGGAGGGTACTGCTCAGAGATGAAGACATTAATGGGGAATTTATGGAATTCTACAAGGAATTATATTCAAATAAAGATAAGAAAACATTCGCAGAAATTACCAGGTTACTCACCGTAGTGACCACCTTACTCCTAGTCCATAGTCCCCTTTCCTCCATACTTGTGGGACATCTCTCCATCCTGTGGGACGGGACCGGAGCACTTTGTAAAAAGCATCCAAATTTTATTTTATTTTTCAAAAATGAGTCCCTCCTCTCTTTCCTGCGCGGGGCCCGGCACGCGGCCGTAAACCCGCCCACCTTGGCTCCGCCCGCGCATCGCCCATCAGTCCTTTTCTATCGCAGGGTCCAAGACCCATTAGCAATAACAGAGGAACCTTATTAGAGGGGATGGCGGGCAGGCGTATGGAGGAAAGCGGACTATGGACTAGTAGTAAGGTGGTCACTACGGTGAGTAGCCTGGTAATACTCCTACGTCCCGTCCCCTTTCCTCCATACTTATGGGAGATTCCCAAGCACTCCTTACAGGAACTATGGGTGGATGGAAATACCCCTTACTGAAACAGGTTCTTTAGCACAGCCTGACCGAACTGAGCGTCAGCTCTAGAGCTCATATTGAGGCAGTAATGCTTACAGAAAGCAGATGGGGAGGCCCAAGTAGCTGCTTTAGCGATGGACTCCCAGGGAACATATTTCTGAAAAGCAACCGCGGCTGCCTTGCCCCACACCAGGTCGCATGGATATCTTTAGGTGGTTTCAGCTTTTGGACGGTGAAAGACTCCGTGATACAGGCGGCAATCCATCTGGAAATAGATGCCTTAGACGCCAGCCCGCCCTGAGGGTTACCGAAGGTCACAAAAAGTTGAGAAGAACTCTGAAGCTCGGAAGTCCTGTCCAGGTAGAACTTAAGAGCTCTTCGGACGTCCAGACAGTGTAGAACACTTTCAGCCTCCGAGGCAGGGTTTGGAAAAAAGACTGCAAGGGAGATTGACTTATTCAGATGGAATTCGGTCACTACCTTCGGTAGGAAAGCCGGCTTTGTCCGAAGGACTACCTTGTCCTTGTGAAAGACCAAGAAAGGATGCTCCACCGACAATGCCTGGAGCTCGCTCTCTCACTCTCCTCGCGGACGTAACGGCGACCAGAAAGGACACTTTCCAGGACACGTACTTGAGGTCAACTGTAGCCATTGGCTCAAAGGTTTTATGGCACAGCGCCATCAGGACTACATTTAGGTCCCAAGGCGGGTGTGGACTACGAACCGGCGGGTAGAGGCGTGTCAAGCCAGCAAAATGTCTCTTCACCACCGGGTTAGAGAAAAAGAACACAGGTCTGTAGAAAGGTAAGCGGAAACCGCTGAGAAATAAGTCCTGCAAGACAGAACATGAACCCCCTGACTCTGCTAGGGAGGATACGAAGGACAGCACCGTGTCAATCGTTGCCACCCTCGGATCCAACTCTTTCTCCAAACACCAATGACCGAACCTGAGCCATTTACTCTTGTATTGAGATCTGGTCGAGGGTTTCCTGGCTGCCTGGATAATGCTCATGTTATCCATAGACAAACTCAAATGCTCTAAAGACTTGAACTCAGGCACCATGCCGCCAAGTTGAGCAATTGTGGGGAGTTGTGCCACTTCTGTTGTTCCCCTTGGTGAAGAAGATCAGGAGTTACTGGTAACCTTATCGGAGGACACACCGACAGTTGTTGAAGTCCTGAGAACCAAAACCTGGCCGGCCACCATGGGGCTATCAGTAGAAGAGAACAGTTCACAGAGTTCTTCAACTTCAATGAACTAGGGGCAGAGGCGGGAAGGCGTAAGCTCTCATGTTGTGCCATGGAATCTCGAGAGCATCCCCCAGAGAGGAGGCTCCCAGCCCCCCTCTGGAGGCATACTGAGGAAGCTTCTTGTTTACTGCCGTGGCAAAGAGGTCCACCTCCGGTGTGCCCCAACGCGAGAAAATCCATGAGAGGATCTCCGCCTTCAACTCCCACTCGTAGCTGACCACTGTCCGCCGGCTGAGGGCATCCGCTGTGACATTCAGCTGGCCCGAGATGTGCACTGCAAGCAGTCAGACCCCATGACGCACGGCCCACTCCCAAATCTGGGTGGACAGGTCCATGAGAGGGGGAGACTTCGTTCCCCCTTGCTTGTTTATGTAATACATTGATACCACATTGTCCGTTCTTATGCGGACCACCTTGTTGACAATGAGCGGTCTGAATGCCTTGAGCGCCAGAAGCTCCAAATGATTTATGTGCAGGAGCTTGTCCTGAGGCGACCAGAGGTCCGAGACCTGAAGAAGATCGAACATTCAACCCACCCCAAAAGGGAGGAGTCCATCGTGATCGTCACCATGGGGGCTGGGTCCTGAATCCCCGCGCCCACTGACATGTTGCTGAGAAATGACCACCAGTCCAGGTCCACTCTCATGGAATCCGGAATCATTATCTGCTTGGAATCCGGGTCCACAGCCTGACGCCAGGAACTCCGACGAGCCATCTGGGTCCGTCTCATTTTGAGATGAACAAGAGGAAGAGCCAGTACACACGAGGCCATGAGGCCCAGAAGCCTCTGGAACCACCAGGCCGACATGCTCTCCGACTGCGCAAACATCTGACATGTGGCCAATAGATCCGCCATTCTGTCCCCGGTCAGATACACTCGGCAGTCGATCGTGTTCCAACGAAAACCCAGGAAAGTCAGGTCCTGTGAAACTGTCATGGAGGATTTCTGCCAGTTCACCGACAGCCCAAGATGGAACAGGAGCTGAGACTGGAGGTTGCCTGCTGCTGCCAACGGACAAGGGCTGCGTAAGAGCCAGTCGTCCAAATAGGGATACACATGGATACCTGGAAACGAAGATAGGCCGCAATCACCGACATCATCTTCGTGAAGACACGCGGCGCCGAGCTGAGGCCAAAAGGAAGCACCTGAAACTGCTCCTCTCCCAAAGAGAAGCGGAGGCATCTCCTGTGTGGATTCCAAATCAGGATATGCATGTACGCATCCTAAAGATCCACCACGCTGAGCCAATCGCCCATCTGCAAAGAGGAGCGAATCTGGCCGGGCATGATCATCTTGAACTTCTCTTGGGGTAGGAAAAGATTGAACTGGGAAAGGTCTAGGATGGTGCGCAGGCCAGCCTAGTTGGGTTTGGGCACCGTAAACAGCCGGGAGTAAAAGCCCCCCCCCTCGCTCCCCAAGGGGAACGGGTTCCACAGCTCTGAGGTGCAGAAGTTTCTGAACCTCAGCCTTGAGGGAGGGTGAGCCCAACAGCTGAAAAGGAGGGTTGAGGTAGGGGGTAAAGGCAAGCAGAAGCCCGTTTGAGCGACTGACAAGACCCATCTGTCTTCTGTGATGGTCTGCCACGGGTCCCAATGAGACGCAATGCGTCCTCCCACCGGGGTCTTGTGCGAGCGCGGAAAACCCTCATTTGGCAGGCTTATCGGTGGCAGTGCCACCTGAACCTGATGAGGAGGCTAAGGAGCGGAGAAAAACCATGTACGCTGTTGTCTACGGCCGTTATTCCCCGCACGAGTATCCACTTTGCGAGATTTCCGGTCGAGGAAGCCCCTAAAACCAGAGGAAGGTTGACTTTGCGACAACGGTCTCTGGGATTTGAAAGGAGCTTTAACCAGAACAGACAATGATTTAGCCGTCTGAGTGCTATCCTTTGTTTTGGTGAGCTCTACATCAGTAGAAGAGTGAAAAAGCTCCTTACCATTGAATGGAAGGTCCAGTATCTTGTCTTGCACTTCCTCCGAAAACTTAGTGGCATGCAGCCACGCTTCCCGCGAGGTATCAACTCCAAGCATCAGGCCCCCGAGCCGAGGTGTCTACGTGATGAGCCACAGCCTCCAGGAGATCCTGGGCCAAGACCCTGGCATCGGAAAGGCCACCTCTGAAATCTTCCAACTTCTCGACCAGAATGTGCTCCTCAAACTCTGACAGACCTTTCCACATCCATATGTTAGTTCCCGTCAAAATCAATTCTGCATTGGCCTGCCTGAGCTGCAAGGCCGAATTGGCAAAGATTTTCCTCCCTAGGGAGTCCAGGAGCTTGTCCTCCTTTCCCAAGACCTGAGTAGCCGTCGCGGAAGAGGATGCTGCAGGTCTGGATTGCAACATAGCCGCAGCCACCACTGTGGAGGAGGGAGGCGTACAAGACAACAAGGCCACTTCTTCCGAAGAATGCAGCCTGTACCTCGCGTCAATCTTTTTATTGACAACAAGTCCCAAGTGTGGCTTTTCCCAAACTCTTTGGACCTCGGCCAGAACGTCCTTCTGCAGGAACAGGCCGGTACGCTCCAAGGGAGACAAGCTGAACGCCCCAGAAAGCACGCCCTCCTGCGGAGTGGGTGCCTCGGGCACCGGAACATCTAAGAAACTCATGTCCAGCACCCGGTCATGGAAAGCTCTGATAGAGTGGGGAAGGTCCTCATTGTCCTGATCACCTTGAGGGTCATCTGACAGGTCAGGATCCTGCTGAGCTGTGTCAGGCACTGCCTTGTCCACTGGGGACAATGGTGGCAAAGGCGGAAGAGCAGGGGGAGGCACCACCGGCAAGGGAGGCGCCGGCGGAACCACCTGAGGAACAGGTGGAGCCGGAGGCGCAGGTGGACATATCTCCTTGAAAAGCCCTTTGAAATATTCCCTCATGGGGTTGGTGCGCATAAGCGCTTGAAATTTACCGAAAAAGGCGTCCTCAAGAGATTGTTTCGAAACCTGAGGAGGCCTCTCATGAGGTGGACAAATCCAGGGACGTAACGGAGAAGGGTGACACACCGGCCCCTCGACCGACGTATCCACATAAATCAAGGGAGCCGCCCCCGCGGGCCACTAAACATTGTGCGGAAGAGGCATCTGGGCGTTCCAATCATAAACCGGCCGGTAAGGATGCGCACAAAGGACCTTAGGTTCACCCAAAGGACCGAACCCTACACTAGGGGCCAATGGAGTAGTTGTAGGGGTAGTACCTAAAATGGCCGCCATTTTGTCCTCATCTGAGGGGAACTGCGGCACGTGAAGAAGTGAGGGAGGGGTCCCCGTCGATGGGTCAGGGGTCTTAATTTTAGCCTTAACGTAAGGAACCTTGGCAGAGCCGGTACTATGAGGCCTGGAATGTTTCTGCGACATAGCAACCCGCCAACTGAGCCTTCAAAGGAAGGGCCTCGGCACTGCCGGTAAAAGAAGAACCTTTCTTCTTTGCCCCCTCAACAGATCCAGTGTCACCACAAGAGCGGGAACGGTGAGCAACCGCTTACTCAGGGCGAACCCCAGTAACAGAGCGATCAATGCCCCTCCCGGCCCGAGAGGAACCTGGGAAGGTATCCCCCGGTCGGGGTGCTCTGAAAAGTAAAGAACTTACCGGGCGTTTCTTCTTCTCGTCGATGAACGCCTGAAAATGAGAAGGAGGAGTTCGTCGGAACACCTCCTCCCACCGCTCCAACCGACTTTGAAGTGCCCGGACCAAAAGGGAGTGTCCCAACGGTGTTCTGGACCCAAACACTCTAAACAAAGAGGATGGGGATCCGCCCTCGCGAAGCGACGGTGACACGATGAACAGTCCGGAAAATCCAGTTTAAAAGACATTGACAGACTAGTAAACGAACGCTAGCGAGAGCCAGAGAGGAAAACAGGGAAGAAAATCTTCCGAGGATACAAGTGCGTCCGGCCCCGATCGTGCGGAGAAAAGGACTGATGGGCGATGCGGAGCCAAGGTGGGCGGGATTACGGCCGCGTGCCGGGCCTTGAGCAGGAAAGCGGATGGAATACATTTTTGAAAAAAAAAAAATGTGGATGCTTTTTACAAAGTGCTCCAGTCCCGTCCCACAGGACGGAGAGATGTCCCACAAGTATGGAGGAAAGGGGACGGGACGTAGGAGTATTAAGATATACCTTGAGGCTCTCTCCCTCCCTAAACTCCCCGACGAAGAACGCCTAGCGCTAGATCAACCGGTGACTGCGGAAGAGATTGTAGAAGCGGTAAAGCATTGGCTTTGGGCAGAGCACCAGGGTCGAACGGGTAGGGAGCTGGATTCTACAAAGAATTTCACGAGGAACTTGTTCCGATACTGCTGCAGGTGTGGGAGGAGGCACTTGAGTGCGGCAAGTTACCCCAACTATGAGAGAAGCTATTAAAACCGTACTCCATAAGCCTAGGCGACCACCACAGGACATTTCGTCCTACAGGCCCCTGTCACTCATAAATACCGATGTTAAAATATTTGCAAAGGTCCTGGCAAATCGGCTTCTGCCGGCCGTCCCTACCCTAGTACATCCTGATCAGAACGGGTTTATCCCCGCACGATCTACGGACCTGAACCTCCGAAGACTCTTTGGTATAATGGCACAAATAGATCCCACGAGGAGCGCAGTGGCCATATCCCTTAATGCTGAGGAAGCGTTTGATTCTGTCTCGTGGGTCTATCTCCTTGCGGTGCTGGAGGTGTTTGGGATGGGGCCCAACTTCATAAGATATGTTTAATTACTGTACACAGAGCCTGGAACTTGTGTCCTGACCAATAGAGCCATTTCCCAGATGTTCCTGTTGAGGAGGGGAACCAGACAGGGCTGCCCGCTTTCGCATTAACCATTGAGCCAATGGCGGCTGCGGTCCGTCTCAGACATGCGGATAGAGGGATCAAAATGAAGGGATCTACCCAACTAATATCGCTCTATGCGGATGACACTTTATTAAATGTCAAGGAACCTGAACTCAATATAACACCCATTATGGCAGAGATGCAGGAGTTTGCACATTACTCTGGGTACACGATAAACTAGGCCACATCGGAAATATTTCCGCTTACACCGGCCACCCAGTGCCCCACAATGACAGATGGACTCAAATGGTCTGAAGACTGTATCAGATACCTGGGAATTCTTGTCTCCAGGAATAAGCTTGCATTATATTCAGATAACCACGAAAGCGCCCTGCAAACTTTAACGGCCAAGCTCCAGATGTGGGGGCAGCTCCAGATCTCTTTAGCCGGTCGAGTCGCTATTCTTAAAATGGTTATCCTACCTAAACTTCTTTATCTGTTTGTCAACATCCCTATATGGCCTGGCAGAGCCTTCTTCGCCAAACTCAGATCCATGGCGGTAACATTTCTCTGGAACGGTAAGACAGCGAGGATAAGCTGCGACAAAAAGGCCGAGAACCCTATTCTTCGGGAGGTATATCAGCCCCTGATTTTGAGCTTTACTATTATGTGGCCCAGGCTCAATTTGCTAAATATTGGTACAATGATGACGACAGCACACCCCATGCGTGGATAGAAGAATACACTACACATCCCACAAACATACAATTAGTCATTTTTTGATCCACACTATAAAGACAATTGTGAATACAATCCAGTTAGCTGCACAGTCAGGGCATGGGAAGCTATATACAAAAGGCTTAGACTTGAGGCCCCCTATAACCCCGAGACACCTCTGTGGAACTTTCTGGGAATTCCTCCTACATATGACACGAGCATACAGGAATCCTGGGACCCTAACTGTGAAATAAAGCTTGGTGATATGTTTGTCAATGGCATTTTTTTTTAGACCTGGGTCTGTTGCTGAGGGCGCTGGTAGATGGTCCACTGAAAACGCTGCAATATTACCGTATGAGATCTGCATTTCAAATAAGGTGGCCTCTCTTCCCGGACAAACCTCCACCACATCCATGTATACAACTAGTGACAGCTAAAAATGGCCTGGGAATCTCTAGACTATACATTGAAGTCCAGACCCACACCCCCACAGTGAATCAGATAAAGGAGCGGTGGAAGACAGACTTACAAGTTCCCATCGAAGAGAAGAAATGGGCTAGATATTGTTCACTAACTAACAAGATCTTGCTTAACTCTGGCCTGAGGTTGATCTATTTAGAATTTTAAATTGGATTACATTACACGCCGGCCAAGATCACTAAATTCGCACCGGATGCCTCGGATGCCTGCTCTAAATTCAATGCTCCTCAGGCCGGTTCCTTTCATATGTACTGGGACCGGTGGTTAGGGGGTTCTGGAGGGCAGTAGCAGAAATGTTGGAAGAAATAACTCAGGTTCCCCCCCCGATTTGACCCCCCCAGAAATATATGCTTGGGGACATAGGCAAAAATTCAACATTTCATGTGCGGTGGCCAAAAAATGTATTTTATTGAAATGGAAAAGCGCTCTGCCACCCAGCATGAACCAATTCCTACAAGAATTGACACATGTCAATGAGTCAGAGGAGCAGTTTGTTTTGACCCAACCTTCGACGTGCAGACCCAAAGACATTTGGGGCCCGTTTAGAGTCTACCTGTGCAATATGATTACTGATGATGACTTGTCACCATAATATTGTTTTGTAAAACTGCATTGAACACATTTATTCCTGGTGTATCTGTGAAATGAACTGTGCAGTGGTGCTGTTGGCCTTTTTGTTACCACTAATAAAAAAAGAGTTTAAAAAAAAAAAGAAAAAACACTGTCCTAACAGATAGTACTTAACTTTCTGAAGATTTATCTTTACTGATGTATGTCTATATATAATACAGAGTTATGTAAACAAAATGGTTTAAGTGTTTCTTTGAGCCATATGTATGCTACAAGTTGTGTGTACCTTCCTACAGCCCTCACTCCGTCCTGTGATTAGCCTGGTTGCTCTGCCATTACTACCTTATCTTCATTGGTACAGACTTATACTAAGAGTTGGAGCTCTGTATTGCCCAGGAGATCGTTTTATAAAGTCCTCTGGGTTGACTTCAGAAGAATTGCCCTAACAGAGTGGCCAAGGCTAAATCTCAGGAGAGGTGATTGGGGTCAGGACTCCAAAATGAGTCCACAAAGTGAAGCAATCAGGGATTACACTTAGACAAATCATAAAAATACCATATGTATTATACGGCCAAAAACACACTAGGAAAATGACTCAGAACAGATAATGATATCACACAGTACTAATAATATGCAACATATATACAATCACAGTCAGTGCAGAATCATCAAATCACCCCCACAATGCCTGAAAGGGAAAGGAAGTAATTACTTATAGCACCAACAGTTCACGGGAATAGCCACTAAGTCCAACCCTAGGTTGAAGGGGCCTTGTGCCCAAAAGTCACAATGTTTCCAAAACGTTTTAGTAGTTGGGAAAAAGAGAGGGGAAGGTTCCTGAGGATGTGAAGATGGGTTCAAAAGGTTGTCCAAGGAGTTTACTGGTGAGTGAAATGTGTATCTGGCTTCTGCAGGGCTTTTGCAACAAGTGTTGGCAAAACCAAGAGGTATCAAACATATAAAAGTTGTTCACAAACCTTTAAAGGGTGGAGATAGTGTTACTACTCACCACCCATACTCTGATTTTTCCTCAGACTTGGCAGGTCAAAAGAGGGCCACTGGGGATTTCCCACCATCGGCTGCGGTCACAGATGCCCAGGAGCTACATGTGCAAGGGAAGTTCCAACCCTTTCCAGTGGAATAATGCAGCAGGCACAGATGCAGGACTCTTCAGGACCCACTAGCAGATGAAGGAAGGCCGGCTCCAGCAATAGTCACTGATGCACGGTGACAGCAGGATTCACAGATGTCACAGTCGAAGAAAGCCTTCTATCTCAGGATCCGTTGATGGTGGGATGCCGAAATTCCGCATGAAGGCTAATTGCAGGACAAACTGAAGAGCCCTGAAGTTCTGAGTCAAAAACGTGGAACGGCCACGCTTCCACCTCAGTAGCCCAAACTGGGGTTGGTCAGCCCACTGGATGGCCCAGGGACACCTCTGAAGACTCCAACTTGCAGGGCCACAAGAAGACGCTGAGAGCGGTTGTTCCCACCGGTCCAGAGTCAAAGCACCAACTAGAGTCTTCTGAGATTAGTAGCCAGACAGAGTTTAACCCGGGACTGCAGCACGATTTGGTCACCAGGACCCTTCTGAATCGGTCCACAGGTCTTCCATCATCTGCACAGTTACACAGGATACTTGGCTCATCTTTAGATCTGCTAGAATGGCTGCAGGACTCCTCCTTTTATCGCAAATTGAGGTGAGGCATCAGACTAAGCCCTCCAATGGAAGGATTTGCCCCACACATGCACACCAGCAGTGGTGCAATCAGGGACCACTGTGGGTCTGAGTCATGCATGCACACCCATACATACTGGCACCAGTATGCGGATTGGGACCAGACCGTCCCAACTCACATGCTGGGACCTAACACACAAGGCAGGAACTAACCCGCGAAAAGCACTGCTTTCCCGGGCAAATGCAGGACTAGAAAAGGAAATTCCTGAACTGGCAAGGCAGGAAGAAGGGCAAAGAAAAAGCGAAAAACCTTGTGGCACGGCCATGTTAGGACACTAGCGACAATGAGTAGCCAAACTTGAGAAGGCCAATTAAAAATACAGTAAAAATTGTAAAAATATAACTGCTGCCATCAACTTGTCTTTAGGCACATTTAAAAGTAAGCAGAAATCCTTAGAGTGTGAGTTTAGGGTGATAAAAAAGTATACCCATTTCACTGCATTGGGGGATTAGTTAGTTTCCCAACAACAAGTGAGCAAAAGGCCAGTGAAGTGAGGCTGAAGGCTTCACTTCACTGCAAAAAGCCAGTACATGGTATAAAAACAAAAGCCAAAAGTTTGGGGGTCCATAGACTATGGAGGAAAGTTTCTAACAGAGAAAACGTTCCCAACAGGCGTAGTAAGAGCACAGAGGGAGGATCAGACTTCAGTTAGGTTGGAAGCCATTCAGTTCACTTGGAATTTGCGCTTAATCAAGTGGGGGTGTTGGGGAAGGACAGAAATGAGCAGGCCGTAGTTGTCGGAGGCAGACTGACCACTAGAGGGGATAGGCACAGTTGACGAGAGTGAGACTAGGTCAAAAGTTGCCTTGATTGGGAGTGTGTTGATTCTGAACGGTGACCAGGGAGTGTTCAGAGGATGAAGTCAAGCTCAATACGATGGGCATGAAAGATGTTTGCAAGGTAAAAAAAATTACCCATGAGGATATTTAGGGCCGATGCCAGGAGGAACTCGAGGGCCAAGGTCAATCAACGGACAGAAGACTTTGCAGCAGTGCAGGTGGCCAGAAAACAAGAGCACATTGAGAAGAGTTGGTGCAAGACCACAAACAATGTGTTCCAAGTACACATGAATAAAGTCGTGGGGGGAGAGGACCACATGGGCAGGCCAGATTGAACATAAGGCACACAGCCTCACCTTTCTATTACAGACAGAGAGTGGAAGAACATGGTAACATTAATGTGGCTAGCTGCAAGTGTAACAGTACCGTGAAACATGATCCAGGTCTCATAACAGAGAGTCGGTCGGGGAGTTGGGGTTAAAGGAGTCTGTGAGTAACAATTTTTGCTGCAGAGTGATAGGACTTTCCAAACCCCAAAGGGTAAGACTACTTTGAGGAAAGGGAGGGAGAGAGGGCAGGATCCTAAGACGAGGTAACGGGGCCAGATATGTTTAGAGCAGGTAAAATAGGTAGAGAGATTATAGTGAGTGGATAGAAGGATGTACATGCAAGGAAGGGCATGGAGTGCCTGTGTGAAGGGTTGGGAGGATGCGATCATTAACAGAAGGGGGCTATGCAGGCTGCTCACTGGGTAGCACAGAAACAGTCATCGTAGTGGCCTGTAAAGCAGTACAATCAGCTGTTATGGCCCAAACATTGGAGGCCGTCACTGACCAACTAATAAAGTCGCCAAATGTGTTAAACGTAATGTGCATGCCTTCTTGACATTTTGACATAATGGCAGTTATGAATGCTTACTTCAATCCTGGCTTCAAGCTCTGGAAGTGGGATTCTGCGGTTATAGCACAGCATCTGCCTACCAATGTCCTCACAGATGGGTGTAGACCCTGCATAAATAGAAAGCCACACTTAAAACGGCGTAGTTCTACATATCATGAAAAGCACAAGGATTATGTGTAAAGTTACCATCGAGCTGCAACAGCATGTTCGTCTTCAACAGATTCTTTGCTCTAGCAACTTCGCTTTCAGAAACATTTGTGCAAAGTCTGATCCTAAAAGAAATATAAAACGAGTACACATATTTGATACTTGACAAATCGGTAGGACTTTACATGTCATTCAAATTCAATGTGTGGGGGTTCAGCTCTTTACATAAATGATGCAATGATGCACACACCCAACACTACTACTGCATTAGATCATTTGGTTATGTTCATGAACCTCTACTTTTGGTAAAGAACAAGGTAGATAATGGCTGTGTCCATTCCCCATGCCCATGTAGACGTAGATATTTAAATAGGATGACACCAAGAGTTGGCTTCAATCTCTGTTATCACCGGCACTGACAAACTTCCAGCACAACAGAATCATTAAACAAGTAGGACTAATGAGGCCTAACACTACGGCATACATTCCATCAGAGGCGTTGCTAGTGGGTGGCAGGTGTGGGGGTTGAGGATCAGGGGCTACAACCAAAAGGCTAGCTAGCCCCGAGTCCAGTCAGTCCCGACATTAGCATAGCCCTGGATCTTTGCCAGACCTAGCAACACCCCTTCATTCCAGTATTATTGAAAGTTAATTCAATGCAATGGAAATGGACTACACCACTGCCCTGGAAAACAGAGGCCCATCCTACATATATCATCACGATTTAAATGGGATACATTACTCACCGTTATCGTATTTCCGATGCTTTTATCTGCTTAGATTCACATGCTGTGCATAGGCCGACATCTAGTGGAAGCTGCGGAGTATTAGTTTGTTTTTCGAAACTCGAAAAAGGGCGTCGACACAGGGCGTGCCAGTAATACTATCCCTAGTGTGATGTCCACTGTACCCATGATCCCTCACGCGTCTAGGACCCTGAGATTGTATTTTTTCTGACATGAGGTAGCATGAGGAGTAGCGCGAGTACAGATAATCCAAGCAGATAGATAAGACTACAAGCATCTATGCGCCTTCTTTCCAGGGGAGGAAGGGTGGGTCGCACGTGAATCCAAGCAGATACAAGCATCAGAAATATTATTACGGTGATTATTACGGTGAGTAATGTATCCCTTCTGAGGCTTGTGGAATCTGCTTAGATCACATGCTGTGCATAGATTAGCGAGCAGTGTTCGAAGAAGGAGGTGGGATGTGAGAAGGGTCATGAAGAAATAAATGTCTTAGAACCGCTTGTCCCACTCGAGTATCTGTCTTGGAATGGGTGTCAATGCAGTAGTGCTGAGTAAAAGTGTGAATAGAGCTCCAAGTAGCTGCTTTGCAAATGGTGTCAAGGGGTACATTTGCAATGAAAGCCAGAGTGGCTGTGGCCCCAATGCCTCTTGTAGAGTGGGCTCTAGGCGTGAAAGGCAGTTTTTTCAGAAAGGGAGTAACACAGCTGGTTACAGTTAACAACCCACTTAAAGATGGCACCTTTAGAGACGCGATCTCCCTCTTTGCCTGTAGCTACAGAGACAAACAGTTGGTCTGTTTTCCTTAGCGGTCTGGTTTTGTTTACATAGTATAGGACCGCCCTACGCACATCTAGGGTGTGTAGTTTCACCTCAGCCGAGCTTTGTGGGTCCTGGAAGAAAGCCGGAAGCTCGATGGACTGGTTCACGTGGAATTTAGAAATAAACTTAGGTGAGAACCTAGGGTGTGTACGTAAAACCAGTTTATCTTTATGAACCTTAAAGAAAGGATCCTGCACTGACAGAGCCTGAATTTCACTGACCCTTCTTATAGATGTAATAGCTACTAAGAAGGCCATCTTATAAGTCAGGTGTTTGAGACTGCTTTTATGTATGGGCTCGAATGGGAGGGGCGGGGGGGCCATGAGCTTAGATAGCACCACGTTAAGGTCCCATCCTGGTGGTGGGTTTGAAATAGGAGGGTGAAGTCTCTTTACTCCTTCCATGAAGGCTTTAACCACTGGTACTTTCCACCACAACACCTTGTTATGGGAGGTGGTGTATGCTGACAGAGCTGCCAGGTGTACCTTTAGTGAGTTAAAAACCAACCCTGTGTCCAGCAAGTGGAGCATGTATGTGACAATAGTGGAAGGAGTGCAATCAACTGGGTTGATTTGCTTATTCTGGCACCAGATAACGAATCTTTTCCATTTGTCAAAGTAGCAGTGCCTCGTGTTTGGCTTCCTAGATTCTTTTAGGATGTCCATACATCTCTGTGGTCACTTGAGATGTCCAAACTCTATGACCTCAGGAGCCATGCTGCCAGGTTCATTGAGTTGGGTTGAGGATGCACTTCTTGACCTTGGTGCTGGGACAGCAGGTTGTACCAGCCCGGGAGTTTGATGGGTTCGCACACCGCTAGTCTACGTAAGTGTGGGAACCACGGTTGTCTCGCCCATATGGGAGCAACTAGGACGAGCGTCATCGATTCTCTGTTCATCTTGTTGACCACCTTCCTGATGAGGTGTTGGTGGAAAAGCGTACGCTAACATCCCTGACCAGTTCATCCACAGGGCGTTCCCCTGGGAGTCTGGTTGGGGGAACCTGCATGCGAATCCTGGGCACTGTCTGTTTTCGCTTGTGGCGAATAGGTCTATAGTGGGGAAACCCCACTGAGAGAAGATATCTTCTACGATTTCTCTGTGTAGATACCATTCGTGTTCCTCTGGGAAGGGATCTCTGCTCAAAGCGTCCGCCAGAGAATTGAGATCCCCTGGAACATGTTGAGATGACAGGAAGATGTTCCGTCTGAGTGCCCATATCCAAATTTTCTGGGCGAGCTTGGACAGATTTGGCGAACAAGTCCCTCCCTGCTTGTTCAGGTAAAACATGGCTGTAGTGCTGTCCGTCAGGATCTGCACTGACAGGTTCAAGAGGGAGGGCTTGAATGACTGAAGCGCTTTGAATACTGCCAGAAGCTCTAGCAGGTTGATATGATTCTTGGCCACTGAGTGAGACCAGAGACCCTGAGCTGTGTGGTGGAGATGGTGTGCTCCCCACCCGGTCAGACATGCGTCTGTTGTGACTACCACCTGTATCTCGGGATCGTAAAAGGGTTTCCCCTTGGACAGATTATCTCTTGTCCACCAGTGAAGGCTTTGTACAAGTGTTGGCGAAACGACCACTAGATCGTCCCACTGACCACTTGCCTGAGACCACTGTTTCGCCAACCGTTCCTGCATGGGACGCATGCGCAGGCGCGCGTGGGGGACCAGGTAAATGCCTGACGCCATCATACCCAGCAAATGCATTGCTTTGCGTACCGTTATCTGGCGACCGGCCTGATATTGCAGAATTTGCAGCAGTATATTCCAAATTCTTTCCTCTGATGGAAAGGCCAACCCCTCTTGAGTGTTTAGGACAGCTCCTAGGAACTGCTTGGAGGTGCTTGGCACCAGACTTGACTTTTTCTCGTTTATGAAGAAACCTAATTCGAAGAGGCGGTCGATCGTTCTTTGAATGTTTGTTCTGCAAATTACTGGGGTCTCCCCCGTGATGAGCCAGTCGTCCAGGTAAGGGTACACTGGGATTGCCTCCCTGCATAAGTATGCAGCCGCCACCGCCAGTACCTTGGTGAATACCCTTGGAGTCGAGACTATCCCGAAGGGCAGTACCTTGAACTGGTAGTGCTGACTGTCCACCTTGAAGCGCAAGTACCTTCTGTGCGCTGGGAACATGGAAATATGAAAATAGGCATCTTTCATGTCCAATGTTGCCATGTAATCCCCCTTTTTTAGGAGGGGGGGGATTACCTTTTGGAGAGTAGTCATGTGCAATTTTTGGGGCTTGACATACTTGTTTGCAGGCCGTAAGTCCAATACTGGGCGCATTGTCATATTTTTTTTGGCACAAGGAAGTAAGTTGAATAAATATCCTTGTTTACCTGGTGTCCCGGGATGAGTTTTATCGTGTCCTTTGCTAGAAGATTGACGATCTCTTCGAGGAGGATCTTCTGGTGGTCTAAAGAATGTAATTTTTTGTCGTGGAGGGTGGTTTCGGGGACGCTCTAACAGTTCTATGCAGTATCCTGAGGACACTGGGGAAGCACCCATCTGTCTGATGTGATCCCTTCCCAAGCTTGGGTGAAGTTGGAAATTCGTCCCCCCTACTGGGGAATCGTGAGAAGGGACCCTGAACGGAGCGTCACTGTTTTGGGGAGGCGTGCCGCCGCCTCTATTGGGGCTGCCTCTACCCTTCCCACGACCTCTCTTGTAACCACTGCCATAACCCTGGGTAGACTGCTGGTTGTTGTTGTTCCTTGGTGTACCCTGCCCCTGGGAACAGTTGGAGCCTTTTTGGGAATTTTGTCCATGTGGGAGAAGAAAATTCCCATTGCCCCTTTGATTTGGGGGTTTGTTGGTTAGTTAGCCCAGGGATTTAAGAGTCTCGTATCATCCTTGGCATTTTTAAGCGCGTCCTCTACCGCCTTACCAAACAGTAGATCAGGCTCCACCGGTTTGTCTATTAAAGATGCTTGGGTCTCAGGTTTGAACCCAGATTGCCTTAACCAAGCATGTCTTTTGATAACAGTGCTCTCTGCTATCAATCTGCCGGCGTTATCCGCGGCATCAAAGGTTGCCTTTAAGATGCAACCGGACACGGCTCTTCCCTCCGACGCAACCCATGCCAACTGGCTTTTTAAGGGTTCTGGTGCGGGGTCGATGAGGGCTGCGACCTCTTCCCACTGGTGACAGTTGTAACTCCCCAGTAGGGTGGTGGAGTTGGCAATCCTTGCCTGGTAGGCGGAAGTGGAGGCTACTTTCCTACCCAAACCACAAATCTTTTTGCTCTCCTTGTCAGGAGGAGCTTCAGACGATGATCGGGGCATTCCTGCCCTCTTTCGGGTGTTTGTCACTACCAGGGAGTCCGGTCTCAGATGCCCCCTTATGTACAGCGGGTCTGACTGGGCTGCTCTGAATAGTTTCTCGATCCTGCAGTTTACCGCCCTGGTGAGGCTAGGATTTACAAGGGAAGGGTCTATTCTCCTTTGTATGGATTTGAGGATAGGGATGGCCTGGGCCACAGGTCTCCTTTCTCCCACTAATTCCTCCGCAAAATCCCTCTCCTCCTGAGCTCCTTGGGTATCAATGTGAAAGTGTTCTGCCGCTCTGGACAAAACCTCATTCAGGAGAGGTTGGTTGTCGACAGGGGAGTCGGTAACCAGAGGTTCTTTGTCTACCGGGGAATCTACCCTGTATGTTTCTGGGTCATCCTCGTCCTTCTCTTGGTCCTCGTCGTCCCCATAGTAGCCCGTCCCAGTTTGATCTCCCAACATGCTCAAATCTGGATCCTCAATAAGAAGTGGATCCTCATATTGAGAGTAGGGCTGATTACAGAAGGGGTCCGAAGACCGACCTTGTGTTGGTGCTTCAACCAGGGTCTTCTTACTTGGGGGTAGCGGGTCCCTAGAGCCTGAGGGTAAAGCCCCGTCAGGGGTATAGGAGAGGAAGTGCTCAGGATTCTTGGCATAGAAGTCTGCCAGGGATGACATCCTAAACATAACTGTCTATATCTTCACTAGACCATTCCTTAGAGCTGGGGGATCACCCTTTCTTGGGAGGGTTTCCCTGTTCCGTCCTGGCTGGACCTATGGCTTTGTGCTGGTCTCTTCGGTAAATTGACCGAAGACTGTGGCTTGTCTGTCTGTTTTTGTGGCGTAGAAGAAGGTTGGGAATGCTTCTTCTGTTGTTTAGCCCCCTCCCCGTGCGTGGAAGAGTGTTTCCACTACTTCGGAACCTTTCGACGTCTGGCGTCGAGGTTCGGGGGTAGTGTCCCTATCTCTAGAGTGTGGAGGTTGGGACTCAGGAGCAGCGGCCATGCGGTCCGCTGACGCCAACTCCTGGAGTGCGGCCTGGGGATAGAGGTCGGCTTCGTCTTCTGACGATCGAACCTCTGTTGACTTGCGCTTGGCTGTCTCTCGACGCCACGTTGCCCTCGCCGTCCGAAAGCACGGCATTGCTGCCATCACTGAAGGCGCCCTCCACTACCATGGCCTCCTGGCGTGGTGGGCACAACCTTTGGTCGAACGGTTCTTTAGTGTCTTCGGTTTAAACCGACTGCACACTCTGCAGTTCGCCTCGGGTGGTCCCTCGACAAGCAGAGGTTACACGTGGCATGTCGGTCAACCCAAGGGTACTTGCGGTTGCACTTGGGGCAAAATTGGAAAGGGGTACCCTCCATACGCACCGTGTGGCAGCGGGCTAGTAAGTGTAGGAATATATAAGAAGATGTACCTATATATTTATTTAAGAGTGTAGAGTATGTACCACCCCCCACTCTCCCTACTTGCAGGGCCGAGGCCAGCGGCCTTCCAAGGCCCAGGCTAAGGCCAGAGGCCTTCTGAGGCCCAAGTCCGTCGTGCAGCTCTCGACGGTCTATTCCTTCTCTGTGCCGGCGTCAAGTGTAGAAGTTCGGTAACTCGACGTTGGGGTGGAGAAATGGGGAAATATAAGATATTTTTGCAAAATTATGGCTAAGGCCGGGGAACTCCGCTGGATGCTTCCAACCAGTATGGCGGAAAAAAACAATCTGAGGGTCCTAGACGCGTGAGGGATCATGGGTACAGTGGACGTCACACTAGGAATAGTATTACTGGCACGCCCTGTGTCGAAGCCCTTTTTCTAGTTTCGAAAAACAAACTAATACTCCGCAGCTTCCACTAGATGTCGGCCTGTGCACAGCATGTGATCTAAGCAGATTCCACAAGCCTCAGAAATATAGATTCTTCCAGCTATGCAGGGTAATCAAGGATGTGATCACCCAAATGAACCGTTTTTCTATTGATGAATGTGCTAACTTGCTAGACTATCACCAAAAGACAATAAAAAGCACACATTCTATTTCAAATAGTAACTAGTGCACACTTGAAAGCGTTTAAATCTGCTATATCACAGATCTGTGCAGAATGTGGATAGTCTGAGACTGCTGACGTCGCACTAGGAAGCAGCGTATAACGATTGGTCATCAAAATCCAAGCAAGCCAGTTTCCACTGATATTTCAACTATCAGGCCAACTACTTAGAACCCCCAAAAAGAAAAACTTAAATTTAGTGGTCACAGCTTCCATTTCATTAACAGCAGTAAAACAAATAACATCAATCGTAAATAGCATTGCCCCCAGAAAGAAAGAGGGGCAGTGCAAGGAGAGATGTTACTTGTTGCAGTTTTCCCCCTATCTACTTTAATGGGACCGCCCAGCATATTTGTTGACTATTTGGTGACCATGGGCAGATTTTTGTGAGGTCTTTTTAAACCTCACTTCCTGGCTCAATCAACTTTGTTTTGTGGGAACAGGTCAGCACTTTAGACTAGCAGTGCAGAGGTCTCTGTACCCAATTTAAGTTCAGGGTAGCACTAAAAGCTCCCTTAAAAATAAAACTGCTGGTAAACCGGTTTTTCCGTTCTTTTAGGCTATGTGAAATTTAAATTTTGGCTATTAGGTGGTGTTTGGACGGGGACAAGAAATATGCCCGGGCGCCCCAAAAAAAGGGCCCTCATCCGTGAATTGCAGCAATTCAGGACTTTACAGAAAATGTTATTTATCGATGTTATGGAGGGTTCATGACTTGTTATTCATATAGCAATTTTACCAAAGCACTGTACATCAACTTGCTACAGCTCAAATATGGAACACTGGGTTCTTTTTATGGAAAATGGGAGGATTGCACAGAGTTCCTGCACAGTCAGGCACTCTGTGTGCAGCTGCTCAAAAGAGCCCACTGTCGACTCTACACAAAGTTCAAGGTGAGGTGGCCCTTGTTTTATGCACTCATTTCTAGCACGGAAGGAAATGCGATTTGCCCAGATCACACAATTTTGGCAATGTGAGGAATCCAGTTTTTCTGTTTTAAATGATGCACCTGTTCCAACAGTTTGATACAAATATCACATAAATCCATCCAAATCCCAAACAAATATGAATTGTCACAGCAAGCAAATTTACCAAGCCTACCACCCAAACATTTATCGTGCAATCTTTGACTGTTGAATCAGGATCGATTTGCGTGGTCTTTCAGGGAATCTGGCCACCCACCAAACATTGTGGCCTATCATTTGGTGGACTTTTCTGTGAAACGCCAGAGGCTGCTAAGTGAACCTGACTATATAGAAACATGTGGGAGGCAAAACGACAACGGCGAATGCATATCTTTATGAGTCAATGCAGTAAAAGGGTGATTAAAGGACACAAGCTGTGAATTAACATTTGACAAGTGCACAACGTTAATGAAACACATTCAATACGTGAAACTTTCAGATTTGAATGGAGACTATGAACTGCTTCTAGAAGACAATGAGCCCACTTGTGTAAACCTTGACTCCATTGTAATGTGCCCTCGCAGTCGGATATATTCACGAGCTGAGAACTGTGCTTCGAGAGGGCCTGGCTTATGGGAGGGCAAGTGTTAAAAGAAATCAACAAATGGATGGGAGGTAGCCGAAAGACAGTACAGCAGCACCAGGCAACAAGTCAGAATGGGCGCTCTGCCACCAAGGCCAAATAAATGACAAACAATTCAGATGCCTGCAAGGCCACCTTTCCAAGCACGAGGCCTATCGTGACAGCCCTGCCCTCAGAGGTAATGTCGCTGTGTATACGCTGTACTTGTAAGGTAGCAGCCAGCACTTCCGTGGAACAGCAAGCCTAGCCCAACACAGGCGCGGCTTCCTGTCTTACGAGGTTTGCAAAGCAAACTCCTCTACTCGTGCACAGCACGCATATCGGAACGCACCCGTGACCGCCTCTCACTTGGAAAAGCTGCAGAAAGCCCATGTGAGGACGTGTAGACACCTCACGGCAGTCACGGAACAAGTCGGGTTAACAACACCTGGCCAAGAAGATGTGGCATGGCAATGGCATGCGCAAAGATAGACATACACTGGGGGGAAACTGGATTTCTTACTTTAGGATCACGCGTACATGTTGCTGCCATGGAAACACGCAGGCCCTGCCCAGTGGTATCTGTACGCCCGGGACACCTCAATCCATCCTCACACACGCAGAAGGGGTTAACCATTAACTTCACTCCCGCCCCTGCACAAATTTGTATTCATAAAGTGTTTTGCAAACAAGGCCACCACCACCATCATGAGTATAGTTTTGAAAACAAGTGCCTCTGCAATGTGGTGGTTGGCAGCCCACCTTAAAGGAGCCCGTGTGTTTCTTTCAACACACGCCAAGCACTTTAACCTTCATGTGACATCATAGTAGCAATAATGTGTGTTATTTACAGTGCTCCAAAGCAAAGTGACTCCAGCAGAGAGATCTAAACTATGTTAAATCTAAAACGCGTTAAGGTTTGAAACGACACAGTACTGTTATTAGAAATACACGTAATATCGAGTTGATTTATTGACAAAATATGAAGTGCAAACAAGTGGTTTTCAGCATTTTTCTTTAATTATGCATTGTTTCAAGCAGGTTTTCATCTCAAATGACACTTGGTATATGGTAACGCTGTTGCCATGGATACCCGTAGACGACAAATGTACTTCACAGAGCACTCTTTATTGCGATCTGCTTTGTTGGTTGAAGTGTGCGCTTGTCTTGTTTTAAGTACTAGAAGGAGTGTTATATGGCTTGTAATGGTGTCAATTTTAGGGTGGCGCTCTTGTCAAGGCATCACGCGTATTGGTTCATTCGAGCCTGCTTCAGACATACGACAGACAAATCCAATTGGCTTTGCCAATGCTTGCTTAGGAATAGTCTGGGACTTTGTGTGCATGCTCTAAATGTGAGGACCCGATTTATAGAAGCGTTTTTCAATGAGACAATCCCATTGATAAACGCTTTGTAAACCAGGCCTTGTGTAACGTGACACGTGACCCGTGCAAGTCAGGTTAAATGGGCCGCCGGAGCGCTCGATAGTATCCGTCCCTTCCTCGTGAGGTTCAGCCTTAAACTAAAGAACGCCGAGCACACAGAGCAAGCGCAGTGTCTGGCTGGGCGTGCTGCAGCACCCTTATGCAGGTGTCTGTGTGGATCCTGCCACCAATGGCCTGGGAGGATAGCTCAGGGGCAACGTGCTCGCCTTGGAAGCAAGACGACACGGAGCACCGCAGGTTCGATCCCCGGGTCCGCGCTTAGAAACTTCCGGGTATTAAGCGAGTAATAAATACCCCATGATATCATATCAATTCACTGATCCATATTCACCCTGGCTACACCGGGTGTGGGATACTCGACTCACTCAGAAAGGCATGCTCATACTTCTTTATTTGGGGGTGGGTGGTGTGTGTGTTGCGGTTTGTATTAAAATTAGCAGGTGTTGCAACCTCCTGTTTTTTTGTACCTGCGTCCTCGTAAGTCCTTCTCCTTTTCTGTGTTTTGGCCCATGCCATGTTCGTGCGCCACCAGCATAAGTCATGCACTGTCCAGAGCAGCCTCCTAATGTGACTTCTCTGAGAGTTGACCCTCCTCCCAGCCACTGCTCTCCAGTACCGACATCTCTCAGCAAGACTTTGCTAACAAACGACCGATGAATGCGAAGACGAGAAGACATGCAGGCCTCTCGCCAATACAAGCACAACCTCACACATCCCAGATGCTGTTGCAGGCAGTGCCAGACAACCAGACAGGAAAACTTAAAATTATACACATTATAGCCTAGAAACTGTTCTAGCCCTTAACAGTGCTATGCAGACAGTGCAGTACATGGTGACTCCGAGTACCCGCTACTGAATGCCTACAGAAAGTGTACTAAGGCCAGTGCCTTAAGTGGCACTACAAATCGAGCCGGGGCTCATCGAGGGGGCGTGGCCTAACAACGGGGGTTTTCATGGCCCGTTAGGCCACGCCCCCTTGACGAGCCCCGGCTCAATGGGCTACTGGCACCCCTGCCAGGCAGCCTTTTGTAGAGATTAGTACCCTCTCCCCAATGGGGAAAGAGGGTGCTGATGTCTGCATTTATTTTGTATAGGCTTGCCTAGCAGAGGACAGCGCCTCGCCTATTCAACCTTAATGGTGGTGCCGCCCCTCGCCAGCTGGGGAGGGGGGGGGGCAGCGTCACCATTAAGGCTGAAAGGGTGAGGCCACTGGAAGCAGAGGCCTTTTTCCTAAAGACAAACTCCCGCGAATCCGCGGGAGCTTCAGTATTTAGAAAGCAAGGCCTCTGCTTCCAGCGGCCTCACGTTTTGTCCATAATTGTGGCGCAGGCCCACGTGCATCACTTGATTAAAGGGATGCCTCGCAGGTGCGCCGCCACCATTATGGCTAAAAGGCATTTTTTTCTGAAGCCTGAAGCTATCGCTCACAAGCGAGAGCTTTAGGCTGTAGAAAACAATGCCTTTTCGTGTAGTGGCAGGGGCTGTCAGGGGAGATTAGTGGGCCCCGGCAGGGCCCCGCCTCAAAACGAAATTTCGGAGCCTGCCGGGGCACAGCCCCGGCAGGCCCCGGCCCACTTAAAGCCCTGACTAAGGCTAACAGTTTGTGTGAAATGTAAAGTGTTCATTTACCTGGTGCACGAGAAGGAAGCTTCCAGGGTCCAGAAAGCTTCCAGGTCCACAGGTAACCTTTGCTGCTAATCTCCGAGGGCAGGGAAGTGGCCACTGCTGCCTTTGTGTACAAAAGAAAACTGCTGCCCTCGCTCAAAAGCATGCCTGAGCCTAATAGAAGAGAGCCGACGGGAGCAGTGTGAGACATCGAATCATATTCTCCCAAGTAGACCTCGAGAATCCCTTAATCAAGTAGCCAGGGAAAGGCTGGCCCTCTCAGATCCCAACCCTGGGGGCGTACGAGCGAGGGAGGATCACCTGGGTACAGGAGCCCAGGGTTGTGCTTGGGGAGAAAACCCTAGGAGAGACGCGGTATTCCATCTGAAGCACTTGTGTACAAGCACGATAGAAATAAAATATCAGTTCAATTCAATCGGAGAAGAGGACAAAGAGGACGAAGTCCTTGAATCCTTTATAGGCTGTTCCAACTCAACCTCCTTTACACCCAAAGAATCTCCTTTACCCGAATACAGAAACCCCTCTGCATCTGGTAAACCCAATAGGAACACAAACCCAGCTGCACTAGGAAAATACATCTCCCAGAATCCCTTTTTTTCCGTTGTGTATCCAAATACTCCGTCTTCTACAGGTCCGTCTGATTATTATTTCTCAAATTCCCAGTCTGTTTTTACAAAACACTCCCATTCCTATAATCCCCCCTATTCATTTCACAAACCCTAGCCCCGTCCTTATAACACCTTTTCACCATCCTACCCCCGTAGGATATTCAGAAGCTCTAACCGCCCCCGACCTTTTCTGACACAAACACTTTCTTACACCATGAAAGACAACAAACTAACACCAGGGCTGTGTATCTGACATGTCCCAAATTAACTGCACACACCTGATGGCCCCTTCCGTTCACCACAGGATAAAAGGTGGAGCACGAGAGCACACTTGAAGCAAGGCAGACCCCACAATGAGGCAACTATTCCAGGACGGCAGTTCACCAGGAGGAGAAAGGCGGTGATAACCGAAAGGACGACAAGGAGGGAAGTGGCCTTGCCCTTTTCGAACCCAGACCTGCGTAGCCTCCGTGAAGGAATCCTATGGTCGGGAACAGCTAGTGTGTGGTTTAACAGATGCCAACAGTGCAGGGAGCCCTCCTACACTGATAACTAAATCAGGGAGAGACACTTGCTACTGTTGTACCACCCTTGACTCCAGAGACAAGAAATACCAAGCGGTTCATCACAGCCGGTAAGTCGGAGGGAGAACTGATAGTAAACGAAATTGTGCTGAGCAAAGTTTGTAAATGGAAACATAATGTGAATCAAAGAACAAAGACTTTGTGTGTTACAGAACTGTTGAAACAATCCAGGGAAAGACCAGCTGCAGAGTGGTCTGGCACCACATGGGCACTCATTCGAAAGACTCTAGCCGGTCCCCGTTTGTTGAAACTACAGATCCCCGGAGGCCCTCGGCTGGGGGATGCCTGCAAAACAGGGTGAAGTATGATAACCCCGTGAGCATTGTGTTGACAAGAGTGAACCCGGCTGAGGGATGTCCACAGTGAAAGATTGTGTAAAAAAAAAAAAAAAAGACATTGACACTCATGAATACAACAAGTGGAATATTCTGAGTAAAAGGCCATAGTGAACCCGACCGAGTGAGGCTAATACTGAGAGAACAAGGATCGAAGCCCGACTGAGGGGCACCAAGAAGAAAGCTATCGGAGGTGAATCCCGTACTGCGATAAAGCCAAGGGAAGGCTAAGGGAATTGAACCCCACCTTGTGATAAAACCCAAGTGAACTGTATTGTCTGGCAAATGTGAACCCGACTGACGGAAGGCTTTGAATTAGGGTGAACAGTAACACACCCGTGAACATTGTGGTAGCAAATATGAACCCAACCGAGGGATGTCCACAGTGAGTGGTTGGCCATAGTGAACCCGACTGAGGGAGGCCTGCGTTGCAAGGAGGATCGGAGCCTGGTTGAGGGGGATCTAAGGGTGAAGAGAAATCACCCAATGTGAAGATTTATTGAAGATACTTTTTGTTTGTTCTTTATGGTCCATCAGGCCTTCTAAGGCAAGAGACTTTGCAGAAAAGAAACTTGGCCCCAGAAGATCCTGGTTTCGTTGCAAGGAACTATAACCTCGTGCTGGCGAGGCCCAGGAGTGTGCTGAGCTTAAGAGTCCCGCCTTGTCCTGTGCTAAAAACTTGGAGAAGGGAGTCCCCAGCCATACCATCCTGACTTATTTGGTGAACACTTCTTTCTTTTTTCTGGTGAACATTATCCCACACCATTTTGTATCTTAGAGGTAAGGATTGTGTCATGATCTCTGCTTCCAAAAGGTCAGGGTTTTCCCAACTCCCTTGGAAGCAGATCCATAACCCAGGTTCCGAGTGCCAACCAGTCCCAATTGGGACCTTTTGGACCCAGTCCTGGCGCCAATGGCACCAGGCTCATAAATATGCCCAGTCCCAGCGCTGGAAGCGCCGGGCTCATAATGCTTGGGTGGACTTACCTGCAGCAGACCATGCTGCTTACTTGCCTGCCAGTTGAGCCTGTGATCCTCTTCTGTTTGGAACTACTTTTCCTGTTGGGTGGGGCAGGAGCCACTCCCTAGATTCAGAACACTGGAACTCTTCTGGAAAGCAGGAACTCTTTTCTTACCTAGGCGTGGCTGTGGAAGGAGACACCTAAGCACTACAGGAGGCTATTTAAACCACACCCGATGGATGAATCTTGCTTTGCGTTATTCTGCATCCTCTGCAGCAGAACGCTCATCGTGTCTTCTGCATCTGATCCTGGGCCTAAGGAAAAAGGCTTACCATCCTGAATCCAGTCTTCAGCAACACCTATAAAGACAAGAAAGAACAGGTTAGCATTACGGTCTTCAGTGACAGCTCTTCACTTACCTGGTCCATCGGCTGTCACCAACGCCTTGCGCTGCATTCCGGCATCTGAAAGACAAAGGCTTACCTACTCTTCGTGCGCTCCGGAGGTCTTCACACAGCATTCCGGCATCTGAAAGACAAAAGCTTACCAACTCTTCGCACGCTCCGGAGACCTTCGGCGCTGCATCCCGCATCTGAAAGACAAAACAAGGTGCGTTTAAAGACATTGGGGAACTTTCATACTCACGTGCCATTACTCCTTTCCACATCTAACCCAGTGGGTATTCCGGCACCCTGCAGCCGCTCCGAACTTGTACCTGCAAAATAAAAAGACAGAGCGCATCGTGAAGCAGGCAACAAGCGCTTACTTACGTGCTTCCAGGCGCTTCTATTCATCACACGGGCTCCATCTTCAACTCACTTCAGCCCGTCATCCGCCATCGCCGGAACCCTGCAAAACAAGAAACATCATTACTAAAGACTTTAAAGACATTAGAATTGCTCGAAACTTACCGTTCGTGCAGTAAACGACAGACAGCAGTCCTCTGAAGTCAAGAGGCCTGCTCCCCTTATCCAGTGAAGAAACTGGTTACAGCACCCTGCCCCGAGGCAGATGGAGAGCACGGCGTTCACTTACCTAAGGTGAGAGCGTTAACCTTTGGGGTTCTACAGGAGAAGAGAAAGGGAAGAAGAGAGAGGCATTCAATAACCCAGTTCCTTAATCCCATATTTTCTATCTGCAGACATCTTACCCTTCAAGTCAGACATACAGTGCACAGAGGTCCAGCCCAAAGAGCCAGCCGTGTGTTACACATCACCTTTGAAGATACGGTATACGCCCAGTCAAGACCGGCGCCTCTACAGGAATCAGGTGAGCGTTACAGATTGGCAATAGTTTCTTTTTAGTATAGGCCCTTTTTATTTGACAAGACACCACTAGGACTGCCTTATTATTATTGGATGGTCATAGCTTGCTCCCATCTTAGATTTAGGTTTAGATTAGGCGTTTTTTTCTCACCCTTTTATACAGTTTAATAAACAAACTTGAACTGTGATCACTTGCGTCTGTCTGTACTGTTGCCACCATCAGTTCCTTACAAGAGGCACCGCACTGGACCAGGGAGAGATGATATCAAAGCCAGAAGAATGCGCTGCCTTGATCCCTCCCTTGCTTGCTTGCTTGCTGTTGTGTGCTGCAGCCTCCAGGGAGAGTCCCAACTTGGAAGCCGGGAGGATAGCTAAGGCGCAACGCGTTTGTCTTGGAAGCAAGGCAACGCAGTGCAACCCAGGTTTGAATCCTGCAGTCCTGCGCTCCTCAACTGTTATAAAAAATGTATTAATTCATGGCATGTGTTGTTAGTCATTCATGTAGTGGTGGTGACCACCCCCCCCCCCCCCCAACCCCCAGAACAATTTGTTCCATCAATTCACGGTTGAGGCGCCTCGGCCTCCTGACTGGCGCCACGCCAGCAGATGGCTGGGGCACGGCCTTGCTATTGTGATACACTCATCAAAGCAGTTAACACTTGTGTTAACTTTCTTTGATGAATGCATTTGCTGCGCAGTGAGCTGGCGGCCTGAAAGCAACGTTACGTTACTTCAAGTAACGCAAGTTACAGTGCACCCAAAAAATAATGTAAAATACTCAAAATCGGCCCCAGGGTGGCTTATGAAACCAGCCCCACGGCCATCCAAGTCTGAATTCCATTCAGCCGGGGGGGGGGGGGGGGGGTGAATGCCCGATATGACAGTCCACCCCTGCTTAAGCACCGCTCATTATAGCGGTCGGTAATCTGTGGCTCTCCAGATGTTTTTAACTACACCTACCATTATCCTCACGATTGGCTGGGCTTGCCAGCGTTAATGGCAGCTGTAGCCCAAAACATCTGGAGATACAAAGGTTGCACACCTCCAACCAGTAGGCTGAAACTATTGCATTGGGGGGACAGATAGGAGGGGGATTGGATTTGAGGTGGCACACCAACACTTGCTGGTGTTGCTTGGATAGTTACTCACGCATTGACTGCCCTTGGCAATTCCCACCTATCTTACCCTCCCTGCCTAAAATAATCCTCTGGTGATCTAGGAGCTTGTTTCATCAAGCTGTGGCATCAAGCTTTGCAATGTGTAGGAACCGTCAGTGTTATTATTAAGCAGCCTGAGAGTTAATGGCAGCTATAAATCCAATGCTGGCTTAATATTAATGTCTTAATGAAGGGTGTGCCTTTACCCACTTGATTTATAAGCAATGTATGTGTCCTTGCATCTCTTCCTTGCAATAAGGTCCTGTTAAAACATGCCATGGCAAAGGCAACCATTTTGGCTTGTGTACTGGTATTAGATATGCATTTGTCAGGCACTGCTAGTATACACCCAGGTACTCCAGCGGCTAACATTTTCTGGCGAGGTATATCATGATGACAGTGCCTAGAAAATGCCTATCCAAATCCTACACAAAGGCCAAAACTGTTGTCTTTGCCAATGCTAGTTGGCATAGTATATGACATCCAGAAAGAATGGTGGCAGTGGTAATTTGACCTTTTACTGGGTATTTTTACTTAAGGCATGGCTTTGGGTTTCCCTTTTCTTTTGGCCATCTTCTTATCAGGGAAGAGTAGGACGTGAGCACATATGGACACCCTCTTTTGGATCTCTGGCCAGAATCGAGGAACTAACCTTTTGTGTGCATGGAACTGAACCTGGCTTGGTATGGGACTCCACAGCTAATTAGAAAGGCATCCAGAGTTTGAATGTTGTGTGTCCCCAGATAGGTGGGCTGTTGGGATCTCACGTCAGGATCCTATACATATCAAGCGAGTTTAAGGAACTATTCTTCTTGTGCGAGAAGCACTGAAGAATCCTTTGTTGGTAGCCTTTTCCTTTGACTGCTGCTGCTGCAATTTCCCCTCCAGTGTCCTTTCTTTCATCACCAAGAATCCAGAGGCTGGTGCATCGTGAATGTGTACGTCCTCACTTCAGGGATAGTATGTGGCTTGAGGTAATAGTAAATCTGACTGCGCTCCCATGTACTCAGATAGTACAGCCTTATACTAAGAGTGGTGGAGTCTTGCTTGTACTGCCCCAGTTGAATGGTTTTACTAAGCCCTTAGTTGGACTTCAGAAAAACTGTCCGAATAATAAGGGGCTGGAATCCTGCTGCACAGAGTCGACCACTAGAATTCAATCCAAAGAGGAAGAAGGGAAGACGTCTGCAGCTACTTCCAGTGACCAGAGCTGCCTGCTGAGTGACCACTGCTGCGCTGACCCTTTCTTCCATGCGACAGAGGAGTTCTGAAGAGGGCGGCTCCTTCCTTTCGGCTGGTAGGAACAATCAGCCTTGGGACGACCTGCACTTTGAGCCATCCCAGAACGACATGCAAGCTTCCTGGGCTGCAAACTGCCAATACCCTGGGGACCTGCGATCATCGTTCAGTGCATAGTCTTCAGATTATCAAATCCTCCCCAAACTTTGGTGAACTCCTTCTGGACCTCCAGGTGCAAGATTTCACTCCTTGAAGTCCCCTCAACAGAGTGCTGGACTACAAAAGCGAGACGAATCGACTCGGCAGTAACCGTTAATCTGGTGTCTTGAAAAGGGTACCAAAATCACGCAGCTGCAAGAAGCCATGAAGAATCTTTTGCTGGGAGCCTTTCCACTCGACTGCTGCTAAAAAATCCCTTCCTGTGTCCCTTCTTTTATTACAAGACCAAGCATTTGGTGACTGGGTCCTGCAGCTGCTGCATCGCGACAGCATCTGCCACTCCTGTGCTGCAGGGGAGTTAATTTGTGCGTTTGGGTGTTCAATCCTCAGGAACTCTGACTTTTCTACAGCTTGTGCCTTATACTGTTCTGCCTACAACAGGCAACTGATGGCCAGTGTCCCCCTCTGACACAGACAATCCCATGCCTGGATAGGGAAAGACTGCTAAGGCCACTCTAAAGAAAGTATTACTAGCGCGTACCTGCTTATGTTGGTCTTGTAACTTCATTTTATTTCTGAAACAGAATATTCTAGAAAAAGACAAAGTGGTTTTTACTTAACTTGAATTGGACACTGCCATTCTAGAAGTCTGTTTACTCTGTGGTTTACTTATTGAAGTATTGCATTGGTTTTATATCGGTTTACTAATAGTGAAATTACTTAGCCTTCTAAAGATTTCTCTTTGCTTGTGTGTGTGTATATATAGGATACATTACTCACCGTAATCGTATTTCTGATGCTTGTATCTGCTTAGAATCACATGCTATGCATAGGCCGACATCTAGTGGAAGCTGCTGAGTATTACAGTTGTTGTTTTGGAACACAAAAAGGGACGTCGACAAAGCGTGCCAGTAATACTATCCCTAGCGTGATGTCAACTGTACCCATGGTGCTTCACATGTCGAGGTCCCTCAGATTGTTTTGTTTCTGACATGAGGTTGCATGAAGTGTAGTGCGAGTACTGGTGTAGCAAAGCAGATTATGTATGAGATAAAGCCCAGAAAAACATCTATGCATCTTCTACCCCAGGGGAGGAAGCGTGGGGCGCATGTGAATCTAAGCAGATACAAGCATCAGAAATAAGATTACGGTGAGTAATGTATCCCTTCTGAAGCTTGTGGAATCTGCTTAGATCACAGGCTATGCACAGATTAGTGAGCAATAATTGGAGAAGGTGGTGGGTTGTAAGAAGATACAGCGGCACATAGATGTTTTAGCACTGCTTGTCCCACCTGGGAATCTGCTTTAGAGTTAGTTTTCAATGCAGTAGTGCTGAGTAAAAGTGTGGATAGAGCTCCATGTAGCTGCTTTGCAAATGGCGTCCAGCAGGACGTTTGCGATAACAGCCAAGGTAGCTCCTGTAGCCCTGTTTGAGTGAGCTCTTGGTGTGAAAGGCAGTGTTTTATTTGATAGAGCGTAGGAGGGCTGCATGCATCAGACTATACATCTGGAGATGGCGTTTTTGGAGACAGTCTCCTTTACTGCCTTGAGCTATGGAGAAGAACAGTTGGTCCATTTTCCTTAGCAGTCTGGTCTTATTTAAATAGTAAAGGATCACCCTCCTTACATCTAGTGTATGGAGTTTTTCTCAGCCAAGCTTGATGGATTTTGGAAGAAAGCTGGTAGTTTGATGGCATGATTGACATGGAACCTTGAAATGAACTTAAGTGAAAGCCTAGGATGCGTTCTTAATACCAATGTGTCTTTGTGGATAACAAGAAAAGGGTTTTGCACTGACAAGGCTTGCAGTTCAAGGACTCTCCTTATGGAGGTGTTAGCCACCAGAGAAGCAGTTTTATATGAGAGGTGTTTAAGGCTGGATTTATGCATAGGCTAAAAAGGGGGTGGGGGGTGGGTCCTATGAGCTTTGCAAGTACTACACTTAGCTCCCACCCTGGCGGTGGGTTTGAAATAGGAGGGTGGAGTCTTTTTACTCCCTCCATGAATGCCATAATGACTGGGACTGTCCACCAGGACACCTTACTTTGAGAAGTGGTGTACGCGGATAGAGCCGCTTGGTGAACTTTGATTGAGTTAAATACTAGTTGTGAGTCCATTAAGTGAAGCATGTAATGAAGAGTGTGAGATGGACTACATTCTATTGGGTTTGTTTGTTTTAACTGGCACCAAATTACAAATCTTTTTCACTTGTTAAAGTAACAGTATCTAGTGTTTGGTTTACGTGCCTCCTTGAGGATTTCCATACACTTTTGAGATAGATTTAAATGGCCAAACTCTATGACTTTGGAGCCAACCTGCCAAGTTCATAGGCTGAGGTTGAGGGTGTCATGTTTTCCCTGTCTGCTGTGTGAGCATGTTGAATGGGCACGGGATTTTGATCTAGTTGCACGTCGCCAGTATGAGCAGATGTGGATACCAAGGTTGTCTCGCCCACATAGGAGCAATTAGGATTAATGTAACTTGTTCTTTGTGCATCTTGTTAACCACTTTGCTCAACAGAGGATTTGGGGGAAAAGCGTAGGCACATTTCCCTGACCAGTTCATCCACAGGGCGTTGCTCTTGGAGTCGTGTTGGGGGAACCTGGATGCGAAGTCTGGGCATTGTTTGTTTTGTCCTCTGGAGAACAAGTCTAGAGGGAGATAGCCCCATTGTGTGAAGATGCAGTCTACAATATCTTTATCGAGTTGCCACTTGTGCTCTTCTGGTAGAGGATCTCTGCTTAATGAGTCTGCTAGAGAATTGAGTTCCCCTGAACTTGTTGCAATGTTAGGAACATGCCCTGATTGAGTGACCACTTCCAGATTTTCTGTGCTAGCCTGGACAGACATGGAGAGTGTGTGCCCCCCTGCTTGTTTATGTAAAACATAGCAGTTGTGCTCTCTGTGAGTATTTGTACTGTCTGATCTGTCAGGTGTGCTTGGAACGCTTGTAGTGCCTTGAGTATTGCTAGAAGCTCAAGAAGGTTGATGTGATTCTGGGCTGTGATCCGAGTTCACAGACCATGCGCTGTGCGATGAAGGTAATGGGCTCCCCACCCGGCGAATGATGAGTCTGTTGTGACAACCACTTGCACCACCGGATCGTGGAAGGGTTCTCCTTTGTCCACCAGCGTAGAGCTTGTACTAGGGTTGGTCAGACAACCACTAGATCGTCCCACTGACCACTTGCCTGAGACCACTGTTTCACCAATCACTCCTGCGTTGGGCACATGCGCAGTCGTGCGTATGGGACCAGGTAAATGCATGATGCCATCATCCCAAGCAGGCAAATTGCTTTGCGTACAGTTATCTGGTGACCGGCTAGATACTGAGGTATTTGCAGCAGTATGTTTTGTACTCTTTCGTTCGACAGAAAGACTAGACACTTTTGTTTTTATGACAGCTCCTAGGAACTGTTTGGTCTTGTTTGGTACAAGGCTTGACTTTTTCTCGTTGATAGAGAAACCCAATTGAAAAAGTAGATTGATTATTGGGTATTTTTCTTGCAAATTTGGGGGTTCCCCCTGTGATCAGCCAATCGTTCAGGTAAGGGTACACTGGGAGTCACTCCTTGTGTAGATGCGCCGCCACCACCGCCAGTACCTTGGTGAATATCCTTGGAGCGGAGGCTATGCCGAAGGGTAGCACCTTGAATTGGTAGTGCTGGTTCGACATTTTAAAAACACAAGAATCTTTCGTGCGCTGGGAACATTGAAATATGAAATTATACATCTTTCATATCCAAGGTTGTCATGCAGTTCCCCTGCTTTAGCAGTGGGATTACTTCCTGTAGCCGTTGTCATGCAGAATTTCTGTGACTTGACATAGCTGTTCGCATGGCGCAGGTCTAAGACAGGGCGCATCGTAAGGTCTTTTTTTGGCACAAGGAAATACATTTAATAAATACCCTTGTTCGCCGGGACAATTTCTAAGGCATCCTTTAAGAGCAGTGCCATCACCTCTTCCAACAGGATACGTTGTTCTTCCTGGGAGGTGTTCCTTTGTCTTGGTGGGTGGTTGGTCGGTTGGTTGCTGTACCAGTTCTATGCAATAACCACCCGCCGCGGTTGGAAGTACCCACTTGTCCGAGGTGATTCCCTCCCATACGTGGGTAAAGTATGAAATACGGCCTCCTACTGGAGTAGCATGGGAGAGAACCTGTAGCGGGTGGTCATTGTTTCGGGGGGTGTTCAGCCGCCTCTGAAGGAGGAGGAACTACCCCTGCCGCAAGACCTTCTTTGGACTCTTTGAAACACCCGTTGAGAGGACTGTCCCTGTGATGAACCCCAGGACGAGCTTTGTCCCTGGTTGTAACCACATGCTCGTTGAGTTTTTCCCTCTAAATCAGCAAAAATGAAAGCCCCCCTCTTTGTCCGGAGGGTTCGTTTGTGAGCTGCCCTAATGATTGTAGGGGTTCATATTCTTCTTTCGCGCTCGTTAGAACGTCTTCCACCACCTTGCCAAACAATACGTTGGGCTCTATGGGCATATTAAGGAGGGTAGCCTGAGTCTCAAGCTTGAAGCAAGACTGGTGTAGCCATGCGTGGCGTTTGATCAACGTGCCCTCTGCTATTATTCTTCCTGCATTTTCTGCGGCATCCAAGTTGTTCTTGAGAATGCCGTTTGCTATTTGTGTACCCTCTGCAATGGAGAGCGACAGTTGTGTTTTAAGGGGCTCTGGAACTGAAGCCATTTGCTCAGCCATCTCATCCCACTTGTGACAGTTGTAACTAGCTAATAAAGTCGGGTTATTAGTAATATTCTAGTCTGGTAAACTCCCGAAGAGGCTACTTTCCTTCCAAAAGTGTACAATTTCTTACTTTCCTTATCAGGGGGGGCTTTGGAGAAGGCCAGAGGTGTTCCTGCTCTCTTTCTAGTAGTCGTTACCACTAAGGAGTCGCGTTTTAACTGTCCCCTGCTGTAAAGGGGGTAAGAGGTTGCGCAGATTGACTGCCCGTGTTAAATTAGGAGTAATCAGAGAGAGTTGGAGGCGTCTCAATACTGATTGAAGTAGGTGGATAAATTGGGTAGCTGACTTCTTATCCCCTAGTATGTCCTCACCAAAGTCCTTATCCACTTGTGTTTGTGTATCGATTTTGTAATGCTCTGCCGCCTTTAGGAGCAGGTCATTATACAGTATTTGGTTATCCACTGGTGAGTCTGCCACCGGCGGGTCTGAGTAATCTGGCAACTGGATGACGTAGACGTCAGCATCATAAAATTGGTCGACATCATCCATGTCCCCTTGGTCGTTTGGGTCTGTATAGGTTCCAGGGACATGGGAGTCTTGCATGGTGCAACAATAGGCATGCTGCCCTAGGTCCTGCTGTGAGGTGGAAGCTTGTGTGAGGTCTGTGCAGGCTCTTTTGGTGGGAGGCTGGGTAACCGCTGCCCCGCTTTGAGTAGTTACTGGTCCAGCAGGGGGGGGGGGGGCACCCTGAAGGTTTTACAAGACCTTGGGGGTGGTCATCAAAGAAATTAGCTAAGGAGGACATACACCTCATGATCTTATTAATCTGTTCGGCTGACCACAGAGATGAACTTGGGATTACTGAGGGAACAGAGGCAGCGTTGGTGGGTGTTTGTTCTGGTGCAGGGAGTCTTTTATGGTGCATAGCCCCCGAAACAGAGCCCTCTCCCTGTGTTTTAGAAGACTTATAATTTTTCGACGTCCATCTCTTTAACAGAGTGTCTGGGACGTGTTTTTATGAGCTTGCTCATCTTCGAGCTTGGTGTGGTCTTTGAAGTGTCCTTCAACGGTTGGTGGTCTGCATACGAGGGGGCCAAAGACGCGTCTTTCGACGCCCGGTCGTCAGCGTGTGAGGACTTTGTGGCTTTAGACACAGTGTTACAAACTGCTTGCTTGTCTGTTTCGGGAGCCTGTCATGTGCCGAGCGCGAACATGATGGCCCAGGTGACAGGGAACTTTCAGACCTCCCCCTTGACGCAGTGTATGGCTTTCCCGTCGGCGTCATGATCTACCTTCGGCCGTGGGAGGTGTGTTTTGTGTGGTGTGACTTGGTCGTGGTAGTGCCACCGGGTGTCATCCGCGTAGCAGAACCGTTGGCCGCCTGTTGGGGTTGAGGGCTTGCACGCGGGTATCAGACCGATCCCCATCGCCCTCAGCGTTACTGTAGACGTCGATGCTGCCTTCACTGGAGGTTCCCTTGACGTCCATGGCAGACTCAGACTCAGCCTGCATGGTGTGGTGCGCCCAGCATTTTGTTTTGCGGTCCTTGAGTGTTTTGGGCCTGAACAGTTGGCACGACTTGCACTGTCAGTCGGCATGATCCCTTGCGCGACAGAGATTGCACACCCAGTGCGAGTTTTTTCCAAGGGAACTTTCGATTACAGGAGGGGCAAAACTTAAAGGGTGTATTCTCCATTATGTATTGGGAAGGCAGCCTGGCAAAATAAGTCAGCGTAGAAGGGAATATGCATTCTCTTAATGAGACTTAAGACTGAACCACCCCCCACTCTCCCAACTGTGAGGGCCAAGGCCTGTTGCCACCTACAGAGCCCGTGGCAAGGGTTTGTCGAGAGGAGTTGTTGTAGTCGTCGACAATGGTAATTCGTCCATGATGCCGTCGCTGAAGATCTTGCGGTAGACGGATATTAAAGGACAAATAATATTCTACTATACAATTTTTAAGCAATGGTGATAGCCAAGAAGGAACTCCGCGATATGCGTCCGACTATGATGGCGAAAAAAAACAAATCTGAGGGACCTCGACGCGTGAAGCACCATGGGTACAGTAGACGTCACACAAGGGATAGGATTACTGGCATGCCCTGTCAACGTCCCTTTTTGAGTTTCGAAAACAACAACTGTAATACTTTGCAGCTTCCACTAGATGTTGGCTTATTCACAGCACAGCATGTGATCTAAGCAAATTGCACAAGTCTCAGAAATATAAATATATATATATAAAAAAAATAAATCATTATTTTCATTAACTCCCAGAGTTTTTTTGGACCATATGTATGCTAAAAGTTCTATGTACCTTCCTACAGCCCTCTCTGTGACCCTAAAATGACTTCACCAACTAGGACAGTGATGGCATTTATATATCACTAGTACACTTTGTAGATTCTGAGGGTTGCAGAAAGGAAAGGTTATGGGAAGGAAAAAGGTTAAATAGCTTCTCAGAGCATGTGAGCACTTATCAAGGCCCAAAATGGAGGCTGTATTCGGTTGCTAAGCAACCATACCCATTCATTGGGCCAATCAGATCCGCCGGTAGGTGGAAGCCGGCTAAGGAGAAGGCAGAGGAAAAGGCTCTGTTTGCCTAGGTGAGCCTTGACCCATTATCTAATATCTGTCCCAACTCATTACCTCTACTGTATTTTCTCCGCTTTGGCCTGCTTCTCTGGCCGCTCACTTTGGAAAACTGTACCATCATGCACACAGTGTTTACCCGGTAATAGATCACCCGCTTAACCGCTCCTGTTCAGAGAGGGCATCTTCACTCACTTACCTCGTCCCCAGTCTACAACTTGAGTCGTACCAAGAAACGTTGGTCAACCTCTGAACACTATTGATTATGAACACTACCATTACTACCATCACTACCATCACTACCTTTTGCACACAGCAGCTGCCTCTTGCCGTCCAGCCGCTGCACTCATGACTATCGCCTTCATCACTTGCTAACTGTCCTTTGTCTACTGATATTTGCTGTATCTACTTGCACAATGTATTTGGATTACTGACTGACTACGCATACTGCTTCCATGTTGACTTAGCACATTGCATGCCAACTTGCCAGCTGCCTATCTCAACTGTATTTTAGCCAACAACACTGAGGGAAATGGATTAGCCTTCACACCGGAGGGATTTAGCCTCTGCATCTTAGGTGAACTAGCCTGTTGTTCCTTAGCAAACTAGCCTAATGTACCTTAAGTGAACTAGCCCACTGCACCTCAGTGATCTAGCCGGTTGTTCCTCAGCAAACTTGCCCACTGTACCTTAAGTGATCTAGCCCACTGTACCTTAAGTGATCTAACCCACTGTACCTTAAGTGATCTAGCCCACTGTACCTTAAGTGATCTAGCCCACTGTACCTTAAGTGATCTAGCCCACTGTACCTTAAGTGATCTAGCCCACTGTACCTTAAGTGAACTAGCCCACTGTACCTCAAGTGAACTAGCCTACTATACCTCAAGTGAACTAGCCTGTTCTGTGCCCTAGCGGACTAGCCTTCGCACTTTAGTGAACCTTCGTGAACTCTTTTGTATCTGAGTGAACTTTCCCTCAGCACTAGTCGCCCTAGCACGCTTAACCCACTTGCCCTCTATTCCACAAAGACTGTGCCTTCATAGCCAGCCCAACCCCTGTTACAGCTAGGACCCCTCTCAGCATAGCTAAATGCCCCACCATCAGAGGCACCCTCATTAATGCTCGGTCTTTGGTCGCCCATGCGCTTGACATTGCAGACCTTATCTCATCCAACGACTTACACTTCCTGGCCATTACTGAAACCTGGCTGCAGTAGGCCCGGCACCATCGCTAGCCATCCCAGATGGCTACTCAATAATAAGGAAAGACAGAGACACAGGCAAAGGAGGCGGAGTAGCATTCATTGCTAAAACATCCTTAGGCCTCAGAGCCACCCCACCTGCCAGCCTCCCATCTACAGAACTACTGACAGTCAAGATCCCACAATTCTTATGCGCCTTATCTACAGGCCCCCATGTCACATCTCATCCTTCGAGGAAGATATTACGGACCTCCTAACCAACACCACCAAACCAGGCCCTCAAATCATCCTGCTGGGTGACTAACTTAGTTCTCCTTGATCGGAACGACACAAATGCATTATCTCTGGAAAACTCCATCTCCCAGCTCGGCTTTAACCACTGCGTCACAGCACCGACGCATAACAAAGGCAGAACATTGGCTTAGCTGGTAGACTAAAACTTCTCTACCAAAAACAAGCCCACTGCTTGGTCTGACCACCACCTCATCTCCTTCTCTATCCAGGGGAATGTTATGGCTAGCCCTAAACCTGCCATCGCTCCCCAAACCCTTGCCAGAAACAACCGTAACATAACGTTGCAAAGCTTACGCCCACTAATCCATAACATCTTAGACCCTGCCAACTACTCAGACTTAGATGCAAATAAGCAAGTCAACCTCTACAACAAAACACTTGAAGCAGCAGTAGACAGCGTCGCTCCCATTAAACTAACGAAAGCCAAACCAATTGCCCACCTCAACAAGTGGTTTACCCCTGAACTGAAAATCCTCCGGAACGCCAAAAGAGCGGCAGAATCCACATGGAGAATAACGCCCAACTTCACTAACAGAGTGCTCTTTCACTTTAGCCGCCTCTGCCTATAAATCAGCTATCCTCATCGCTAAGAAAGAGACCTATGACAACAAAATCCTTAATGACAAATCTAGGACTAAGGAGCTCTTCAATATCCTTATGGAACTTGAGTCACCATCCCCTCCTTCGGAAGCTTGTGTTAAAGACGCAGACTGGTGCGCAAAAATACAAAAAGCTCTCACAGACCCAATTGCCTTGCTCCAATCCAAAATTCAGCAAAAAAACAGCCTCGCCAAGAATGCCAATACCTCCCCACCTCCTAACCATAGGACCGCTGTCTGCCCGCCCTTCTCCTTCTCTCCGGTCTCACCTAAAGAAGTAGAAAATATCATCAAAGCCCTCAAACCTTAAAATCCAAATGGGAGACCACCAGGGGGCGCGGAGCATGTCGGACGCGTGAGGCTCATGCTCCTGTCTGCACCGCAGGGCCCGGTGTGATTTCTCAGACCCCGGCCGGGGGTACTGAGCCCAGCCGGAGAAGGACCATCGCCCCACGTAGTCGGCCCCGCAGAGGGAAGGTGCTTGGGGCCCACTGCAGGCTCCCCCACAACGCAGCCTGAACCGCGGCCCTTGAGGAGGGCGTTGGAGCATACACTGGCCGCGGAGCCCGGTGTGCGCCGGAGACACTGAAGGCAGCCAGTCCCACGGCGCCGCGGGGAGGCCCGAGGAGCCGGGCACCCCCCCCCCCACCAGCAGAGTGCTCCCAGAGGACGCTTGCTGGGGGCGGCATCGGACCACAGGCGGCCTCGGGCGGAGGACCGCCCGACGATTTCCTTCCCGCGACGAGGATCGGCACACCGGAGCGGCAGAACCAGAGGAGAGAGGTTGGCATGACGCCAAGAACACCCCCCTCGATTGGGGCCGGGGCCCCCCAGCCAAAATTCTGAGCCTGGAGGCCCATCCAGCATTTCACAAGCAGCGACACCCACGGAAGAGGGGCCCAATCTAGAGCACCGGCCCTGCAGGCATCGAGGCTCCCCGGACCGCAGAGATCACAAGGCAGGGCCCAAATTGGAGACAGTGGGCTAAAGAAGGTGAGGAGGTGGCCGGGGGGGTAAGCAAAACATAGGACCCATTAGTGGGGGTCGCCCCCCAACCCCTCCTTTGTTTATAAGCCCAGAGCCTGGCCCGGCCGGGCAGAGGGCCTGGGAGGCCTCAGCTGCCAGACAACTACTGTGCCTCCCCCGGACTTGGTATCAGGGGCCCGTCCTGGAGAGCAGGCCCTGGCTCTGGGCGCGAAACTTCCACAGAGCCCTGGGGATAACACTACGTCAAGCAAACAGGCTCTGACTATGACTATGAGCCTGGCGCCAGGAATGATTCTACTGTGAGCCTGGCGCCCAAGGCGCCAGGACTAAACCCAGATAGCCCCTAGCCGGGGCTGCTGAGGTTTTACTAAATGTCTAGATGCCTGCTCCCGGGGATGATGGGCTGGGGGTAGGCACATGACTGTGGCCCAGCTCAGGGCTCTAGCTCTTCACCTTAGAGAGGACCCCAATAAGCAATAGCTCTACATCGAGAACTCCTTCCTAAGCCCAGTCACAGTTGGCAAATGGTTATGGGTCCCATTAAAAAAGCTCCCAAAAAGGATTAGAGACCACCCAATATTAGGAACCATGTGGAAAGCTTTAGCAGGGAAAGGAAACAGGGAGAAAGTGACCACGTGGCCCTCGGCACTAAGTCATATATGGTCCACGCCAGTGCTAGAGGAAATCCCAGGCCACAAACATTACGAGCCCTGGTTTGACGCGGGACTTAGTAGAGTCGGCCAGCTGGTGAGGGAGGACTCTTTCATACCTATCCAGGAGATCGAGGAGGCACTGGGAATTGGTAGACTCTCGCCACTCCTATATCTTCGACTCAAGGAAACCCTAATGAAGCCAAAGTTGAAGGAATGCATACAAAGGAAGCTCACCCCGGTTGAAAAAATCCTGGATTCCCACACAGAAATGAAGGGACTCATCTCTCTCCTATAGGAAGCTCTATTGACCCCCCGGGAGGGAATGACCAAAAAGCCTCAGAAGGAAATGGGAAAGGGATCTGGGCTGCGCCATCGGGGATGGTCTCTGGGGGAAATTCTGTAGTAGGGCTTTCAAGACATCGATCTCATGCCAATATAAGACTCACGCCATCAAACTCCTCCACCCGATCACCCTCTCTAGGATGTTTCCAGGTGTTGTCCCAGTGTGTTGGCATGGATACGGGGGAAAAGCCGACTATTGGCACATGTGGTCCAAACTTACTTGTCTGAAGTGCTTAGTTGGCTCAGAGATGCGGGGGAGGGGGATTACCCGCAGGACCCAATCTTGTTAATTTTTGGTCGGCAACAAAGGGATGAGCACTGGGAGAAATTACCGGATTTGACACATTCCCTACTGTTGGCAGCTAGAGCGGCGCAAGCCAGGACTTGGAAAAGAGCAGCCCTTTCAACGAGAAGAGAATGGTTGGGCGTGGCCAAGGACACCTACTTTATGGATAGACTAACGGCTACAATACAGGGCTCAAGTGCGCAGATAGAGTCCGACTGGCTGCAATTCATGGAGGTGATGGTCCACACGGAGGACACGACCGGAGGGCAACTTGGTCTCTCCACTCGGCCCAAAATCAGTCTTTGTATAGAACTCATTGCACAGGACTCAGGAGAGTCGACTAAACATCGATGGTCATAAGCCTGGTTGGCGCTGCCCAAAGAGGAGAATCTTGTAAAGCGGTCCTTGTGTGAATAAAAAAAAAATCCAAATGGATGAGGTGAAGGACAATGGTAACTGTCAAAGACAAAACATGGTGCACTGATATACAGCATGCTCTAGCCAACAAAGTCTCTAATCTTCAGAACAAAATAGCACAAAAGAAAGCGTCACTAACATCTACAAAACAACCCTCCAACAAAATAACACCAGCTAAAATTAAATCCGTCACCCAATTTCACTTCTCCAAAGTCTCCATTATAGAGGTTGAGAAGGTTATATTGGGTGTCAAACTATCTAACTGCAAGGTTGACCAATTCCCAGCATAACTTATTAAGGACGCTGCTAGTGATCTAGCACCGTTCATTACTAAACTTATTAATGCCTCCTTTACATCTGGCACTATACCTAGCAATCTTAAGGAATCTTGGGTACTCCCACTCCTTAAGAAGCAAACGATAGACCCCTCCATACCAACCAACTACAGGCCCATCACCACAGTACCATTCTTGCTGAAAATCCAAGATAAGGTAGCACATATCCAGATCCAGAACTTCTTAGAACTTAATCAACTTCTAGGCTCCCGTCAATCTGGTTTCCGGCCACTCCATAGCACAGAAACAGCACTTATCGATCTTAAAGCCCAAATAGACAAACTAAGAGACACTGGAAAACTTGCATTACTCCTCCTCCTTGACCTGTCGGTGGCTTTCGACTTAGTGGATCACGTCGTCTTAGGTAGTCACCTAGATTCAGCTGGCCATTTCTCCAGGGAGGCTATAGCGTGGATACAATCTTTCCTCAGCGACCGAACTATGAGGGTCTTCTCGCCATCTGCAGCAGTGGACCCTATCTCCCATCACTTGCGTGGTACCCCAGTGTTCATGTGTCTCTCCAACCCTGTACAATATATTCACCAAACCCCTGTTTGATGACTTGGACCATCTGGGTATCACCTACCCTAATTATGCAGATGATACCCAGATCCTGCTACCACTTACGGGGGACTACAGCAAGGACTTAGCATTGGTGAATAGAATTTACAGTATCATTCAGGCATGGATGGCCACTCACGACCTCTGCCTGAATGATAAAACGGAGCTTCTCATTCTGGGATCTGCACCTATCCTCACAAGACTCGCCATGGACTACTCATCTTTCATCATCGATGGGAACCACATTAAGGTTGCCAATAATGTAAAAACCTTAGGTTTTCACTTAGATTCCACCCTAACATTTACTAAACAGGTAAACACGCTAGCCTCTTCGACAGCATATACATGCAAATTATTCAGAGCTGGTGAACAATTCCTCTCATCCAACAGTTGCTTGATACTAGCTTGAGCCCTTATTCTTTCCAAACTAGATTACTGTAACGCCTTATACATTGAAGCCAATAAATGCATCATCAACAAAATACAGATACTCCAAAACAATGCCTTAAGAGCTGCTCTCAGCATCTATAGAAAAGAACATATTTCTAAAACAAGAAGGCAACATAAGTGGCTATCCGCACATGAGAAAATCTGACTAAAAACAGCATCCCTCATCCACAAATGCCTTAACAACAAAGCACCACGATACCTAATAGAAAGATTTTCCAGAAAAACATCTACCAGACCCACGAGATTAGCCAATTCCAACTGCCTTCAGGTGCCTCGCTTTAAACTTTCTACCATAGGGGGCACTCGCTTCCCAGTCAAAGCAACTCAACTATGGAACTCAATACCCACTACACTCAGAATGGACAAAACTTTCACCAAATTTAGACAAAATCTGATTATATGGCTCATACAGAATGACGACAAATGAACCTGCAGAACTTGACCGTAACTGTAATTAACTGTGCATTCCCTTGTATATGTTTTGCTTGTTTATTCCTCACCACTGTTCACTGTATGTACCTTAAGATTGTTAGATTAGATGCTTTTTGATACTATTGTAACTAATGTAACCTGTGTACCAAACTTCACGACTTATTGCCTGCGCCCAGATCCCCTCGGGTCTGGCACGCATAATAAATATTAAACAAACAAACAATGGCAAGTTGGCCATGCTCCTGCTGCTAGACCTACCGGCAGCTTTTGATCTCGATTATCACCAGATCCTCACCAAGCCCCTGGCTACAGCAGCTGCCTTCTCTAGCGATGCATCCGCCTGGATACAATCATTCCTTTTCAATCGCACCACTAAAGTCTTCGCACCCTCGCCTTCAGCTGACCCCATTCCCATCTATTGCAGTGTCCTTTAAGGCTTGTGCGTATTGCCAACGCTATACAATATATTAACGAAGCTCCTATTTGACCGTCTTGACAACTTGGGCATCACATATACAAATTATGCTGACGATACCCTGGTTCTCATTACGCTGTCAGCATGCTATGAAAAGGACTCAAAACTGATTAATGATTTATACTTGGAGATCCAGGCGTGGATGGCAGACCACAGCTTATGTCTCAATGATGAGAAAACGGAGCTCTTGCTTGTCGGATCCCAATTACGACTAAACAAATTAGACCCTCGATACGCATCCATCAACATTGATGGAAACCTGATCAAAGTGGCCAAAGAAATAAACACCTTGGGGCTCTACTTATACGCCACACTAAAAGCAAGTGAATGCTACTGCATCCTCAACTGCCTACACCAACAAGTTGACAAATGCCTGCAAGTCATTCCTCTCGCCCAACAGTTGCATTAACCTAGCTAGAGCACCAGTGCTATCCAAAATCAACTACTGTAACACCCTCTTCCTAGGCACCTCCAAACATAACCTCAAACTCCAGGGTCTCCAAAACAATGCCTTGAGATCTGCATTGAGCATCCCTTGATCCACTCACATCGCTAGTTTTCAATAGGACGCCCACTGGCTCCCAGTACAAGACAGAATCACCCTTTGGTCACTTGTCGTCACCAATACGTGCCTAACTAACATTACACCCAAGTAACTGGCAGTTAAATGCATCAAACACCACTCAGCTAGACAAACCAGAACCATGTATTCGCACCGCCTTACCATTCCCAAATTCAATCTAAAAAAAAGCGACCGGATCAAGCTTCCCGGTCTTAGCCGCCAAACAGTGGAATGCCTTACCCCTCAACCTCAGAACGGAACCCTCGTTCTGGATCTTTAGAGCCAATGTTAAGACTTGGCTTGTTGAAAAAAGTTGCTAATGTCTGACGCACTCGCATCAAAGTACTCTGCCTGTTTATGTTCACTATTTCATTCTGTAAACATTTAGCAACTCTGTATAGCAGCACATTTTATCTACCCATCATGTAACCATTATATTTGTTTGTTTTGTTTGTTTTTATTACTTGTATTGCACATCAGACCCAGAGGTAACCGGGGGCATTTTTATAAGACAACTTACAGCTTAGTTACTGGAAAAACACATGGCAACAAGAAATATACAAAGAATATATATACACAATATACAGGCAGGAGTGCTGGTGCACGTATTTACAGTTCTACTTAAGCAGGCAGTAACTCCTAGGCAGTAGGTGTGTGCAAAGTGCAGAAGTGGAGAGAGATGCAGGATAAGTCCAGGCAGGATGGTGGTCTGTTATTTGTCTGTGTCTTTAATCCACCTTGTAAGGTTGTGTCAGAAGGTGAAGTATGGTTGATTTGTCCGCAGGGTGGGTGGTAGGGAGTTACAAAGTTTTGCTGCTTTAACCTGGAAGCTACAGCCACCGACTCTGGACAATTTCAATCTGGGTGTTGAAATGTTGTTAGAGTTAACAGATCTGGTGAGTCTTGTTGGTTTTGTTCTCGTGAATCTCACAGAAAGGTACCATGGTGCGGCATTGTTTAGGCATTTGTAAACAAGTGAGGCCACTTTTAGCTGGATTTTCTCCTGAGTAGAAAGTCAGTTGTTGGCCCTTCGGAGTTCGGTGATGTGGGTTCTCCTCGGAATGCCTAATGCTGCTCTAAGCACATTATTCTGTAAGATTTGAATTCTTTTGATAACTTCCTTGTTGGCCCCAATATAGAGAGAGTTGCAATAGTCCAACTTTGATAACACGAGCGCTCTCGCAAGTCTGATGCAGCTATTGTTGGACAGGAAGGGTTTGCCTGCTCCTATCAATTTGCAGGTGTAGGCGGTGGCAGAAGCCATCGCGTTCACCTGCTTGTTGAAATAGAGGGTAGAGTCCAGGTAGAAACCCAGAGTTTTTACCGCGTGAGCGGTTGTGATTTGGTTATTATCTATGTTAAAAGAGGAGTAGTTGGGGCCCAGTTTTTTGAGGGTAGCGGGTGTGCCAAGGATAACGATTTCAGTTTTGTCATCATTCAGGCATAGTCCGTGAGTGGGCATCCATGCCTGGATGATGAGATACACCCTGTTCACCAAGGCCAAATCCTTATCATAATCACCAGTAATTGGTAGGAGAATCTGAGTATCATCTGCATAGTTAGTGTAGGTGATACCAAGAAGGTCCAGACCATCAAAAAGGGGCTTCGTGAAGATGTTGTAGAGTGTAGGAGAAACGCAAGATCCCTGGACCACGCCGCATGTAATGGGGATGGAGTCTGCTGCCGCGGTGGTGGAGAAGACTCTCATGGTCCTATTATTGAGGAAGCATTGGATCCAGTCTGTGGCTTCTTCAGAGAAGTGCGCAGCCATGTCCAAATGCCTACAAAGGACCTTGTGGTCAACAAGGTCAAATGCAGCTGATAAGTCCAAAAGGAGGAGTAAGGCTGGTTTTCCAATTTGTGCTTTTAGATCTAAAAGGGCTGTTTCTGTCCTGTGCTGGGGACGGAAGCCAGACTGCCGTGCTCCTAGCAGGTTGTTGGTTTCAAGGTGTTTCTGAATTTGTGAGTACGCCACTTTATCTATAATCTTTAGGAGGAATGGCACGATGGTGATTGGGCGGTAATTAGTGGGTATGGCTGGGTCTAGCGTCTGTTTTTTAAGCAGTGGGAGAACCCAAGATTCTTTTAAGTTGCTCGGTATAGATCCTGTTGTGAATGAGGCGTTAATGAGTTTTGAGATAAAGGGAGCCAGGTCCCTGGCTGCGTCCTTTATCAGTTGGGTTGGACATTGGTCCCCCTGACAGTTTGATGGTTTGAGTGACGGAATGATTTTTTCAGTCTCAATAATAGAAACTTTGGAGAACTTGAAGCGAGGAGTGTCAGTGTTATTTTTTGGGGGGGGTGGTGATAGACATTTTAGGCTTTGTATCCAAGCTGAGTGAGGCTTTTTTCTTGGCAATTTTAGATTGGAGAGTTGACACTTTGTTAGCTAGTTTGTCTTTGACACAATTGTCTGGCACTGGGATAGGAGATTCTATTTCCTTTAGGATGATAAAGAGTTCCTTCATGCTAGAGTTGGCTTGGGCTATTCTAGTGTTATAGATTTCTAATTTTGCCGACAATATTTCCTTTTTGTAGAGGGTACATATATCCCTCAGAGTGCTTTTATTTTCTTCAGAGGGTTGTAGTTTCCATGCAACCTCAGATTGTCTTTTTTTGGTGCGAAGTGTTTTCAAGTGGGGGTGTACCAGGAGTTGAGGTGGGCTTTAGGTTTGCTTTGTCTCATTTTGAGCGGTGCAATTGAGTCCAGTGCAGAGGCCATGATTTTGTTATACTCATTCACTAGAGTTTCGGGGTCCAGGTTGTCTGGTAGTGAATTGAGTGTGGTGAGGATGAGCGGGAGTAGGTTATCTGGGGTGATGTTTCTCTTATTCCTTGTCGGGATGGACGGAGCTGGCTGGGCTAAGGTAGGAGTAGGCCTGTCCGTTTCTAAAACAAATGTTATAAGGTGGTGGTCTGTCCAGATTTGAGGGGGGGGACCGATAGGATGGAGGCGTTGCAATTGTGGTCTGCCACCCAATCAAGTATTCTGCCTTTGTTATGGGTACGGTGAAGTACTCTTTGTGAGAAGCCTAGTTCAGAGAGTAGGTTAACCACTCTGCTTACATGTTGGTTGTTCTGGTCGTTGAAGCCCAGGTTTATGTCCCCTAAGAGGATGACCTGTGATGAATATTTTAGGTTTTCAGATAGAGTGGTGGAAATGTCCTCCTCGAAGGTTCCGATATGGCCTGGGGGTCAATAAATCAAGTGGATGGAGAGGGTTTGGGAGTTGTTAATAGCTAATTTGGCTGTTAGGCTTTCGCAGGATTTAGTGTCATTAGCTGGGACTATCCTGGCAGATAGGTTGGATTTTACAATAAGGGCTATGCCTCCTCCATGGGCTTCGCTTCTGTCTGATCTTAGGACGGTGCAACCTATAGGGATCGATTACATGATGGCAGGTCCTGCAGCGGCATGAAGCCAGGATTCCGTAATGGCCAAGAAGTTGAGATTTTCGGTCTGAATGAGATCAGCAATCTCAATGGCATGAGCAATCATGGATCTGGCGTTAAGTTGGGGGGTGGTGGATGGAGGTGTGCGTATCTTTTCTTGGGTCATGGCAGGGGAGTGCATGCGCACATTCAGTGTTTTGAGGTTTGGGTTGTGAAGTTTTTCTGTACTCCTATTAGGTGTAGGCTTGCTACGGTTGGAAGAGGTCAACGTTCTAGCGAGAGGTTCATATATTTTAGCGAGTCTGGCATTTCTGGATGTGGTGTTGCACGGTTTGGACTTGATTGAGCAGGGCTGTTGGTGTCTTCAGGTTGGTCATTGTGGCTTGTTAGTGGTTGAGGTTGTGTCTGTGTCATGGTGGGATAGAGGGCCCAGAGTTGAAGGGTAGTGTAATCAATGGCAGGGACTGGAGCGATCCTGAGTTTGTAAACTAGGAATGCTGTTAGTGTGAGAAGGGCTAGTGTGACTCGTAAGGTTTGCATCTTGTGGTGTTGTTACGGTAGGGTGGGCAAATCAAGCTGTAACAGTGCTATGTAGGTCACCCTATCGGGGTAAAACAAGTACGCATGGGAACAAATGCTTCAAGTGTAATGGGCAGCACTTAGGTTAGCGAGTGACTAAAATACAGTGGGGCAACACATAGTTTCAAAGTGAGCAATAGACTAAAATGCAATGGGACTGCACGTGGGAACACTTAGCTCAGGAATCAGTAGGCAGTACATATTTCAGTGTGAGCAATAGACTAAAATGCAATGGGACTGCACATGGGAGCACTTGACTCAAAAATCAATAGGTTCGATATAAAACAGTTGACTCAGGTGCAAAGGGGTGACATATAGGTTCAATATACGAGCAGTTGACTCAAATACATCTAGATTTGAGATTAGAACAGTTGACCCAAAGCAAGGGGGTGGCATCTAAATACAACCTAAAAGCAATTGAGGATAAAGGCAATTGCCTGAGGTGCAATAGGCAGAGTCTAGGCATGGAGTGAGAGGGTAATATAGAAGTGAAGGTAGACTGAAGATAATATAGGCAGTTCGCAATGGCAGCTAAGAGTGCAGTGTAAGGGGCCAGCCATGTAACCCCGGTCACTCGCACTTACGGTTGTTGTTGTATACTCTGATTTATACATGTAATATGTAACATTTGCTCGAAGTCTCTTGCGCCCAGTTACCTCAGGGTTCGGTGCGCGGTATTAATAAAGAAATTAAACTAAACAAAATCTTCCAATGAAGCCTAGACAAAAACCTTTTCTCGCAATAATAGTTAAAAACCAAGTTATCACCTCTGAGGGACAGTAAATATCAAAGCCAAATGGACTAGAAGAGTCTGCAGGGAGCCAGACAGGCCAAAGTCAATTGGAGTACAGTCAATGGAGCTGAGGCACTTCTTAGATAACTAAGTCTTGCACAAAGTTAGAGAGTTTGTTTGAAGAAAAATCATTTTAGGGTCAAAAGCTGTTACACTTGTGAAGGGTAGAGCGCTAGCAAAGTAGCTACTGCAAATCTCAACTAAGAAGAGCAAAGCAACAGACACTGAGGTAAGTACCCCTGTCAGAATACGACCTTTGGTTAGAAGAAGAGTGGTCGGGCTGGCTTCTGTCTGGTTAGGGCGATGCAGATCCTGGGTTCCTGGGCCTCAGTCGTGGGGACACGAGGGAGTACGTCTGGAGGACTCCTGCAGTAGCAATCTGGAGGTCAGCTACAGGCTCTTTTCGGATCAGCAGCACTTTGCGGTTTCAGCGCTCGGTAAACAGCACCACCGCGGATCTTGGATACCGGTTGGGCTTCCTTCACTCCTTGAGTCCTGCACTCTGGTGAGGTGACTCGAGCTTGGATCATCTTGCTTCTGGAGGATCCTTTAGAGACTACTGGAGTTTCTGCCCAGATTGCAGACGTTGCACTAGACTATGCATTTCTGGACCCCTGGCACTCGGTTACTGCAGCAGCAAAGAAGTACAGACAGTCGGGGAAAGTGGTCAAGTGGAGTTCGTATCGGGGTTAGTTTGTTGCACTAACCCAAGGGAAGAAGTTGTGCCTCCCGGAGCTTCTCTTGTCGATCAGAAGAACAAGTTACTTTCTTACCTGGTAACGCTCTTTCGATGGGATGTTCCGACGACGTATTCACATCTATGACTGGTAATCACCACAGCTTTGCTGCTTTGGAAAAAAATGTCTGCGTCCTACGTCGATACACTGTCGTCGAGGGCCTGCGTCGAACCGACATCACCGGATGTTATAAGTAGTACGCACGATGCCCGTAGCCTCAGTTGTAGTTTTTTTCCCCAGAACGTTTGACACCAATCTTCTGCCAGAAGGACTACAGAAAGCCTTGCGGAAACGAAAGCTGCAATCGCATAAGAAATTCTGTAGAGGGGCAGGTAGGGAGGGAGTGATGTGGAATATGTCATCGGAACATCCCATCGAAAGAACGTTACCAGGTAAGAAAGTAACTTGTTCTTTGAAGGGATTGGTTCCTCCAATGTATTCCACATCTATGACAGACTCCCAAAGCAGTACCAACGTAAGGAGGTGGGAAAGAATTTAGAATGCCCAATTAAATTGCAGAATAGAGGACCGCCTTGCCAAAGGCCAGATCTTGCCCATGGATAGAATCCAAGGAGTAATGTGACAAAAGTATGGACAGAGGCCCATGTGGCTGCTTCACAAATGTTCCGAATGGGAACACCCCTCTGCAGGTCAGTAGAGGCATCCACACCGCTAGTAGAATAGGCCCGTAAGCCTAACGGAGGGTCCTTACCCGCCAAGCAGTAATATTCAGAAATTGTCAAGATAATCCATCTAGACAAAGTCTGTTTAGTAACAGCTTGTCCCAAACGCCTTCCAGCGTATCCTATAAAGAGCTGATCGTCCACTTTGACCCGGGACATTTGTGAGATGTAGAAACTTAAAGCTCTCCTAGGATCCAACCTATGGAGCCTCTCCTCTTCTTTACCAGGATGCGGAGGACGATAGAACGCTGGAAGAACAACCTTCTGGCCTAAATGAAATTCTGACACAACTTTCGGAAGAAAAGAAGGACGAACCCTAAAGACAACCCTCTCTTTATGATACACAGTGAAGGGTGGCTTAACAGAAAGTGCCTGCAACTCACTCACTCTGCGAGCAGAAGTGACCGCTACTAAAAAAAATCCAGTTTTCAAGGTCAACAGTCTCAAAGGGCAAGAATGTAAAGGCTCAAACTGAGCTCCCATGAGGAATTTTAGAACCAGGTTCAAATCCCAACCGGGCACCTAGAAAGGTGACGATGGGAACATATTAGTGAGCCCTTTGAGAAACTGGGACATCAAAGGAATCTTAAATATGGACAGCGCCACCAGGTAACCTTTAATGGTACCCACTTGCAGGCCCTTGTGGGCTAATAAAAGCAAAAAAGACAGAACCACAGGAATGGCACATGAAAAAGGATCCACATTCTTAACCCTGCACCAATCGCAGACTTTTCTCCAACGGCAACGGTACAGGGACTTTGTTGCGGGCCTTCTGGCCGAAAGCAACACCTCCATCACGGCTTCAGGAAGGTCCCAATCCTTTCAGAAGCCAAGCATGAACGTTGAGGGACATGACCTCTGGATGGAGAACCTGACCCCCCTCCCGAAAGGGCAGATCGTCTCGATAGGGAAGAGGGCGGGCAGATGGACATGTCGAGAAGGTCCGGGTACCACGTTCTCCAGACCCATGCCGAAGCAATGAGGATCATTTGGGAACCAAACCTCCGTAACCTCCGCTGCACTTGCGGAATGACGGAGGAAACACGTACAGCAGGGGGAAGGACTACTCCCCCCCTACAAATGCGTCCCCTAAGGCTCCTCTTGGAGGAAATTCCCAAGAGCAGAATCATTTGCACTTCCAGTTGGCACTGGTGGCGAAGAGATTCACTTGTGGGGTCCCCCAAAGGGCGAAGATCTGTCCCCCAAAGGGCGAAGATCTCCAGGAGAATCTGCTGAGCCAGCTCCCACTCGTGAGAGACCGTGCTCTGCCTGCTCAGAGCGCCGTGTTTTTGTCTCTGGCCAGATGAACTGCCGAGATCGAAATTTCCTGCTGGATGGCCCAGAACCAGAGCTGCATCGCCTCACTGCCCCCCTTTTTTGTTAAGGTATTGCATGGCCACTGTGTTGTCCGTCAGAATCAGGACATTCTTCCCCCGCACATACGGCAGAAAAGCCTTCAGGGCTAGCCTGATGGCCCTCAGCTCCGATAGGTTGATATGGAGCGTGGACTCCGACAGAGACCAACGACCGCTGACTGTCAACTCATTGGCATGAGCTCCCCATCCCATGGGGGGGCGCGTCCGTCACGATCATTAACTCCGGCCAAGGTAGCCAAAAAGGAGCCCCATTCATCAGATTGCCTTCGACTGCCTGCCCTAGAAGATCCTGGGCAACCGAGGGCGGCACCTGAACAGGGTCCGACATCCTGCCGTAGGACTATGACCACTGGAGCTTGAGAGCCCATTGCAGAGATCTCATCCGCAGCTCCACAGGAATTCATCCAACCTGTTCCGGACTTTATTTCCAGGAAAACGGCCATTGGGGATCAACTTTGGGAACCCAGCTCTCATTCCACCTTCTACCCCCCCCCATACCCTTAGCAGGTGCCAACTTCACCACCAGCATCTACCTCCAGTGACTCCTTACCATGAGCACATTGAGGAAGCCTACAGCCGCCTGATGCTGCACCTTACAAGCAAGCAAGCAAGCAAGGAGATACCCTGCTCCACACCCGTGGACCAGCAATTCAAAGTTCGATCCAACAATACTACCCCCCAGGGAGAACTACTCCAGGCCCAAGATGAAGGCCTCTTGCCGAAACGTCTAAGGACCAGCACCCCATTAAGCTCTACTTGGTCCTCCTAAACTCTTGATTCAGATCCAGACGTCGACCACATGTTGGGTCACGCTCCAGCCTGGCTACATACAACCAATTGCTATACCATTTATTGCTTTCTGTTTTGGTTGTGCTTTGTACTTGTACTATCACTTGTCACTATAGGTGGTGGTTACACATTGATCTTAAAGCACTACTTTGTTTTAGCTTTGTATAAATTCAATTCAGTTGCCAACTCAGTGACATTAATGACTTCTGAATACTAAGAACAAACTACCCTTATTACACTGGACCTTTACAAAAAAATCATAAAAAGATTACAAATGCATGACTAAGAAATGCATTAACAGCGAATTAAAACAAAAGCTGTACCCTCTACATCTATTTTTGTCTGCATTCTCAATTTCATGAGTACTACTACATCCAGAATGTATTTGCATGTATGTGACATGACAGAATAAATCTAGGGCTACTGCATTCAATAAGTAGACCCCAGTACCAAAGACGTCAGGGCACACCCCCTCTGTATCAGAGATCTTATCCGCAACCTGGCCTCTGGCACCAGAAGAATGCAGGATGCCATGAGGCCGAGCAACCTCAAGAACTTGAACGCTGGGAGAGTCTGGGCATGCTGAAACTTGTGAACCATCTGCAGAATGTGATGAGCCCTCACCTGGGGCGGCGAACACTGCCCCATGGATGTGTTGAGCACTGCTCCGATGTACTGGAGCCGCTGGGTAGGTGTCAAGTGGGGCTTCTTTAAGTTGAGGGAGAAGCCCAGCTTGTGAAGGGAGTGGCAAGTGACTGACAGATGATTCAGGACTTGTTCGGAAGAGCACGCCCTGACCAACCAATCGTCCAGGTAGGGATAGATGTGAATCCCCCCCTTTCCTGAGAAACGCTGCCGCCACAACCACCGTGAGCTGGGTGAAGACCCTCGGGGCGGAGGTCAATCCGAACGGCAGGACCCAAAACTGAAAATGAGAGTCGACAACCGTGAACCTCAGGTACTTCTTGTGCTTGGGATGAATCAGCACATGAAAGTAAGCGTCCTTGAGGTCGAGAGACACCAACCAGTCATGAAGTTGAAGGGCCTAGAGGACTTGAGAGAGAGTAACCATCTTGAACTTGTCCTTCCTGAGGAGCTTGTTCAAAACATGCAAGTCCATGATGGGTCTCAATCCCCCGTCTTTTTTCGGGATCAAAAAATATGGGGAATACCATCCCTTGTTCCTCTCTGCTACAGGCACCAGTTCTATGGAGCCTTTCTCCAACAGGGATTTCATTTCCTACACAAGGAGCGGATCTGGATTCTTCAAAGAGAGATTCACTGGTGGATTGTCGTGAGGCCTCTGCTGGAAAGGAAGACAGTAGCCGTGGGCACCTCGAGTACCTTGTTTTCCACCTCTGGTACCCCTACGGTGGCCCCTTTGACTTGCAGCTCCCCTCGATCTACCAAAGGAAGGGTAGTATCGAAAGGAGCCTCCCCTCCATTGCCGTCACCTAGGACGAAAAGGCGGAGGTTGGCGAACTGCAGCGCTCAACGATTTTGCTGCAGCTTTGGAGGTCTGCAACTTCTCAAGGCTCTCGTCAGCCTTGCTGCCAAAAAGATGTTCACCATCAAAGGGCATGTTGAGAAGCCGGGCTTGTACGTCAGGAGCAAACCCCGACTTCCGCAAGCACGCAAATCTGTGCATCACGGTGCTCGCCGCCATGGACCGGCTGACACAATCTGCCATGTCCAGACCCGACTGAACAGATTCCCACATGGCATCCTTGCCATCCTGAACGAGAGCAAGAAAACCATCCCGTTCCTCCCCTTTGGGAATATGTTCAGCCGCCAAAGACACAATTCCACAGAGTGTGAGTGAAACGTGCTAAGGAACACACGGAGTTGGCTGCCTGTAAAGCCATACCCCCTGAAGAAAACACTTTCTTCGCCCAGCCATCAAAATGCTTGTCGTCCCTATCAGGAGGAATGGTAGGGTATGATGTCTGCTTTGCTGGGGCCGTAGCCGCCTGCACCACCAAACTCTCTGGAGTGGGGTGCCTAATCAAGTAGCAGGGGTCGCTACTGGCTGAACGGTATTTTTTCGGCAAAGACTTGCTCACTGCCGGGAGACTCTCCGGAGCAGTCCAAGCAGCCGCCACCCTTATTTGCAAGGCCATATGGAATGGCAGTACCGGGTCAGTTGGTGGACCTTGGTCCAAGATATCTGTCAGGTCATCCTGCAGAAAATCCACTGGTGGCGCCGACCACCCCAAGTTCTCCGTCACCCTCGACATGCGGCGCCTGTACGAAGATTCAGCATGCGTACCAGGCTCAGGCCTGCCAAACTCAACCTCCGGGGAGGTATCACGACCACTGGGCTGTGCAAAGACTGATGCAGGTCTTCCAACTGGCTATGACCAGATAACAGGTCGTCAGGAACCTCATCAGGTACCAAACCTTCCTCAGACCCTTCATCCACCTCAGAAATATAATCAAGAGGCTGGAATAATTCCCTGGAAGAGGGCACAGAAAAAGGCACAACCACATTTTTCGACTTGTCAAGAGCCTTCTTCAGGGTTTCCACCGGTCTCCGGGGCACCTCCGATAAAGCCTCCTCGAAAGGCGTCCAGCGTGGCGCCGATGGCTTCGACACAGGCCTCGAGGACGGTGCCCCGAGTGTGTCCTTCGGAGGCCTCAGCGCCGATGGCGTCGATGGCTTCCTCGGAGGCGGAGCCTCGAGAGAGTCCTTCGACGGCCTTGGCGCTGAAGGCGTCGACGTCTTCTTCGAAGACCTCACAGGCTCCGACGGTCTCGAGGGCATAGAGGGCCGGGACCTGGAGCGGGCATGTAGAGCAATCCACCTTGTCCGACTGGGACCTCGAAGGCTCCCGGTGATCGCGCCGACCGCTCGAGCCCGAAGGCGTGCGAACGGTGGCTCTAGCACATTCCCTGCCGGCTTCTTTCAACGGCGCGGATGGAACGGAGCCCTGCGATTGGAAAATCGGCATCATCTCCAAACGAAATGCATCCCATTCCGCAGTAGAGGAATGCTTGATGGGACAAGCAACCCGCCGACGGGCAGAGTCCTCGGACGAAGACGGGGCAGGCGACCAGTGAGGGCGCTTCCGCGAGTGCCTCAAAGAGGCAGAGGAATGGCGGGACCCACTCCAGGACCGAGACCCCCTGGACTTACGGCGATGACGCGCAGAGTCACCTCTCGAGTCGTCGGTCGAAAGCCCAGCAGATTTTGACTTTCGGGCTTGGACACCGTACCGACAGAAAGCTTCTTCTTCCGCTCCTGCAAGGCCTTCGATGTTAACGACTGGCAATTGTCACAATCATCCGTGGCGTGGTCCTCACCAAGGCACCAGCGGCAGACGTCGTGCAGGTCCGTCAGCGACATCTTGGAACCGCAGTCCTGACACTTCTTAAAACCCGGCTGCGGGGTATAAGAAGACGAAGACATTGCAATATCTTCACAAACAAACAGGTTAGAGCTCAGAAGAACCGAGGCGCGCCGAGATCTCCGAAGCGAACACGTTTGCGGAAAAAACGGAACTGAGGCTACGGGTGTCATGCGTCCTACATATAACATCCGGTGACGTCGGCTCGACAGAGGCCTTTGACGACAGCATATCGACGTCATTGACGCAGGACGGCGAACATTTTTTCAGAAGCAGCACAGCTATGGTGATTACCTGTCATAGATGTGGAATACGTCGGAGGAACCAATCCCTTCGAAAAAGGAGTTTCAGCACAGCAGCAGGGCTTCACCAGGCAATTCAAAGGTCCAGGAGGATGCAACAGGCTTCGTTCACGATTTCTTCGCTGGGTTGTTCATCCCAGTGGTCGACTCTTTCTTAAATCCCAAAACCCTCGCCTTTTACGCAGGTTTCTGCCATTCATGCACAGCCTTGCTGTCACTCAAACAGCAGGGTGGCTGTCCTGCAAGAACAGCCAGCCAGCCAATCGGGACTGAGTGCATTCAGGCATTCCTAAAGACAAATGACAGGGACGTTTCGGGAACCTCCCTCGCTTCCTGCCCTTCCAGACACTGGAGCCAGAGGCGGGTTTCAGTACTGTAGACCACCAAAGGCAAAACGAACAAAGGGCTCAAACCTGGTTTGCCGCGCAGAGTGAACTCCAAGAAAGACATCACAAACAGAAAATGGCAAAAAAAGAAGACCGGGCCATTTTGACAAAATGGGCACCCATGGGTGCTATACTGCAGCTAAGAATTCAACCTGCGGTAGAAAAGCACAATGGTAGGAAAATTAAACCACTGCCACCAACCATTTAAAATCGTGAGGGTAACAAAACAAATATTACATGAGTAGGTAGAATATGGGGCTACTAAGTAACCCCCAGCACTCCACATAAAATGGTGTGTGCTGGACCTACAAAGAGTAAAGGTAAGTAAAGTCAATTTCACTTTACCATTCTTGGGAACGGCAGTTCACACAAGAAAAGGTATTTAAACCTTATGAGAAATCTAAAGGATTTCACAGTGACACTGCACTGATGGTGCTGTGTGTCACCATACAAAAAGTAGATGTGTATGGAGTTTGTCAGACTCCAAAAACAAAAGGAAACACCAAATCTAAATCGGGTCAATACACACAGGAGAGTGAGAAAATGGGCTCACTCACTCCAGGGTTAAAATTAAAAAGTCCTAAAGTGCAGCAAAAGAGCTGGGGGTCTCCAAGGTTGAAGGGAATTGGCACAGAAATTAGAATTCTCCCTAACAGTGCAACCTCTGTCGAAGCACAGTTTCGCCCAAACCTTTGCAGGCAACCTCCTAGAACTCCAGAAACTGCATTCTGCTCCTTAAAGTCCCCTCGGCTGAAACGAGGACCTGATCAAAGTCTACCACATGACAATCGTCCTTTACCCAAGCCTTGAAAAAGGTGCCAACGAGCCAGTGCAGTGAAAATCCACTGCTGGGCGTCCAACTACCCAAAAACAACCATCGGATCCATTGCAAATTCTTTTCATAGTCACCAAGTCCAAGGAGCTTGAACTGGGGTCTGCTGTCACCTCTCTTTGGGGACCAACCTGCTGCACAAGCTTTGTCACTGGTAAGGTACTGTTCAGCCCCTACTACTTACCAGGGGCCTGCTTTGTTGTTCCTGTGCTTCGCAGGGTTGCAGTTCAGCTGTTACTTGCAACCCCCTCCCGGCCTACATTGAGCTATATTGGGGTGGCCAACCCTTTGCGCTCTTTCCTAAAGAAACTGAACTGCTACTTACCTGCAAACTAGAATAAATCTTCAGAGACTCTGCCTTGTCAACTATTTACCTGAATTTCCTTCCTCATCCCCTGGTCTCTGTTCCCCAGTGCCCGTCCCCCCGCACCCCGGTCCCCCATTTGACTCTGTGAGACTCACTTAGAATAGGGTTGGACTTCTTAAATTGGTTAAGCAGGGGTTAACTAAAGTTGTACAAGATGGCCTGATGTTTGTATACTTCAGAATTTCCTACCACTTTTGTATTACTTTAAAAGTGTTCTAAAGTATTCTTATACTTTTTAATAGTGCATACATCATGTGTTTAATGCTACTGAGTGATAGTTCTTACCTTACTTTAAGATAAATAAAATAAATGCTTATATTTATTTGTATTCAGTTCCAGAAGAAGGTACTGCACTAGAGGTGGGGCTGTTTGTAGTGCCACCTTAACTGGGCTCTGCACCCTGATTAGTTAGGATTGCTAAGGTGTTGCAGGTAGGACAGAAAAAAAGAGGTCAAGCCCCAACCTCTTATGTAAAAGCCAAGAACATGTATAGTCCTCACACAAAAATGCCTGCGCCACACATGATACTCCAAGTTGTCAATTTATTGGTTCAGAATTTGACATTATTTAATTGACTTTTGCCCTATAAAATGACACGTGTTTCGGCACTGCATGTGTCCTTTTCAAATCAGGGCTGATATAGTACTAGAACCCATTTTAACAAAAAGCACATATCACAGTGAGTCAGTTTAAAACATGGCAATTCATTCAAATAATTATGTAATCCACAGAAATGCCAGATAAAAAAGGAGGGGTGAAGGGAGAAGGAGTGGGCAAGGAAGGGTGTGGATATAAGGAGAGAAAAAACTAGCAGAATGATCAGTTTACATATATCGTTTGTAAAAAGATTTTCCAAAACGGCAAACTCTTAGGGCAATCCAGTATTGATTTGGCGTTAGATATATCTAATTACCATAGTGTTTGACAATAATCTCTTTGTTCTTATGCATACCATTCAGTAGTGTGTTGTACGGTGTTCTATAGTATCCACTCATTGGTTAATTCACAGTTAATGGCTCATTGCCAGTATTTTTAGGAAATTAAAAACTGTGGCAGGGCATGAGACCTTTGGGTATTCTATTTTTTGTCCTTACCTATTGCAGATTAGCTTGCGTGGTCACTTCAGTAGGCTTGTTAGTCATATGGGATAAATCCCTTCTGTAAAAGGAAAGGATTTCTACTTAGGTCCTTAGTGCAGTCTGAATGCGGTGGACACGGTCATTTCACCCCCAGTTTCAGATTTATTAATGTTATATAGGCAAAAAGGTTCCGTCTACATGAGCTCGAATTAATTAGACGCTCATTGGTACACGATCCGTCATATATAGTGCTGGTACAGTACCAGTTACAGGTTGTGTGCTGCCCATTCAAAAATGCTTTCTCCATATTAGTTCCCGAGTAGAGCCGTTTAGAAATTTTACTCCCCCACTCTCCGTGGTATTGCTGAAATGGAGACTGCAGTCTAATGTTCCTTCCTAGCGTATTTCGAAATGATATAATTACCCATTTGTGTGTGTTTGCACAATTTGAGAAAATATGTAAAAATAAAGTACATTCTTAGAGAAATTATATTTTTGTCAAATGTACCCCCCCTCCGTGTTAGGAATTCCAATTACATTTCCATTATAAAGTGTGCATTGATTCTTCCTAATTTTGATCGATTTCATGATACTAAATGAAAGAAAAAGCGCTGCTCTCTGCGTCTGCACTGATGGCCATAATATGTCTAACACTAACTCTTTCCTCACTATCGAAAGAGTATAAAAGGTAATGACAAGAAGAATTTTACATGGTCATACCGGCTGATCCATTTCGTGTGTATTGTTGGGGATCTCCAAAGGACTCGCCAATTTTACTGGGGATATTGTCAATGTGGTGAGAACCACAGCTCCACATATCCTAAATCTACATACTCTATTAGCAATTAGACAATAATGATAAGGAATAGAATTTCATTTTCTCCTGCCGGCTGATCAGTTTCATATATATTATTTAAATGCCTCCAATATACCCATTAATGGCTGGAGGTATTGCCAGGTGTGGCTCCACATATTTTGATTATCGCTAAATATACATTTGTCCAAAATCTACTCTGGGTTAAACAATGTTAGAGAAAGTATCATTTCATTGTCTTTATTAAGTCCAAAGTTAATTGAACGAAATAGACAAATTAGTCGTGTTTCTGCTTTTTCTTTCATATAGTATCATGAAATCGATCAAAATTAGAAAGGATCAATGCACACTTTATAATGGAAATGTAATTTGAATTCCTAACATGGGGGGTACATTTCACAAAAATATATTTTCTCAAAGAATGTACTTTATTTTTACATATTTTCTCAAATTGTGCAAACACACACGGATGGGTAATTATATCATTTCGAAATACGCTCGGAAGGAACATCAGACTGCAGTCTCCATTTCAGCAATACCACAGACAGTGGGGGTGTTTGGGCGTCATTGCATACTATATTCGAATACAAATGCAATGTTGACCCAAAAGATGGCGCTCATGGCAAGGGAGCTGTGCGGGGCCATGAACATAGCAATAGGACTATATTTGTTTTGATTGACTGATTGTGCATAGGCGCTATACAAATCAACAATCAATGTGCTTCAAAGCGCTTCAAGGAGGGAGGGAGCATGGGGAAATACAGTAACATTCTTAAAGATCCTTGAAACAGATCAGAATGTGAAAAATAACAATCAAATCATAACAGATAGTACAAGTGCATGGAACAATAAGGGAGAGGAAAGGGAATGGAAAAAAAAAGAGAAACAATACAAGCAGTAACATTACTATGCCTAACAGCAATTGTTGCAGTAAAAGAGTGACAAGAGGAGGGGAAGGTGAGGAGGTGGGGGGGGGGGGGGGAGAGGTGAAGAGGAGAGGAACAAACAATTGACCATCTTAAAAGGGTCAGAGCCTTACCAAGATAGTGCTGGGGAGGGAGCGGGAGGAGAAAACAAGGAGGGGGGGGGGGACAGACAAGCTATTATCAGAAGTCAAGGCACTGTGTTGAGAGTAAGTGCTAAGATGAAAGAAAGAAGAGGTGAACAAGGGAAAGGGCAAAAAGGATGAAGGAGGCAGGCAGCTACAATCAATAACCAGACGGCAAATCCATTGCAGAGGGGGCACACGGGAACACTCGGGGCAGAAGGGACAGCGGGGGCACACGGAAATACTCGGGGCAGAAGGGGCACCCACACACACTCTGGGAAGCAAGGGCACACAGACACACTCGGGGGGCAGCGGGGGTACACAGACACACTCGGAGGCGGCACAGCGGCGTACCGTGGTGGACAGGGGTAGACAGGGCCTTAGGAGTGGGCCTTGTAAGGAGGGCCAGCCAAGCCTGCCGGCCTTCCCATTGGGCCAGAAATACAAGCCCCAAGCCAATCACAGTCCCCCCAGCAGACCATCCCCAGCACTCCGGTGCAGGCACTGGAATCAGCCATCATGGAATGGCGGTTGCACAGACAAAAGGCAGCACAAAATAAACAACGTGGCTGTGAAAGCGGAACGATTTCAGTGTTCCCAAATTAACACACACTTCGTAGAAGCACACAAGCCTAATCAGGCAAAGTGGAAGCAATTAACAGCATATTCAGAGCGCTGTCGCGCACCTCATGTTTAAGCCCAGTGGATGGGGCTTACCTTGCAGGAAGTCCAGGTTACTATAGCTACAAACAAAACACACCGCGGACCTTGTGATTTTGGAAGCCGACGCAGAGAGACTGAACACATCCTTTTGAGGTAAGCCCTTAGCAAGTAGATTTTCCCACAGAATACTGGCAATTGGGATGAAATGCCCATTAGGAGCCATTGGTAATATTTACAATGTCTGCAGCCAAGGGGAAACAGCAATGATAAGAATCCAATTAAAACACGGTACGAGACGGCATAAAATTTGTAAACGGCTCTACTCGGGAACTAACATGGAGAAAGTATTTTTGAATGGGGTGCACACAACCTGTAACTGGTACTGTACCAGCACTATATATGAAGGATTTGTGTACCAATTAGCATCTAATTAATTCAAGCTCATGTAGACAGAACCTTTTTGCCTATATAAAACATTAATAAATATGAAACTGGGGGATGAGATGACCGTGTCCAACACATTCAGACTGCTCTAAGGACCTAAATAGAAATCCTTTCCTTTTACAGAAGGGATTTATTCCATATGACTAACAAGCCTACTGAAGTGACCATGCAAGCTAATCTGCAAGGACAAAAAATATAATACCCAAAGGTCTCATGCCCTGCAACAGTTTTTAATGCCATAAAAATACTAGCAATGAGCCATCAACTGTGAATTAACCGATGAGTGGATACTATAGAACACCGGCTTTGGATTAACGATAACTAACCTACGGAACTCGATCCTATCATGGCGTACAACTACCTTGATTCTGACACCTGATTATCTGATTATCTGATTATCTGATACCTGACCAATGAGAGGGATTCACTTTTTGTATCTTTTGTATACTTGTATAATTGTATTGTATATATATGTTAATATATCCTCTGTATGTATGTAACCTAAGCCTAAGTATTCTTGTAACTGCTGCGCCCGGCTACCCCTGAGTTTGGAGCGCATTATCATACAATAAACTAAACCGTACAACACACTACTGAATAGTATGAATAAGAACAAAAATTATTGTCAAACAATATGGTAATGAGATATGTCTAATGCCAAATCAGTACTGGATTGCCCTAATGGTTTGCTGTTTTGGAAAATCGCTTTACAAACGATATATGTAAACTGATCATTCTGCTTGTTTTTTCTCTCCTTATCTCCAAAACCTTCCTTGGCCACTCCTTCTCCCTTCACCCCTCCTTTTTTGTCTGGCATTTTTGTTGGATTACATAATTATTTGAATGAATTTCCATGTTTTAAACTGACTCACTAAGATATGTGCTTTGTGTTACAACGGATTCTAGTACTCTATCAGCCCTGATTCGAAAAGGGCACATGCAGTGTCATAACACGTGTCATCTTATAGGGCAAAAGTCAATTAAATAATGTCAAATTCGGAACCAATAAATTGACAACTTGGAGTATAATGTGTGGCGAAGGCATTTTTGTGTGAGGACTATACATGTTCTTTGCAGTTCCAGAAGAAAGTTTACAAACCTAAAAGAATTCAAATGCACTTACAATAAAAACTCAATATACATGCTATACAATCAATATCACAATACATTTTTGTTTATACACTCCTATCCAATTCAGATAACAAATTTAGTATCTCTCAAGAAGATTATCTAAAAACCATCTAAAATACAAAATTCATACATTCAATATACATTTCATACAATATAAAATTGAAGCAATAAAAACAAGAGATACCTTTAGAAAAAAACAATATATACGATATCAACAATTGCCCCCTTCCTCTATCAATTAATATTAGACACATTCTTTAATAGTGCACTGTTAGGGAAAATTCTCGGTTTATGCTGAATTTCCTAACCTAGTGAGTCCCCCAGCAGCTTTGCTGGATTTTTGGGGTTTATTTTTTTCACCTGCCAAGAATGAGACTCTTTTACCCTCACTCTTGGACATGATTTGAGTGTGTTTCTTTGAATCTAGATGTGTTTAATGGGCTATGGGGTCTTTTACTCCATAGGGTTTCATGTGTTTTTGTGATGTGTGTTACACAGCACCCTCCGTGCAGTAACACAGGGGTGTCATAGTGACCCCCCAGTATAGACTCCATACCCTGGGACTGACTACTGTCTCCCAGGGCATGTAAAGTCACCATTGACTTTACTAGTCTTAAATTCTGAACAGAACCAGTACAAACCATCATATTGTGGACGTACTGGCTGGGGCAATTCTATTGCCCCAGGGTCTGTTAGTCGAGGGGGCACGTCTCCGTCCCCCCTGATTGAGTTTTGGCTGGTGGCAGTGGATACTACTTTTTATATTCAACCGCAAATATTTTCCTATGGGATTTCCCATTGTTTTAGGCTACTATCTTTATTTAATTATTTAAGGTAGCCTCGAACATACCGCCGGTTTATTTAATTAATATTAATTCTCCGGTTGGTATTTTTTGCCAAAACTTGATTCTAAAATGGCGTTTGTGTTCTCTTCTGTGACTCCAACCCAAGTCGAGCCCTTTGTTCCACTTTTTGGCGGGCTTCTCCACAGAAGCCCTCCAAAGTGGTGCCACTATGTCTGGGGTACTTAGGAGGGGTGGAGGGGAATTTAGGCACCCTGGACTGAGTTGCCTAGGCAACTCAAGTCATACTCCGTCCTGATTGGCCCAAGTGGTGAGCCGGCCGGCTCACCACTTAGCATGTTTGAGTGACAGCTAGGCTGAGTGAATGGGAGTTTGCTGCATAAAAGCAGGGCTTTGGGAACTGGAACTTCAGAAGTCGCCACAGGACCTAAGAATCCGACGAGGGAGAAGCTGAGCCGACCTGTCACGACACCACGACCGGTGGAGCCCTGCTGGACCGTCTCACCACTTTTCCCAACGACAGAGGAGATCTCCTGCCGGAGAGTCTTCTTCCTTTGAGCCTCTGAGTGGTGGGGATAACCAGTTTCACCGTCTTTTCGCTTTCCCGACGTATCTCGTGGCCGCCTTGCCCGTGCTAAGCACCCCGGCAACCGGGATACCACGTTTTACCACAACCACGAGATAAAGGTACCACCTTTTACCGGAAAACTCCGCGGCTGGTTTCTGCCCTGGTAGGGCAACGACCTGCATCTTTCCTCCACGTCGAGATCTTCTCTTCCTCTGGACGACGCCGCAACTTGCAACCACTACCAGGAACAACTGCCACCGCTGGAGAATCCTTCCCACTTAAGGTACCGTGTCCCGCCTGGCTTCCCTTGCAGCCGACTGTACGGGGTAGATTTAGCCCCCGGCTTTCGAACCTGGGTTAGCCTGGGACACCCTGGCTAAACTTTTCTAAGCCTCTCTAAACTCTTTTCTGAACCCTCTGCAAGACTTTCTAAGCCTAGTGTAACTGTGTGATCTTGGGCGCATTTATGCTCTGCTCTCTTTAAGAGTGGGCCCAGCCTTTGGACTTTGGCTCACCAGTGACTTTTTGCTCTCTGCCTTGCTAATAGTGTTCCTGAATCGTAGAGTGGTGTAATCCTGCATATTCTGTCTTTTTCTCTCCCTTTTTCACAACCTTAGTAGAGTGCAATCTAGTTAAGCGCTCACCTCTGTATGAAAATAAGTGGTGTTTTACTGTGATTTTCTAATAAGGGAAAAAGGGGTGTATATATCATAATAGTAACTGTGTTTAGAATATTTTACAATAAGAGTGCTGGAGTGTTTCAACTGTGTGTTCATAAATAAATAAATATATACTTTGATACCAAAGCTCTGGCCAGTGTTTGCTTGTATTATTGTATCTGAGTGCCTATTGAGTATACTTTGCATCCTGCCTAACTCTTCTTGAGGGAAGTCTGACTGCTCAGCCACAGCTACCAGGTAAATCTGGGTGGTACAGACTACTACCAAGTGGGTTTACTGCTAACACCTGTAGTCTTAAATCTTTTGCAGTGGTCCGTAAGGGAACTGCACAGGTTTCTGCCTAACATACACCATAACCGAAACAAGGCTATATGCACACTCTCGGTCACCGTATTGATGCAGTAATTCCAAAAAGCATCCTGCTTTAAGTAGTCATAATTGTGTACCAAACAGTCCAAAGTCGTCATATATGCGTTGCCCAATAATACACATTCAGTGAAGAGGTTCTTCGCTGTCTCCAAGGTGCCATGTAGCTTACATAAACAGCACAACCTGTCATGGACAGGTATCTTAAATTGGGCACCACGAAAGATCAAGAGAGGTAGTTGGTTTATCCGTAGCCTCAAAATGAAAATCTGCACTGCAGGGTTAGGGCACTGCAGCAAATATCTTTGAGGTTGGAGATACCGATGCACCACACCTGAAACTTAAGTATAGGTACGTAGTGTGGACAGATGGGCATCATTCTTTGTCCAGCCCCATTGCTTCAATTTATGTTTAAAAATGGGTCATAAAACTACAAACCTGGTACCTCTTTTAAAATCGGGGAACAAACCAATACCCTTGTATACCTTGGCAATGAATCGATTGAACTTCTCTTCCCGGTAGCTGTGACTTAATCCAAGGCCAGACCGCAACAGTGCCAGTAACTAGCATTTCGGCTGGGAATTCACTTTCAAGTGCAATAGTCCCTGTCTAATCAGCATCTGGCCCTTAAGGGAAACCAACCCCAACTGTAATCTAAGATATTCGACTGTAGTCGAGGGGCATAACCTCAGGATCCGCTTCCAAAATAACCGTCAATTTAATTCATTCAATGTAAATACCCCATGGGCAAGGCATCTAAGCCATAGAGTATGATGGGGTAGAAACACAGGCTGTAGAGAGTAATTATCCCTTCCAGAGAGAAACCGGCGGTTTGTTTTGCATATATTACAATCAAGTGAGTCATACGACGTGCCTCAACCATCTTAGCATCTTTTATGTGTGTGTGTAAGTTCTGTTGCCACTAATTTCTAGTGCCAAATATGGGTATGTTGTCACATAATCTAAAGTCCCCAAACTGGAAGTGAAACTCGGGCACGTCAACTTTTTAGTTGACAATACCATGACTTTAGCTTTCCCCATATTAAAACACAGGTCGTTGTCGGCCGTATATTTTACTAGTGTGTCAAACATGGCTCTCGCTCCACAATAGGTATAATTTGACATCACCAGGTCATCGGTATAAAGCATACCAGGAATAGGCCTGCCAGGGGTTAACTAAATTTGAACAAGTTGGTCTGCTATTTGTATACTTCAGAAGTTTCTACCACTTTTGTATTACTTTAAAATTTTTCTAAAGTATTCTTATCCTTTTTAATATTGCACATATACTGTGTGTAATGCTACTGTGTGATAGTACTTACCTTACTTAAATATTACCAGCTTTAGTGTAAATAAAAAAATGCTTATTTTTATATAACTTCTAGTGTGTAAGTGTTTCCTTGAACTAAGTGAATGCTCGGACTACTGTGTGCCTCACTACAGCCCTCATCCCTCCTAGAGTAAGCCTGGGTGCTCAGCCATTGCAACCAAACAGTGGTGCCCCTCTTTTTATCCACTGTGGGCTTTCTAAAGTCTTATCAGAGATGGGGCTTTGGCAAAATCCCCCAACAACTCGCCACTAGAAAAAACATTTTGCCCAGGAAATTCAAACAGCTGAAATAGGTAAGCAAAATAAATGGTGGCTACATTAGCAAAACGTCAATAAATACATAGAAAAACAATTTGGTTTTGAATACAGTTGGATTACTTTCTTACCATTCTTTCTGAACAAAGTGCATCATGTCCTCGACAGTGTTTGGTTCGCACACCATGTACAGTCCCCAAAGTCCTGTATCTGTGTAACAAGTGTTGAAGGACTGGAAACTGTGGCACAGATTTCCGTGGCATGTAATCTGGGCAAGTTTACTGGATAGGTTCTAAGAATGAAGGAAAAATACCAGTCAAAAGAAATGTTTTACCTTGGTATTCTGCATTAGTCTGGAAAATGTTTGTGTAAGGAACATGTTACTTAACTGTAACTATTGTTCTCCAGCATGGGTCTGGCATAGATTCACATGTTCACCCTCGCCCTCCTCAATTAGTTCCCCGCTCATTTTTTCTCTGCTTCCCTCATTGTGCCCTTTCCCCTATGATTGTAAAACGGGCAATTGCTTCCCGAAGCTAGGAACTCACTCAATAAATAGCCTAATAATAATAGGGTTATAATTATACACTTCACAAGAAAGCTGCATTTATAAAAACCAACCAGTGGATCATGTACTAGATGGACAAATACTAGTTAGGAAGAATCATCTGGGGCAGAGCAACCTGCTCGTGGTTGGCAGGGTTCCCATTAAGTAACCAAACTCTTTGGGGTAGGGTGGCAGAGCAGTCAAAGCTTTACTCTAAGGAGTTGAGCAAGGTGGTAGTAAGGTACGGTTTAAACACACATGCATATGAGCACAATGGAATGCACACACAGTATAAAACTGAAAATATACTCTATCAAAGCAGGCCTCGCAAACTCTACTTATCCACTAACATTGGCTAGTACTTTTACTGCGGATCGAGTACCATTCTAATGGACCTAGAATGTTTGTTTTCAATCAGTATTAGTCAATGTTGTTGGCAGAAGATTGCACTACCCCCCTTAAACTCTCACTGGCTGCAGTCACATCAACCTACTGGCACACAGACAATCAGGGGAGCCTCTGCTGCATCCTTCGCCTACCCAGAAACCCTTACTACCCACAAACCTTTGCAGAGGCTTGCTTTGCCACCCAAGGTAAGAGGCTGGTCTGTCAGCTGTGTGGGAGTGAGATAGAGAAGGTAGGAGCAGAAAACAGGGCCATGCTGGCATATTTTTACCACCATCTTGGACAATGCAAGTGGGGATACCACTGCTGTTAAATATAGCGCCTGGAAGCAGTAAGCCCATCAAGAAGCACGTTTTGCATGCTACATGACTAGGGCAGAGGTCAATTCTACAAGATGTCGAATTACATCTTTCTTTTCACAAGGTGGTTGCTAGATTAGATGTCTTACATATTTACGCTAAATCTCCCTGACCTGTGAGAACCCCAGCACTTTTTGCTGGACTTGTGAATTATTTTCCTATGTTCCTGAGTGAGTGAAAACCTTTTCCCCACACCCTCTTTCTTCAACTCTTTCCACTGAAGCAATTTTTGTGATTTCCCATACTTTATTTTTGGAATCACACTTTCCTATAACGTTTTGGGCATCTAATCTTACTATTGCAGCACACAGCACTTAGCACTTTATGTGCAGTGTTGCTGGGGAGCCCCCTGGGCTTCTCTTTTTATTTTCTCTTGGGTTCTTTGTGTGATCTAATGTTCCGAAGGCCAGAAGGATACTTTTTACCCTTTCTACAATCCCCATTATGAGATCAGCACATCCCCACCTTATGTGGAGTGCTGAGAGGTTACATAGTATCCCCTTTCTCGCTGGTTATGTAACATTTCTGTAACTGTCCTTTATTTACCTTGCGGAACAGATGTTCTTAAGGGTAGAGAGATATTTTTATCCACCCTACATTTTATATAGTGAGATCAGCACACTCCACCTTATGCTGAGTGCTGAAGGGATCTACTCT